>NC_133618.1:87730173-88330173 GCF_048593235.1 Sminthopsis crassicaudata | reverse complement strand
TCTTTTTACTACCATGTCACATTATAACATTTTCCTGCCCCTGGAAAAGGAACCCCTTCTGTAAGGCGAGCTCCTGGAGACTGGCGGGATACATGCAACCTTTAGAAGAAAAACAAGAGTTTAGAATGGCAAATTGCACAGGAGATTAGCCAGAAAGATGGAGAAAGGGGAGAAGCAGAGTGCTTAATGAAATGCCTCAAAGGAGACTGAGAGGGAAAAAGCCGGGAACAAAGGCGTTTTGAGATAGCTGTTTTAAAAGGCCACAGAAAGCATTCCAGCACTTACAGATTCAATTGAAAATAAACAAACAGCCCAATGCCACAGAAAGATAAAGACCCACAAACTGGTCTGCAACCCCAAAGCCTCAGGACCAACCCCAAGCTATTTATGTTGGTAACTCAGTTAGGGTGAGAAGGCCAGGGAAAGTAAATTGATTAGACTGTGGCCGGAGAGCAAAAGCACCGAGGGGAGAAAAACATGACCAAAGAATAAAGAGCAAGGACCAAGGAGGGGATCAGAGGGGAGGCTTCCCATGGGTAGATCCTGACTTGGATTTCTTTCTGGATTCAGAAAAAAGGGAAGTGGCCTAGGTTGATCCCTTGAAATCCTTCTCTAATGCATCTGGTCCCAGAGGTGTGTGCGCAGGGGGCTGGCCATCCTCTCCAGGCCAATATAGAAAAAAGGCCGGACGCCTCGGCTCAGGTTTTGGGGTTGGAGAGAGACGGCTGGAAAGAAAAGCTGAATATGAAGTAAAAATGGAGTGGTATAAAAAATACCAGATTTCAGTACCTCTGCGGCTTTGAACTCTGTAAAATGGGGGTCGGGAAGGCAGATGAGAAAGATGCAGTTGGATGACTGACTATTCCATATTTTCACTTAACTGAGGAATAAATCAAAAATGGAGAGCAAAGAGAACTTCTAACACTACCTGTCTGAGAATTCTGGACCTCATTTTCTTAATTGGTGGGATTAAATTAGGTGGTAACTTCTAAGGCTCCCAACTGGATCTAAGGAAAAATAAGCACTTCTGTCTGTCTTTCTGAATCTGTCTTTCTCTGTCTTTGTGTCTGTCTATCTGTGTGTTTCTCTCCATCTCTGTGTCTCTCTCTTTGTCTTTCTCTGTTTCTCTGTCTCTGTGTCTCTCTCTGTGTGTCTCTGTCTCTGTCTCTGTCTATCTCTCTTTCTGTCTCTTTCTCTCTGTCTGTTTCTGTCTCTGTCTTTCTCTTTCACTCTGCATCTCTGTCTCTACTTCTCTGTCTCTGCTTCTCTCTGTGTGTCTCTGTCTCTGTCTCTATCTGTCTCTCTCTCTGTCATTTCCCCTCCCCTCAAAAAAAAAAAAAAAAAAAAAAAAAAAAAGCCTGTTAAACTCTGCCTCTTTCTGGTAATAATAACAATAATAACAATTGCTGGCATTTATATAGCACTTCACAATTACTGTATCATTTTCATTTCACAACAACCCTGTGAGATAGATGCTATCATCCTCCCTTTAAAAATGAGGGAACTAATACAGACAGAAATCAAGTATTTTGCCCAGGATCACAAAGCTAGTAAATGTCAGAGTTCAAATTGGAAACCAGGGTTCCTAACTCCAGACCCAACACTATTCAATGCAGGACTCAGTTTCAACAGCTAAAAATGATCCATGTTCATAATGGTCCAAAATGCATAAACCACTGGAGAAAAAGAAATTGGAGATTGTTGAAAGAGGTTGAGAGGAAATCAAACAAAGTTCTAAGTAGGAGGCACTTTGCATAGTGGATAAAGCTCTTAAATGAATTAAAATCCTGACTCGGATACTATCTTCGTGATCTGTCTCAGTTTCCCCAAATGTAAATGGGGCAATAATAATAACACCTATCTCACCTCGTTGTTATTAGGATCAAATAGGGAAAGAGGCCTATAAAAATGCTGTTCTTATTAGTTCCTGAGGCAGCTGGTTCCATAGTTGATAGAGCACTGGGCCTGGAGTTAAGAAGACTCATTTCTATTTAGTAGCTCTGTAATCTTGGGCAAGTCATTGAATCTCTGCCTCAGTGTCCTCAACTATAAAAATGAGAATGATAATAGTGCTCACCTAACAGGATCAATGAATGAGATAATATTTGGAAAAAGCACTTAGCACAGTGGCACATAGTGTTATATAAATGCTTATTCCCTTCCTTTTCCCCTTCCCCATTTAAATGGGCAGAACTAACTAGGAAACAGAAAAAGAGTAAAGTAAAGTAAGATGAGAGGTTTAAACTCCTAGGCCATAGAGACGCTCCCGAACACTGGTTACTTAGCTGATCGGTCATTCATCTTTATCTGAGTCATATAATATAATACCTTCAAGAATAAATGCCTCCATGCAACCATATTGATCTGAAACAGCAAGAGACAGCAGAAACATTCCAGAATTAAGAGTCAGACGCCCTAGTTCTCAGACTAAATGATTTCTAACCTCATGGAAGGCCAGGTAGCAGTGGGGAGAGTGTCAGGCCTGGAGTCAGAAAGATTCATCCTTGAGTTCAAATCTAGACTAAGACAAGGACAACGAGTAATTTCATACCCTCTGGAGTAACAAGAACGTAGCTCTTTGGGCCTAGCTTTATAAGTACTTCTTATGGTGAAATAAAAATTTTAAAAAGTATTCCCTCAAAGAGCTCAGTTGAATCTCCCAACAATCCAATTAATAGATGTTGTTATTATTTTTTTTTTTATTCTTCCTTAGAGATATGGAAATGGGTTAAGTGACTTGCCTATGGCCACACAACTAGTAAGTCCCAAAGATACCAAATCTGACCACTAGGAAACACTGCCTCTGGGGCAGAAGAATGGACCACATGCTCTTTTAGTCTCTTCTAAACTTATGGTTGGGGAGGAGGAAAGGTAAAAGGGGAAAGAAATAATCAGAAAGAAAATAATGAAAAAAAGAGTAAACATAGAAAGCCTGAAGGTGACAGCAAAGTCCAGTGACTAGAACATCAGGCTCAAAGAACCTGGGAAAACTTGCGTTCAAGTCTTATCTCTGAGGCCCTTGCTCTAGATAGTTCTCTAAAGAAGGCATGGCTCAATGAGATGATTCAAACTAGTTCCAATGATCTTGTGATGAAAAGAGTCATCTCTGCCCAAAGAGCGGACCGTGGGGACTGAGTGGATCACAACGTAGCATTTTCAATCTTTTTGTTATTGTTTGCTTGCATTTTTTTTCCTTTTTGATTTGATTTTTCTTGAGCAGTAAGATAGTTGTATAAATATATATGCATATATTGGATTTAACATATTTTAACATGTTTAACATATATTAGATTACTTGCTATCTAGAGTAGGGGGTGAGGGGGAAGGGGGAGAAATTGCAAGGTTTTGCAAGGGTCAATGGTGAAACATTATCCATGCATATATTTTGAAAATAAAAAGCTTCAATTAAAAAAAATGAAATATCCAGGAAAAAAGAAAAAAAGGTGTTAAAAACAAACAAACAAAAAAAAACCTGTAGGTCCAAAACCTATTTCTATTTGAAAAACAATTTAGCAACAGGCAGTATATGCAGGGCAGAAACAGCAGGATTTAGGATCAAAAGATTCTGTCTGTGCAAAGTTGGTGAAGTCACTTAACCTCTGTGGGCTTGTCTCCTTACCTATAAAATGAGGGTGTTAGACTGGGAACTTCTAAGTTCCCTTGCAGTTCATGGGAAGTAGGAGTGACCAATCTATTTACAGATGAAATTCAGAGACATACATCTTAGCAATCACATTGATTTCCCATTTCCTCTTGACAGACACCAATGGGAGGGAAATCCCAAGAATATCAGAACCTTCTGCTAACTTCCCTCTGGTCTTTTCCTCACACTCTGGTGGGTGAGATTTAACTACTCTCTTTAGTAATTCAGGCACTCACAAAAAAAGGAACTGGCAAAGAGAAAGTTCTCTGTGTTTTTATTTAAAAAAAAAAAAAAAAAAAAAAAGCACAACAAAAAACTGAGGAATGTTTCTTAAAAGAGGGTGGGGAGGGGGAGGAGTTCAAAACCACAAAGAGCAGGAAGTGTCATAGGCTTCCCCTCATGGAGATATTAGGGAAGCCAATCAACATCTACTGGTTCTAGCTGAGGCTTTCTGAAAAGTGATACACACAGAAAAAAAACAGCAATGGGACACTTTCCCTATGGCAATCTTCTACAGGAATTCAATAAGAATTTGAAAAAAAAATCCTTATATATGCTGGATTTCTCATACAGACTGATATAATGGAAAATGGAGATGCTGCAAAAATAAAAGATATCAGTGAAATTTATTTTTTTTAAAGCGATTTTTTAAAAATTAAGAGCCAACTATGTCAGGCACTGGGATAGGTTTTGGGGGCCAAAAATACCCCAACAAAAACAACAGGGATGGTCCTTGCTTTCAATACCAAAAAAAAAAAAAAAAAAAGTAGCTTCTCCAATTTGTTTTGAGAAGAGGACCAACAACAGTTTGAGGGGTTTTGCCTTTTTTTTTTTTTTTAACAGCAAAGCAGATGGAGGAAGGGGGAGGGGAGCAAGAGGGAAGCAGAAGAACTCCTTTTTGAAATCCCATGGATTTGCCTTGCATTACTGTAAAGCCAAGAATTGAGTTTTTTCCTTAATACTTTTCACCATGTACGCATTTGATTAAAGCCCCATAATGTCTTTCTGCTTTCTATCAGAAGGCTAAATTCTTCTGTCCTAGTTTTCTAGGCTTTGCATAATCTGTTTCAACTTTACAAGTATCCAGTCTTGCTTCCTTTTACCCCCTCACACACTCTACCTACTCTAGTCATGGCTATCTTTCCACTGTTTATCAGATACTGCACGTGTTCATTCTAGCTTCTGTTCTGTGTCTTTTGAAATATTCTTCCATTTGCTTTCTGACTATTCAAACATTCTGCCCTCTCCAAGCAATATTTTATGATTGCTCCAGTTCATGCTGACCTCCCCAAATCGTTTGTTACCTGTGCCACAAAATGCCCTTAAATTGTCCTGAATTGTTCGATATTACTTTCAAATTTAGTGAATAACTTAATTCAATTCAACAAGATCTTTATGTGCTAGATGATGGGAATAAGGAAACAAAATAAGACTAGTGTCTGACCTCAAAAAACTCACTTTCATAATTATCATCATCACCATTATTATGTGCTAAATATTGGGAATAAAAATCCAATGAATGAAATGATTCCTACTCTTAAAACATTAAATTTTAAGGGGGCGATACCAAGGGCATATTTCAGTAAGTGCAGAATAAATACAAGAAGGGAGCAGTTGTAGGAGTCCTGAAAAACACCATGCAGAAGTAACATTTGAGCTGTCCCTTGAAGGAAGAAAAGAGTTCTGAAGTAGAAGAAAAGAAGTACAACAGCATAAAAAGAAAGAACCTGAGGTAGTATATGAGTGTAGAAAAAGGAGTCCTTTGGGAGAGATGTTGGGAAATTAGTCATACTAAAGCTTGACAAGTGACAATATGTAGTAGAATGAAGAGTCAAAGACAATGCTACAAACCTGTGAATCTGGTACCTTCCATTAAAAAAAAAAAAAGGATCAAGATTTACTGAGAAAGATAATGAACTTTGGATATTGATTTTGAGATGACAACAACTAGTTGGAACTCTTCAGTGGGCAACTAGTTATATAGGAAGCTCATGGGGGAAAATGCGCCTGGATAATGTCTATAGATCTGAATCATCTGATATGCACAGAAATGATAATAAAATTCGAGAGCTGATGAGATTTAAGAGGAAGGTAGGGAGGAAGAGAGAGCAGGAGAGAAAGGCAAGGAAAAAGAGAGAGAAGAAAGTGAGGAAAGAGGGAGAGAGAGAAGAAAGGGAGAAGAGGAAGAGAGAGAGAAAGGAAGACAGAGACAGAGGGAGAGGGAAAGGAAGAGGGAGAGAAAAGAAAAGATTCTATTGGTTTTGTCCCTTTTCAGTGACTATAAAAGCAAGGACCATAAATTTCTTCACATAGCTTATCACTGGACTAGGCACACAGGTGCTCAATAAAGTCTTTTTGTTTGACTAGTTGATCTTTCTTTGTAGTGTACCCCAAAGAGCATTTCTAAGACCTGCAATAACAACTTAAAACATGAGGATTCTAGACAACACCTCTAACGTCCGATTCTGGATGCAAAAAGACTCGAAGAGGAACAGGAGGTGGGAAGGGGCTGATGAAAATCAACCTAGTCCACCGGATCAAACCTAGAATCAGGAGTCAACGTACTTGAATGTGAATCCCTGCTCTGTGGAGGACCTGTATAACACTCAAGTGCGTCTCAGTTTTCTCATGTGCAGAATTAGGGAGTTAGACCAGATGGAACACTTAAGTATTTTTCCAGCTCTAGATCTGATGAGCCCTTACAGCATAATCCTATAATGTAAATAAGGTATTAGCCCAGAGGGTAAAGCTCTCAAGACCAGGATCCGAACTCCAGCTAGGTGGCAATATTGTTTTCCCACAGCTAAAAATTTGGAAATAAAAACCTTTCACAGTTGAGAAAGGAACATCATTCTGAAAATATGGGGCTCCAATAGGACACTGCTGAAGTACCCAGCAGGAGACAAAATAAACCTAAATTTGGGACTGAGCTCAGTCCCTAGGCAGCAAACACGAATAGTCAAAGACAAGTCTCAGCATTCTATGAGCAAAGAGCCCCAGACAGCAAATAAGATCTGATCAGTCAGCTATTTGATCCCCAACAAGACCTATAACCATTCTAGATCTCAAGTGTATTAGGGAGATGACGATGGCTTTCTTACCCATCTGCAGAGGCTGTGCCGGCTTAGGTCGTTCTTCTGCTTGGGGCTTAACATGTATACTTATTCTCTTCCCTTTCTCCATTTGCAAAGCCAAGCCATGAATGAGATCAATAAACTACGAATCTCTCTTCTTTGAAGGACAAACCATGCATTTGACAATAATTCAATGTACCTATGCTCTTAGGGAATGTTTATTCATTCAATCAACGAATCAATGACTTATTAAGCACCTACTATGTGCTAGGCATTGTACTGGATGGTTGGGGACAAAAAAACCCAAACAATTCCAAAAGAAAGATCTTCAAAAGAAAAACCTTACGTTCTATCAAGAGAGACAATGGTACAGGTAGACATATATACAATACACATACACAATCTGGAAGGAAAAGTCCAAGCAGTTTGGAGGAGGGCAGGGGGAGAAAAAGGGGAATCAAGAAAAGTGTCATGTGACCTCAAGGTAGCATTCTAGCTAAATTCTGAAAGAAAATAGAGCTTCTGCAAGGCAAAGGTAAAGAAAGAGAATATTCTGGGAACAGGGAAACGAAGGGACAGAAACAGTGGAGGGAGGATTGTGAGAGAAACATCAGGAAAGCCAGTTTGATTGCAACAGTCTATTCCACTTGTAAGAATCTTTGTTTCAAGTACAGAGTTCTGGCCCATAATAGAACTTGATTCATTTCCATTTCATATCTTCTTTCCTTTTGACATATCTTGCTCAAAATCCTTCAAGGGCTCCCCTTCACCCACAAAATAAAATCTAAAATCTTTTGGCTGACAATTAAATTGCTAAAGTGACATTCCTAAGGAGAAGGTCTGATCATGTAGCCCACCCTTCCTCCACCATTCAATAAATACCATTGGCTCTTTCAAAATGAAGTGTAACATTTTCTGCTTGGCATTTGAAGCCTTCCTAACCTGCCACTGTCTTCTCACACCCTATTCACTCTTCACTCATCCTGATCTATTTCCAGCCACTGGACCCAGGTGGCTCTGGGTTGATGACTTTTGCACAGTTCAATCCAATTCACACGCATATCATTACATGACCTCCATGATGTCATGGTCCTCTTCAAGAACAAAGGACAGATAACAACAACAGCCTCTTTGCTGCTCCTTGAAACAATATTCTCCATCTTCTGACTGGGCATTCTTGCTGGCAACCCCAAACCTAGAATGTTCTCCCTCTGCATCTCTAATTCCTCCTTTTCAGCCTTTCTGTAAGTCCCAACTAAAGCCCGACTTTCTACAAGGACCTTTTCACAATCTTCCTTACAATTAGTGCTTCTCCTCCATGTTTATGTCTAATCTATGCTGGATAGATCTTGTTCATACATAATTATTAGCATGTTGTCTCTCTCCATTAGACCGTGAGAGTTTCTTTTTTTTACCTTTGTACCCTCAGACTTAACATAGGGACTGGTACATAGCTAAAGGTGCTTACTGAGTGAATGACCTTACCTAACCAATATTTCCCAAATCAGACCCTCTCCTCAAGCAAAGCCATTCTCCTCATCATTTCCAATGTTCAAAATGACTCCTCACCTCTCTGCTTTCCTCATGCTGTCCCATTCTTCCACATTCCCCTGTAACGAGCTGTCGTCTCTAGAAGCTGCTGGATCTCTCTCTGGGAAGAGATCTGCTGTGTCTTCTACTCAAATCTCTCCGACAGATTCTTCTTCCTGTAATGAACCGTTGTCTCCAGGCAGTTGCTGTTAACTCTTGTCCAAAGAAGTGACTTCTCTTCCTGCAGAGAGCTCCGTCAAGCCTGATGCAATTCAGAGTGTCTTCTCTTTCTCTGAGAGTCCTCTTCTTTTATTCTCCCAGAGAATGGGCGTGGGATAATGCAAGGGCTTCTGGGAAGAACCACCCCAGCCAATGAGCTTGCCCCCTCTATCAAGTCAACCTGAGTTCTCACCTTGTAATTGTCCAGAAAACCTGAATTCTCACCTTGTCACCATCCAGACAACCTTAGTTCTCACTTAGTAATCCTAACATCTCCCCCTTTCTTTTGATTTAGAACATAGGACAGTCATGACCTTGAAACATAAATCCATCAATATGGGAAGTATTACAGATAATTACATAAATGACCTTGAAACATAAATCCATCAATATGGGAAGTATTACAGATAATTACATAAATTACATAAGCATATAGTAACATAGTAACATAACGCATGCTAGAAGTATATAACATAATCAAATAATCATAAATTGAAAATTTATAAATGTCCATAAGTCCATTGTCCATTATTCTCATCTTGTGTGAGGAAGTCCAATGATTCCTGCTGGTTTTTAAAGTTCTTTAACAGTCTTCTTATTATCCATGCTCTTTCAGTGTAAGATGTTTCTTAGATCTTCTCCTTTATTTTGAGGTTTTTCTCTTTTTCTGTCTCTCTCTGATGGACAAGGCGAATACGACTCGTTGGCACCCATCTGATTCCCTCTTCTGCTGAAGAAATACAAGCAAACCCTCTCTCCCAGGCAGTTAACCTATCTAATTAACTTCTATTTACCACTTTCTAAATCTCTTCTCATCATCTGGCAATTACATTGGAATTGTTTGCACTGAACACAGCCCTGTTGGTTTAAAAGGCCTGTATTCTCCCCAAGTGTAATCCATTTTTGCAATTGGATTGCCTTTTGGCTCACTTATCAGGTAATCCCGTTCTGCCATGTGATTGCTTTTCTGCTGGTTGATCAAATCAGAGTCCTGACCTTCTAAAGGTTCTTTGGGTGTAACATCAACTGCCATCATGCCCCAAGTCTTTTTTGCCTGGGGCCCTGGACCTGGGCCCCTCATCCCATTTCCCTGAATTATTCTACACTCTGATGCCCAATGGAGTCCTTTGTTGCATTTTGGACATGGGGTTTTAGGTCTTCTTTCACCCTGTCTTCTCACTGTATCTCCATACCTACACTGAGCTCTTAGATGTCCAATTTTTCCACATTGAAAACATTGCCGAGTTTCTCTAGAAGGCCCTTGCCAGGAGGGACCCTGTCTTTCCACATTCATCATTGTCCGGGTGTAAAAAGCATTTGTTCCCACTGTAGCACAGCGTCTTATGATCTCCTCTAAAGGAGCATCTTTGTCTAATCCCCATATAATTCTTTTGCAAATCTCATTGGCATTTTCCTTAGCCAGATGTCTGGTCATTATTTCTGTAGCTGAATTTTCTCCAATAGTTCTTTTGACAGCAGTTTGCAAACGTCCCACAAAATCTGCAAAAGGTTCATTGGGACCTTGCTGTATTTTAGTGAAAGCCTCTCCACGATCTTTCTGTCCAGGAAGGACACCCCAAGCTTTTATCGCAGCCTTAGCAATTTGCTCATATATTGTCATGGTATAATTAATCTGTTCCGAATTCTCTCCATACTGACCTTCACCAGCTAAGTGCTCAAAAGTGAATTGTGTGTTAACTCCTATTTCCAAATTGCATCTGACTTGAATTTTACATAATTCATGAAATTCCGCAAGCCATAATAAATTTTCTCCAGGTTCCAGACATGTCCTTGCTATGGATTTCCAATCATTCGGGGTTAGGACTTCATAAGACAAACCATCTAGTAACATTTTGACATAAGCTGATGTAGCCCCATAAAGGGTACAACCTTTTTTCAAATCCTTAATTGTATTCAAATCTAAAGGTGCATATCTTCTCCTTTTTTTACCTACAGAGTCAGTATTTTCAATCACAGGATATGCATGTATAAAATCACTTATATTCTGTCCTTCTCTCTTAGCTTTAACCAATGCTTTTTCTAATCTTGTCATAGGCTTAGGCTTCTTCACAGGCAATTCTGTTTGTGTTTCTGCCTCTTCCCCTCTTTCTTCCTCCATCTCTGAAGGTGGGGTTGATGTGGGCCTGTCAATAATCTGTTCTCTAGGCAGGGTTGAAGCTTCTTCAAGAGAATCATACCATAATTCCTCATTTAAATCCTCTTGCTCTAGGGAAAGATCTTGATCTTTCCTTTTTTCCTCACACTTCCTCCTCTGTTCATTTTTAGAACTTTTCCTTTTCCTACAACTTGCTTGATAGTTTAAGGCTAATTGAACTATGTTGTAGATATAAAATACTTCTGCAGAAATTGAACGAGGCCCATTTTTTGCTTGAAATTCTTTCATTTCATATCCCACTAGCTTCCATTTATCTACATCTATCTTTTCTTCCTCTAAGAACCAAGGGGATGTGCGTCTTAATGCAGCCAAGAGTTTAGCAATCTGTACCCAGGTTACAAGTAAACTCTGCTCCTCAATTATCTTGATTATACTCTCTATAATACCACTCCTGAATGGGGGTGGAGCTGAGGTTTCTTCTGGGGCTGGGGATGAGTCGGCTGAGGTCCAGGGATTGAATATAGCTAACATCTGCCCCATTTCAGCTATAAGAGATTCCTGGTTTAGCCCTTAACAAGTTAAGTTCCTTATTTATCTATTAGCACGCTCACTTAATCTTTAACAAAGTTTCCTCGTTACTCACGGTTCTGGGTCAGAGAGACTGAGATCTAGATCGGAAGCTTTTCCACTGGAATCAGGACTGTGTCTGTCCCTGTTCGGGCGCCAAATTGCGAAGGTCTGGTCTAGCTCCTCTTGTCAGGATAAGCAAAAGTCCTTGCCCCACGTTGGGCGCCAATTGTAACGAGCTGTCGTCTCCAGAAGCTGCTGGATCGCTCTCTGGGAAGAGATCTGCTGTGTCTACTCAAATCTCTCAGACAGATTCTTCTTCCTGTAACGAACCGTTGTCTCCAGGCAGTTGCTGTTAACTCTTGTCCAAAGAAGTGACTTCCCTTCCTGCAGAGAGCCCCGTCAAGCCTGATGCAATTCAGAGTGTCTTCTCTTTCTCTGAGAGTCCTCTTCTTTTATTCTCCCAGAGAATGGGCGTAGGATAATGCAAGGGCTTCTGGGAAGAAGCACCCCAGCCAATGAGCTTGCCCCCTCTATCAAGTCAACCTGAGTTCTCACCTTGTAATTGTCCAGAAAACCTGAATTCTCACCTTGTCACCATCCAGACAACCTTAGTTCTCACTTAGTAATCCTAACATTCCCCCTCCTTCCACTTACTCAAAACCTACCCATCTTTCAAGTTCAAAGGCAGAGATCGGGTCATTCTTCTAGAATACCCAATGTAGCAATCCACACAATATTGAGCACATATTAGGCAAACACTCATATTTACGTAAACATTGACTATGGAATGGAATGGACAGGCATCCAGGTATTCAGTTTTTCCGCTCACAAGAATAACATTTTGGGCAATAGAGCAGTGAGTCCATTGAGGCTTCAGGGGCCAACCTCTAGGGAGAAGGGACGCATTTTCACAGCAGATATCAGCTGTTTTCTAACATGCCCTGAGGTCAGTACAGAAATGCAGTTATTGAAGAGGCTTGCAGGCATGCCCATACTAGAACACCCTCTGGACTGAATATTTGTATTAATGTCATTTTCCATTAACATCAATATTTCAAGTATGTTATAGATATGTCTATGTATACCATTATCTTTCTTGATAAATGTAAGGACCGTGAAGGTCGTTCTTCAGGGACTTTTATTTTTTGTTCTCTGTATCCCCAATAACCTAGCACTATACCTGGCACATAGTAGGTGTTGAATATTATCTGTGCTTAATACTATTAGACATTGTTTACATTAGGAAAAAAGTTATTGGAAACTCTTTAACATAGGACATGAGGTGGGGAGAGAGGGGATGGTAGCTTGCTTCAGAAATTTTCTGAAGTGTTTGAGTTTGGATATGTGAGTAAAATGCTGAAATCTTGCTGAAAAAAATAGGCATGCTTTGATTTCATCCAGCTTCTTGTCTCTAAGGATTTCGGGACTGGAGTTTGGCTTCTCTAAACAGACTCAGTGTAATTTTACTGGGGGTGGGGTATAACATCATTAATTCATCGTGTGTGGTTTTGATTATATCACCCGAATTAACAGCTCTCACAGGCAAGCTTGATTAAAAATAAATAAGAAAAAAAAAGTTTTCAAGAAGACCACCTACCTAAACACTTAAAAAAAAAATGCTCAATTTGGTGCTGGTGTCCTTAAGATGAAATCCCCCGGGGGGTAAAAGTCCATGCGTATGATATGAGAGTTAAAGCTGAAGCTCACTGAAGCTTAGTTAGGCTCCTGGAAAACCCTGGAAAAAAATTGCCTTCACTCTCTTCTGAGAGTGGCAATATGGAGGGAGCAATAAGAGAAAGAAATCAGGAACTCTTGTCCATAAGAAAGGTCCCCAATATTAAAGATTCTAAAGTAATGCACAACATTATAGCTATAAATGCCAAGAAAGGTCATAGGAGGAGAAAATTTTCTGGAGACAGGAGCATAGAGGGAGGCTGTGAGAAAGGCTTTGAATAGGACATGAATGATAAGCAAAATTCAGAGAGATGTTACTGTTATTTGAGAGCTGTTCTTTATTCCCCAAACTCTTGTCCCCTGGACATAAGCAAGTATACCAAACTCTAGTAAGCAAAAGGTTCCTCACCCTTCAGACTCTGAAGGTCAGGCAATCAGGTCCCCGGAATGTATTACTACACAAGAGGGAGAAGGGATGACCCTTCAGGGAATCTCAATTCAATTCAACAAATGTTTATTGTCCTGAATGTTCTCAAAGCCCTGGGGAGAATGGAAAATGCTGTATAAGTGCTAATTAGTGCTAAATAGTATCTCTCTGCTGACTCAAAACTTATTTCTTGAGTTCTTATCACTGTGGTATCATTGCTCCAGATTGGACCCCAAAGGCTCTTCATTATTTCCCGGAGAAATCACCCTTCCTGTTAATTTGCAGAAGAACTTTTCCTCCCTTTCTGTTTTTGAGGAGCCCCATGCAGAACTGTATCTTGTCTAACACACACTTAAACCAGGACTATTTCTACCCATCCTTGAAGATCCAGAGCAAATGTTACCCCTTTCCTCTACCCATGAAATCTGCCTTGATTCTCCCCAAAGAGAAGGAATCTTCTCTTCTTTAGATCTTCGCAGACTGGGACCCAAACTCTCTCATACACCTGTGGAGTATTTCTGGAAACCTTTCATTTTCCCCCCAGCTATACTCCCCTTGGACTTCTTTATCATGTGTCCCCTTCCCCATTAGATTATTACTTGACACCAGACACTGTCTTTTCTGCATTTCTACCTTCGACACTTAGCCCAGTGTCTAGTACATAGAACTGTTTTTGACTGATTGACATTGTACATTGTAGCCACTTTCCAGTAACGTTTCCTTGAGGTTAAAAATCACATCTTATTGTTTGCTATCTGGGGGGGGAGGGAAGGAGAAAAACCTGAAACACAAGTCATCACAAAAGTGAATGTTGAAAACTATCTTTACATGTATTTGGAGAAAAAAATACTATTAAAAAATTTAAATTTAAAAAAAGAAAGAAAATTAGTTTGCTAGACGATAGGGAGCCTTAATAAATGCTAATTGAAATTAATTATATTTGGTTTGTATCTTATTGCCATTCATATGGCACAATGGATAAAACATTGCCATGAATTCAAATCCAGCCCCAGGTTCTTACCAGATATGTGCCTCTGGGTAATTTGTCTGCCTCAGTTTCCTGTAAAATGGGGATAATGACCTCTTGTGAAAAATCTAATGGTATGATATTTTAAAAGTGCTTAACACAGTATTTGGCATGATATAAATGCTCTTCTCATTATTATTGTTGTTGTCGTCTGTTGTCTACATAGACAGACGTGGGAGCAGAAGCAGCAACCATTGATGTATGACAATTATCCTTAAGTTTGTTCTGCTCTTAATATCACTGTCTCTTAACAAAAATACTTTAGACTTATATGAGGCTTTTAACTTTTCAATCAATCATGAAAAAGATTATTGTCTGTACCATACAAGTGAGACTTCATCACTTACTCCTTATGTGAAAGAGATATGTATGTCTGGATATATGTATATATATGCATATATATATGTATGAGTATTATATGTGTATGTATACATATATATACACGTGTGTGTGTGTGTGTGTGTGTGTGTGTGTGTGTGTAATGTGACTGCCTAATTTTTCCTTTGGATGCTAAAATTCCTGGAAGAGGAAGAATTTCCATCTTAATGATGCCCTCCACAGCATTCAGTGCAATGTCTTGCAAAGAATCGCAGTCTCAAATACTTTTAAGCTTTTTGAAGGTCTTTCTTCTCTATCTTTTCATTAGGTCTATGCTAAGAGCATTGGGAGGTTAGCGACAAAGATTATTACCCCCTTTTTAAAGATAGGGAAACTGAGTCCCAGAGAAGTCTAGAGTCACCTCCTGAAAGTCATATAGTTGGCAGCTGAGAAAGAACTAAAGGCCAAATTTAATTGATTTTTCCAGAGAGGGCTCCCTCCAATAGCACAATTTCAGCTTTCTTTCACTATTTAGTGTTGTCTCCTAGATAGATCATTCAGTTATTCTCAAGTCTTTGTTCAAAAAGGGTCTTCTTTGCATCCAATTGAGCTGAGAGCTCTTTGCCAGACTCCATAAGGTTATGAAACTAGCAGGGTTGTTTGCTCCTGAACTCTGAGGCAGCACATTTGGCTGACCCTCATCTATCGCCAACTTGCTTTCTTCCTTAGGTCCTCAAAAGGGACTGTGGCTCCTACTATTGAATCCCTGCTGACAACAGACTGCCGGCTATAGGGACTGCATTTGGCCAGAGAAGACCTTATTGATGCCTAGGTCCTACTGGCCAGCTGCTAATGTGTTCTCTCAGTGACCAGCCAAACACAGCGGGTGCCTCATTGGCACAATGACCCGTCAGCCAACTAGCTCAGTTCAACTGGAGTTTGGACAAGAGCCCAGAGCCTGCCTGGGTCCCTGCTTGGAGGCACCAGCCATGGCCTGCTAAGAGCTAAGGGAAGAGGAAATGAAGAAGAAAAATGGATTAAGCCATAAGGTGCTAAGAGAGCACCAAGATCCGAGATATATGTGTCCAAGCATCATTCTTCTTTTTCTATGATGGAAGGAAAACAGGAAATGTCTTTGTAGTTTCTTTCATTTTCAGCCGCCTCAGTGATGCTTTCTACTGAATTTCGTGCTTATGTGCCCACCAGATTCTACTTCAGCTCAGCCAGATGGTTGGCTTGTTTTAAGGATTTTTTTTTCCTCTTAGGGGAAACATTGCCAGAGGGAAAGATTCCTGTTCAAGGAATCAAAGCATTCATATTCTAGTTCTAGCAAAGGAATCTTTCTTTCTCTGGACCTCACTTAACCCATTTTTAAAACAGGAAAGGCGTAATCCCTGATGACTTGATTTACCAAAGGTGGCTGGCAGAAAAAAAATAATAAAAACATGTGAAAGTGCTTTGAGTCAGTTGGGTTAAAGCCATTTAGCCAAAGGGAAGAAAGGTTAATTTTTTTTCTTTTAACTAATGAGCATGTGAATATCAAGCATGAGATAGAGTTACATCATCAAATACAGTGTACATACCCACACACATGCACACATATACTGCTCATGATTGGACCCAACAGTGGAAGCCAGAAAACCAGATGGGCAATGGAGAACAAAAAATAGCAAATAACTGCAAAAGCCATCAATTCACTTTCTTTTTAAATTTTTATTTTAGTTTTAATTTATGGGAAATAAAATGAGCATTTTCTTAGAATAGTATACTAAAAAAGATGATTACACATGAAACTGCAATCTATTATGTACAACATGCTATTTTTAAAATCTAAAATAAAGTTATCATATTTTTTTATTTTTTTCTTCCCTCACCCCTCTTCTGCCCTCAAGATGGCTACCATTAGATACAAATATACATATGTAAAATTATTATATACATAATTCATTTTCTACTCTCTGCAATATTATCACTATTATTATAATTTTGCTATCCAGGAATAAGTTTGTTGCTTGTAAAAAAAAAAGGCAGCCTCCTTATATGTTCATATATTTAAAATGTATTTCCTTGCTATATGCAAGACAATGCATGCTGGTATAGTGGAACGAGAGCAGGACATATCCTTTCAGGCCCCCCAAGCAATTATATAAAAACATGTTTCAGATGAGTTGTTTATCTGCCTTGGTGGAGAGAGTTTCCATACTAAGAACTGTAATCCGGCAATGGCAAGATTATATCATGATCAATTCTATTGGATGTGGCTCTTCTCAACAAAGAAACAATTCAGACCAGTTCCAATAATCTTGTGATGATGAGAACCATCTACACCCAGAGAGAGAACTGTGGGAACTGAGTGTGGATCACAAGGTAGCATTTTCACTTCTTTTGTTGTTTGCTTGAATTTTATTTTATTTCTCTTTTTTTCCACTTTTCATCTGATTTTTTGATCTGCAGCAAGATAATTGTATAAATACATATGCCTATATTGAATTTACATATATTTTTACCATGTTTAACATATATTGGATTACTTGCCATCTAGAAGAGGGGGTGGGGGGAAGAGGGGAAATTGGAATACAAGGTTTTGCAAGGGTCAATGGTGAAAAATTATCCTCGCATATGTTTTGAAAATAAAAAGCATCAATAATTTAAAAAATCATAAAAAGACTGAAACAAACAAGAAAAATAAAAATAAAAATTTTAAAAATAGGTCTCCTGAACCTAATAAAATATATTACTGTAGCAATGGGATAACATAGTTTGTTTGGCTCTATCCTATGGGGAAAGCAAATTTATATTTTGTACTTTTGTACCCTTAAACTTTAGCTATACATTAGAAGTAGGAAACTTTACACATTAAAATTTAACTAATTTTTATAGGTTTTATGTGTTTTATGGGTATTTTGTGTATATATGCTGAATTAATAGTGCAAATGTTTCAGCATCACAGTTCAGACTGTGAATTAGTATTTCACTTTTTGGATTATTTTACAAGCAATTATTATCTTTCTTTTCTACCATTCCCCACATCTAACAATTTAACAAACAAACAAAAAGACAACTCTCATAATGAATGTATACAGTGAAGCAAAACAAATTGACCCATTGGCCACGTCCAAAAAACAAAAAACAAAAAAACTATGATCATCCATAGAATCACTGAGCTGGATTCTCAACAACAACAACAACAAAAATGTATGGGGCAGTGTAGTGGGTACCATCTATGTTATTGTTGTTCAGTTTTCTCAGGACTATCCAACTCTTTGTGATTCCTTTTGGGGTTTTCTTGGCAAAGATATTGGAATGGTTCACTATTTCCCTTCTCTGGCTCATTTTGTACATAAGGAAACTAAAGCAAACAGGGTTAAGTGATTGTCCAGGATCACATAACTAATAAATGTCTGAACTCAGGTCTTTCTGACCACAGGTCCATCAGTCTTATCCAGTGTGTCACCCAAGACAAAGACAAAAACAAAACTACAAAAGGCAGATTCCCTGCCCCGAGGAGATTATAATCTAGTTAAGGATTGAGAAGGATGACCAGTGTTCACAAATAGCAATAATATGCATTAAAATGTGACATATATCAGACATCAAATATAGACTTATGAAGGATTAAAAGTTCACTTCTAGCTAGAGAGATCATGAAGGAGGTCACAGACTTTGAAGGAAGAAGGTTTAATGGATGAAGATGTGGAAGATCTTGGAGATAGCCAACATGAATGTCCAGAGTTGGGAAAGGGAAAGATCAGATTTAAAATGGAGGGAGGGGGTAGAAATCTAATTTGGCTGGAGCATAGAATGCATAAAATAGAATAATAGTAGATGATTGAAAGGAAGAAAGGAAGGGAGGGAGGAAGGAAGAGAGGAAGGGAGTAAGGAAGGAAGGGAGGGGGGAAGGAGGGAAGGAAGGAAGGAAGGAAGGAAGGAAGGAAGGAAGGAAGGAAGGAAGGAAGGAAGGAAGGAAGGAAGGAAGGAAGGAAGGAAGGAAGGAAGGAAGGAAGGAAGGAAGGAAGGAAGGAAGGAAGAGAGTAAAGAAGGAAGGGGAAGGAAGGAAGGGAGGGGGAAGGAAGGAAGGAAAGAAGGAAGGAAAGAAGGAAGGAAAGAAGGAAGGAAGGAAGGAAGGAAGGAAGGAAGGAAGGAAGGAAGGAAGGAAGGAAGGAAGGAAGGAAGGAAGGAAGGAAGGAAGGAAAAGAGGGAAGGAAGGGAGGAAAAGAGGGAAGGGAGGGAGGAAGGAAGGAAGGAGGGAGGGAGGGAGGGAGGAACATTTATTGGATGCTACTATGTGCCAGACACTGCTAAGAGCTGCACAAAAATTATCTCATAAAATCCTTACAACACTGACAGGTGGGTACCATTATTACTCCCATTTTACAGTTGAAGAAACTGAAGCAGACAGAAGTGACTTGTCCCGGATCACTAAGTTAGCAAGTATCTGAGGCTGAATTTGGCCACAAGACTTCCTGATCCCAGGTCCAGCGCTCTACATCCTGGGCTTAAATTGGAGCCAAATCGCAGAGATAAGGAGCATTTTAAAATTTTGTTTTTGGTCTTGTCTTTGTATCCCTGTTTAATGAGCATAAGAGTGAATGCCTTACATGTAGAAGATGCTTCATAAAT
Organism: Sminthopsis crassicaudata; assembly: GCF_048593235.1. Taxonomy (NCBI): domain Eukaryota; kingdom Metazoa; phylum Chordata; class Mammalia; order Dasyuromorphia; family Dasyuridae; genus Sminthopsis; species Sminthopsis crassicaudata. The sequence goes on along the minus strand of NC_133618.1, from coordinate 88,310,955 downwards.
ATTGATTCTATTTTAGTGACTTGAGTCAGCACCTTTTGGATTCAGGGAAGGTAGCCGAATTGGTCAGAAAATTCCACGTTCTCCCTGGGCACTTTCAAATAACACACACACACACAGTATCCGTCAGAGAAATGCCAGTAGAGCAAGGTGAATTCTAATGAAGAGCTCTCCCGGGTGGATGGGCATGGGAGTGTTTCTTTGCAACAGGCCCTAATATACCTTGCAAAATCCCAGTTGTCTTCGCTAAATTATAGCCGGCTCAAGCTGTCTGTCCAAGCCCCTGGTTCCCATAGGAACACGAGAGCGGGGTCAGAGCCCAGCACAGGCAAGCTTCCTTACTGAATGCGGAGCGGGTGAAGCTCCGGGCAGCCAGCCCCAGGGAGGCCTCCTGGCTGCAGCTGGATTCGGCTAGTGACAGCGCACCCCGCTCCACTCACCAGGAGGCCGACATGGAGGGCTGCGGGTTACATGTGCCAAAACATCTCCCTTCGGATTTGCGGATTAAGAACACCCACCACGAGGATTTGCCGGAGCCACCAGAAGGAGAGCAGTATTCCCTCTCAGTGTGCTGCATATTCATGTCTCGGGCTGGTTTCCGAAGGTACAATACACGCGAGAGAGAACTAGCACTGACTGCAGAAACGCAGCATGGGGGATGCTAAGGCAGGGAAGGAAAATACGGGAAAAGTAGGGAAGGTGTGGATTGAAAGGGCGACGGGAGGTGGGAGAAGGAAAGGGGGAGGCGGAAGGTTCAGAGAGAGAAAGAAGACCCGGACACAGAATCGCTAATTGTTCAAAGGGTTCCTGTCTCCATCCTGGTCTCCCCGGCCGGGCTCACACCTCAGTTGCACAAGGATTTCTTTATCAAATCCTTCCCCCGCGACAGGCTGGCAAACAGAAATGATAACATGGCACCATTGAGCCCCGATGCCTTATAAAAGAATGGATTGAGAAATGTATCAACCTTCTGGGGCAGAAAAAAATTAAGGAAAGTCACTTATCCAACACCAGGAGGGCAAAAGACCCACTGATCTTGTAGCCCTGCTAGGAGAACGGCGACAGAGAGCTGGAGGCCGGACCCCGAGGTTCAGACCATTCCTCCTTAGCATCCTTCCCAGAATTCTCTCTTCTAATATGGTCCTCACCCAGAAAATCCAACTTAGAACCAACCCCCCCCCCAGATGAGCAGTAAACTGAGGTTCTGCGTGGAGGGGGTAGATGGAGATGGGAAAGTAGGTGGAGCTGGTGTAATGAGCCATCTCCCCCAGCCCTGCAGGGGATTTCTATTTCTGACTGGAGTTGCCAGTCGGTGGCAGCTGTGGTGTGACAGCAGCAGACAGCTCCAGCTCCGGAGCTCAGACTATAGAGGACAGACAGCTTGGCGGGAGCCAAGGGGTCTAGTGGAGAGTGGGGTGAGCCTTGTGCCCATGGGAGCTGCTGCTGCGTCCAGAGAGGAGCCAACAGAGAGGAGCTCGGTTACGGAGCTGCCTTCCAGTCATGCAGGCAAGCACGCAAGACTAGTGACCTTGCTTTTGGAGGCCTGGAGAAAAAGAGGCTGACAGATGCACTGGGAAACTTGTCTGTTCTCTTCCTCTTCATGACTGAAGCCCTTTGGTCTCAGGGCCAAAGTCTCGGTGTTTTCTGATTTACAATCACAATGATTCTACAAGTCAAGGATCCTCAATGCCATGTAATCAAGGCCCAGTGTTTATAGATAAGAAACCAAGATGCAGAGAGGTGAAGAGTGGTTAATACTAAGAGCAGACATTGCCAAAAGGAAGATTTCAGTTACACATAAGGAAACATTTCTAAAAAAGCATGTCCAAAAATGGAGTGCACTGACTCAGGAGGTAATGCATTCTACCACTGAATGGCCACTTGTTAGGGATGAAGTACGTAAGATTCATGAATTAAGTAGGAGACTGAATGACTTCCACTATTCCTTTCACCTATTCAATGACTTGTCCAACATCCTATAGGGAAGCAGTCAAACTGAGTATGGCAGGTAGAAAGCACCTGGCCCAGAAGAGCAGGCACTAGACTTTCACTCCACAATTCATCCTAAATCCTGTGTGAAACCCAACATGACCAAGGCTACTCACACTGATTACTCCATTCCCTATGATCCTACTCCTCTATTCATTTACTCCTGACGTCTTACTGTGAGTAACATATTAATGTTATGTAATATGTTACATATCTTAATATGAGAAACATTTTGTTTTATAGAAGAGAGTACCCACAATCCTTCGTGTAGTGGACAATGTGCTAGACTCGGAGAGTCTATATAAGAATCTTGCCTCATTTAAACGTTCTCATTCCCACTTTCCCTGTAAATTGTAGATTCCATAAAATCAGAGTCAACATTACTTCCTAAATCCTTGGGGTTGTTTCATTCACGTATTTGCATCCTAAGTGACCAATATAGCATCTGGCATAGACGCATAATTAATGTTTATTGGATTGGATTAGATTAGGAGGCCCCTAACAAATATTTGCTGATAAATTGACATACAGTATTTTGTGAATTTTAAAATGCTATAAAAATGGCAACCATTATTATTTTTAACAGAATAGTTAACACTTCCCACAAATGTTAGTTTTACATCTTCAATCAAGGGTAAGCTTCTTCCATATGGAGACTTATTTTCTTCTTCTGTATCTCATCTGCACAACCCAGCACATTGCTGGGCACATTAAAGATACTCAATAAAACTTCTTAGTAATATATTCATTGAAATGATCTCTTTGACATTTGGATTAGCAATCATCCAAGATGCCTGAATAGGAGTCCCTTGGTTCCATCATACTTTGAGGGCACCATGCTGACACTGTTTTTCATCTTTCTCAGAATTATTTTTGTGACTTTTCCTCCTTTTCCTCTTATTCCTTACTCTTATAGCTGTAATGCTAGAAGCCATATTAAAACATTGAACCAAGAATTAGGCGGGGCTGACTCTACCCCTAACTGACTTCCCAGGATTCTAAAAGCCTTAGATGAGGCAATGAGAACCATTTTCTTTTCCAAACATTTCTTCCCGTTTGCTCCCTACCTTTGGAAAACATAAAGTCTTCAGTAGCATAAAAAGCCGTTATTTGGCCCTCCCATCTATGACATGTATGATGCAACAACAATGACAAGAAACACTTATCAAGCACCCACAATGCACCAGGCATAGTGCTAAATGCCTTACAAACATACTTTCATTTGAGCCTCATACCAATTCTGAAAGGGAGATGCTAGAATTACCTACATTTTACAGTTGAGGAAACTGAAGCAGAGGATAACTGAGACTTAGCCAGGTTCACACAGCTATTAAGTGTCTGAGACTGAATTTGAACTCAGTTCTTCCTAGATTCAGGTCCAGTGCTCTGTCCACTGTGCCACCTAGAAAGAATGTTGGATCTGGTCTCAGACAGACTTGGATCTTTTGAATCCTGTCTCTTCTATTTTGTTTGATCTTGACTAGGTCACTTAGTTATAATGATAATAATCATCCCTGACATCTATATAGCTCTTTCAAAATTGCAAAATGTTTCACAACCATTCTCTCATTTCCTCTCTAGACCTTGGTTTCCTCATTTATAAAATATGAGGGTGGGGCTAGGTGATCTCTGAGGACCATTTCTGACTTAAATCCATGATTCTATGACTTTAGCCTTGAAGAAAGAAACCAATTTTAGACACAACGGTAGTGTAGGGCTACAGGGATGTGTGTCAGGGTTGCCAGTGAGAAGGTGAAGTTCTATTGGGGAGAGGTATCTCCTGCCATCATACCATAACCCATACGAACTACTGAGATGTTGGAGATCACTTTCTTGTCCTTCTTAAGATACGGGTCTTATGATCTAAGTTTATTATCACAGATATTTTAAGAGATATATTATTTTAATAGACATATTCACCCCTATGTCTGTCAAAAACTGAAAAAAATCCTGGGACAAAACAAAAAAAGGAGGAAAGGGGAGATAGATGGTCAGAGTTTACCAAAAGGAAGAATGGGTAACTCTTTGGAAAAGGTAGAGGGGGACTACCCAGTTTTGAAAGTTCAGAGGAGACAAAGCAGGAACATACAAGTTCCCTACCTCTCTCCCCTAGGCCCTCCAAAGGCCAAGAAGAGCTGAACAAGCTCTAACCTCTCATTAGATGAGTGATAGACTTTCTTGCTGACTGACTGCTAACAGCCAGAAAAAGGATCTGTTCATTGAAGGCTCCTTTGATTCCTGTATAAATAAATCTGAGTGTATGTTCTCTCTTTCTTTCCCTAGCTTCCCCCCCTCACTACCACCACCACTTCCATCTTTCTGAGATGTTTTTCTGTGAGTTTTCCCTTCTGCCTCCAGCTCATCACCATCCCTGCCAACATTTGGGGAAAAAAGAATCCTAGCTTGGAAGAGGGAGGCTAGACTGGACTTCACCCTTTTCCTTCCAACTCCCCACCCCTTCATCACACTCTACCATCAGAGACCTCAAAAACTATAAATCTCCTCTACCACCATCCAGGAATCAGTCAGAGGTCACCTGGACCATTCCAAAGACCCATCATAAAACTGCCAAGACCACAACTCTTTCTTCAATTCTGTCCTTAATGTAATCAGACTGATCAGCTCTAACAATGAACAAAGTTAAACATTTTCCACTCACACATATCAGCTTAATAATTCCTTAATTGCTTCCTATGAAAAGTGCAAAGATTCTTACTTTATTTTGTTTGTTTTGTTTTTTATGGTGTTTTTTATGGAGATTTTCTTTGTGTCTGTGTGGTAATAAGCAACCTACATTTTATGGAGGTTAAAATAAATTGGGTGCAGTTGGAGACAGCACTCATGATAACTTGCAAGTAAAGAGAAGATAGTACACAAGACACAGGGAATTAGATCCCTAAACATATGTAAAAATGGAGCGTCTATATAGGAGTGATCCATGCATGGGTTCAAATTATTCTAATGAGAAAAACGTTTAGTTATTTTTACTCACTATGGAGAGAGGTAAAAAATATTAATTAGTTAAGTAATATAGGGGTATACCGAACCTCTCTACCGATTCTATTAAGTCAATAAGTAAGTTTTTTGATTGGTTAAAAGTAAGATTAGAAGAATGAACCAATGATCTCAAGAGTCCAGGTAAGTAAACCCTCAAAATAGCTGCTGGTGCTCTGAGATAAAAGTTTCCATTCCCTGCTAGGATAAAAGCTGGATAATATGGAATGAGATTCTTGGCCAGACAAAGATCCACGTGCTAGGAAACTTCAGTTAAGGATTAACTTAGAAAAGGTATAAGTGCCACTTAGTATAAAATTTGACAGATATATAATTATTCATATAGATAACATAGATAATTAATTCCTTTACTCTGTATTATTTTTGAATTTGTATATTTTTTTTTCCTTGTAAATAAGTGATAGAAAATATTCAAAGTATAAATCAGGTATTGAGGGAATCAGGAAGGAAGGAAGCAGTTATTAGAAATAAGCAAATAGTTTAGGAGAAAATGTAAGTGTTTTGGCCAAGGCTACACAGGTAGTTTCTGAGAGAAGCCTTGAACTCCGGTCTTCAGAACTCAAAGTTGAATATTCTATCTATTCCCCACTTGGATTCCTAAGTGAGATGATAAATTCTGATATAAAATTCTAGACCTTAGAGATTGTTTTAAAGATACAGATGTTTAGTCTACACATTGCCTAATATTCATATATTCCATTTTTTCATCCAGATAAAGATTTATCATAATCATAACTAACAGCTCCAACCTAGAACTAGGATCCTTGCTGAGCAACTCAGACTGGAGTGTTAATACATACATAACCTACCCCTGCTGAAGAACAGTCAGCATGACTTCAGTAGCAATCAAGACTAACAAAGAAGGTGGAATTTTTTTTAATGACTTGTGAACGGCACACATGGGGAGAGTTGCTCCCCAGAACTCTGTTTGAATCATGGCCTTTAGGACTGAGGTGGGCGAGAATTGAAAAGATCTTCAATAGTACCGCACAGAGATGATTGGCATTAGCAATTAAGATTTGCCAGTTCCCATACAGAATAAACTTGGTTAGAACTCTGGTTATTAAAAATGAGCTAATCTGATTAAAGAATTTTTGTGAGACTGATTGCCAAGATCTCTAATAAATCAGAACAAATTACTTGAATCTTACCCCACAGACCAGCTGCCAAAAATCACCCAGTTCCTGGTGGGCACCAAAATCTAATTTTGATATAATATCTGTGCCATCAATGGCAATAATCAGCCAACATTTATGGGCCTTGTGCTATGGTGGATACAGAAAGGTAAGGAATAAAGTATCATGCTTACCTTCCAAGAAATGCAGTCAAGCTGGGGAGAGAAAAGTAATAAATCTTAAAGAGATGTGAACAAGAAGAATGAATAAAAATGAATCTCTGAGGACTGCTGGGAGTTCTTAGGAGAGACAGGGGATCTTGTAGAATAAAACAATTGGAAAAGGATTCAGAGAGGAAGTAGTTCAGGCATAAAATTTTTCTCAATAAGCATTAAGCACCTACCATATGCCAGGACCTGCACTAGAGACTGAGAATGCAGAAGCAATTTTTTTAAAACATCCCTACCTTCAAAGATAAATATTCTGTACACTGTATGATGTACTCCTCATATCCTGTAAACTTTATGAAGTTCCCCCAACCAAGGTGATGGCTCAATCAATCATCAATATATTACAACCTGAATCTTTATTCCACAGCAACTGTTTCAAACCCTTTCTTCTCTCCTCAAGCCTCCTCTTCCATTCTCTCCCTCTCTACCATTTCTGCTGTGAACTTCTATTTGTTTCACCCCCAAAACTGAGGCCATCTGCAGAGTTATCCCTTCCCCTCCTCATCTCACACATCCCATTCTCTTCACATCATGACAGGTCTCTGAGGTGGTCCTTTTGCTTTGCAGAGGCCAATCCCTCTGTATGACCCTTCAGCTCATCTCATCCTATCTTCTGCAGCAGAATGACTCCATTCTAATCTAATCTTCCGTCTCTTCCTGTCTCCTGGTTACTTCCCTGAGCCTGCAAGCATGTTCAAGCCTTTTTCATTCTTAAAAGAATCTTTGCTAAATCTGACCATGCTTATCAACTGTCCCCTTCCCTTTCCAGGGAGTGACCTTGACAAAAGGATTTGGAAAAGGGACACTTTTCTATTTTCTGACTCTCTTCTAAACCCTTTACTGATCTGGCTTGCTACTTCATCATTCAATTGAAAGTGCTCTCTCCAAAGTTGCCAGCAATCTCTTCATTGGCAAATCCTATGTTCTGTTCTTAATCTTGTTGATTTATTTGTGGCTTTTGACATAGCTGACCAACCTTTCATCCTGTATACTTTCTCACTCTCTTCCTACCACTTGATTGCTTTTTCTCACTCTCATTTGCTGACTTCACACCACTAACCATGGATCTTCCCCAAATCTTTGGGTTGGTCCCTCTTCTCTTTTCATTCTAAACAATCTGAGACAATTGGTTTAATGTATTGGGTGATTTCACACATATATGTGTGTGTGTGCATGTGTGTGTGTGTGCATGTTGTATCTGTGTGTTTATATATATATATATTTGTGTCTAATGGTAGGGGAGAGGGAAGGGAAGGGAAAAATACATTTACATGATAACATTATATATTTAAAATGAATAACAAGTTGTTCAATAGCATATGCAAATTTTTTTTATTCCACTCTGTAATGGAAATCCTTGTTTTGTGTCATAAATTAAAAATAAAATAAGTAAAATTTTTAAAAGAAGGAATGAATTTTTTTTATCCAAAATATCTCCTCTTTTATGGATTTCCTCAATAATGTCAAGAGTATCACCATCCTTCCTCTCACTGAGCTTTGCATCCTGTCACCCTTAACTTCTCTCTCTACATATTCAATATATTGCCAAATCTTCCTATGTCTTCTTCTACAGCCTCTTTCCCCTGTTTATCCTTATCTCTCCACATCCAGCCACCCTAGTTTAGGTCTTCATTATCTCTTGCCTGGATTATTACCATAGTTTCCTAATTGGTCTTCCTTTTCCCCCCTCCAATCTATTTTTTATGCTGATTTTCCTAAAGTATACATCTAACTATGGAATAGCTCTACTCATTAAACTCTCTATTACTTTCCAGGATCAAATTTAAAGTTCTCTCTTTGGCATTTAAATCTCTCCACAACTTGGTCCCTTCCAAATCTTCTTACATTCTACTCTTTCCTTCCATGTTTTCTGTAATTTAGCCATTCTGGCCTACTCACATTCCTCAAATACAACAACTCCTCTCCCATTTTTTGTGGCTCTGTACATCCTGTTCCTCATGGCTGGAATGCATTCTCTGCCAATTGCTGACTCTTAGCATGTCTAGCTTCCTTTAAGACTCAGCTAGAACACCACCTCCTCCAGGAGGCCTTTCCTGGCCATCCCAGCTGCTACTATCATTCTTTCCATCTGTACTGTATTTACCTTCATTTATATGTGTTATTTCTCCAAAGAGAGAACATAAACTCCTTGAAAGCAAGGAACTGTTCTTATTTTTTTCTTTCGATTCCCCAGCTAAACTTAGTGAACACAGGGTTTAATACATAAGTATAACTCCACAATAAAGTGTTCTAGTAAGAAAGGAGGTCCTGTGAAAGAAGTATGGTATACCCAGAGCTGTTTCTTTCTTAACCTACCCTTTAGGTATCGTACTTCCACTGGGTCAGTTCTATTCCTATAGATAATCAAAGCCAAGCTCAGCTGTTATGTCTACATACATGTGTGTATGGAGGGGGTAGGGGATGGAGGGAGAAGCTGAGAACTCATTCCCCAAAGACTCTGGATGATGTAGCAGGGTTTCAGCTTACTTCTTCATTTCATCTATTTTCCTCTCTCCTATTCATTATGTTAGTACCTAGCCAGCATATACACAAAGGGCTCAGATGAAAAGAAGAAAGGGGAGTGAATCATGCAGCTATTTTATTTACATAAATGCCACACAACTCTAGGACCAGTGAATGACTTGATAGTCTTCACTTTTCATTTGGAAGCTTCTCATCTAGCTATCTATAGTCATTCCAGGGAATGTATGGAGATTCCACTCTTAAGAATATTTAGGGAGAGTCCAGTTCAAATCAGCCTAAGATTTAATTAATGATGCATTTCCAAAGCTCAGATACACTTTTTCTTTTTTTTTCCTTTAAGTTTTTTTTTATTTTCAAAACATATGCAAGGATAATTTTTCACCATTGAACCTTGCAAAATCTTGTGTTCCAATTTCTCCCCTCTTCCCTCCACCCTCTCTCCTAGATGGCAAGTAATCTAATATATGTTAAACATGGTAAAATATATGTAAATCCAATGTAGGCATACATATTTATATAATTATCTTGTGGTACAAGAAAAATCAAATCAAAAAGGGAAAAATGATAAAGAAAATATAATTCGAGCAAACAACAACAAAAGAAGTGAAAATGATGTGTTGTGATCCACACTCAGTTCCACAGACCTCTCTGGGTGTAGATGGCTCTCTTCATCATAAGATTATTGGAACTGGCCTGAATCATCTCATTGTTGAGAAGGGCCACATCCATCAGAATTGATCATCAGATAATCTTGCTGCTGCTGTGTACAATGATCTTCTGGTTCTGCTCGTTTCACTTAGCATCAGTGCATGTAAGTCTCTCTAGGCCTCTCTGGAATCATCTTGCTGATCATTTCTTATAGAAAAATAATATTCCATAACATTCATATACCAAAACTTATTCAGCCATTCCCCAATTAATGGGCATCCACTCAGTTTCCAGTTTCTTGCCACTACAAAAAGGGTCACCACAAACATCAGATACACTTTTTTATTAATGATATCCTACTCCTTTTATATTTCTACTTCAAAAACTTGTTTGAGCTGGTTTTCTTATCTGCACAATGGAAATAAAAAATGCTAGTACTATAGTGAGAGGGTCTGATTCAGTTGCCTTGCTTTCCTCTTCTGTGAAGTAAGGAGGTTGGATTAATTATTTCTAAGAATATATATTTTTAGAGTTGGAGGAGATCTTTAGGAATGATCAAGCCCAACCCCTTCATTGTATAGAAGAAGAAATTAAGAGGAAGGGAAGAGAAGTTGTTATTATTGTTATTGTTTGTCCTTCCATGACATCAGAGCGGTGATAGCATGATTTTCATGTGACTTGGATTTGAGGAAGGGAGGGCTATGCAAAGTCACCAGCTTCACCCTCTCCTCCAGAACCATCTGGATCCCAAAGGTAATAAAGAGTAAAGCCATGGATTGAATCATGGCCCCAATTACAATGGACTAATTTTTCCATTTGGTCATGTTAGTGTTGCTTCAGGATGCATTGAATTGGACCATCCCTGAATTCAAGGAAAAAAAAAAAAAGAAAGGTACTCTTCTAGTTAGATCCTTTGTTGTTGGTCCTTCCTTTTTCTGGTCCCTCTACTCTAGCCTTTGCTCCCGTCTGCACTCAGAAGTAAAAAGGTAATTTAACAATTGCCCAAGTTGGACAGGATAAAAACCACCTCTTTCCCTCTCCCAGGTAAATTCTTTTGGCCTAAGACCTTGAGATGACAAGGGAACTTAGTTATTTATGGAGCCTATAGACCAGAATTCATCCCACCACTGAAGATTCTCAATAAACATATCCCAAATGGGAAACCAGATAGTAACAAAAGAGACTAATTGTCCTGGATAGGGTTAGCCACTGATCTCTCCTCTTATCTCCTATTTCTTTTTCCCAATCTATTTAAGTTGCATAGTGATGATTATACAGTTAGAACTAAGTGGAGAATTGGCTTTGCTATAGTTTCTACCATATTGTGTCTCTCAGTTCTCTCTGCTAACCATGTTCACACAATTTAATTGATTTTTCCTAAACTTTTACTGAAGGTGAAAGAGAACTGGGGTAGGGGAACTTTATCTGGACCAGGCTGTATTTTCTTAAGTGAAAAATATGGCAGGAGCTCAGCTCTCTGAGGCAGCCCAGCACATTAGTGGGTGGTCTCTTGATTTGGGGATTGGGGTGTGGAAGTCAAGAGTCAAAAATTCTATTTCTAGTTCTTTCGAAATTCCGGCCAACGCATTTAATTTAACTCTTCTTCCTAAATAGGCTGTTTTTCCCCAAAATTGGGGATAAGAGAATGTTGCAGCAGAAAACAAAAACAGAACTAGTGGGGATAGGGAGGGAGAGTGTGACAAGCATAGGGAAGAGGCTTGGTATTAAGGCTTTGAATAAAGTCATAGAAGGTTTTGCCCCACAACTGTTTGGTAGAAAAGGATAGGATTTAGGGAAGAGTCCAGTTTGAATAATAAAGCTTCCACCCCAAAAAATTCCCAATAAGAACCTTCTGATTCCCAACCAGTTAAGACCAAAAACCCAACTGAGGGTCCACTAAGATGCTACCAAAATTTTCCTCTCACCAGACATGTTGTTCTTGTTTTTAAGAAAACTTGTTCCCTAGACTTATTCATCACATGGGTCTTTAAAAACAACAACAAAATCAATAATAATAATAATAAAACATTTGTGGATTTAAATGAATATTAATTAAATACATATGGTTAAATTTCTCTGAGAATTACACATGGGTTTTCAAATGAAGACAGAATGCTCATCAAAGCATTCTCAAAATCTGCTGAAACTCAGATATGTGAAAACCAGCTGCTGGCGGGGGGTGGGGGGGATGTGGCACTGAAATGGCCCCATTCCTTCCATAGTATCCACAAGGAGGATCATAGTTGTTCAAATTGAAATAGTCCTTGTACCACTTCTGTTCCTTTCTCTACAGAGGGCATAATCCACAGAAAGGCTGAGTGCCATGTCAGAGATTTGTTTAATACATCTGAATCAAATTATTTTGCAAAGCATAATAGCAAGATCAGGGAAGGATAAAGGAAAGAATCACAATATTTTTAAAATATGCATTTACCAGTGTGAGTTTTGAAAATGCTATCTAATTTGTCTCAAACCTAACAGATGGCAATTCCTTTCAACTCCAAAGATAACTGTAATCCTTTTGCTTTACGCTCTGGTGTTAAAGGTATGGTTTGGATTTGATACAGCATGGGCTTTCAAAATGAAGGAGTGAATTACTGTCTGTACAATAGCAAATGAAAAGGGATCTATCCATGGCTGTGCTTACCCCTCTCCCTATAAAGCCCAGATCTGAATCTCATGGAATCATAATTATGTCTGTATTGCTAGTCTCATAGAATCATGGGAATTAGACTAGGAAGAATCTAAAAAAATCCTTCACTCCAAAAATTCTTAACCAGGGGTCTGTGAAGTTATTACTTTTGATAACGACATTTCAAAATTGGTTTCCTGTGTAATCTTATTTATGTATTTAAAAATGAGAGAAATCTATAGGTTTCAATAGAATATATCCATGAACACATTTTAAAAACCTCTGCTCTGGTCTAATCTACATTACAGATAAGGAAACTGAGGGATAGCTCAACAACAACAACAGTAAAATGAGGAACAAGACAAAAAACTAGATAATAACTACCTTCCAATTTTAAATTCTATGAATCTGTTGGGCTCAAGTTATTATCATCATACAATAAGAAAAATGGAAACAACCTCCACCACACAACCATATCACGTATATATATAATAATAATAATATGACTAAAGAAAACTCAGATCAGTGGTAAATTACAGGGAAAATTAATTGGTCAATTTATTTGGTTGATAATTTAAACAACTCATCATTACTTAGGATTTGTTAATTATTTCTAATAAGTAATACAATAATAATAATTGATTGATAATAATTATAATATGGCATAGTAAATAATAGGTTTGCATTATTTTTCAATTAGCTTTTTTAGCTTTTTGTATTTTTTTTTAACTTCAGATTTTATCCCCATAGGAGTCTCTCAGTTTAGAAACCACTTCCTCCCATGAATCCACAATTTATAGTCCAAGAGTTGCCTAAGGCAGTAGAGATTATGTGATTTCCCAAAGACTACTCCACTAGTATGAGTTAAGGGAACTGGAATCCTATTCTTTATATATTCAATAACAGTAATCAAAATCCTAAAACATAAATGCCTCTCTTGAACAGCCCTAGTTAATATGTATAGTATGCAAAATGTCTCTATAAACATAACATAATGTATAAACATACATTGTGTATATTATGACACAAATATATTTTGCCTGAAGAACATGAACATCTAGTTTTAAAAAAAATAGATAAGTTAAAGGCTAAGTATTCTTAAAACAATAGTATTAATTCTTCTACTAAAGGGTTCAAATCCTAAGGACTCCTAATGTATTATAAGCTTAAAAACTGATTTACATGTAATTTTAGAAGCATATTTATTATATAAATTGAAGGACATCAGTAACTGAGTCTTATCTTGCTTAAATGGAAATGCTTCTTTCCTGCTGTGGCCATTAGCTACTGTTTAATAACAGCTCACATGGCTATAGAACTTTAAGGTTTACAAAGCCATTTCCAACTGAAAGCCCTGAGCAGAGTGCATTATTTTTCTCAGTTTTATCAAAGAAAGAGAATCAAGCGTGGATAGGCAAGTGGCTTGCCCATGATGGAACGGCTAATGTCCCAACTAGGACTGCAGCCCAGATTCAAAGTCTATGGTTCATTCTTTCCAGTACATCTCCCTCCTCCTGGCTTAATTTTTAAACTCTTAACATTCATAAATACACTTATACAGAGACCAACTAATTAAACAGTGCTCAGTGACTTTTAGTAAATTGGTGCCTCTTGACATTTCTATTTTCAATCTAAAACTATTTAACCATTAGCTGCCAGCTTCATTAAGGTTTCAGGAAATCTAAAGGGCATTAAAAAAAAGCCAATACCTAACTATTAGCTTTGGGAAGAAGAGAACAAACATAAACAATTTTCCGAAGCAAACAATATCATTTGGATTGACTATAACCCAACAGCAGCCACCAGCTAAATAAACCATTAAGTTAAGAAAGAAATGTCAACACAGATGCTGTTTTAATTTGCTGAGGAATGGTGGAAATTAGACTGTAAACTCCTCAATGAAAGGATTTCTGTCTTCTTTAATCTCTATAAAGACCTATGGGGCATAGTGCCTAGTACCCTGAAGATCATATAGTAGGTGCTCGGTAAATCTTCCTTGGCAGTACCAAAGATTAGGAACTACTGTGAGAAAGGTAAAACAGAAAAACAGGATACTTAACCAGATTTGATATTAAAAATTTAAGTCAGTTTTATAGAAGCTACCTAAATAGGGTACTTTCAAGAGAAAGGCTTCTCTTATCATGATCCTTTCCCCCTTTGCCCTCTCCCAACTTCCAAAGCTATCCCACAGGTATAAGTAATTGCTAAATAGTATAGTCTGAGACAAACCCTGCCTCGTGTACTTAATAGCGTGTAATCTTAGGAAAGTCACTTAACATCTCAAGCCTAAGAAACTGAAGAAAAAATGAAGAAAATTAAGTAAATATTATTAGGTAGGTAATACAATTAGGTAGAACCAGAATGTGAAAGGTCTTGAATACCAAACAAAGGAATTCTGACTTGGTACAATAGGAAATGGCTAACTTGGACATTTCTAAGGAATTTTTGTAGCTTGCCATTTCTTTGTTCTTAGTAAATTACTGAATCTGTTCTTACCAAATACTGCTAAACTTTTAAGTGCATTTAAACACCAACTCTGTTAAATATTTTCTATTCTCTGCCCTTACTACTCCAATAACTGACAAATTGCATCCCGGTAAACACCACTCTAAAAGAGGAGATGCTAAGTCCAAGTAATGACTCCAATTCCTAATGTCTTTGAGGACTTAAGATTCTAAAGAATTTTCTCATATGAGACCTTGCCCCAAGTACAATTAAAAGTTACCCAATATCACTCAATTCTAGGCCAAAAAGTATTCCCTTAGTAAGGAATTAATTACTCTAGCTAATTCTTGATTACCTATTCCTTTACAAAAGGGAGTTGGAACTGGGAGTAGATGATTCCTCTAAAATCACTTTTTATTCAGGCACAATTAATTAGATTGTGAGATTCTCAAGGGCAGGGATTCTCTTGCCTTTCTTTCTATGCCCAGTACTTAGCTCAATGTCTGGAACATAGTTCTTATTAAAGGCATAATGACTGAATGAAGGTAGCAGTAATACTTTTCTAATTGCTAAAATTACTTGTTATTAAAATTGAAATACCATTCTTTCATTTAGTCAATTCCAATGTCCCCTTTATGCATGAAGTAATCTATGATTCCCTCTACCTGGAAGCAGTGCTTTCTAAATTCTCTCATAGCCCCATCTCTGTCTCTCTTACACTCTCATTATATTGTGTTTTGCAATGTGGTAGGTAAGTTTTATAGCATCCAGGTGACATACTGAAGAAGACCACGTTTCAAATCCTGACTCAGACACTTACTAGCTTTGTGCATCAAGACAGTTAATTTAGCTTACATTCTAAGCCTCAGAAACTGAGCAAAAAAACTTTCATCTATAAAATAGAAATAATAATAATAATATCTCCCTCACAGAACTATTGTAAGGATCAAATGAGATAAAATATGTAAAGAACTTTGCAAACCTTAATGTGACAAGCAAATTGATAGTTTTTATTATTACTTGTTCTTATCTTTCAGTCATTTAATCATCTTTGTAATCTCAATGTCCATGCTATCCATGAGGTTTTCTTGGCAAAAATACCAGAGTGATTTGCCATTATCATCCTCTTCTTCCTCTTCATCTTTTCTTCCTCCTCTTCAATTTGTGTCCATGTCTCATTCTACTAAAACGCTGTGTGCTCCTCAAGGACTGCCATATTAAATTCTCAGGTACCAATCACACAGTTTTGCACACAGTATGGGCAAAGTAAATGTTTGATGAAAATTTTTAGAAATAACTAATGTGGGAATTTGTTTTGTATATATATATATATATAGAGAGAGAGAGAGAGAGAGAGAGACAGAGACAGAGAGAGAGAGAGAGAGAGAGAAGAGAGAGAGAGAGAGAGAGAGAGAGAGAGAGAGAAGCATATATGTTATAAAATTTTATTTTTCTTTTTTCCATGGAGTAGAAGTAGGATGGGAGTTGGGACTAATGGAGAAAAAAAGAATGTTAAATTTTTAAAAAATAAATTTCAATTAAAAAAATAAAATAAATGTTTGTTGAATTGTACTGGCAAAAGGTGAATTAATTCCAAAGAAACAGAAAGTCATGGGTGGCCCCGGTAGGACTCCTGGAGGTCCAAAAATCCTTTCAGGAGGTTTGTAAGGTCAAAATTATTTTTTATAATAATATTAAGACATTATTTGCCTATTAAAAACTCCTTTTTCCAACTACATATCTGTGTGAGGCCAAGTTTTCTTCTTATACTTCAACTAAAACAACATATCTCAACAGACTAAATGAAGAAGCAGATAAGAGAATCCAGCTGTCTTATTTTTAAGCCAGATACTAAAAAAGATTTATAAAAAAAATTTTTTAAAGTAATTCTACTCTGTTCACTAATTTTTTTTGGGGGGGGGGAATAGTTGCTTTTAAAAAAATATAGCTTTTTATTTTCAAAATGCTTGCAAAAATTCAACATTCATCTTTGCAAAATCTTATGTTCTAATTTTTCTCCTTCCCTTCTCCTCACCCCCTCCCCTAGATAAAAATAATTGCTTTTTATTGAAAAGATGTTATTTCAGTTAACAAGTAATAGGTTTATTATTGTTATTTTAATGAATAAACATTTAAAACTTTAATCACTTTTAATGTTTAAAATGCTATATCAGTAGATATAAACCACATAAATACAAGCACTCTGAGGAGGCCTCAGTAACTAAGAATGAACTCTTACAACCATCCTGTAAACATCATGGGTATTATCTTCCATATACAGATGAAGTAACAGAGGCTCACAGATATTAATGGTCACACAAGTGGTAAATTTTAGAGTCAGTTTTTGAATACAGAAGGTAAGAAAAGGAGGGGATCACTGAAGAATGGTACAGAGCAAGATCTGGGTCCTGCAGCATGGGAAAGATTTACATGAGAAGCGAGGAGAAATGGCATTTCAGGTGAAGGTCACAGAAAACCAAAGTGAATCTAAGCCTGAGTGTGGATTCAGGAAACAAATACGAAGGTAAGTGACTTGCTTGGAATGGAGAACATATGTTCGGGAGTAAGGAATAACAAAATTGCTTGGGTAGAATGGAGCTAGATTATGGAGGGCCTTTGCATGTTGTCTCCCCCATTAGATTGTAAACTCCGTGAGGGCAGGATCTATCTTTTGCCTCTCTCTCTCCAGCACCTAGGACAGTGCTTGGCACATAGGAGACTCTTAATACATGATGATTGATTGACAGTCCTTGGTTTAGAGAAAGCATACATGTAGCTCCCCAAGTTTGCTTCAAATATAAAAGCAAAATAGGTTTGGTTTGGGGAACAATTGATTTAAGACCTGTCTTAAAGCATTAGGAAGCTAAAGGTTTGCTCTTTGGGAGAAGTCCTTTATGGCTCAGACATCCCAATTAATTTCCTAGTTTCTGCCACCAAACTCTCCAGTTCTCCATTTCAACCTTACCCTTCCATGAGAGAGGATTCAACTTCCATCTCTGAGTATTTAAGCTGGTTTCCATGGCTTTAGCTAAGTTGAATTAAAAGAGAAGAGAGCAGATACTTATGAGCAAAAAGAAAGAAAGAAAAATAATGAGGATATAATTGATGGAGAGGAGATAGGAAACATGCAGGAGACATCTGAAAGACCACCATCCAGAATGCCCTAATACTCTCTATTTTTCTTCAAGACCCATTGAGGAAGTAATACTCTCTCAAACACTCTCCCAATCAAATGCCAGTTGTCAATAGCTAAAGAGCAAGCTCTCCTTCCCTTCTGATGACAGCATGATCAATATTATTTTCCCCTTTCCAAACCAATCCAGTCCATACTCATCCCTCCTTCTGCCTTCCTCTAGTACTTATGATTGGAGCAGTAAATGGCAAACCACCCCAGTATCTCTGCCAAGAAGACCCTATGGACATTTTTGGTCTGCTATGGAGTCAAACCCAACTGAATGATTGAACAACAATGATTCCGCTTACAGGTAGTGTTTCACTTGTTCCTGCTCAAGCTGACATATAATTACAGGTTGGCTGCCTGGGAGTTCTCAAGTGGCAATTCTGTCTCCCAAACTGGATTGTGGGGGCTTCTAAGATGACAACATTACCTTCTTTCTCCCACTCCTGTACCCATCACACCTCCAAACAGAGATGGGCTTCCAAGAGTTAGAGAGAAAAAAAAAAAGCTTTAGGTTAGACTTGAGGGCAAAAGCCCTAAGTAAGTCCCAATTCTGTGTCCTGCTACCTGTCTGATACAGGCAGAATCAGAGCCTCCCTTCACCTTAACTTCCTCATTTCAAAAAGTAAAGGGAAAATTCCTATCTCACAGAGTTGTTCTAAGAAAAATGCTTTGTAACCACAAATTACAATGCAAATGTGATTTACTATAGCAATAATATTAGTGATACAGTACCATTTCTACCCAAACCTCAATTTTAAAATGTCTGCAATAATTATTATTAGTAATAATACTTCCCTCTTTAGGCAGTAGGAGCCTGGTACACCGCTGATAGACAAATTAGCAGGGGCCAAACATCTTTATTAATAATCTGCCCTCATTTTAGCCTCTGTATCTCCTACCACAGAGGATAGAGGCAAGGGTAATTAAGTTTAGTGGAAGCTGCCTTAGAGAGAAAGCCAGAGTGTGTGTCTTGGGGAGGGGGGAAGGGAAGAATAGGATAATGAAGTCAAAGAGAAGCTGAGCAGGAGCACTAAGATAAGGCAGGAGAGCCAGCCTCCGGCACAAGGGGGAGGGTGACCATGGCTGTCTTCACTGGCTGCAGATTTACTCCCCTTCCCTAGTATTTGGAAGCTTGGATTTTACAACTTATTATCAGGAATAGATCAGATAGTTTGATTTATTAGTTTTAAGCACTCCTTTTCTCCTTCTTTCTGCCAACCCATATTTTTGCACTGGCTGCCTATTATCTTGCCTCTGGAAAAAATACAAACTCTCTAGCTAGGTGCAGCAAGGTGAAACAGCTCTGGGGGCCTAGAGTCAGGAACATGAGTTCAAATCATACTTCAAACACTTCCTAAGCTGGGTGACCCTGGGCAAGTCTTAGTTTCCCCATCTATAAAAGGAGAACAATAATAACATCTGCCTCCTTGGGCTGTTGAGAGGATGAAATGAGATCATAATTATAAAGCACTTAGCATAGTGCCTGGTACTGTAAAAGTCAGCAATTATAGTTACTATTATGGGCAATTAAAGCCTTTCACAGTATGGCTAGAGTCTACCTTTCTAGAGGTATTTTACATTATTCCCTTTCACATAGACAGTGTTCTGGCCAAAATGGTCCACTTGGTCACTGTCTCCAAACTCAGCAAGCCCTCTCCAATTTCCTGGAACACATACATACACACACACACACACACACACACACACACACACTCTCTCTCTCTCTCTCTCTCTCTCTCTCTCTCTCTCTCTCTCTGTCTCTCTCTCTCTCTGTCTGTCTCTCTCTTTCTCTCTCTCTCTGTCTCTCTCTCTCTCTGTCTCTCTCTCTCTCTCTCTCTCTGTCTCTCTCTCTCTCTCTGTCTCTGTCTCTCTGTCTCTGTCTCTCTCTTTCTCTCTCTCTCTCTGTCTCTGTCTCTCTCTGTGTCTCTCTCTGTCTCTGTCTCTCTCTCTTTATCTCTCTCTCTTTGTCTCTCTCTCTGTCTCTCTCTGTCTCTGTCTCTCTCTCTGTCTCTCTCTGTCTCTCTCTCTCTCTCTTTATCTCTCTCTCTCTCTTTGTCTCTCTCTCTCTGTCTCTCTCTCTGTCTCTGTCTCTCTCTCTGTCTCTCTCTGTCTCTGTCTCTCTCTCTCTTTATCTCTCTCTCTCTCTTTGTCTCTCTCTCTCTGTCTCTCTCTCTGTCTCCCTCTCTGTCTCTGTCTCTCTCTCTTTATCTCTCTCTCTCTCTTTGTCTCTCTCTCTGTCTCTCTCTGTCTCTGTCTCTCTCTCTGTCTCTCTGTCTCTCTCTCTCTCTCTCTTTATCTCTCTCTCTCTCTTTGTCTCTCTCTCTCTGTCTCTCTCTCTGTCTCTGTCTCTCTCTCTGTCTCTCTCTGTCTCTGTCTCTCTCTCTCTTTATCTCTCTCTCTCTCTTTGTCTCTCTCTCTCTGTCTCTCTCTCTGTCTCTGTCTCTCTCTTTCTCTTTCTGTCTCTGTCTCTCTCTCTCTGTCTCTCTCTCTGTCTCTCTCTCTGTCTCTCTCTCTCTCTCTCTCTCTCTGTCTCTCTGTCTCTCTCTCTCTCTCTCTCTCTCTCTCTCTCTCTCTCTCTCTCTCTCTCTCTCTACCTCTTAGAATCCTTATCTTTCTTCAATTACTTCAAAACAGATGTGTACTAAAGCACCCCCTAGGAGAAGCCCTTCCTGATTCCCCTAGCCATGAGTGTTCCTTCTATCTAAGCAAATGATCATTTTCTTATCCTTGTACAGTCCTATATTAACTCCCTTATTCCCCCCAAAAAGAGAATCTTCTGGAGAATAGAGGCTGTTTATTTTTTTGTATTACAAGTATCTTGCACATAGTTAAGGACCTATTGGATTAAATAGAATCACTTGCTGAATTATAATATAACATGACAAAATATAATAAATGCAATGTAATCTCTTAGTCCACTAAGCCTAATCAGAGTGGGCTTCAGTGCAATGTGTCCACCTCTAAAGTTCATAAATAAACAAAAGGATAGATAAAAATGAATCAATGAATAGTTAAGCAAATGAATGTGAATAAATGAATGAATGAATAATAAATACATAACAGAACATTGCTTTTCACTTAGCCCAGAAAAGTGATTATCATTTACACTTTCAAAGCACAGATAACCTCCTATATAATTATGCATTGGCAGGGAAAGAGAGAAGGGCATGGAGACAAGGGCAAAAGAAAGAATTTCAGAACAAAGCAGAGGTTACTCACTTAAAGTTATGATCCTTCCTAGGGCAGCGGAGGCAAATGGGTATTAGCAACCTAACTTGTTTCTACCAGGAAACAATTTGGCTGTTATGAAATCATTCAAACATTAAGGATTGAGATAACATGCTCCAAAAGAGAACTCATCACCTTTTTGTTAAAATCCTTCCTTCTGCCAAATTTCCCTATTACCTTAAAGAGTATCATCCAACCCCATTCTCTTATGATACTCTCTTTTTTTCTTTTTATTATAGCTTTTTATTTTCAAGATATATGCATGGGTAATTGTTCAGCATTGACCTTTGCAAAACCTTATGCTACGACTTTTCCCCTCCTTCCCCCCACCCCTTCCCCCAGATGGCAGGTAGACCAATACATGTTAAATATGTTAAAGTATATGTTAAATACAATATATGTATACATATATGATACTCTCTTACAACACATTCAACTTCTCTGGCACATATCAAAATGCTGTCACATGTTGTCTTTTTTCCTCCATAAACTCTCTCTTATAATTTCTATTCTCTCTACTCAGAGAGTGACCCTCCTACCTTAGCTGAGCTTCTATAAAATAGCTTTCTAATTGCTCTTCAAGACTGAAGACCAAGACTCAAGAGATCTTGACCCCCCAAAAGCTAACAAAGTGCTTTCCCTAAAACACACAAGTCTGACTATGTCACTCCCTTACTCAGTAAACTCCAGAAGCTCCCTATTACCTTTAAGATCAAATAGATTAGAAAACCTTTTATTTGGCTTGTAAAATCCTTCATAACCTGCCTTCCTGATTTCCTTGTTTTTACTACACTCTAAATCCTGAAACACAAGTCTTCTTTGTGTTCTTTGCACATGACTCTCTGAACTTAGTGACTTATCACTGGCTGATGTCCCTGAAGGAAGATTCTTTTTCCTCACCTCTGCCTCCTGATCTCCTTTAAGACACAACTCAAATTCTATCTTTTCTAAGTCTTTCTTGATTCCCCCCACACGAGTGTCTCCCCCTCTAAGATTGAATTGTAAGCTGCTTGAGGGATTGTCTTTTACCTTTTTTTATATGCCCAACCCTTAAAACAGTTCCTAGCACATGTATGCATTTAATATATGGTTATTGAATGAATTACCTTCCATTTTTCATATATACAGTTATCTGCATGTTATCACATATACTTTTAGAATATCATTTCCTCAGGACAGGGACTAATTTTTTTGCCCTTTTTAATGCTCAATAGTGTATGGCTCATAATAAATCAATACATGATTATTGACTGAGTTGCTGACAGAAAAAATTCTTCTCTTTTAGTGGAAATCTTTCATGCTAGCATTTAAAAAAGAAAAAAAATGTAATGAATGGAATCTGAGACACTATTCTCCCAGATTTATATGAATGATGAATTATCAGAGAACCTAGGGAAGCAGGCAGAGCTAAGAATCTGAACCAGAACCACTTTTATGCAAATGAACTGGGCACAAAAGACGTCACAGACAGGAAATAGGAACTTAATGGGTGGCCCAAGAAAGTCTGCTTCTGGCTCACAGAAGGAGCTGATGTGAAGATAACAGGATACAGGAAAAAAAGACTCCCACTTTGGGAGCCACCTGATCACAGAGGAGTCTACACCACAATAGTGTTGGTTTAGAACAGCAGGAAAAATCTCACTTCAACAAACCCTCAAACTTGCAAACAGGTCAAACCAAGTCATCAAATATTAAGAACTTACTATATGCCAGGTAACATACTAAACCCAGGGAATACTTGTGGAGTCATTTCAGTCCTGTCCAAGTCTTCATGACCCCATTTGGAGTTTTCTTGGCAAAGTTACTGGAGTGATTTGCCATTTCCTTCTCCAGCTCATTTTACAAAGAAGGAAACTGAGGCAAACATGGTTGTGATTTGCCTAGAATCACACAGCTAACAGACAGCTGAAAATGAATTTAAATTCAGGTTTTCTTGATAGAGTTCATTCTATCCACTGTGCCACCTAGGTCTCCAGGAAGTACAAATGCAAGCAGAAAAGAAATATAATTCCTGTCCTCAAGGAATTTACATTCTGATGAGAGAAAACAATACATAAAAAGAGGAATAGTGGAGAAATAATTCCCAAGGGTCAAGAACAGAACCCAGAGAGAATGAAAGAGTGAACTTGGGTGACCTGGTGAATTTCCTTAAAATGGAGACTCCAGGAAGAACTGATCAATCAAAGGAAAGGGCCAAGATCTTCATACAAATCGAAGTATTCAGAAAGAAAAAGGCTCAGGAGTAAAGCTAGAACTTCTCTGCTGACTGCCAATTTTGCATCTCCAATTGTTCTTCAAACATCTCCAATTGGATGTCCAATAGACATCTTACTTCTTTCCCCTTAAATCCTTGATTTGTACCTTCCTTATTACTATACAGGACAATACCATCCTCTCTGTGCCTCAGACTCACAATCTAGGGTCATCCTGAATTTCTCAATATCTCTCACCTCCCTCCGCCATATATAAGATGCTGCCAAGGCAACATTTCTCACATATGCCCCTCTGACATTGCCAAAGTGCATGACCCTCCTCACCCCATGATTGCTATAACAGCCTGCTGGTGGGTCTGCCCCAACTTTCAAGTGTCTCCTCACTCCCAACCATTCTCCATTCAGCCACCACTCTCAGACAAAGGTAGAGAAAAGGAGATTATTATAAAACATCCTGAAGCAGAAAGGAGAAAACATTGGAATCACGGAGTAAAGTACTTCTGCATTAAGCAGGAATCAGAGCAGGATTTAAGGGATCTAAGAGTGGAAGAACATTTAAAGTACAGCATGATATAGGGGATGAGAGCCCCTGAACTTACAAAGTCAAGTAGGAAGGAAAAAGATGCTCGTTTGTCCTTTCTTCTAGAAGAGGTCCAAAACATCAGGGAGATGATACCATGACATGTAAGTGAATTGAATTTAAGTGAGGGAGAGCTGTACAAAGTCACCAGCCTCAATTTGTTCTCTGGAGCCATGGGTCTAGAGTACTAGTGCCAGCAAGAAAGTTGGGTAATGGGGTCCTCACTTTTATAGTGTTTGGTTGAACAACCAAGATAGTTCCATTCTAACTCTGTAGCCTCTTCGCTTCCTTGGTATCCCTTTGAGGCTATTGTGACCATAATTTGTAGTTTCTTTTAAGATTTTAGGCTGTCTGTGGGTTTGTCAAGGGAAGGAGTAGGTGTTTCACTAGAACTCTCTCTTCTCACCTTGATCTTTTTGTTCTTTGAACTGCTTGGTTTGCTTGTGGCCATACCTACTAGCCACTTTGGTGAAGTCTCTGTTGTTCTAAATCAGGGGTTTTTAATCTGGAGTCTACCGTCACCCAACAGGTCCCTAGATAAATTTCAGGTGGTTGATTAAGTTAAATATTTTTTAAAAAACACAATCTTTATTTTCACTAATTTAGCATCTCTTTCAATTACTAATCCTTTAAAAAAAATTACTCTTAAAACTCCCAAAGTGATCCCTGGTAGAAAAAAAAATTTAAAGAAACCCTGTTCTAAACAATTCCCATTTTAGTTTATTCTACCTAGTTATCTCATATTGTCCAAAGTTGGGATCCTCTTTTCTATCCTCATCACATCAGCTCCTTATATTACGCAAAAGTACTCAGTCAGAATGTGGTGAGAAGCAGTGTAGCCCTGATATCTGGGTGTGGGAGTGATAAAAGGTTAAACTCATTCTAGAAATGGGAGAAAAAGGAATAACTGGGACACTGAGAACCATACTCAAGGCAGCCCAGTGTGGTAACAAGAGCACTGAATTTGAAGGTTTGAATCTCAACACAAATTCCTTCAAAACAACTAAGGATTTTTTTTTACTCCAAATGCCCCATTTCCAAGGCTCTACCTGAAATATTTAAGCTTCTTAAATTTTCCCTTCTCTGCTAAGCTTTCCCTGACCACTCCAGTCCATAGGGATTTATCCCCACATAATGAGATAAGGGAGGTATTAGAATCAGAGGACCACATTTACACCATAGCTCTGCTCAAGGTCTGTGTGACCCTTCATCTCTCTTGGTCTCAGATTCATGATCTATTAAATGAAAAGGATGAATTAGGAGGCCCTGAACCCCCTTCCAACTCCACTTCTCGGATCCCATTTGTGACTTCTTGAGAAGTGCCGCTGCTGCTTACCTGACACATCATTCAATGACTTCTATCATAGCTTTTTAGGTAGATGGTTTGGGCCTTTCCAGCAAGAATTTGCTCAAATTGAGCAAACTGAAGTTAAGAACCAATTACACTTTATATCTCTTTGTGTCTTCTATAACTCCCAGAGCAGTTCTGGGTACATAAGAGGTACTCAATAAGCATTTATTGATTGGTTGATGTGATATGATATTCTAGATGATGAGATTTTGTCCAAAATAGAATCAAGGGCATTTCCCCCATAATAATGCTAAATTTGTGGATATTTTTTTCAAATTTTTTACTATATATATATGCATATATATACATATATATGTATATAATATATATATATTACATATAATACATATAATCTTAAAGGTCCTGAGGAATATTTTGAAAATATACTAATCATGTAATTCTCTCTGATAAGTAATTATGTGCTTAGGCAAGGCAAGGCATTATATTGGCTGTGGGAATACAAAGACAAAAGTCCCTTCCCCTACAGGGACTTATATTCCACATAAGTGGATAAATGAAATATAAGGCACTCCAATGAGAGAAAGAGCACTACCTCCAAGGAAGGTCAGAAAAGGCATTCTCTAGGACACGGTTTCTTAAACGTTTTTGATTTTTGACACCTTTTTGCCTGAGAAATTTTTACACAACCCTGGATATATAGATATATAAAATAGGTACACAAATCAAGCATTTACTGAAAATCATATTTTTGTGACACTCTCCCCATTCAGTATGAGACTCCATAGGGGGTTACAACCCACAGGTTAAGAAGCTTTACTCTAAGATGATTACCTCCTAGGGCTCCTAAAATGTAGAGGAGAGAAGAGGATGCATTCTGGGCCTAAAGGCGATGAAATGTAGAGTTCAAGAAAGAGAATCTGCCCAAATTTGGCCAGACTATAGAAATAAGTCTATACAGGTTGACTTTCAAAGACTCTAAAAGCCAAGTAGAAGCACAGTGTCTGTCTAAAGGAAACAAGTTGCTAAGGGAGATTCTTGACCGGGGAGAGCTATGGCCAGATTAATGCTTTAGGAAGATTATTTTGGCAGCTTGAGGATGGATTGAAAAGAGGAGAGATTGGGATCAAGGGGAACAATTATAAAGCTAAGGCAATAAGCAGTAATGAGGGGCTGGATTAGGATGGTGGTTAGGTGAAAGAAGAGAAGGGGACAGACTGAAATCCCTAGATGCTGATCAGATGATGAGATGGGGGCGGGTATGGAAGTAAAGAGTCCAGGATGAGCCTGTATGACCCTACAGGATGATGGTATTCTCATCAGAAACAGGAAAGTTTGAAGAAAGAGTGTGTTTACAGTGAGGAGGAACATGAGTGTATGGAATCAGACTAAGAAAGACTGACTCCCTAGGAAATGGGGCTATGAAGCACAAAAGTTCAGCATCATTTGTATGCTTGAGGCACTGTGGTCCAAAAGTATCAGCCCCAGTTCCTCCATTTATTATGATCTTGGTAAGTGTTCTTTTTTTTTTTTTTTAATTTAGAGGAGCAAAAATGGACATTTCCAAGGAAAGACACAATAGTGTATCACTAAAGGGTCAGTGCCACATTTGCCATTAGTGGCCCACCAGGCATTTCTCAGCCTGCCGCATTCTTTCCGAGCAACTCTCGGATGTGAAAGGAAATTCCTGTTCTCTCAGTGTCTAAACAGCACAGGAAATGGAAGGGCACCAGTCCTAGCTCAGGCTGGTCTGTTCATAAATTGCATGCTGACATTTAATAGATAAGAGTCATCAGGCTTTATCTCTGAAATACTTGTCAGCTCCATGTCAAGCGGATTTCAACTGAATATTCATTCTCCGATGTGTGAGCCATTTTTTAAAAGGAATGGATCATGTTATATTCATATATTCCCTCATATGACACCTGCGTGTCATATTCTGTCCTGATCTGTAATTACTCTTTTTTGTATAAACATCTCATCTTTCCAAATAAACTGTAAATAAAGGTTGGGGAGAGAGGGGAAGAGGCAATTGGAGTTAAGGAACTTACCCAGGGTCACAAGCTAGTAATTGTTTGAGAACAAATTTGAATTCAGGTACTCCTGACTTCAGGGCCAGTGCTTTATCCATTGTGCCCCAAAGGGAAGCTTCTTAAGTATAAGACCCATGTTTTCTCTTATAGCCAGCATAGGTCTCATCATATAATAGATTTTCAGTAAATATTTTTTAGCTGAACTGAACTGCATTGAATACCGCATTTGTTGTTTTTCCCAAGCCTTTCTCTTCCTCCTTTCCCCACCCCAGCCATCTTTCCTATACCACAGCTTTTTTTTTTCTTTTAAAACTTTTTATTTTAAAAATATATACATGGATAATTTTCAACATTCACCCCTATAAAACCCTGTGTTCTACTTTTTTCTCCTCCCTTTCCCTCACCTCCTCATCAGTTGGCAAATGACCCAATACATGTTAAACATGTGTCACAGTTTCTTAAACTGTGCTTCATGACACTGAACATGGGGGTTGCAAAATTATGATTAATTATTGGTAAATGCTTGATTTGTATGCCTATTTTTATACCCCTATATGCCTGGGATCACCTAAAAATTTGTCAGGAGAAAAAGTGTCACAAGTGGAAAAAGTTTAAGAAGCCCTGACCTACATCTCCTTGAATCCTTTTAGGGAATCTTTTAATGTTTTTTGTTTGTTTGTTTGTTTGTTTGTTTTGAGGCAAGAAGAGCTCTTAAGTTCTAAAAAATAATGGGAGTTGCCTATCCAGGAACCTTCAGGATTCCAGACAATATCTTTATCTTTTTTCCAATTCATCCTCCCTCATTGCATTCAGGAGTTAGAACCATCCTGTTGTGTCTGGAGAACTTCACATCCACTCTTCTTCTGTGTCAGTCTCTCCAGTATTTAGAGAAAGCTGGATGGTATGTAAGTTATTAATAATCACATATCTATGGCTCAAGGTTAATTAGTAGAACTGCCTTCTGCTGAGATCTGACCCTTCTACAGTGATTCCTGAGGTTTCTATGATTCAGCATTCAGGCTCACTTGTATCTGTCAGCAGCAATTTCCCTCATATTCTTAGGGTAGCGAAATTTCATAATTATCTGTTGTGGTTCAAAGCTCTTCACTGATCTTTCCCCCCAAGAAAACCCTCCTCTGCATATTGTTGGTTTCTCCTTGCCATCCACCCACACCTGATCCATCCTTCAGGGCTTATCTCCTCCAGGAAGACTTTGCCAAGAACCAAGAGTCAGTGTTCTTTCCTTCATGGCATTTACGGACTTGACCGCTCCCCTACCATCCTGTACTATTATTAAATGTCCAGACTTTCCTACCTTCCTACCCAAAATGTTCCTGCACTCTTTCTTTCTATCATATCTCCCTACCCATGTACATTTTCCCCTCAACCTCCAACACCTTCATGCACACTCCAGGCATTCTGGGTCCAGATCCACCAACCATTGAATGGAGGAAAATGAGAATGGCAATGCTAAAAGTTCTCCCACTAAAGGGAGTTCAGAGGCAGTTGGAGGGAAAGTTCTAGTGAACCTGACCAGGAACATACCTATACAATAAATAGTGAAGAACACTGACTTTAAATTCTAGGGACTTGAGTCAAGCCATGTCACTCCCCACAGCAACTTTCCCCTCATTCAAAACTCTATTGGCTCCATAGTACCTACAGAAGCAAACAGAAAATCCTGTTTGGCTTTTAAAGCCTTACATTGGCTGCCTTTTTCCTGTCTTCTCAGACTTACACCTGTTTCTTCTTCCAGAAGCTCTATAATCCAATGCCACTGGCTTCCTTGCTGTTTCTCAAACTCAGTAAATATCCCTATTGTAGGCATTTTCTCTGGCTGTCCTCCATGCCTAGAATGCTCTCTCTCCTCATTTCTATCTTCTGGATTCCCTGATTTCATTCATTCCCAGCTAAAACCCCACCTTCATGATGACTTCCCCACATCCTTCCCTCTGAGATTACTTCCAATTTATGCCATCTATATCTTACTTGTTCATAGATTTTTTGCATGTTGTCACACACTCCCACCCCCAAGCCACCTCCATACGACTATGAGCTCCTTAAGAGTGGGGACTAGCTTCTTTATTTTGGATTGCCTTTTTTTACATCCTCAGCACATCATACAATAACAGCACATAGAGGACAGATAATTAATGCTTCTAGACTGGACTTCAATCTTTGCTCTATTACCACCTGTGTGACTTTGGACATTTAATCTGTATGGTTCACAGCATCTTCATCCAAAAATGACAGGAGTAGTCCAAAAGATGACTGCTAAGATCTCTTTCAACCTTGAATCTATGATCCTTTGGACTAAAGGAGTCCAAGTGAGATGACTTTGCCTAGTTTGGAACCCTGTTACTTATTTGCTCCAATATCAAACCACTTGCTTGAAGCCTGCACTGTCATCTCTCACTGGTCCTCTGTAAAAGCCTGTGATGCTAGATTTGTTTCTACTTCAGAAAACTGCCTTGCACTTCTGGTTTTTTCACCTTCAAGACCTATCCTTCCAATTGTTGGTCTTGGTTTATCATTCCTCTCTCTCTCTTTGGGTAGGAAATTCTCAGCTGACACCCATCTCTTTCTCTCTTTCCCTAGCTCCTCAGATTAGAAAGGCTTCCCCCAATACCACGGAAACCACTCATGGAGCTCATGGAGAAGACATAGAATGGGTGATGGACTGATTGAATGAACATAAAATTGGGTTTACATGAAGACAGAAGATCACAAGGAAATCAAATCAATGCAATCAAGTATGGATTGTGTACCAATCATGTGTTTAAGGGACAATATAGAGACAGGAAAAGGCAACAGGAAACAGATAAGATACAGGAAACAGTCCATTGTACTCAAGCATGGTCATTTTAAGACTAGAGCACCCAGGGGCAGCTAGCTAATTGGTGCAGTGGATAGAGCACTAGCCCTGAAGTCAGGAACACCTGAGTTCAAATCTGGTCTGAGACACTTCCTAGCTGTGTGATCCTTGGCAAGTCACTTAATCTCAACTGCCTCAGGAAAAAAAAAAAAAAAAGACTAGGGCACCCATCTTAGTTTTGGCTAAATTGTAGATAAAAGAGGTACTACACATGTTTGTATGTGGGGTGTGGAGGATGTCTCTGTTGTCAACCTCTGTTTTTACTAAAAAAGAAAAGTCAAAAGAATGTCAGAAGACATTAGCAGCTACTGACTCATATGTCTGCTTTCTCGTCTCTATAAGATGTTTAGAAGAATGAACTGTGAGTACATTATGGGCATTCTCAGTAAAAAAAAAAAAATGCTAAAGGAAGAAACAGGTTTTCATGGATAATTTTCTACCATCACACATCTGAATCAGATGTCAAGAAATGCAGGTCCCTCCATGTTTATTGAAAACTGATTTTTTTTAAAAAAGCATTATTTTAAAGAATTTAAAGGAAGAATAATATAGCCTTGAAGGCTCACCTTGGACAAAAGTATCTCCTACAAGTAACATCAAAATTCTACCAGATTCCATTACAGATCAACCCTGCTAAAGGATTCTGAAATCAGATGAAGTATTAAACACAGAGACTGGATCAATCAGTATGGCATTCAGGAGAGGGATTTTTTTTTCCCTGAGGCTGGGGTTAAGTGACTTGCCCAGGGTCACACAGCTAGGAAGTGTTAAGTGACTGAGACCAAATTTGAACTCGGGTCCTCCTGACTTCAAGGCTGGTGCTCTATCCACTGTGCCACCTAGCTGCCCCCAGTATGGCATTCAGGATAGAATACATTGAGGCATTTAAGATCCTTTGTGATCTGGTTTCAGCCTTACCCTTCCAAATTTATTTCTTATTCCACCCCTCCATGTTTTCTATATGCTAGCCTACTAATTGTGCCCCCTATTTCCTACTTTATCTTCCTGGTTCTTTACCTGAATTCAAGAATCATCTCAGTGCACTTTTGCCTGTGGAAGTCTTCCCTGGTTTATTCCAGTGCTAGTTTTCCCTCCTATAAGACAATGACTTAAATGGGTACATGTTGTGAGCCTCCCCTAGCAGAATGGAAGCCCTGGGATGGCAGAGAACGGATCACTTTTTTTCTCATGTCCTCAGCCCTTGAACCCCGTGGAGTACTTGCACATAGGTTCCATCAACATTGGGGAAGATATCCAGTGCATGGCCCAAACAAAAGAAAAGGATTTCCTGTTGATGCTGACATTCTCCAAGGTCCCTATTCATAAATGACATCAAACTAAGTGATCAAGTCCTCAAAAGGCAACAAGAGCTTCTTAACGAAATTCACAACAATGTGCAAAGAGACATGTACACTGCAAATAAAGTGGATTTTTTAAAAAGGTAACATTGCCCATAACCTATTGAATGAGGCTATCCATATGATTTTTGGCAAGTTCTAGATAATAAGCTAGACCTGGACTTTAGCAAGAGGAGGCAACTGGATTAGACTCCATTGAGTAACTAACTATACAGAATTTTCAGTGACTACGCTGTTTAATAAAGCAAACTTTCAACTCTTCCAAAATGAATATTCCCCTGTTGAAACTCTATTATATCCTTGAACATGATAGTTTCAAGAAGACTCAAAATGACAAATAGCCCAAGTAATGGAAAAACATAGTAGGAATAAGATATCTGTGACAAGATGATAGCACAATGGAGAGAACTGTGAACCTAGAGGCAGGAAAGTCTTAAGATCCAGCTATACTTTTTGACTGTGTGTTCCTGGACAAGTCACATAATTTCTGCCTGGGCCAGTTTGCTCATATGTAAAAATGGAGATAATAATAGCACCTATCTCCCTGCTTAGTGGGGAAGATTAAGCAAGAAGATATTTATAAAGAAACTTTTCAAACCTTAAATTGCTATATAAATACCAGCTATTATGATAGCATGCTGACAAGGATGAGCTCTATTTGAGGAGTCTTGACAGACATGGTTGAGGACATAAATGACAGAAAGAGAGATGGGCCAGTTATGTAGGAAAAGAGGCATTTGATTAAAGAGACACAAGAAGAACAAGAGAAGCCTCCAATGCTTAGATCCACTTACTATGGAGGACCCAGAGATGAGAACAGTGTGCAATCTCCTGACTACATTGGTTGGACAGGCACCTATAACAATGAATTCACAGTCCCTTTAAACTAGCAACTGTCTACACTCACTTCCCACCCTCCATCCACACATACAATCCAGATCGCTACTATGTAGTTGGCCAAATGTTAGCACCCAAGAGTGAAGTATCAATGTCAAACTCGGGTATCTCTTATCCCTTCTGTGACACTGGTTTTTACACTGGCACAAACTATTCCTTAGTCATAAATGATCCCAGATGGAACCAGCTTATTATTGTCCTTGTTTGTTCTTCATTCTGGAAGAGGACCATAACATCAAGGAGGAGATGCCATGATATGCAAGTGAGTTGGAATTAAGTGAGGGAGTGATGGGCAAGGTCACCTGCCTTACTTTTCCCCCCAGAGCCATCCGGGTCCAGTGGTCAGATATAGATCAGGATGACTGGAGATGGCCCTGGATGCAGGGCCTGGGCCTTTTTAAGTTAAGGTCTCAGTTTGACTGAGGCCAAACTATTTAGTGATTAAGGTTATGTAGAAAAATTGATAAAAGAGTTATTGTCAGCTCATACTGCTCCTGAGACAACTGTTCAATTTCTTACTGCATATATATAACCTATATGCCTTCTCAATGTGAGAGAGAGAGAGAGAGAAAATTTAGAACTCAAAAATTTTTAAAATGAATGTTAAAAATTGTTTTTCTATGTAATGGGGAGAAATAAAATACAAAAACAAATACTTTTTTAAAATCTCCTATCTTAGTGTTCACATCTTAAAAATCAACAAACTATAAATCACAGGCTTGGTTTATTAATTTGTTGATTGTAATAAAAAGATTGCCAAGAAATCTTATAGATCCATTCCAGTCCCATGAACGTAGAAAACCACATAATAACATTATCTATATTTTATTGTATTTTTATTTATTATGTTAATATTTCTCAATTATATTTTAATGTGGTTCCTGAGACCCTCAGGGGAGTATTGTAAGCCACAATAGAAGTGAACACTTCTAGTCTGTACTAAAGAAAGTGATGGAGAAAATGGTAATAGTTCAGATAAAATGTAAAAGCATACTGTGAATTCTCAGAAAATTGTTAATTTATCAGCAGACCCCCTAACTCTCGAACATCTGGCAAGCCACATTAGATATAGTGCCAGGTTATAATCAGGTCTAGCATTTAGTCTAGTGTTCACACAATGAATGTTTAATAAATGCTGGAGGAGGAGGAAGAGGATGATGATGATGACTGACTTCCCTGATTAGACTTGGCTAATTTCTTGTTCTATTTGTATGTGGCTCCTGAATATTGGGCATATTCTGGGCACTATATATAATCTTCAATGACTGAGATTGCTTTGCAGAGGGCCATCCCTGCATGCCAGCATCCCACTTCACTCCACACCCCCAGATTGCAACTGGCAAGCCTCTTAGCATCACACAGTTGGGCCATCTGGCATTACAGCTGATACTGCCTGACGCAGGAGAGCTTTCCGTTGCAAAACACGTCAGACAGAACCACGGGTACACTGTGGCATTTAAATTGTCATTGGGGACCTTTGGTTTGGATGAGGGAACGAAATTAGAAGCATGTAACATGTTAGAAACAACAGCTCCCACGTAAGAAGTGAAGGAGGTAGATATAACATATCGATATTTATCATGTTTCTGGCAAGGACTCTGAAGACACACATTGGATTAGATGAATGAGCTCACATAGATTCAGCATCGGAGAGAAAATTTTCATTCTTTTTTTTCTGCAGTGAAATGATATAACAAGTTATTTACAAAGGAATAAGGAGGAAAGATATGAAGGACAAAATGTAACTCTCAAATTCTATAAATGAATGGAGTGGTTTAGCTAAGAGTTGTAAAGAATCAGACTACCTTTTTTCCTTCTTTATAGTAACTGCTACTAGTGATGTTTCCTTATTATTAATAGAAAATATTATACATCAAGGATCCATGACTTCATTGAAGTGAGAATTTCTTGAATCATGACCATAATGAATAGTCTCAAATTCAAATAGCTGTCTGAGACCAGACAGGCTAAGTCAATTACCCACTGTCACATAGCTAGTAAATGTTAGCAAGAGAATCTGATAGCTGTTAACCAGTCATCCTGATGAACAGTTAAATACCTGACATTTTTATAAGACTTTAAGTACATCTTCCCTTCTGAACTTCACAAGAACCTATTGACCCCTTAGCTAGTCACACATTTATTAAGTGACTAGCCTAATCTTGAATACAGGCCCTCTTGCTCCACACCCTGCATTCTTTCCACTACAGATTAGATTCAAATTACTTAACTGACAAAAAGCCTCCTCTAACTGGAAGAGAGCTGGGAAACCAGAAGAAAAAAGGCCTCTAAAAAAAGGTGGAGGTAGCTAGGTAGCACAGTGGGTAGAGTACCAGCCCTGAAGTCAGGAGGACCTGAGTTCAAATCAGACACTTAATAGTTCCTAGTTGTGTGGCCCTAGGCAAGTCACTTAATCCCAACTGCCTCAGGGGAAAAAAAATAAGACCTCATCATTTTTAATCAGAGGGGAGCCCTTCTGAGGGTCTCCCTCCAAGCTTATTTAATTTTATCAAGTGCACAATTGCCCCAAGATTGGACGTCTGACTTAGCAAACCACCAGAAATCAAGAACAGTAAATGGAAATAAAAGGGGGAAAGGGAATATTACTAGAGTCTGGCATAAAAATAAACATGAAAGGTAAACTACTAGAGAGAATATAGAAAAATTGTCAAAAGGAGACATTTACAAAATGAAAAGAGCAGCCACCTAGGGCTATTTTAGTATTGGGACAATTGGCCTCCACACCTCCATGAGCTCCAAAGCATTATACTGCTCAGGTACAGCTACTGAAGGTCTTAATAAAAACTCTTGAGTCTTCCCAAAAAAGTTAGATTATATTATTTTCTTTTGTTTGAGAGAGATATTAGAAAGAGAGCTGTCCTTGGAGCCAGGAAGCCTATGGTTCAAAATAGCCCTCTAACAAAACTGACTGGGTGACCTATGTGATCCCTAAGTGATCGGGTCAATGCTCTACAGCTATAACTTTCAGAGAAAGGAGCAACTTGGATTGGAAGAAGGCATTTTCTAATTCAGAAGTTCCCCATGCCAGTAAGATCATAAATGTCGACTTTATCTAAGCAGGCAGCTTAACAATGTTGGGCATTGTTAACAAGAAATATTAAAATGTTTTTCAACTCCTATTTTACTTATTTAATTATATATGCAAATAAATACTTAAATTTATTTATTTATTTATTTATTGGTGCTCCTATTTTCTGGAAAATTCCCTTATAATAAATCATTTTCCCTCAGTGAAAAATAAAATAATGGCAATAATAATAAAAGTTCATATTCACATAAGGTATTAAGATTTCAAGTAAAATGGTCCTATATAGTGAGTGTGTGTGTCGCTGTATATAGATATAAACTTTTACACACCTTATACCTACACCCTTTTATTAAAACATTTCTGCCCTTGAAATATCCCCGTGACCAGGGGAGGAACTGGTAGGAATAGGCAGAGATGGGGAAAACACATTCCTCTCTAAATGTGCTCACCATGAGGAAAGAGACTCCATAAATCCAAAAGGCTGCCCCTTCCAAATCCTGTGTGCCAAGAATCCCATAAACACCCAGCTCCTTGTCTGCAGTTCAAAGGTAGCACACTTTTAGTACAGATTATAAATGGCTTATATAACACATTAAAATGGAGCAAGGACTACTGACGGCCGGTCCCTCCGTGGCAATGGGCAGTTTGCTGGCATCCCAACCCACACAGAGATAAGAAAGGATCTACCTGGGACAAGGTGACCTGATTGCCTGCATACTGAGGAAAGATAATATTCATGGGGGTGTAGGATACTGGGGGAGTGAAGGTCAAAACAAATTGCTGTGTTCTGACCCTCAAAGAACCTGAGAATCAGAGCAATCTAGGTTTTCACAGCTAGAAGGGCCTTGGAGATCCAGTTCTCCAATTTACAGGTGAAGAAACTGAAACACTGAGGGGGAAAGTGATTTTGCCAGTCACACAACAAAATAGTCACACGGCCAGTAACAGAATCCCAGTTTCCTGACTCCCAGAACCGTTTCAACCAAGTTAATTCAACAGGTATTTATTAGTCTAGGAACTTAGCTGAGGAAAAAAGTCTAACACATATGAAGCAATTAGAGAACAAAACCAGACAGGACCCAATGAAGTGCCAAAAGTGGGTAATCCAAGGATGAGAAAAAAAGTAGAGGCAAGACATCTGCATAAAGGCATTCTGGGAAAAGGATAGGCCAGTGAAGCCTCTAGAGAAGAGCACCTGAGAACAAGGGTTCCTCCTTATTATTAAACCAGAGTCTTGGCCCCAAAGGCAGGAATCTGCCCTGGGTTCTACCATGACATTTGGCCAGGTTTCTGGCATTTTCTGTATTTTTTTTTAATGATCCTGCTGGTAAAATGGGAACAATCTTTGCAGCATCACTTTCCTACTCTAATTTTCAAATAGCAAACTGGAAAAGAAGACTCCAAAACATAAGGAGATTTTGATTGCAGCTCTTTTTGTGGTGACGCAGAACCAGAAACGAAGAGGCCCCCATCAATTGAGAAACAGGCAAACAAATCAAAGTGTATGAATGTAAAGAACTGACAAAAAAGGGACAGTTTCTCGAAGATTTATAAAGTGAGCAGAAACAGGAGGCCAAGTTACAAAAAGACATCAATATAAAGATGCACAACTTTAATTGCAGAACACCAATTAAGGAGCATTTAGCTACTTCCTGACAGAAAGGTGATAGACTGAGATATATATTTTTGGACATGGTCAATGCAGAAAATTATTTTGCTTACATATTTATTCCAGGGTTTTCATTTTCTTTCCTCCCCCCTACAGGTAAGAATAAGTGGGAAAGAGAAAAGATAGATTTTTGTTGTAATTTTTTTTTAATGAAAAGAAGGGAAAGAGTTTCGAGTTTAAAGATTCAATGGATGGCTAAATGGTAGGTAGGTCCCCTATTCTGAGCTGTGGCCTCCAGCAGCAAACAGAAAACAACCACCAGTCATGAACCACCAACCAAGTGTAAAGTGTGGGGTCTAGAAGAGTTATTTATTTAAGAGATCTTATACCACCACCTACCAGGGTGCCTGCAATTTCCATGTTATTCATAGAATTATAGATGCTTAGTTTGGAAGAGACCCTTGAAATCATCTAGTTCAATCCTCTCTAATACCACAAAAGAAAATAAGAAGGAGAGAGATGAACTCATTTGCCCCAAAGTTAGTGGCAGAGCTGAGATTAGAACGCAGGTGTCTCCAGACACCCTTCAGGATCCTTTCCATTACATCATATACTCACTCCTTTCGGCTGCAGCTTGTAAGCTCTAGAAGGAAAGGCCCATTTTATGATTTAGGACTTGTAGCCTTACAGCCTAGCACAATGCCAAGAACTGAGTAGGAACTTCATAAATGCTTATAGAATTGAAATCAAATTGAAATTAGGCACTATTACCCCCAATTGTAATGTATATATATTAAGTGGTTAAAAAAAATCTATTAGTACTTTCTATTAGTTAACAAATCAGGCCAGTTTTTGGTATTAGTTCGGAATTGAGCTAATCCTAGTGGATCCACAGGCCTGGAAGATAAGCTCAGAGTCAAAAGAAAGCAATATTTTGGACTCTATTTTGAGAAGGAGCCCAGGTCAGTTATCACTCAGCCCCCATACAACAGTGTTTCTGATTTTCCCTGACAAGCCTTAACTTCATTCTCACCTTGAAATTTCCCACAGGGCCTAGGGCCTCAATAGCCTCCCGACATCTCCCTACTTTGGTCTTCTCCGTTGATGAGTTCCTTCCAGCCTT
Organism: Sminthopsis crassicaudata; assembly: GCF_048593235.1. Lineage (NCBI taxonomy): Eukaryota > Metazoa > Chordata > Mammalia > Dasyuromorphia > Dasyuridae > Sminthopsis > Sminthopsis crassicaudata. The sequence goes on along the minus strand of NC_133618.1, from coordinate 88,272,945 downwards.
TCTTTATTCCCCTCTAACTATGCTCCTGATTTTTTGGACTGCAACACTATGGAGTACCTTCTTCCTACATTCCCCGATTTTTTTCAGCTTCCTTTTATATATTATTTCTCCCCACTAGAATATAAACTTCTTAAAGGCAGAGGCTGACTTTCTTTTTGTTCATCACAAGCACTTGCACAATGCCTAGCAAATAGTAAATGTTCAAAGTAAATCCTTGTTGTCCCCCTGAAAGTAAGGATTTACTTAGATATGGGAATATGAGCATGACTTACAGCACATCACTGTTCCTAGCCCCTAAAGGCCTAACTCCTGTGTCACTGACAAGTATAGAAAAATCTATGTAACAGTTTGATGGTTTAATTTTTTTTTATTTCTATCTCACTCACATGGTTAAATAAGACTATAAAAGAATATTTATATATGACACATAATTGTTTGTATTTGTGTTGATAAATGTCACATACTGTTATGGCTATCACTTATTACCAAGGTTGTTTTTCCTTATCCCTTATGGCATATCAAAATTCATATAATAACAAGCTTTATTAGAACAGTGTTCTGCTGCACCCAATTCAAATCTCAATTATCTGCATTAGTAGAGAATAATCCCAAATAATACATGAATAAAACCTCATTTCCACTTGGCCTCTGAATATATTGTAATTTGTTACAGAAGGTTTCCTTCTAATGATATTTTTCTCAGTCTGGTGCTTTGCATCACTGAGTACACATCCATAATGGCCTAGGGAGGAAGCCCTAGGAAGAATTCCTATTTCTACTAAGGACAAAGCCATTGTTCTAGCCACCCCGTTTCATAGCCCTGAAGTCATTCATCCTCAGCACCTCACTCTCACTCACCCCACATACCCAAGAATTACCAGATCTTGTCATTTGAACCTCCACATGCCTCACATCCCCTTCTCTTTATTCATGTGAGATGACGAAGAATTCATAACGTCTTGTCTGCACAACAGCAATATTTTACTAATTTAATTAATTTTCCTAATTCATTATTTCTCCCTACCTCAAGTCTTACTCTATATTAATCTACCCCCTACCCCTACTATTCAACTCCTGAAGCTCCCTATTATCTCTAGGATCAAATAAAATCTCCTCTTTGGGGCATTTAAATCCTAACTTATCTTTCTTGCCTTATTAAACACTTCGCCCCTTTATAAGCTCCACAACCCAGCCAAATTGGCATTCTTGCCTTCTTGCCAACTGCTAGATTCTATCTCCCATCTCTGTACCTTAGCACAGGTTGTCCTCCATGCATGGAAACACTCTCTCCTTTCTTTTCTTCAAATCTCAAGTTTCCTTCAAAACTCATCTCAAGTTCCACTTTCCACCTGGTTATATGTATATATTTTCTCCCCCTGTAGAATATAAGCTTCTTGGGGACAGTGAATATTTCATTTCTGTCTTTATAGTTCCAATACTTAACAAACTGCCTGCCACACAATGGGTATCTAATAAATGTTTGATTATCTAATTTGCTGTGAACAATCCAGATCAAATTATAAAGGCCTGTTTTCCTCCAAAGAATTACCACCATTATCTATTTCATCTATCCATTCACCCAACAGAAACTTATCACAAATATTCCAGTCCTGTCTCAAAACTTTCTAGCAATAAGTCTAAATTTATAATCAAGAATTTAACATAGAATCCTAGATTTGCAGATAGAAGGGACTTTAGTGAGTACCTAATTTAATCTTAGAGATGAGAAACATTTCTAGTAATAAAAGCCAGAACCAGAATCTGTTATACCTGGGGCATCCTTCACAAAATATTTCCCTGGAGTAAGCAAAAGAAAATGAACCCTCAAGTCCACCTTTAAAGACAAATTCAGCTGGGAGTAAGCATGCAACTTCCTATTTTAATTATTCTTTACCTCCTCAGCTGATTATTGTTACATTACTTCTACATTCTAAAAATGCTAAGAATACTCCCCTTAATTTCATGCCTTGAGACAAAGTTCTAATGACCACACCCTAGTTATAGTTTTGCTTTGTATTGTTTCCTTTTGTATTGTTTGTCTAGAACAATAAAATACTTTGCAAACCATAAAGTTTTGTATGAAGTAATCATTACTGTTATTGTTGTTCTCCTTGTAATTATTATAACTTATTTCTTAACTTTGTAATCCCTTAATAGAGTCTTGATTTTGTGCCATTGACTTTTCAAAAGAAGGGTACAATTTAGAAATCCCTCTCGGAATGTTTTGAAGTGCATAGCCAATGAATACAGAAACTGCCCCATAAATACTTCTTAAATTGATTTAGTTGATGACCAAGCACCTCTGCTGGTCTAGAGATAAAGAAAGCCACTGCAATGAGAACATTCAAGGTCCAAAGCTCTAATTGAACCTTGGAGCACTCAATGTAGAAATTTCCTGGCCTTGACTTCCAAGTAAGAAGAAAGATGGTACACTGAAGTCAACTTCTGGCAGCAGCTTTCAGGCCCAGCCTGGGGGTGTCTTCAATGAAATATAAAGAATAACAAAATACTGACTAAGATGAGAATGGGAGCTGCTCACTGACCAGACAATCCTATTTACGGCATGCACACTTAGCTTCAAGTTAAAACTAGGTTTCAGAGAGAGCTTGATGATTTTAATAGCTGATGTTTATCTAACACTTTTTGAGGGTTTCAAAGCATTATCTTAGTTGAGCTTCAAAACAATCTTGTGAAACAGCACAGCATGTGAATAACCAGCATGATCAAATGAGATAATTTATGTAAAACCATTATTGTTATTGTTATTATTATTATTACTATAACTTAGCCTGCAATGACAACTCTTGTGTTGCTCAAGTAAATTGCCCAAGACTAGAAAGAAAGTTGTCTGGGTCCAAAAGAAATCAAGAGGTAAGCAAGTAAGGAACCGAACATTTGTAAAATATACTATATATATATATATTCATGTAAGCAAGTAAGGAACACAGAGAGGAAATGAATATTCGACTCAAAAGAACTACCTTTGATCAGGCTTCTTCATTGTTGTTCATCATGTCTAACTCTGTGACCCCATTTGAGTTTGTTTGTTTGTTTGTTTATTTTTGGCAAAGATATGGGAGTGATTTGCCATTTTCTTCTTTTTTAAAGTTTTTTATTTACAAAACATATGCATGGGTAATTTTTCAACACTGACCCTTGCAAAGCCTTCTCTTCCAAATTTCCCCTTCCTTTCCCCCACCCCCACCCCTAGATGGCAGGTAGTCCAATACATGTTAAATATGTTAAAAAAATAAATGTTATATCCAATATATGTATACATATTTATACAGTTATCTTTCTGCAGAAGAAAAATCAGATCAAGAAGGAAAAAAAACTGAGAAAGAAAACAAAATGCAAGCAAACAACAGAGAGAGTGGAAATGCTATGTTGTGTTCCACACTCTGTTCCCACAGTTCTCTCTCTGGGTGTCCATGGCTCTCTTCATTATTGAACATGTGGAACTGGTTTGAACCATCTCATTGTTGAAGAGGGCCACTTCCTTCAGATTTGATCGTCGTATAGTCTTGTTGTTGTTGTGTACAACGATCTCCTGGTCCTGCTCATTTCACTCAGCATCAGTTCATGTAAGTCTCTCCAGGCCTTTCTGAAATCATCCTGCTGGTCATTTCTTACAGAGCAATAATATTCCATAATGTTCATATACCATAATTTATTCAGCCATTCTCCAACTGATGGGCATCCACTCAGTTTCCAGTTTCTGGCCACCACAAAGAAGGCTGCCACAAACATTCTTGCACATACAGGTCCCTTTTCTTTCTTTAAAATCTCTTTGGTATACAAGCCCAGTAGTAACACTGCTGGATCAAAGGATATGCACAGTTTGATAACTCTTTGAGCATAGTTCCAAATTGTTCTCCAGAATAGCTGGATGTATTCACAATTCCACCAACAATGTATCAGTGTCCCAGTTTTCCCCACATCCCCTCCAACATTTATCATTATTTTTGCCTGTCCTTCTAGCCATTCTGAGAGGTGTGTAGTGGTATCTCAGAGTTGACTTAGTTTGCATTTCTCTGATCAGTAGTGATTTGGAACATCTTTGCTATTTTCTTCTTCAACTCATTTTACACATGAGGAAACCGAGGCAAACAAGGGTAAGTGATTTGCCTAGGGTCACATTTGGATTTTTAACTCAGGTCTTCCTGAGTCTGGATCCAGCACTCTCTACATTGTGTGCAACAACCAACTGCCCTGACTTCTGCTTCTCATTGTCATCACAGGCAGCAGTGAAGAGAATCTTAATTGGAATTATTAAACCACAGTTTTAATCTTACCTCAGATAGGTAGTAAACCTACCATACTAGCAATGGGCCTCAGTTTCTTAATCATTAAAATGGGGATAATAATAGCACCTACCTTACATGATAGTTTCAAAGACCATGTGAGCTAATATATATAAAGCATTTTTACAAACCTTAAAGAGCTATGTAACTGCCAATTGTCATTATTATTTTCCTCACCGTCTTAACATTGAGCAGTGTATGAAAAGGTCTTGTATACTTAGCCAAATACTTGAAAATAGCAAATCTGGAACTTCTTCTTTGGGCTCAAAAGCTTGGTTTGTACCAATTCACTTTTTTCTTTATTCCATTAACTGCAGAAAAACTAAATTGACCATAATTACAAGGGCGATTTTAAAAAAGCTTTCTTTTCCTTTAAATGCCAAAACAACCTCTATTTGGGGGCAGCTATCAGTGCAAACCACAAATTCAAAAAAGCAAAACCACCTTCTCCTTTGGCTTCAATGGAAAAGCCTTCCCTCAATTACAGCCGGCTGGGAGGTCAGACTCCTGCCAGGCAGGGTGAGTAATGTGTGTTAGGAAGAGAGGAAAGAAAACTACCCAGAACACAGATGGGAGAGGTAAACAGCAGAGCAGACTGGGGGAGGGGGCCCAGAGGACAGTGGGTGCAATCTTTCCAATAAGGCTTTTCTGAACCTGCAGTACCAAATTATGGGACCAAGGAAGTGAGATAAAGGGCATTCTTTGGGACTTACCCCCTACCCATAACCCTAGTCTAACCTTCCTTCCTCCTCCTGCCATAAATTTAGGAGATGCAAGACCCTCTCCCTCACAGACATAATCACCCAGAGCCATAAAGTAGGCTGCAAGGAAAAGGAGTCATTATTATAGGAGAAAAAGAAAAATTAGAAATCCCTCAAATGCAAATATTGGTTCCTACCTTGACCTTGTACCTAAGGCACAGAGATTGGTACTCTTTGCCAATCCCATCTCTGCATTGATCTCCCCCATCCCCCCTTCATCTCCACCTCCCACTCAGTAAACTGGAAAATACAAATTTGCTTTTTGGCCCTCCCAGAGAAGAAGCCTGAATGATTATGGTATTAAAAGATAAACTATGTTGATATTATATGATACTCTACATTTATTTTATATATTTCTGAGTTTCTAAACTTTTTCTATATCAATTGCTGGCCTTTGCATGTCATCTGTGGCTTCTGCAAAAACTCTCAAAATATTCCCTTTTAATTTCTTATGCTGACTCCCAATATATGGAAACTGCAATGGAGGTAAGTCGGAAAGTGGCAATGTGGGAGGGAATAACTTCAGTATGCACATGTTTTCTCTCCCTTTAGATTTCAAGCTCCTTGACAGCAAGGATTATAAAATCTTTGAGAACAACTGTGTCATTTTTTATTACTGCACCCCTAGTATTTAACTCAGTGTGTTGCGATCAACAATCAGGTAACAGGAATTTGTCATGATCATTTCCTCCAAACCTTCTTCCCCTCTTCCCTAATACTGTTGAGGATACCGGACTCCCATTTACCCAGGTTCATAACTCTAGTAGTCTCCTCAGTTCCACAAGTGTTTTTCTTATTTTCTTCTTGTCCTTTCCCTTTAGAAGTCCTTTTCTGCCTACTCGCCATGGCACCCTGGTGCAGGCTCCTAACATTCTCCCTCTTAACAACATTGTATTAGGCTTCCAACTGGTCTTCCTGGTTAGTCTCTCCTAACTCTAATACATCCTCCATTCAGCTGGGAAAGGGATTTTTCTAACATGCAAGGCTACTCTTATTAAATATTCTCCAGAGGCTCCCTATTTCATCTAGGATCCAATCTATGATTTTTTGAGACTTTTTTGATGTGGCCCCTTTCCACCTTTCCAAGTTTCTTACCTTTCTCATCTCCACTCACACTGGGGCCAACTTTGGCTGTTCTTCCTCATGACCTTGCATTGATTGACCCCATGCCAACTGGACTGTTGTCTCTTTTCATCTTTTTCTCCTGCCTCCTTTGGCCTCTTTTAAGACTCAGATCAGGTCTCACTTTCTGCAAGAAGACCCCCTTCCTTTCTTTTCCTCATCCTCCACCCTCTAGTACAACTCATCTAGTATATACATGGTTTTTTGCAAGTTGTCTCCCCCTTTGAAATCAACTCCCAGAAGAGTCTGTGTTTTTGTCTTTTTTGACAAATAGTAAGCACTTAATACTTGTTGGCTCACTCACGGACTGACATTTATTAAGTATCTGCTAGCCATACAAGGACAAAAATGAGAGTTCTTGTCTCCAGAAGCTAGGCCTTCATAGCACAGGTCTCTAGCAGCTGAGGAAAGAATACCATCTTGGGTGGGCAAGGCCAGTCTACTAAGAGTTAATTTAGCCATTTTTCTTATTATCAATACACAAATTGTTGGCACAAAATTTTAGTTTATTTTTCCCCAATTAAAAAGCTTAGGAATTCCTTGTGGAATGTAGTTTTTCCTTTACTTTTTAAATTAAAAAAAAAAAAAAAAAGAGGGATTCCATCTCTGCCTCTGAATTTCCTTGATTAATTGTCCTCCTTTTTTTCTTCCTTCTCCTTTTCCTGTCCCCCTGCCCCCAGATGACACAGAACAAGATGTATTTTTGTTTTGGGGGTGGGGAGGTTAAGAATGTGAAGAGTCAAACACGTTCCCTCTTTTCTTGGACACTTTAACTGCTCTAGGGTTTTTCATTGTTGTTGTTTCCTTGCTTAATACAGACACAAAAAATTGGTTGGACTAGATGGGATCTAAGTCTCCTTTCCAAATCTACCATTCTTTGAGGCTCCATTAATTTCACCACCACCCCATAACTGCTCATTAACCCAAGGAGACCATACCATAAGAAACAAGTATAGGACAACCCACCCACATCAGCCAACTTTCCTTCAAATATCTGGGACTCGGTGCTCCAGGTTATATGAAGTTCCTGGAGGGGAGGAGGTGTTTTATTTATGTCTTTGTTTAACAAGTCTGACGCAGAGCCTGGCAGAGTAGGTACCAAATGACACTGGAATTTGATTGAATTTTTGGTAGAGCCTTTCAGTAAACTAACTTTGCTTTTCTCCTCCAACAAAGTGCACTTTCTCTTTTTATCTAAGGGCAATAAAAAAGTGCTTAAAGATCATCTGGAGTGATCATTTGTAGACGTCAGAAAAGGCTGTTAGTTTGGCCTTCAGGTTGACATTAGTTACCAGAGAGTAACTAACATTCTGGGTAGCTCTTGGAAAAGAAGTGGGAAGGGAGAAGGGGGGGGCGGGGAATCCCCTAGCCTAAAGCACGGATATGAAAAATAAATAAACAAACATACCCAGATGTGGCCAGGCTGGGTGGGACCTGAAATCTGCCCCGTAGCCTGCACAGTAAGGCGGGATGAGCTAACTTCCTAGGCTGACTTCGACTAGTTCCGTTTTTTCCGGTGAAAACGTCAAAAGAATAAAAGATTCCACTCAACCTCTGGGATTCCCAGGTCACCATCTATGATAGACAGGAAGCAACACGGGAAGACAGAACCTCAAAGGTTTCCTTTAAGTTCCTAGAGTTAAACCTTAAATGTGGCCTGGTAGAGGTACCTCAGGCATTCCCTCAGATCTTGAAGCTCATACCTCAACCTAGACATAGCCGTTAGAAATATCAACGGGGTCAATTCCCCCAAAGCAAGAATACACAGGAGCTAGAGTCTCAAGAATCAACAGTTAAAATTTCAATGCAAGTATTTACACTTTGGAAATTGCCAAATGCTACAAATCAGGATTTGATTTATTATTTTGTTGATTGTCTAAACTTGAAAATAGAATGGAAAAAATGTTCAATGATGCATATTAAGCCTGAAAGTGTGCTGGCTCATATTTAGCCATTCATCCATCCATCCATCCATTCATTTATTTATTTTGTTACCTCTTCTATCCACCCACCCTCAGCTAATTATTAAATCTATCTCTTCTCCATGCCTTTATTTTAAGTCTTAAGCAAATTGCATGGCTGTTCTTACTCATCCCATCCCCCATTACCTTTCTATGAAAAAGTATTTTCAAGGGCAAGTCACAATAGTGATCATTTATTTAATATTTGCTATGTATAATCAGTCAATAAACATTTATTTAATATCTATTCTGTGCCAGGCACTGCGCTTAAATGCTGAAGATACAAAGAAAGGTAAAAATGAATCTGAGCTCTCATGAAGTGCACAATTAATGGGGATGACAACCACTTACAAAGGAGTTCTATATAGGAAAACTGGAAGATAAACCATTGAAAAAAAAGGCCTTATCGTACCCATTTTACAGATAAGGAAATTGAGACTGAACGAAGTAACTTGGCTAGAGTCATATAGCTAATGTGTGCCTGAGGCAAGAGTTGAACTCAGGTATTCCTGACTTCAAATCCAGTGCTTTATACTCTATGCCATGTTTCCTATCACTCCAGTAAAAGGCTCCTTAAGAGTAAAGATCACAGATTTTTCTTGTACAGCATGATAAATGTGGAAATATGTTTAGAAGAACTGCACATCTTTAACCTATCTTGGGTTATATGCTGTCTGGGGGAAGGAAGAGAGGGAGAAAAATATGCAACACAAAGTTGTGCAAAGGTGAATGCTGAATATCTTTGCATGTATTTTGAAAAATAAAAAGCTATTATCAAAAAAGAGTAAAGATCACATGTTATTTATCTTTATATTTTTTCCTAGTACAATCAAGTATATCCTACTCAAACAACCAAAAATTTATTACATACCTGCTCTACAGGGAACTCTTTTATGTGCAGAGAATAAAACTTCCCTCAAAGGGCTTATATGAACTATGGATATTGTGCAAAGCATCCACTAATAAATGTTTGTTGAATGAATGAATGGCACTTATTGTCCTCCATGATGTGCTCCCAGCTGACTTTGGTCATTTCCTTTTCTAATAACAACCTTCATCTGGTCTCTTTTCTCTTCTTTGATTATAGCACAGTCACTTCTGCCTCTATGTTTTTGTTCATACTGGTCGCCCTATTTCCAGGATTCCTCTTCCTCTTCTTCACCAAGTCAAACCCGGCTCAAGTTTCCATTTTCTAGAAAATCCCTTGACTGACCATTCCAATCTAAATGGCCTTAGATATTTGCTAGTTACCTTTCCATTTGTCTATTTGCCACCCCTGTAAATTATGTGTTTCTTTGACTTCTACATCCAAGGTAACATTGCTGCCTTATACATATATACCTATGTTATAGTGTGATACAGAGGGCATTCTTGTCCAGGTTGGACTCCATTACCTTGGAGGTATATTCAATTCTGAGTTTCTGTCCTTCTGCTCAATAAATAAATGTGCTGACTCAGTTGGCTGAGACCTTGGGGCAAAGTATGATTAGTAGCCTGCCATTAAAACTCAATGATTGTGTTAATAATTCTGGCAAGAAAGAACCTGAATGTGATAAAGGCCAAAGGAGGGGGATGAATGTTGGAGACTCGGTCGTCTTGATTACACTGAAGCCCCCAGCAGAGGTCAGAATTGCCCAGGAGAGCCAATGGCCAAAGAAGAGAGGAGGAATAGAGAGAGAAAGCAGAAAGATTTGGAGAAGAAAAGAAAAAAAAAGAATAGAAGGAGTCAAAGGAAGAGAAAAGGAAGGAAGAAAAGAGCTGAGAGCACAAGTAGGAGGTGTTGAGAGGGAGAGCTCCACAAAGGACTGAGTCATATAGATTTGTTTATATAGCAAGGGAAAAGCTGACCATGTCAGTTCAGGGTCAGGTTATCACCAGTAGAAATCATACAAGGATTATCCTTAAGAAACAACTCAGATTTTGCAAGGAAATCTGGGACAATTCATTTAATTCATTGGTTTCGGTTTCCTCATCTGTAAAAAGAGAGTGTTGGACTAGATGGCCACTGAGCTACTTTCTAGTTCTCTACCTATGAATCTTTGATTCAATAATAGATATGTAACACATCTCTGTAATTTGCAAAACTTTGGTGCCTATTGAATACTTGGCGCAACATGATGCAGTGGTGAAAATTTCACATCAAAATCTCACTATTTTCCATAAATGAACATATCAAAAAAATCCCACTGGATCTAGAACCTCATTACAAACAAAACCGTTACTCATAACCACCCAGATACAACCTTGAGCTCCCTCCCCCCACCCTCGCCAAACAGAAACAAAACCAAAAACTTTTCAACAGTGTTTATAACAGAGGTTGCATCATATCCCAAACTCCTATCATGAAAAGCTTTCAAAATATAGAGACCTAGCAGAAGACAGAGGGAACTGTCACAACCACACAGATATAACCCCCACAAAACAAAAACAAAAATAAAATTACACCTGTGTTTATAATAGAGGTTGACAAACACCAAACTTGCAAACTCCAAACTATATATCATGAAAAGCTTTCAAAATATAGAGACCTAGCAGAAGAAACTTAAACGAGGTGGAAACAGGAAAATATACATGTCATTCCTTTCATCTTCCCTGCTACTGTAGTTGCCTTTTCAGGGAGTCTATAGAAGATAAGTTTGCAACCTAATTTATTCACCTGTATGTATTCCATGTAAAAGCAATTTGTCCTCCAACTAATTGCACCTGAATGGCATCAAAAGAAGATGTGGAGGAGAGAACAATAATAACTAGTAAAAGGCTGTGGTGATCTGCGCTTCCTGATTCCACTGGACCATGTGTGATTATTTGCTCTGTGCCCCATAATGACAAGGACTTGACATATGTTATCACATTTGATCCCTCCAATTCACCTATCAAGTGGGTAATAGAGCATTACCTCTATTATACAAATGAGAAATCTGAGGACAGCAGAGATTAAGTGCCTTATTCATAGTCATGAGCTAGTTAGTATTTGAGGCAGGATTCTAACTCACATCTCCTTAATCTTAAGTCCAGCCCTTTTTCCACTATACACCAGCAATGAATCACATCCCTATACAGCTTCAAACTCTCTTGGTGATGTTGGCAGGGGGCAGAGCAATAATTCTCTGCAGAAGCAAACTCAGCCTGCCAGCTGTGCAGAAATGACCCAAAGGGGAAGGAATGGGCAGGGGATGAGGAGAATGGTTGCCTTAAACAAAAAGACTTTTAAAGAGACATTGGGGGATGGGGGAAGGGTGATGTCATCTTTACCTCCTCACACAAACTCCATAATTCTTTGCATAGCTTATAGAGAGGAAAATCATTAAAAATATATTTTAAGACAAAGAATGACAAATTTTTAGTTGTGGTGAATGTTCTGGCTTTTTTCCCCTCTAATACTACCCTGAACCATATTAGCAAATGGACATCCCCTTCACCTATAGTTCAGAAGATCAAAGTCCACATTATTTGAGTGATGATTCTCAGTCTAGGCATGGTGCCCAGAACATTTAGACCCAAGCCAGATGCTAATGCCCATATGCTAAGATGAGCTGTCACTGTCTTCCTCCTGATGGATAGGTATTGGCTAGGGGCCAAGTACAAAGTAGAAATGGAGACTAGTGAGCCCCATGAGCCCTATGTGTGCTCCATGAGGGATCCCATCCTCTTCTCTGCCTCTGGAACTGAGGCACATTCTGCACAAAGGATCCCTCCACAGATACCATACTCCACCTCCATTGAGCTGTATAGTACAACCCATCCATCTAACCATTACAAGTCCATGAAGCAGCACTCCTAAAGCCTTCAAGCAAACCTTAAAGGTGGCTAAGTTTGGAATGAGCATAAGAAGGAAGCAAACCAAGAAACTTGTCCCTGGGCCCCAGTCTCCTCATCTATAAAATGTACCTCATAGGTAAGACTCAAAACTGAGACAATGCTTACTTTTTCTATTTTGTTTTTTTTTTCTAATTTTGCATTTAATTTTGAATAAATATTTAAGAAAATAAAATAAAACTTTTTAAAAATGAGATAATATATTAAAATCCTTTGCAAATCTTAAAAAATGTATTTTAAAATGTGAGTTCTTGTTCTCTGAAGTTCTGACACAAATTCAGCCAGTGAGTCTGGGCTTTAACTTAATAACCAGGAAATATAGATAAATCAGATTTTTAAAATATCTTCCAGTTGACAAAGAAACCCTAGTCTAGGACCTCTGTATCCATACCCACTGGAGTGCTCTTCTCATAGAGCTAAGCAGAGACATTCAAGTTGAAGACTGTCAGGATCAGCACTATAGTACAAACACAAAAGGAGCATAGATTTACAACTGAAAGTGACCTTCAAGGCCATCCAGTCCCACTCTTCATTTTAGAGATGAGTAAATTGAAATCCAGAGGGTCTTTGTCACAGACACACAGGTAATAAAAAAGAGAGCCTGAATTTAAACTCAAACCCTGATTCCAAAGCCAGACCTCCATCATTCACCGCCCCATGCCACTTTCTTTGTCAGAATTCCTTATATTTGCATAACACTTTTCAATTTTCAAAGTACTTTCACATGCATTATTTCATTTGTTCCTCCTAAGGGGTAAACAGAGAAGGTATTATTATGACCCTTCTATTACAGATGGAACCTGCCTACTGCTGATCTACAGCAGCAACAGAAAACTCTCCCCAACTCCCACTCATGCCTGAAATTCCATCATCAGAATTTAATGCCTTTAGATGAAAACACTTGTTTTTAGCTTATTAAAATGCAAATGTTCCTGAGATTTCAGAGTCCACTCTAATGTTCCCTTCCTAGCAACGTGGCCACAGGAAAGCAACTTTATCACTTAGCATCAGTTTCTCCTTTAGCAAAATAAGGATAATACTTGTAATAGCTGCCTCAAAGAGTTATTTTGAAGGCCTTTTTGGTCAATTATGATATACAGTATAAATGTGGTGTGATAATCAGAATTTTAGCTCTTATAAGTCAGGCATCCCTAAGTGCAGACAACATGAGGGCAGATCAAAGGATGGGAGGGTCCCAAGAGTCCATGAAGTCTTAGCTTCTCAGCCTCAGTTCCTCATTTGTTAAATGAAGGCGATACCATCTTCCTCACAGGAATGTTGTAAGGACTGAATAAAAGAATGCTTTGAAAAGTACAAAGTGGGATACAATCCACCCTGTTAAAACTGGAAGCATACCAAACATTATTTCTATCTTCGTCACGCCAATACCGGGTGGTTATAAACAGTTGGATACTCTGGATTTACCTGAAAGATAAGTCAGAAAATGCAGCCAGCCAGACATCCCTTTAAGCAGGTTGAGATGAGGGCCACAACTAATATATGCTCACTCACTTACTCACCCACCTACAGAACAAGATTTTATTTTGAGGATTCATGTGTAGGAAGAACATTTGGCCTTTGAATTGGCAGGACTGGCATTACACCCTCCTGAAAGGGAATCTACCACTCCAGGCAAATGGAGATACAGATCTGCCCTTCTGGGTAGGTAGCTGTCTGACAGAAAAGCAGAGAGATGTGGGGGCAGGCATATTTCTGCTAATGGTTTTCCTTCACGTGGCTATGGTATCTTCGTCAAAGGTGGCAATTACCTTCTACCATAGCCTTCTCCCTCCTCTGAGTCTCCCTGAATTTTAAAACCAGTTGTTCAAGGTCTGCTCAGCTCAGTTCCGTATCATCTATGAAGCTTTTCCTGACCATCAGCAGGACTATTCTACCAGAGTTTGCCTCTATCTCTCTCAACATATGGCCCTTCTCATCAACTAGAACCTTAGTACACCACTGACATGGCTTCCTAATTGGTCTCTTAACTTCAATTGTCTTCCTACCCTAATCCATCCCCCACACAGATGCCAAAGTGATTTTCCCAAAATCCGGTCTGAGTAGGTCATTACTGTACCCAATTAATCAAGCAAATAAGAATTTTATTAAAGGTCTAATAGGTGCTAAGTCCTGGGCTGGGAATACAAATGCCATTCCAGTTGTTCCCTATTGTTCCCAGAATACCCTGTTCTCTTTGCCTTTTAAAATTCTTCACAACTTGGCACCAAACTATTTTTCCAACCTAATTATATGTTACTCTTCTTACCATATTTGATTAGTCAGTAAAAAAAATGTTTTTGTACTGGCCTTGTTCCCATTCCTGCACTATATCTTCTTCTCACTTCCACCTTTAGGAATCCCTTGTTTGCATCAAAACTCTGTCTGTGGTACCATCTACAAGAATCCATTCCTTCTCCTCCCCTCTCTCCCAAATAAATATCACTTGTTTTGTATGTAAAACTCTCCCTATGTATATAAATATATATATATATCCCCTCCTCTCCTTGAGGAGCTTTTGTCTTTATATCTCCATTGTCTAGTCCATTGCCCAGTAAATACATAATAAATCCCTACTGGTTGATTTATGAATTTGGCCAAATGCCAAAAAATTCATAGGGAGCTGACAGGACTTACATTCTTTCAGTATTATAGAAACAATTGATCTAAGCCTCTGATTAATAAGACTAATTGAAGATAAGTTAACTTTTGCCAAGTCTTAGTTTTATTTGGTTCTTAAGCTCTCTCAAAGGTCTTTCTAGGGTTGACCTCCAAATATTCTGATATTCCTTCTCTATCTACCTTAACTAAAGTTTCAGTTAAAAGTTAGAGATTACCCTTCGTGCAATCCGACCTACGTAAGCATTTTGTAAAGTTTGTCCTGGAAAATGACTAGCTACAGATCTGCCACTCATTCAATATAGCCATCTGAATATGTGGCACAGTGCATAAAAAGCTGGCCTGGAAGCAGACTCACCTTCCTAAATTCAAATCTGGTCAGAACAGTGTGACCTTGGGCAAGCCACTTAACTCTGTTGTTGCCTCAGTTTCCTCATCTATAAAATGAGTTGGAGAATGAAAAGGTAAACTAGTATCTTTATAAAGAAAACCCCAAATTGGGTCACAAAGAATAGGATAAGACTGAAAATGACTGCACAACAAACAATATATCCTGAAAAACGGGTTCTTATTACATGCTGCTTTATATTTTAATGTGGTCTTTTTTTTAATGTGTAATTATCAGACTGTGAGCACCTTAAGAATAGGATGAATTATACTTCAAGGCATCTCCCAGAGCATTTTAAATCTTCATCTGCTGAATGGATCTATGGAATCTGGAAGTTGATTTCCTTAGACCCGATACTTGAAGACTCCCATCAAACACACTATAGAATCTACCTTGCACAGTCACCTGAGAAAATAAAAACACCATTGTGAATCAATACCATCCTAACCAATGGGGAAACATTGTGCAGGTTTCCATGTTGGCTCAGCAGTCAATCAACAAGTATCTATTAAGGATAGATTGATAGATAGATAGATAGATAGATAGATAGATAGATAGATATACATACAGAGAGAGAGACAGACAGACAGAGACACAGAGAGAGAGAGAGACACAGAGAGACAGAGAGAGAGAGAGAGAGAGAGAGACAAAGAGAGAGAGAGAGAGAGAGAGACAGAGAGACAGAGAGACAGAGAGACAGAGACAGAAAGAGACAGAGACAGAGACAGAGACAGAGACAGAGAAACAGAGACAGAGAGACAGAGACAGAGAGAGAGAGAGAGAGAGAGAGAGAGAGAGAGAGAGAGAGAGAGAGAGAGAGAGCTATTAGCATCTGAACATGGTGCTTCAGCTGAGTGTTGAAGGAAATAAGAAACTCCAAAGAGGCTACTGTGATTGTTGAGGGGGTGGATGTCTAGCTGCTTTTCTTTTCTGCATCTCTTCTCTTTTAGGCCCTCCCATCTCCTCTCTCCTCCCAAATCCCTCAAACCTTTCTTTCTCAAATATACTGTGACTTTAGGACTTTCCAGATCCCTCCAGTCAGATAGGAAATCCACCTGATAAACAGGCACACTGCAATGTGAGAGATTTATCGTGTTCTTCCTCTCAGGGAATTTAGCCCAAAGAATTATGAAGCTCTAAAGGAGGATTTTTAAGCCTTAGTAAGAGAGCTATTTGGGGTCAAGGAGGCCTTGCTAGTGATGCCCTACAAGCCACACAACAAATATCTATTTGTTAGCTGTCCCCTGTCTAGTGAGATCAATTTTTAAAAGCCTTTCCAGTGTTCCTGTAACATCATGTTCCGATGGCGCGGACACATCTGCTCAAATCACACGCTGACGTTTTAGCCTGACCCTGGCCTTCCTCAGCCACAGCTATTACCTAGACAGAGAGCAGAGGCCCCATCAAAGATGCTGAAATTCTTGGGAGGGAGCCAGCAAGAAAGAAACCCCTTTTCTTTCTAGGCTTATCAGACTTATGATATATAAAGAGGTCAGATCTCCTATTTAACACTCGCCATCCTCTTGATACATCTTATCAAGAGGCAAAAGAATATTAATAGAGATGAATTATATATTTCATGGGATAAATTTTAATTTAAGTGCCACTTTTTTGGGGAGTGGGGAAGTAGGGAGGACATTAATTGAAGCACATTTATAACAACCCAGAATAAATTTTACAACTCCTGCCATGTTTTAATAGCTGACTTCTTCCAATCTTGTGAGCTACCTAGAGTATGCATATATACACACATAACCATCCATCAAAAAGTACTTTATTACCTGCTGTATTAAAAAACACAGCTCCTGACACACAGTAGGTATTTAATAAATACTTATTCAATTAAACTGAATTGAGAACAGCTTCTCGTTAGAAGGCACTTTTCTATCATGTTTTCATACAAAAGATCTCATTTGATCTTAGGTTCAAAGATTTCAAACTAAAGGGAACCTACAGGTCATCTATTCTAACCATCTCATTTTGCAAATGAAGCAAGGTCCAGGAGGATGACTCAGTTTTCACAAGAACATAAAGATAGGACAGACCAGAGCCAAGATTCAGAATTAGGTCCCATCCCCATGTGAGGGAGACAATTAAAATTACTTTATCATCCCTGTTTGCAGACAAGGAAACTGAGGATCCATTTAAAGAGATTTCAGCAACAAGTAATAGAGAAAGATAAAATAACCCAAGAACAGAGTAGGTGCTTAATAAATACTGCTGATTGGTTAGTTGAAACAATTAAGATATGACTCTGCTCAATTAGGTGAGTGATTCAAGACAATTCCTATAGACTTGGGATGGAAAATGCTATTCATTCATATACAGAGAGAGAGAATTATGGAAACTGAATGTGGGCTAACATGTATTTTCACTTTTTTTTTTTTTTTGCTTGTTGGCTGTTTGCTTGCTTTTTCTTTCTTATCATTTTTATTTCCTTTTAATCTGTTTTTTCTTGCACATGACAAATACCAAAAAATGTTTAAAAGGATTGCACATATGTTAATTGTTTTTGTCTTGGGGAGGGAGAAGAGGGAGGAGAGTAGAAGAAAAATTTGGAATACAAAGTCTTACAAAAATGAATGTTGAAAATTATCTTTGCATGTATTTGGAAAAATAAAATGCTATTGGGAAAAAGAAAGAAAAGTTAAATACTTTTTCCTTTTTAAAAAAAACAGCTTTTTATTTTTCAAGATACATGCAAATATAATTTTCAGCATTTATCCTTGAAAATCCTTGTGTTCCAAATTTTTCTTCCTTCCTCCCCACTTCCCCTCCTCCCCAGCAAATAATCCAATATCGGTTGAACATGTGCAATTCTTCTAAACATACTTTTACATTTATCATGTAGATAAGAAAGATCAATCTTGCACAAGAAAAATCAGATCAAAAGGGAAAAAAAGATGAGAAAGAAAAAAAAAACAAGCAAATAACAACAGCAACAAAGATGAAACACTATTTTGTGATCCACATTTAGTCCCCATAGTTCTCTCTCTGGGTGCATCTCCATCACAAGTTTATTGGAATTGGCCTGAATTACCTCATCTTTGGAAAGTGCCAAGTCCATCATAATTGATCATCACATAACCTTTTTGTTGCTGTATACAATGTTTTCTTTGTTCCACTCTCTTCCCTTAGCATCAGTTCATGTAAGTCTCTCCAGGCCTCTCTGAAATCATCCTGCTGATAATTTCTTACAGAAAATTAATATCCCATAACACTCATATATCATGCCCTATCCAGCCATTCCTCAATTGATGGGCAACCACTCAGCTTCCAGTTCCTTGCCACTACAAAAAGTGCTGCTACAAGCATTTTTGCACATGTGCATCCTTTTCCCTTCTTTATGATCTCTTTGGGATACAGGTCCAGTAGACACACTGCTGGATCAAAGGGTATGTATAGTTTGATAGCCCTTTAGGCATTGGAGAACAGTTAAATACTAAATGGCATTTGCAAACAGTAGGGACCTGAGCAGTAGAGGAAAGCTTCTGGGACATATGTTAAGTAGAATATGTTAAGTAGAATATGAATAGATAGAAAGTAGGAAGAAGGATATTCCAAGCAGGGAGTCAAGGATGTGTGTCCATCTTTGTATTCATGGCAGGTATTTTTCAAATGAACACTAC
This sequence comes from Sminthopsis crassicaudata, assembly GCF_048593235.1. Classification (NCBI taxonomy): domain Eukaryota; kingdom Metazoa; phylum Chordata; class Mammalia; order Dasyuromorphia; family Dasyuridae; genus Sminthopsis; species Sminthopsis crassicaudata. Next base: position 88,254,348 of record NC_133618.1, on the reverse strand, counting down.
TTGTTTCTAACCTGCAGAAAAGTTGTACAATTATAAGAGCGGTTTGTTATGTCCTTAAACACAGAAACATGAGCATTATGAATAAAGGTCTTATTATTGATTAGTTGATACGGAAATTTCCAAGATGCCAAAGGATCTGCAGATTGAAGTATAGCACTGTTTGTGTTGACACCAGTGTATAACAAATATCAAGATTCCTAAGACATTTAACAAGAACTATTAGCAGAACCACTCCCAGCTACCCAAGGTGAAAAATTGTCCAAAAGTAGTCCTTGGAATAATTGCAAAGTTAGTGCTGTTTGTCTTCAATACCTCTAGTTTTTTGTTTTTGTTTTTGTTTTCTTTTTCTGTGCACTGGTTCTCCAAGGATGCCCTATAGCCCCATTTATCTATCAACACTCCTTAGTAACAAAATTCCCCGGAGAGGATCTGAGATTCACAATAAATCCTAAATGACTGATGAGACAAGGTGTGACCCTTTTAGGACCAATTTACATTTTAATAAGGATCAAAGTCTTAATACAAAGAAATGATACTCCAATGGTCAAGTTTCTCCGGCAAGCCAGTTGAAGGAGCTGATTTAGAGGCAGCTGATTCAGGCTGCCCTTTCCTTGAGCAGGTAGGGAGACTTAATAGGTAAGAGTCCCAGATTCAGGAAGTCCTGGAATCAGGAAATTGAGGCTTCCTGAGTTCAAATCTGCCTTCCTAAACTGTCTAGCTGTATGACCCTGTGCAAGTCACTTAATCCTGTTTGCCTTAGTTTCCTTATCTGTAAAATAAGCTAGAGAAGGAAATGGAAAAGCACTCTAGTATCTTTAACAAAAAAAAAATTTTTAATGAGGTCATGAAGAGCTGGATATAAATGAATAACAATAACAACAAAAGCCCTCTCCTTAATTCTACCATCTGCTATAACAAGACTTGCTATTTTCCTTCCATCTTCTGCAGCTCTTTCAGCTTCTCCAAAGGCACAGGTTTTATCTAATTTCTGCACTTGTAATGATGCTAACCACGGAAATACCAGTGTCAATATCACTAACAACAGAAGCTGTAAGAAATGAGCTTGTTTTTGAGAAAATCTTTGGGACTGAGGCAGTACTGCCAATACCATTATGATCTCTAGCCAAAGGGCACATTCCATATGCATGTCACACTATGTCTTTCCAGTCCCACCCACACCTGGGTTGAAAACATTAGCAGGGACATCAGCTATAATAGCCAAGGCCAGCGCTCTATAATGGTCTACTGGCAGAATAACGGATGGGTTCCATAGGGCTTTGTCCCAGGATACCAGCATAATTGTGTTATGCTTCCTCCCTGCATTAATCTAAAGATACCGATAGTATCCCTCAACATTTTCATCTTCTGTAGGACTACTGGCCTAAGGTCCTTATATTACATAGTATGACTCTAATCACACATCTGGACCCGCCAACCTAATCCTGCTACCATATTGCCCCTGCACCATGCCCAACTTTTAACCCCCCAAAACCCATGGAGGTATGGATTAGATTTATTGGGGGACAGTCCACCCATTCTCTGAGCATGACTACTCCCATTGTTGGATCATCCTTTTCATCTCCAATTGTCCTCTAGATATTGTGTGGTTTTTCTCCCAAAGGAAAGAGTTTCTAATTATGATTCTATCGATCAGATATAAAATTTGCCTACTTGTCATCCTCCATTTATGCAACTTATGCAACCAGGATTCTTTTCTCTGAACTGAGAGACACTAGCGTTTTGTGATGGAAAGCATTCTAGTTTACACAGCAGAACTATTTCCTTCTACCAATAATGTCCATTGAGATGCTGATTAATACCCATGGGGTTGGTTTTCTTTGTGGTAACATACAAAGAACTAGGATATATCTGATTGGCTTTTTTATATGAAAGCTCTTTATTTTCAAAACATATGCATGGATAATTTTTCAACACTGACCTTAGAAAAACTTTGCGGTCCAAATTCCCCACCCTCCCCTTCACTCCTCCCCTAGATGGCAAGTAATCCAATATATGTTAAACATGTGCAATTCTTCTGTACATATTTCTACAATTGTAATGCTGCACAAGAAAATCAGATCAAAAAGGAAAAAAAAATGAGAAAGAAAACAAAATGCAAGCAAACAACAACAAAAAGAGTGAAAATGTTATGTTGTGATCCCCACTCAGTTCTCACAGTCCTCTCTCTGGGTGTAGATGGTTCTAGAAATGGCTTGAATCACCTCATTGTTGAAAAGAGCCACATTCATCACAACTGATCATTGTATAATCTTGTTGTTGTCATGTACAGAGATCTCCTAGTTCTGCTCAGTGAAGTTAATATTTTAAAATAGAAACTATTCTACATAGAGTTTTTAAAAACTGACCCATGGGACACATACACACACATTGTTAATTAATGAAGATTCCCCCCTTCAGGAGACAAGAAGGAAAGTAATGCATGCTAAGGTTCAAAGGAGCTGAGGAAAGAATTTTGACCTCCTGCAACCCCAAGACTTCCCTCTGCCTCCATAGAAGAGGTCCTGGATTAAACCAAGACCAATAAGTAGTCATATGCATGCTGATATTTTTCCCAACGGGGTATAAGGAAATGACTACTTGGATGCATTTTCCATTTTCTTTTCTTTTTAACCTAAGGTCAACAGGAGACTCAGAGGCACAACTTTGTTTCAATGCCACAGCTTTTATAAGAATCATATTCTGGGATACTCCTACCCCTGTCACTCTGTACCAAAAAAAAAAAAAAAAAGAATTATAGAACAGGCCACAAAATCAGAAGGAACTATATATAACAATAGTCATCTCAACAGACTTCATATCCCATTCTCTGAGAAGCTGAATGGGACACATGTCCCATTTCACAAGCAGTGAAGGACCTCATATGCCTCAAGACTTAGAAGGAAGGAAGTATGACACAGGGAAAATGCTTAGGAGACCTAAAGTAAAAAGACGTAGGCCCCTAAACCTATTCTACCACTAACAAGCTTGTACAAAGTATTTCCTCATTTGCAAAGTGAGGATAATAATATTTATACTACCTACCTCAGTCTTGTTTTTAGAAAAACATTTTATAAATGCTAAACAACTATATAAATGGTAAGTATTTATTATTGTTATTGTTATTATCATTCCCTATCTCAAGGCAAATAAGTTTCAAAAAAACTAGTCAAATCTATGACTCTCTATCATACATATTTATCTAGACAATCTATCATAGATTTGACTATGACTCTCTATCTCTGTCTCTATCTCTGTCTCTGTCTCTCTCTCTCTCACACACACACACACATATGCACTTGAGTATGAGGAAGATAGAAATCCTTCCCCTTTCTCCCTCTCCTACCCTTCCCTAACCATGTAAAAGATGCCTAATCTATTCTTCAGTTTCCACCCTGGAAGAATCGGGATGAATCAGTGTCATGAGATCTGATTAACAAACTTCTTATATCTCTCTGAAAACAATCTGCTTGGAAAACTTGCAAAAGAAATACCCTTGAGCAAGATCGGAAGCTCTTGCATAGCATAATATTCCAGATTCACTTTTAAGGATGTCTGGATTCCTAAGTCTGTACACATTTCTAGCATGTTTTATAAAGATTTGGGAAACTCAAGCTAGAAGCCAATGGCCTCTGTTGTCCTGAGATACTCCAGAAGGCTTAAGCAGTGCCAATAGGGTGGCTGGCAAAGACAGAAGAGACGTGACCTTGGGAGAAGAAAGATTGCAGAGGGACAGGAGAAAATATAAACTACATATGATAAAGAGAACATAGAGGTCTCCCAACAGTCACCATATAGGCCATTTCACAGCTGCATATATATCACAGATTATCTATACCTGAAAATACCTACCAGTCTATCAGTTCTGTCTTACAGGAGGGCAATATTATCCAAACTTTGCATCTTCATCATAGAGAAGTTGCTTAAATACACATCTGTTGCTTTTTTTCCTTGTTATTCTTTGTCTATGAAGATGACACTACTGACCTGCTGTCTCTCCAGCAATGGGAATAGATCACATAGTACCATTCATAATCTCTTGTCTATTTTTTCTTATGATAATTAGGGCCAATATGAGAATCAAGGGCCAGGAGGCCTGGCCTCCAGTTTCTGCTCTAGCACTAAATGGTTGTATAAATTTGCAAGTCTCTTCAGGATTTAGTTTTTTTTCTTTTTTTAAGAAAGAGTTTGAATTAATTGCTCTCTAAGCCCTACAAAGAACTATAATTCCAAAGTCAATTTCTGTTCCTAAAATGCATATATTGGCAAGAAATCTCACCACTCTATGAAACAGAACAAAGTGATTTGACCCTTAAAAGAACCAAACCCACAAATAGGATCTCATTGGTTCTACACATCTGAAACCTGAGCATCCTCTGATAGAAAGAAACAGAATGGTCTCTTCCCATGGCACAGACAATAGCTAACTTGTTTTCATCATCAGTTACTATTACTCAATTATATTTATCAAGTATGGATCTACTATCTCCATCTATGTCTTAATTCCCTATAATTCCTCACAGCATCTCATCATGTAGATACTAGAGAAATGAAAGATGTCACAGTAATTGTTCCAGTAGCATGAACTCTAATTTATGCACCACGGGTGGAGATCAGATGAGATTTCACAAATCATAAACAGGATATGGTCCCTAAAGGTCAGAGGGAAAATGACTTAATTTTCTAAATTTTTTGTTTGTGCTGAGGCAGTTGGGGTTAAGTGACTAGCCCAGGGTCACACACCTGGGAAGTGTTAAGTGTCTGAGGTCAAATTTGAACTCAGGTCCTCTTGACTTCAGGGATGGTGCTCTATCCACTGCACCACCTAGATGCCCCAATTTTCTAAATCTTTAGGGAAAAAATAATATAATATAAGAGGAAGAACACTAAATTGGGAGTTGTTTTATCTGATAAGTTTGGATGGGAGAAAGGGATTGGAGAGAGAGCATACTGTTGGACTCAACATTCTCCATACTTCCCAATTCAAAGATTCTATTGACCCACAATTTTTGCCCTGTCTCTGCTACTAATTCAATATGTGAACAGGACATGTCCCTGTATCTCTCTTGATCTCATTTCCCCTCTGTAAAATTAATGGGACCCTTTCAGTTTCTCTGTTTTAAACAAAGCTCACTCAGCAGAATCAAATGTGCCCAATCACAGCTTTTAAAAACAAATTTAAATAAAATTTAACATGGTTTTTAAATGCAAAAAGTATCTTAACAAATGTTTGCCCAGCACTTGCTATATGCAAAATATTGTGCTAAGGGGGTAGGGATACAAAGTTGTCTTCAAATACCTTGTAGTCTAGTATATATAGATATGTGTAGAAATAAGCATGATACAAAGTAGAATGTGATTAGGCCAAAGCAAAGGCCCATCTAAGCTCTGGAACACTCACTTTTTCTCACCAGCTTAGGAATTCTGTCAACATGTGATCAACCCATCTTCTCTTTCTGTCACACAATTCTAATGACATCCTTAACTCCTGTTCTTTGGAGTTATTGATTAATAATATGATACAACCTGCTGAACCCCACTATGTGACTCTCCTTTGCCCTTCATGTATTGTTCATCTCTAGTTCTTTGGAAACAGTGGGGTAACAGTTATCAATGCTATACATCAGTAAAAATAGTTTTATTAAAAGATGACCTTTTGTTATCCTGAAAATTCTGAATTTTCCCAAAGTGAATATTTTTGGTAAACATACATGTCTTTGTTTTATGTCTCATGTGATATTTACAGTCATTGAACAAGTTATTCCTTCAAAGGAATTTTGAACAATCTTGATATTAGGATGGAAAATATCTTGTGTAAAAGTGGAATTTATTAATTTGTTTAAAGTCAACAAACAATACACACAATTTAGATGGAAGATTTAGAGAATGCTACTTGGAGAAGGTAAAAACTAAGCTGGGCCTTTAAGAGTAATTCACCAGATAAATTCAAAGAAGGTATGTGTTTAATCAGGAACTGAACTTCAACTCTCTTCCCAGGGCACTCAATTTCTAAATTAAATTTCTAAATTTCTGAGACAAAGCTATCCATTACTAAGAAAGGTTAAGAACATCTAACTTAAAGAAAGAAAGGCCTCCCCTAAAGATCTTTTGTAGAGGATTTATTGAAGGATATGAACAAGAACTGCAGAGAATGAGGTGGCCTGGAGGCCACGTGATTTAAAAGGGTGGAAATCAGAGATCCAATGACATGGAATTATCCTAGTGGATCCATCCTCTTCCTAGGTAGAGAATAAACTCATCTATTTGAAAAGGATCTTAGAGATCATCCAGTGTATAGCAAGAATCCCTTCCACATTATCTCCTAACAACAAAGGTCATATGCAATCTTCTTTTTGGCTCAACTCAAGCCCCACCTTCTAGCTGAAGTCTTTCCAGCTCCATTCAGCTTGGAGCACTTTCCCCAAATACCTTGTAAATACACTTTGTGTATCTCTATATGGATACACATCTCTCTATGTATCCATATATGGGCACATTGTCTCCTGGGATTGGAAATTAGATCCTTGAATGAACACCTAGAATAGTACCTGATTCATGGTAGGCTTCTTGGTGACTGACTAAATAACAAGCTCATCTCTGGAATTCTCTAAAGGGCCATGTAACAGGGAGAGTACTAAAGTAGGGACTTGGGAAACAGGAGTTTTCATTCCAACGACAATCTTTATTAGGTGATCAGGAACAAATCCCTACATCTCAGTTTCCTCATCTAGGAAAAAGGAAGGGAGAAAAAGGAACTTGCACTATTTACCTCTCAGTGCTTGAATAAGCTTAAAGAATTAAAAACAAACTTAACACAGGAGATTTATACATATAAATCAAAGTAGCTGTTAGATTATTACCACCACATTTCAGAAAAGTTTGAAAAGACTTACATGAATTGTGGCTAAGTGAGCAGAACCACGAGAAGATTGTACTCAGTAACAGCAACATTGAGTGATGATCAACTATGGGAGATTTAGCTATTCTTAGCATTACAATAATGCAAGACAATTCCAATAGATTTGTGATAGAAAATGCTATCCACATCCAGAGAAAGAACTATGGAAACTGAATGCAGAATGGAGACTGAATGCTGAATGCAGCATACTATTAAAAAAAATTTATTACCATCACTTAAAATGTGTCTCTTCATTTCTTTTAAGGCAGCTAGTGGCCGGGATTTACAGTCAGAAACATCTAAATTCAAATGCAGCTTCAGACATTTACTGACTGGGAGATCCTAGGCAACTCACTTAATTACTGCCTCAGTTTCCTCAACTGTAAAATGACAATAATAATAGCACTTTTCTCACTACCACAACTAGGGCATAGTGAGGATCAAATGAAATTTCTTTTTTAAAAAGGCACTTATTTAGTGTGTTTGTATGTAGTAGGTGCTATATAAATCTAAATGTAAAGCTCCTTGAGGGTTAGGTCCTACTTAGATGGCATCATAATTTCTATGAAAGTAGCACAGGGTCAGCCACATTAGATACATATTCCCGGCATTTATGTATAAACATTTTTTCCTCTCCAAGAAAAGCTGGATCATTTTCCCTATGAAGATTAATTGAACTTATTCACACGAATAACATTCACTCACCTTGGGCAAAAGTGGGGGAGGGACTATACTAGACATTCCTGACTTTCATCCAGGCATATATCTTCACCCAGGCAATTTTGCTGGCTGTGCAACAGACTCACTAATGAGCCCGGCACAGCTGAACCCTGCCATGCTCACCACCAATCATCAAGGTGAGCCCGCCCCTGATAGGGCACTGGATAAAATGGGAATGGGAAGAGGTGGATGGGGGGAGAGCATAGAGAGCAACATCTGCAATGGGATGGGCCCCACCCCCATCCGAAAGGGAGCCAAGGAAAATGACAAGCATTCTGGTTTTTTAAGCAGCCCAAAGTGACATCTTGAAGGTTAAAAGTATTTAGCAGAGACCCCAACATGCAGCGCAGACAGATCCTGAGGACAGACTAATAATTGTTGATTCATAGTGGTTTCAGCTCCTTAGAGATAAGGGATGGGGGGGGGGCAGTTTCTCCTGAAAGCATTCTGAGTGCAAGGTATTCATTACAGCACAGGGAGAAGGAGGAAGGGAAATATACTGGAAGGTTAAACTCCCGCCCAGGAAAATGTACTGTGCAGTATGAAATCCAAAGAAGGCAGAAGTGATGTGTGACTCATGGCTTTCCACGTGGCAGAGAGATTAGGAAGAAGGACAGCGTCTCCTCAACGCTCAGCCCCGGGGAGCACGCACTTCACCCAAGTACAAAGGAGTAACTATAACAATCCCAGGTCCCAGCAGTCTCGGGGAGCTGCTCTGGGCACCCTTGCACCAGAGCACGCCTTGGAGTCAGCAATTCCCATCTGTCTCTGCTTTCCCTTACATGTTCTGGACAGCATGTAACATTTCTTAAAGGAGGACCTCGGGAGAAGTCTTTTTTAAAGGATTAAGGGATCATAGATGGTCAGCTGGAGGGGACCCTAAAGTCATCATTTTACAGAAAAGGAAATGTTAGCCCTAAGGGATTTGTCCAGGATCATATGGGTATTTAGTTGCAGATTTAGATTTGAATTCAGGTCTAAGCTCCGAAGGGAAGGCTCTTCTCCCAGGAGTTGTAATTGTTTCATATTTACAAATCTTGTCTGCCCATAAGGCAAAGGAGGAAAAAACTGGAGCAGATGTCACTGATGAGCATCTGATATCCAAGATATGTATAGAAACTGATATAATTAATTATTTACCAATAGATAAATTGATAAAGGATAAGGATAAACTGGAGAAGACAGTGATACAGTGAATGGTACTGAAGTGAGGAAGATATGAGTTCGAAATGCAGCCTCACACACTTGCTATGTGATCTTGCCTTAGTTTCCTCAACTATAAAATGAGCTGGAAGAGAAAATGGCAGCATCTTCACCAAGAAAACCCCAAAGGGAGACAGATTTGACTGTAAACAACTACATAAGAACAACAAAAGGCAAAGTGTTTTTTGACAGGAGAAGGAAAGAGATGGAATGTGATGAGATGAAATTTAAAAAAAGAGAGAGAGAAGAGGAAGGAAACAGCTAAATTTTATTTAATTTTTGACAGCCAAATTTTAAAAGGAGAAATATAAACTATCAACAACTATATAAGAAAATGGTCCAAATCACAAATAATAAGTGCAATGCAAATTAAAACAACTCTTAAGGTTTTACCTCATTAGAGGAAAGAGAGAGAGAGAGATAAGAGATGAAAGTTGTCAGTGCTGGAGTAGTTGTAGAATGACAAACAAATTAACAAACTGTTCTTACTATCCTGAAAAACAATTTGGAATTTTTCAGAAAAGACATTGAATATATTTTGATGCCACTTATCTAGTCCAAGGTGATCAATAATAACAGGAAAGAGCCTTTATTTTCAAAATATTTACAATAGTCCTTTTTGTGGTAACAAAGAAGTGGGACCAAAGTGAGTATCCATTAATTGGAGAATAACTGGTCAAATTGTGGAATATTATTACATGTAAAAAAATGACTGACATGAAGAATCCTTGGAACCTTGGAAAGATTATGAACTGATGCAAAGTGAAATGAGCAGAACCAGGGCAACAACTGATACAATGATTATAATAACATAAAGAAAAACAACATTGTAAAACCTTAGTCATTATTGTTATTTAGTCATGTCAGACTCTGTAATCCTATTTGAGGTTTTCTTGGCAAAGATACTATAATGGTTCATCATTTCTTTCTCCAGTTCATTTTATGCATGACGAAAGATTAAGTAATGTGCTTCAGATCACACAACTACTAAGTATCTGAGACCAGATGAATCTTCCTGACTGCAAGCTTGGCACTCTATCCACTGCATCACCTAACTGCCAGAATTCTGATCTATCAAATACTTCAAATTAGTAATAATAAAACTATCAGTCAAAAAAGCACTTATTAAGCACCTACTACATACATACATACATACATACATAATTAGGGCACAAAGATTAAAAATTGAAACTCTCTTCCACCTCTCTAACTCCAGGTATATAGAATGAATTAACATTCTATAAATCTGATATGCAAGTTTTATTCCACATAATATAATACTGTTGACTTGGATTCTTGAATATGGCTTCTTGAAATATCAATTTCATTTATTTATCAAAGAATGATTTATTAATTTGGATGGAAAATGCCACCTGCATCCACAGAGAGAACTATGGAGATTGAATGTGGATCGAAACATACTATTTTCACCTTTTTTTCTTTTGTTTTTTTCTTTCTCATAGTTTTCCCTATTGTTGATTTTTCTTTCCTAACATGACTCATATGGAAATATGTTAAAAATGAATGTACACATATAACCTATTTCAGATTGCTTGCTAGTGTCAAGAGGAGGTAAAGGAGAAAGGGAGAAAAAAATTTAGAACACAAAATCTCACAAAAATGAAAGTTGAAAACAATCTTTAAGCATAATTGGAAAATATATTATTAAAATAATTTTAAGATGAACGATTTATTAAATATCTATTGTATACAAAGAGTTATCCTAGGTTACAATTCTAATTAAGAAGGAGCTTTTGATTCAAGGAACCTAAATTCTGAGTTGCTATGAAATCAATCATGGACCACCTTTGTTATGTGCACAAAGAAGGCTGAAAACCAAATTGCCAACTATAATGCCTGCAATAAATAAAGGGGAGCCATAGCTCCATGTCCACCACAGGTTCTGACAATCAGTCAGGCTCCAAGAAAATAAAAGAACTCAGTCACATTCTGCCAGCCCTCCCATTTCTTAGGCAATTAGTTGATACCATGGATGGAGTACTGGGTTTAGAATCGGTGAGACCTTAGTTCAAATCTAGTCCCAAATACTCATCAGCTGTGTGACATTAGGCAAATCATTAAACCACTGTTTGCCTCTAGTTTCTTCAACTCCATTATGGGGATAATAAAAACACCAACATCACAGTGATATTGTAAGGATCAAATATAAGCACTTAGCACAGTGTCTGGCAAAAAATAGGAAGCTAATTAATGCTTATTCTGTTCCTTTCCCATTACTGTTCCTTCTTCCATGTACTAAAGGGAGATACACCAAACCACTCTTCCTTTCAATTCTGCCCTTCAATGTCAAGATTTAAGTTCCATATGGGGGCGAAAGTTTTAAGCTTCCAGGATGTGCTTTTAAAGGAATTAAGTCTGTAATATTCTATCTTCTCCTCCATGTTTATCTAAAATTTATTTATCCCTCAATTCTTAACTAAAATCTCACTGTCTCCATGAAACTTTCCCAAAATACTCCAGCCCACACTGATGTCTCCTTCCTCTAAACTCCTATAATACTTTTACTTTGTACCAGAAAATTTAAGCGTGGTTGCATGTTGCCTTGTGACATCTCTTGTAGATTTGTATTGTGTTCAGTGCAGAATAGCATTCCTTTTGTTATACAGGGTATGCCTTACTTTCCCAAATAAAACTTTAGCTCCCTAAAGGCACGGTTGATTTCCTCCAGCTCACAATGTTTCTTACATAGCAGAAACTAGAAATGTGTTGAATGAATGAGAGAGAGAAATAGCTATTATTTCCATCTGCTCAAAAGCCACTTATTTGCACCTCATTGGGACATATCTCTAGTGACATATTTTTAAGCTTCTTACCACCAAGATACACACTTTACTGAGAACTGAACAACACCCCACAGGGACCCCTACAGGGACCAAAACTGATATGATATTACCCCAACAATCAACCAGCAAAAGACCACCCTCACATTCTAAAGACTTAGTGATGGACCAACATTTCAATATGATTCAATCCACAGTAATAGGCTGCCAAATAGGCTTCTGGTCACCTCATCCCCTATGAGGTCATAAACATGTAGAGTTCAAAATAGCTTCTCAGCTTCAGACCCTCAAGGTATTACTCTTCCTTCCTCCCTTCCTCCTTTCTTCCTTCCCTATGTCTCCCTTCCTCCCTCTCTGTGTCTCTTTATCTCTCCGTCTCTGTCTCAGTCTCTCTTTCCCTCTTTCCCCCTGGCAGGCAGCCCATGGCTCCATCAGGCAATGGAATGTTGTTGCTGTGTGAATTCCAAGTTCATTTGCTTTGTACTGTCCATGTTGGAAAGGGACTGTGGGAAGAAACCTCAGAGACTGGCAATTTCCCCTGGATATCAAGCTTTGGTTTGATCTTGACAGAATAAAGACAAAAGGGAGATGTCCCCTTCTTTAGCTACAAGCCCATACACATCCACATTATTTAGCATATACAGTACATCAGTGCGTAAAATGCTTTCTGACAATTTCTTACATATGTGTTTACATATTGTGCTAAAAATGCAAATATGTTTTTAACTAACTTTATTTAATTCTGTATAGCCTTTCATGGGTTTTTTTTTAAACTTTTGTGGACTGTGTTTAAACAATTCAATTGTATATATATATATATCCCCTGATTGTGCTATAGCACAATTGCCACTTATCAGAATTTATACAACAGTCCCATGAAACAAATAGAGTATAACTTTGGTGTAAAAATTCAAGAGAATCTGTTACTACTAGGTGAACGCTGGAACCATAGGTCAACTTAAATTCATTTACTGAGTTGCAACCCCAAACAAAGCAATAGGTTTCTCAAAAAAAAAAAAAGGAAGGAAGGAAAGAAAGAAGGAAAAGAAGGAAGGAAGGAAGGAAAGAAGGAAGAGAAAAGAAGGAAAGAAAAGGAAAAAAGGAAGGAGAGATATAAGTACATATTTATTAAATTTATTAAATATCTAATGTACTACATATACATATATATTGAAAGTTACTTTTCCAGGGCAGCTAGATGGTGCAGTGGCTGTCCCTGAAGTCAGAAGAACTTGAGTTCAAATCCAGTCTCAGATTCTTAATACTGCCTAGCTGTATGATCCTGGGCAAGTCACTTAACCACAATTGTCTCAGCAAAAAAGAAAAAAAGAAAAAGAAAGTTACTTTTCCTATAGAAAAGATAGACTCAATTGAATTATCCACATTTTCTCAATTAATCTGCCTTTCAACCAGAAGTAAAAGTCTTCCATACAGCTATTTGGAATGAGGGCCCAATGTGTGGCTAAAGAAAAAAAGGAAGATGCATAGATATTTCCTTATATTCTCCTCCAGACATAGTACGTTTCAATCAAAGTAGTCTATTTTCTTTTCTCTGAACTCAGCTTCTCCATCTCCTATTTCCATGTCTTTGCATTAGTAGTATCACAATCCTCAACTCCCCTTCAAGAAACAATCTACTACTAGGAATCTTATTACTGGATGCTCACTACTGGGAATCTCTCTTTATCTCCATAGATATATCATTTTGTACTTATCTATTTTTGTGTTGTTTATGCTCATCATATGGGCAGCAAAGTAGTATGGTAAATAGAGAGTCTGGACTGGAGTCAGGAAGTCCTAAATTCAAATGAGCAACCTTGGGCAAGGCTCTTATTCCTGTGTGCCTCAGGTTCCTTGTCTGTAAAAATGAACTAGAGAAGAAAATGGCAAGCCACTCCAATAACTTTGCCAAAAAAACCCTCCAAAAAAGGGTCAGAAAGAGTTGGATATGATTAAAAATGACTAAACAGCTATTTAGTCATGTCTGGCTATTTATGACCTCATTTGGGATTTCTTGGCAAAGTTATTGGAGTGGTTTGCTAGTTCCTTCTCCAGCTGATTTTACAGATGAGGAAACTGAGGCAAATGGGGCCAAGTGACTTGGCCAGAGTCACAAGCTAGTAAGTATCGAAGGCCAGATTTGAACTCAGGGGGATGAGTCTTTCTGTGTCCAGCTTCAGCATTGCACCCAGAAGCATCAGTTATAGTAAATGATGACGTTTTGAATGTTGTAGCTAAGTCTTTTATTGTGGCAATATGCATTTTAGGAATTCCACATTGATAATGAGATTGACACAGACATTGCCAGAACTAACTCAATGTTTGGGAGGCTCTGAAGGAAAGTATGGGACAGGAAAGGTATTAGACGGCCTAACAAACTGAAGGTCTACAGAGCCATTGTGCTGACCTCACTGTTGTATGCCAAAACCTGGACAATATACCAGTGCCATGCCAGGAAACTGAATTGTTTCCATTTGAATTGTCGTAGGAAGATTCTGAAAATCACCTGGCAGGATAAGATATCAGACACGGAGGTCCTTTCTCAAACTCAACTGCCAACCACATTCCAACTCTCCTGCAGAGAGCACAACTCCTTCGGCTGGCAACATTGTTCGAATGCCAGATGTACGCTTGCCAAAAAAAAAATTGTTTTATGGAGAACTCACACAAGGCAAATACTCACAAGGCAGTCAGAAAAAATGATACATTTTGGTATCTCTCAAAGGATATTCTCAAGTTCTCATACAAGGATACTCTCAAGATCTCTCAAGAACTTTAGAACAGATTGTATGACATAGGAAATACTAGTACAGGACCACTCAGTATGGCGTGCCCTCATCAGATGAGGTATTGGGCTCTACAAGCAAAGCAGAATTGAATTAGCCCAAAGGAAATGCAAAATGCACAAAATTAGAGAAGTCACCCCAAAAGTTTATATTTGTGTCCAATTTGTGGCAGAGCTTCATATTGATCTAATTACACAGTCGGACATAATCAACTCTAATATAGTGATATCATTTCGGTCCTCTTTGAGAACAAAGGACAACCACCAAACAATAAAAAGATGTGTGTTGTATGCCCAAAGGTTATACTTGACACTTGAAGACCAAAATAACTTATCACTTGATCTTTTTATCCCTATGATTGCTCAGAGATGCTCATTGGACTGGATTAGATTGAATTAGATGAGATTGGATCCAATGCAGACTTTAAGATCAACTGATTTTTCCCAAGGTAAATCCCTTCACCTAATGGAGAAGGAATAAGGTACATATAATAACTAGTTGGTTGGTTGGTTGGCTATTGTCCTTTGTTCAGGAACAGATGCAAATGACTATGTAGGAATCAACGTACAGTGTGTCTGACTGTGGTTAATCAGACCAATAAGGGTGTAAAGCTCTACCACAGGTGAGGCAAAAATAGTTCACACAAACATTTTGAGTAGAGATGCCTGTAAATTTAAACATCTCACATTTGAACTTCTTCGGTTCTACTTTTCTCATAAAGAACAGCATGTTCTCTGACGAGGGGGTGCCATGCTGGGTGGTCCTGTGCCAGTGTCTCCCATGTCATGCGATTGATTCCAAAGTTCTCCAGACACCTTAAGGATGTCCTTAGATTGCTTCTTCTGGCCCCTGCGTGAGTGCACATAATGGGTACATAGGGGTTTAACTCATGTCCTTGGCCTTCATATATATATATATATATATATATATATATATATATATATATATATATATATATATATATATGTATATATGTTAGTGACCTCACTTAACTCAATATTTCACTCTACTGACCTACTGACCTCATAGGTACCTAGACTAAAAAAAGTGGAAAACAAATCCCTCCTCACTTTACAGGTAGGGAAACTGAGAGTCAAGTGGTACTAAATGATCTGTCCAAAGCAACTCAGCAGTAAATGACAAAGATGTCATTCAAATTTAGGTTCTTTCTCTATAATGCTGTTCTATTTCTACAGGACCATTGTCTCTTTCACTTTTCATAGGTCAACCAAAGCAGTAATTTTTCAGTATGGCCATGTCACTGCCCCCATTCAAGAAACTCCGATTACTACTCCCTATTTCCTCCAAAATCAAACAAGAAGTTCTCTTTGGAGCTTCACTTTCTAATATTTTACTCTCTACTTACTTGATGGTCCAGAATCACTGAGTTTTTTGCTCTTCTTCATACAGGACAGTCTCTCTTCTAAACTGTTTCTTTGTATTGGTTGCTTCCCAAGCCTGGGATGTGCAGCCTTCTTGTCTCAGTCTCCTGGATTGCTTCAAGACTCAGCTCAAATCCTAGTCCTGTCTCCTCCCTACAACCTGCACCCAGTGCTTTACTGCTGATATTATTCCCCATTTATACTTAATGATATCTTGTAAATAGGTAGATAGATACCCATTTCTCCTCATCCCGTCTCTCCCATGAGAATGTAAGCTTCATGAAAGGAGGGACTTTTTCTGTCTTTCTCTCTATCCCAACTTATAGGTCCAGCACATAGTAACAAATGCTTCTTTACCTGATTTAATTGACTTGGCAAGAGATATGAAATCAAATTCATACAATTAAATTGTTACACAAATATAAGGTTTTAATAGGTGGCACATTAAATGGATAGAATCTTGGGTCTGGATTCAGAAAGAACTGACATCACTTTTGGCTTCAAACCCATGTTAATCTTTTTCAGCCTCAGTTTTCTCATCTGTAAAATGGGGATCATAATAGCAATTCCCTCACAGAGTTGTTATGAGAATCAAATGAGATAACATGTAAAGTGCTTTGCAAACAAAGTACTATACAAAGGTTAGCTCTCTTTATTAATATTAATAGGAGTAGTAAAAATAATTATTGTCATCTAATTGAAAATTCAGATAATTTAGCAAGATGGATCAGATTCCATCCCCTCCTACACGAAAGAAAAATTAGAGAGACCACTTAGAAGGCATCCTACCAGATAGGAGCTGGGACCAACAGACTATTTCCAGCCTCTACATTCTCCAAATTGATGAGATTTGTGCAAACTAGAGACAACTTAATGAATGTCTAGAGAAAGGAGAGAAGAAAGTGATGGGTGCCAGCATGTAAGTAGTTAAGAAGCTTTCCCTCTCAGTCAGCAAGGCAGATCCCAGGCACCAAAAGGGAAGATCAAACTTTTCTCCATACAGCAGCAATTACATCATCCTGGTCTGGACCCAGTCTATTCTGGGCAGTTAACACAATGTGAGCATCATTCATTTACTCAAGGATCCTAAAAATGCTTTCCCCAGCAGGGTCCATTACTATAGCCAAGTCCAAAGTCCCACAATCACAATCCTCCTCAGCCCTTCCCATTCGCACCCTAGACCTCATCCCTTAAAAATGGAGTGAATACTCTCAGCACAAGTTACAAATCATGTTAGGTGGGTAGTGGATGTGAGTGTGTGGGTGTGTGTACTGAGACAGAGACAAAGAGACAAAAAGAATAAGGCAGAGAGACAGAAAGAAGAAAAGAAACAAAGAAAAAGAAATAGAGAGAGTAAAAAAAAAGGGAGAGGAAGGGGAAAGAGAGAGGAAAAAGATGAGAGAAAAGTGAAATGTAGTGTGTCAGAAAATATATAAAAGCTGAGTATATAAAAATACTTAAGGAAACAGGAGAAATGCTAGAGAAGAAAGGAGAAAAGTCTGAGAGGAGAGAATTGTGCAAGAGAGAATGTGTAAGAGAAAAGTGTGACAAAGTGTGAGTATGTGTGAAAAAAAGAGAGAGGTGTAAGAATAAGAAAATGAATATGAGAGTGAGAAAAATCTGCCTAGAGTCGGGAAGGAGGATATATCACTTTTGCACTTATTTACAAGGCAGCTTGGAGGTTATAAACAGAACCAGTCATAACCTTTCAATCATTCTTCCTGTCTAACAACATTCAACCATCACCTGCTATCCTGTAAGAACACCTTGAGATTTAGGACTGAAAACAAGAGGGAAGCAGTTTTTGAGCATGCAGTATTTCTCCTCTGTTCTATACCTCTGTATTTCTTTTTCCCTTCCTTTTCTCTTTTTGGTCCTTCTGAAGAGATCTCAGTGCCCAATGAACATTATACTTGGTAAAAAAAAAAAAAAAAGCGAATCAATTAGCAAGTGTCTATTCCTCAATAGCATGAGGTCATGAAAAGACTACAGGGCCCTCTTGAGTTGGAACAACTAGGCTCCAGTCTATTGCAAATATGTGACCTTGTGCAAAACACCCTCTCTCTGATCCTTAGAATCTCTATAATATAAGAAGTTCTAAGACTATAGACTATAGAGACAAGTAGGTAAAATAGTAGAATTCTAAATTCTACAATCAAGAAGTCTTGAGTTCAAACTCTCCTGGATATTATCTATTCTCCGAGTTCTCATAAGTCTGCTTCCTCCTCGATTTCCTCCTGTTTGGCTACTTCTCCTTTAATTGCATGATCTTGGACATTCAGATTAAGTTTGAACATTTTGAAGGAACCACCATTGTTTTAGTGACCCATTTCTAGTGTTATCCTCAACTCCTTACTAACTCACATAATCGATTCCTTACAAAACCTTGTCATTTCTACTTTCACAATGTCTCTCCTATTTGTCCCCATCTAATTCAGTCCATCATCACTTCTTGCCTGGAATAGTGTCCCTCTGGAGATTTCAATCTAATCCATCTTCCACACAACTACCAAAGTGATTTTCCTAAATCATACGTCTGACCATGTCATCCCCTTAGCCAGTAAATTCCAATCATTTGTTCAGTTGTTTTTCAGTCGTGTCTGACTTTTTGTCTTGGCAAAGATACTGGATGGTTCACCATTTCCTTCTCTACCTCATTTTCCAGATGAGAAACCTGAAGTCAACAGGTAGAGTGAGTTGGCCAGGTCACACAACTAATACATATCTGAGCTTGGATTTGAACTCACAGAAAAGGAATCCTACAGGGTGGGCACTGCAGCCACTGTGTCACTTAGTTACTTGCCCTTCCAGTAGATTCAGTAGATCCTCATTACTTCTAGAATCAAATGCAAAGTCCTCTGTTTAGTATTTAAAATTTTGCATAAACAAGAAAATGATATTCACACACATGTATTGTACCTAGACTATATTGTAACACATGTAAAATGTATGGGATTGCCTGTCATCGGGGGGAGGGAATAGAGGGAGGGGGGGTAATTTGGAAAAATGAATACAAGGGATAATATTATAAAAATATATATATATAATAAAAAAATTTTAAAAAAATAAAATTTTGCATAACTTGGTCCTTCTTACTTTTCCATTTCCATCTCTTATGCATTTTAATGTCTAGCTAAACTGGTCTACATTGACTCTATCTCCTATCTCCCAGTGCCTTTATAATGGCGGACAATTCTGATGCTTGATTGCTCTCTTTCCTTCCCTCTGCCTATGGATCTCCTGGTTTCCTTTAAGATAGAATTCCAATATTACTTTCTGTACAATACTGTTCTTGGTCCCCTTTCAATTAACTTTCATCAATACTGTCTCTATATCTTCCACATCCCAAGTTATTTGTATGTTGTTTCTCCTGCATTAGAAAAAGAGCTTCTTTGAGGGTAGAAACTGTTTTTGCTTTTATTGGTATTCTTTCTTAGAACAGTGTTTGACCCATAGTAAACACATAATAAATGCATGCTGACTGACAGACTGCCTCATTGCTCCACCTGAAATGAAATACACACCATTCCACTATCTATTTCCCCACCTTAAATGATTAATGAACCTTTTTTTCCCCCTTTCACAGTAAGTATGGGTTTAAACCAAACACAAAATGACAAGGCCAAGTATGGACACATCTAGTTATAGAATATCCAACTTTCAACTTTTATTTCCAGAGCTCCACTTGAAAGTCTCATTCCTTTCCTGTTCAATCTATGTAAAACAATCTTTGATCTAAGTTGCTCAATAGAAGAAAGATAGCTCTATTTCATGGGTGCCAAGGACAGTCTCACTTGACAGAAATTCTCCCTATTATTTTTCATTCTCTTTTCTCTTCCCAAGGAACATGGTTTTGCCTGTAACAAATGGATGTAGTTTCCTACAAGACACAAATTTAGGGTTTTCAAGTGGAATCCAACATGCCCAGATATACTACATGCACTGAAGAGTCCTGTTGCCTGAATTCATTATTTAGAGCTATTGTCAAAATCCAAATATCCTTGAATTGGAGTAAGAGATTTTCAGTCTTTTACACTTTAGTACAAATTAGTATTTCTTGAGCAAGCTGAAAATAAAACACTCATAAATAGAATTTAAGCAAGAATTTAAGAATTTAGCCACTAAGTCTCCCACGGAAGAGAAGGATAAGGTTTGACTTAAGTTATGAGGGTTTCTGGGACCCGGGAAAATACTAAGTATATGGGTACTATAAGCCTAACATTTGTTTGTTTTTTTCACAACTTGGCTAAATGTGGAAATATGTTTTGCATGACTTCATATGTATAATGGGTACTGTATTTTTGCTTTTTCAATGGGTGGGGAAGGTGAGAAAAAAAGGAAAGAATTTGAAACTGAAAATAAAAATAAAACATGTCAGACTAAAATCTGAAAGGAAGAAGGAAGTTCAATTCTCCGCTGAGGAATTAAAATGGGATGGATGAGGCACTTAAAAAAAAATAAAAATACAACACACACACACACACACACACACACAAACCTGATTTAACAATTCATCTTTGGATACCCCTAATCTCATAGTACCTTCTTTCCAATTCTCAGAAAAGCAAATGGGAATATAGGAAGGCAGGAAAAACCAGTCCCAAGCTGCTCCTAAATAGAAAATAGTTAAAAGGATGGTCACAAAAAAGAAAGAGAGGGTGGGAAGCTCCTATAAATATGAGGAGAGAAGGGTAACCAAGGGACAGGAAAAGGACAAGAGGAGAGAGAATGGTACCTCCTTGACTGAGGAAAGGCTTGACATTTTCAAGGCTGAGGCAAAAAGGGTAAACACAGCCCCATGTCCCTTCTGTTCCCATAGCAACTTCCCTTCCTCCTCCTTCTTTTGATCATGGACAGAGGAGGCAGGCAAGTCAAACTGACACCAAATATCTTAACCAGGGACAGTTGGGAGTCATTTGTTTCCCAGGCATGATAAAGAGCATGGACGATGATCTTCAAGGGGAAAGGGGAGAGGTTCCTCCTAGAAACCACAAGGCTTTTAGAAAGATCAGAGGAAAAGTCTAAATTGACCACAGAAAAGGAACAGTCACAAACCAAGCCCATCTTGCAAGACTATCAACTCCTTGAGGATGGACTATTTAATTAATCAGTGAGCACTGACTGAGCACCTACTTTCTATGTATCTCCAGCCCTGTGTCTTTCCTGGTGAAGAGTCAAGGGCACTGGCTATGAAGTCAGAGGACCCATATTTCAGTTCTACATGAGTGATTCTGGGGTAGTCATTTGAACCTCTATGAAGCTCAAGTTTTTTCATCCTTATGTAGGAGATGGTTATTTTTATAGGATGCAGACATTACATTACAATACTAGAAGACTGGGGTTCATAGAAGATATGCATAATAAGTTTTCTTTTTGCTCTGACTCATTTGCACAACAAATGCAGAGAATACTGGGAATAAGGTGAGGTACCTTGCAGTTCCTGCTGTATTTTCAGTCACCAGGATGAATGTTAAGGGGCACAAGATTCCCATCAAGAGTTAAAAAGTAGTTACACGAAAATTTCTAAACTTGTCAAATGATTGTCTGGGATCATGAACTTCATTCAGCACCAAATAGAAGCAGATAAGAGAATAGACTTAATCTTAACTTGGGAGCACTCTGGTTGGCTGTTGTTGGCTTCCCTTCAATTAAGGGCTAAAAAAAAGCTATAATTTTAACATTGTCAGGGAGAGGCTTTCTCATCATTGCACTAGAACCCTGCTGATTGCCCTAAATAATTTACTATATCCTAAGAGATGATGATGTTCAGTGATGATGAGACCTGCAGAGATGATGGGAACAGAGTACAGCAGAGAGAGAACACCCAGCAAGGAGTAACAGAAAGTGGTACAATAACACCACAGGAAGATGTCAGAAGTTCAGCAGCATCAAGAGTTGTAAGTTACCCTATCACACATAGCCCCTGGGCACAAGGGTTCCTAGTACATTCCATACATGTGTGGTTAAAAAAAAAAGAAAAGAAAAGAAGGAAGGAAGGAAGGAAGGAAGGAAGGAAGGAAGGAAGGAAGGAAGGAAGGAAGGAAGGAAGGAAGAAAAAGGAAGGAAGAAAAGAAAGACCTTTTATTGTCATCTTAACTTGTCCAATTGTTTGATAAATGTTATTTATAATTAATGTATCCCCAATTAGCTGGTAAAAAAAAAAAACCCTACAAAGCTAGGGTTTTGAATGGGTGCTGACCTATAGAGTTTTTCAAACCTGGAGTAACTTTTCTAGGAATCCATATAGTAGATGATTGGATGTGGGAATTGCGAGTAAAATAATAATAACAACAAGATTTAAATAGTACTTTAAGGCTTATAAGATATTTTACAGACTTAATTCGATTTTATCCACACCACAACCCTGGGAGGTAGACGCTATTACTATCATGCCTGTTTTACAAATGCAAACAGAGATAAAGTGACTTTGAAGGTCATTTTCTGAGAGAGGATTTGAACTCAGTTCTTAGTGAATCTAGCCCCACAGCACTCTCCATCTCACGACCTAGCCTCTTACAATAGCATCCTAATATTAAAGTTCTATAAGAAATGATCAGCAAAATGATTTCAGAGAGACCTGGAGAGACTTATGTGAACTGATGCTAAGTGAAATGAGCAGAACCAGGATCATTGTACATGGCAACAGCAAAGTTATAGTATGATCAGTTCTGATGAATATGGCTCTTTCCAACAGTGAGATGACTGAGGCCAGTTTTAATGATCTTGTGATGAAGAGAGCCATCCACACTCAGAGAGAGAACTGTGGGAACTGAAGGTGTAACACAACATATCATTCTCACTCTTTTTATTGTTTTTTGTTTGGATTTTGTTTTCTTATTCATTTTCTTTCCTTTTTGATCTGATTTTTCTTGGGCAGCAAGATAATTGTATAAATATCTTTAAACATATTTTAACATGTATAGCATATATTGGGTTGCTTGCCATCTAAGAGAGAGGGTAAGAGGAAGGAAGGGAAAATTTGGAACACAAGGCTATGAAGAGTTAATCTTGAAAAATTATCCATGCATATGTTTTGAAAATAAGAAGCTTTAATAAAAAAAATAGCATCCAACTTAGGTAATCTCTAAGGTCTATTCTAGTTGTATCCAGTGTATCCTTGTCACAGGAGATGCCATGGAGGGATAGACAGAAAAAATAAGGACATAAACTACCTTGAAGGTACTTAAATTTATTTGGTGAGACAAGAATAACACCCCCCCAAAAAAAGTAACAGCCGCAAATCACAAATAACAAAATATAATTAAATATGAAATTGTACAATAGACTCTTGTATTGTAGAATGCTTTATTCTTCTGGTTTTCTCATTGTGTCTAGCACAGGATTTTGAATAGAGCAGGTTTAATAAATATTTACTGAAGGAAAAAACACGCCAAATTATTGGTGTAGTCCGTAAGTCTCCTTTCCCTCAATGTTCCAGCAGCTTCAGTTTCCATTTTTTCTCTTCTGGGGTGACTGCTCCTTTACACTATTTCCCCATAGGACCCAGTGGCAAGCCCATAAAACTCAAAAATCTCTGAAGCAGCTCAGTTTTCTTCTGGACAAAGAGACTGCAAACTGTTTACTCAAATAACAAAAAAGATTTCGGGATACAATTGTGCCAAAAACCAATGGCCAGGCATGAATTAAGGGGATTGGCTTGGATGCCTTCTCACTCTCTTCCAGCTCAAACATCCCAGGATTCTGTGATTTGGACTCAGGGAAGAATGGCTGAACAACTTAAGAGAGGAGACAGAGATTTCTGGGACAACCAACTGTTTTAACTTCACAGCCCTTAAGAGTCAGGAAGTGCTTCCAGGATGGCTAACCTCACTTCCTCCCACTGCCCCTTCCTCAGTGCAAATAAAGGACAGCAGTTCTCAACCTCTGTAAAAATTCCCTTCACAAAGAAAGCAGTGGAGGGAAGCAGGAAAAGGGGATGAATCTGGAATCTGGAGATCCAGCTCTACCGCCTGCTGATTATGGGTCCAAAGCCCAGGCTCTCTCTCTCTCAGATTCTGCAGTTCCTCGCCTGGAAAATGTGAATAATAATAAATACTTGCAATGTCTACCTCACAGTGTTTTTGTAAGAAGAGTAAATAACCCACGTCACAGGGCTGAAATGAGGGGGAGGGGTTACTCAGGTCCCTTCCACAATGAATATCCTAGGGTACTATGAATTGAACACTGAGTTCTGTGGCAATCACAATATAAGTGGTTATTATTAAAATTAAGAAATATAGATTATTATAGGTGATGATTTCACACAGATCTATTATGGAAAGAGTTTATGTAAATATAATTTCTGCAAGCATTTCATAAGCATGCAGTTGCAACTGAAGAATACTTTATTACTTGAATTCAGATCTAACCTCAAATATTTACCAGCTTTGGGACACTGGGAAGGTCATTTGATCTCAGTCTCCCTCAGTTTCCTCAATTTCAAAATGGGAATAATAATAGCACAATTCTCAGCATTGTTGTGAGACTCAAATGAGATAATAATTTGCAAAATGCTTTTCAAACCTTAAAATTTTTAGTTATTATTATTATCATCATCATCATTATTCACCTCCAGGCTTGTGACCCTTTCCTGCAGCAGGTCCTATCTTGCTTTGTTAAAAACAAAAACACCTTGTATGTTTCTAGAGATCTTAACCCAAAGTACATTGTTAAGTAAGAATCCTCATCTTCTTTGGGATTCCCCTGTGACAAAGACATAATACATTATTTTTCCAAGCACGGAAACATGAGACCGAGAGAGATAAAATGACCCACTGGTCACAGAACACAGCAGTGGCCAAGACTAGCATGCAAGACCTCAGATTCCCCAAAATGTGCTTCTTTGTACCAGACCTTATCATTTGCATTCTAATACTCAACAAGCACATAATTTTGTCTACACTGATAATCTTCCTTAGAAAACCCTCTCTTCCTAATTAGATAAACTAAAAGATGCATGGACAAACAAATTAGATTGATGCATAGATATATAGATGAATGAAAGGATGGATGGATAGATGGATGGAGTACTAAGCATTAAGGGTACAAAAACAGGGAAAGAATATAGACATCTTCAGTTCAATCTGGCTAAATTATCACATATTCAGGATCAATGGAGGATTCATCAAACTTTGCATTCTGTATTGAATTATGGGTTTTCTCTGATCCCAAGTGACAACCTTTCCTTGCCATGTAATTTAAAGAGAAGGCAATTAAGTGGATAGAGTACTAGACCTCGAGTCAGGAAGACATCATCCAATTTTAAATATGACCTCAGATACTTCCTACTTGTATGACCCTAGTCAAGTCACTTAACCCTTTTTGCCTCAGTTTCTCATCTATATAATGAGCTAGAGATAAAAATGCTAAGCTACTCTATTATTTTTGCCAAGAAAATCCCAAATGGGGTCACAAAGTTAAAAAACAATTAACAACAAAACCAAAAATTTTTGTTTTTATAAATTGGTTATAAATTTGGGTATGCAAACTGGAAATGGATTGAGAAGAATCTTGAATGTTAGACTGAGTATCTATGAAAGATTGCTTGTCAACTCAGAACTCACAAAATACTGGCCAGTAGAGTATCCAGAGAAATAAACTACTATGCATATCTTCTCAAAGGTTGATGGTTTTCCAAGATACACATACTATTTATATCCTACAGAAACTTAAAACATGCTGGTTATCAACCCTAGACATACATCCCGAGATGGCATTGCATGCTACTCGGAAAATATTTATTCCATTCATACCAAGGCTAGCTTCCTCAGGGTTGGCTAGACTATCATGAATCGATGTTCTCTTTGTCCTGAAGTAGAACAAATTTGTTTCTAGCTGTTTTTATAGGATCTGTTTGCTATATTTCTTAAACCCAGACACAAACCGTGGGAGCCTTAGGCAATGATAAGTATGAATCTTAGATCAGAGGCCATCTATTCTAGTCCATACATTTAGAGATAAGGAAATTGATAACCAAGGAGATTAAGCAATTTGCTGGAGAATATTAGAGATAGGAAGCTTCACAAACAAGATTTGAACACAGATCTTGTACTATAGAACCAGTATTCTTTCCACTATACAATGCTAAAGATGCCATTTGAGTTTATTTCAAGTTCAATATGTTCTTAAAGATTTGGGTTTGGTTTTTTTTTGGGGGGGGGGTTGGTTCAAGGAGGTATTCAATAAACATTTGATCTGAGAACTCTTGTCTTTTTAAGGTGACTATTGAAAACTAATTAACTTGTGCCTATTGTCAACAAGATTTGGTCATTATTAATATTAGCTGTTATTTTTTTTGTTTGGTTGTTTCAATCGTATATGACTCTTTGTGACTCCATTTTGGGGTTTTTCTTGGCAAAGATATTAGAGTGATTTATCATTCTCTTCTCCCACTCAATTTACAGATGAGGAATCTGACGAAGACAGAGGTAAGTGACTTGCCCAGGTCACATAGCCATAGGATCTGGGGCCAGATTTGAACTCAGGAAGATGTCTTTTTGATTTCAGGATGGTGTTCTTTCCAGTGGACAACCCAGATGCCCACATTAATTGTAATGGTCAGGCTTACTGACAACTCATGAAGAACAAAGCATCAATGATTTTCTTATCAATTAGGTTTTTGAAGCAGATGCCAGTTATAAAATATTAACATTTTTCATGGTGCTGACTTTATTATGAGTTTGAGAATTTCAGTTTATTTTTTGAAGACTTAACAATATTAAAAAATAACCCTGCATTTTCCATGTTAAATCAAAATGGATTTGCCAGTTAGCATTTAGGGATTAGGTTGTAAATTCTAAAGTTCTTTTTATTCAATCCCTACTTGTCTAGTCCTCTGCTAGGAACTCTGAGAAATACTCAAGAAGAGAGGGTCTTATAGTGTACTTGAGAAAATATCACACACAAACACACATACACACATCAAGAGAGAACAATACAAACTAATCCACAATGAAGTGCCAAAAGAATGTAGCACAGAGTGTAAGTGCCTTAGGAGATCTTCAGAGAAGGTAAAGATTGTCAGACGCCACAATCAGGAAAGAATGAAACAAAGTTGGGGAGGAAGAATATTAGTAACAGAAACTCACAGTTTCTTCTAAAGCCCTCTTTCTTTTTCTTTGTTCATATTAAAATCTATTGATTATTATTCTTCATAGGTCTTCTGGGGCCAAGATTATTATTGTTCATAATGAAAAATGTTGGAAGATAGGGTTGATATTCAAAAAGACTGTGACAACCTCGAATAAGCTGAATTCATGAATAAATTGAACTGAACTTAAAATTCAATAGAAATAAATGTAAAGTCTGACACGGGTTTATAAAATTGACTTCACAAGTACAAGACAGTGAAGCATGATTTAAAGCAGATTCTCAGAAAACAATTTAAGGGTTTTGAAGGACTAACTTTTGATAGATTTATGCAGCTGAACAGGAGATAGAGTACAGAATCTGGAGTTGAAAAGATTAGAGTTGAAAAGATCAGAGTTCAAATCCAGCTTCAGGTATTTTCTAGCTTTGTGACCCTGAGAAGTCACTCAGATTTATCTCAGTTTCTTCATCCAAAAAAATGGGCCCTGTATTCCAAGGGCTGTTTCCAGGATCAAGAAGGAAAGTATTTACTAAAAGTGCTTAGTACCAGTGCCTACTGTAGGCACTATCTAAATCTTAGGTATTATTATCAATATTACGTTATTAATATTGCTTGGTACGAATTAATAATGTGAAATAGCAACCAAGGAAAATATGTAATTTGGGGCCACATTCAGTAAAGTTTCTAGGAATAAGAAGTTGAGCATCCTTCTTTGTCCTGATCCGGTCAGACTTTATTTAAGTTTTAGGAAGGACACTGATAAGATGGAGTATGTCTAGAGGAGGGTCAGTTGAGAAATAACACAAATGAGGAATAACAGTTAAAGGAACCAGGGATACCTATCTATCAGATTGACTAATTTGACAAAAAAGAAAAGTGATAAAAGCTGGAGAGGATATGAGAACACTATGATGCTAATGCCCTGTTAGTGTAGTTGTAAACTGATTTAATCATTCTGAAAAGCAATTTGGGACTGTGCTCAAAGGACAACCAAACTCTGACTATTCTTTGATCCAACAATACCACTGCTAGGTCTATTATCAGAGGCCTAATTTAAAAAGTAAAAGGGCCTACATATGTAAGAATACTTATAGCAGCCCTTTTAGGAGGGCAAAATATTGGAAATTGAGGGTATGTCCATTCAATTAGGGAATGGTTGAACAAGTTGTGATATGTAAATGTAATGGAACACTATTGTGCAATAAGGCAAATTTCAGAAAAACCTGAAAAGACTGGTACAAACTGATGCAAAGTGAAATGAGCAGAACAAGCAAAATATTGTACACAATAAAAGCAGCATTGTGTGATGATCAGTTATGAATGACAGCTCTTCTCATTAACACAATGATCCAAGTACAAAGGACTCAGAAAGGAAAATGGTATCCATAACCAGATAAATGGACACTGAATGTAAACTGAAACATATTTGTTTTACACACTTTATTCTTTTTCATATTTTCCCTTTTTGATCTGTTTCTTCTTTTACAACTGTGACTAATATGAAAATATGTTTTATATGATAGCATGAGTATAACCTATATCAAACTGCCTATCATCTTAGTAAGGGGAAAGGAAGGGAGGAAGGGAAAACTATTGGAACTCAAAATCTTGCAAAAATGAATGTTAAAAATTTTTTGACATGTAACTGGGGGAAAATACTGTTTAATGGCAAATCAATATTCCTAATGTAATTCCTACATTGCTCTCCTGCTCAAAAATCTTTCTCTAAAGGTAAACATAAATTTTTTTCTATTCAGTACTTAAAACCTTTCACAAGTACAGCATCTTAGCTGGAATGAGTCTTCTTCACATATTTTCAGTGCTATCTACATTGGCCAACTGATAGTCATCTTTGTTTGCCTAAGCTATTTCCCAGGCTCAGAATATTATCACTCTTACACCTCTACCTCTTGGGACCTCTGTCTCCTTTTCATGGCTCAGCTCAAGTGCCAAATTCTTCAAAAAGCCTTTCCTCCCTTCTCATGGAAAACAAAACAAAACAAAAAACCTTTGTGTTTATGGTGTATTTCTGTTGTAAGGAGGCAAACTTAGATATCTGTGAATGTGTTGTATTCCTGCAGGAGGCTAAAAGCAAATTGAGAGCAAGAACTGTTTCATTCTGCTTTTATATCCCCAGCACTAGAATCTGACCATTTGTGTAATAGGCCCTTAAAAATGCTTCCTGACTAACTAACTGATTGCCCTATTCAGATGCAAGAGAATGCCTCCAAACACCGGGAAATCTCAGCCTAAAAGGGTGATGAGCTGAAGGGACCCACTATTTCTTTGGAGAAGTAAGTAGAACTGATGGAAAACGGTAGTCTGCTCCTCTCCTTTCCCAATATTTTTCAGTTGTTAGAGTTACTCAGGATCTAGTTCTTAGCCAAGGGGAGGGAAAAGTAGCCAAAAGGCCTACGAAAACCTGCAGCCCTGGCCATCCAGAATCTGCCCCAGACCTGTACCCTGGCTTTTTAATTCTTACTTAGTATCTACAGGGCAAAAATCTGATCACTGCAACTAGATTCCAGTCTGAGCTGATGACTTCTGCCACTTTATTCCTTGTGCACAATAAAAGGAAAACAGGATGTTCCCCAAAGTCCAGAATGTGGCATGGGGAAGATGTATTGGAAGGGAATGGATATTTTTGTCAACATCCACCCTCTATCAGTCTGAGGCAGACAGTAGATCCCTATAGTCTTTTCCAATTCTACAATCCCAAGATGGAACTAGGTCGGAGGGAAGAAAAACAAACAAACAAACAAACAAACAACCTCCAGTTGTTTAAGACTGCATTTACATAGTTATCTGATAAATTCTCAATTACTGATGAGTCCATGTATACCTGGTTACATGATGAGTCTTGGGGCCTCCTCCCCGATCTGACAGTGCAGACTTAGAGAGAAACCAACAGCTGGTGTGTCTCCTGCTGTGTTCAATAGTCACGTCAGATGCCGGTTCTCAGTTCTTCTGTGTGGGAAGGAGGCAGGAGCTGTTTCCATTTTATTTCAGATTCATCACGAACCATGTCCTGCAGACTGAGGAGGAGGCCAGGGAAAAACTTTCCTTCCCCCACTGAGGGAGTCCCCAAAAGTAAGAACTACATTCTCTACTTTTTTTTTCCCTTAGAAGCATGGGCTGGAGGAAGGGAAACATTTTCAAAGTTTCATTTTTTTCATTATCATTTCTGTTTATTTCCTCTGGAGGAAGGGAAACAAGAATCTGAGGCCATCCTGAGCAGCCTTTCCCTAGGCCATCACACCTTTCCTGTCCTCTCCCCCTGCCCCATGTAGGAGAGTTGTATCTCACTGATGTTGTCCTTGTTAGCTCTAGGATACTTCTATGCCAGAACCCACCCAGAGATATTATCTCACTTCACTGTTTTTTCCTTAGAGAGATTCCTATTCTAGAATTTTTCTCCTTTAACCCAGGAGGCTTCTTAATCCCTAAGGAGAATATATCTTAAATGACATGCCACCAGAAACTAAAAGACAAGCTACTGGGGAGCAAGCTCAGGAAGCCCCCTTTATCAGCAGGAGTCACATTTTTGTTCAGTCAGGTCCGGCTCTTGGCGAGCCCCTTTGGGATTTTCTTGGTAAAGATGCTGGAATGGCTTGCCATTCTTTTCCTGCTCATTTTACTGATGAAGAAACTGAGACAAACAGTTAAGTGATCTGCTCAGGGTCGCACAGTTAGCAAGTGCCTAAGGCTGGATTGGAACTGATTTCTTCTTCATTCCAGTCCCGGCATCTATCCACCTAACTGCTATATTTCACATACTCAGTCCGGTCCCATTTTAGCAACCCAGTTCAACTGAGAAAAATCAGGGGAACATGAGACAAATAGCTAGAAGGGACCTTAGAGCACACCTGGTTCAATTACTTCATTTTAGAAATGAAGAACCTGAGGATCCAGTCTACATGGCATTAGAAAGGGCAAGATGTGAGTCCCAAACCAGGGCTTTTTCCACTAACTGGGACCTATGTACCTCTCAGACCAAAGGCTACCCCAAAGAACTGCCCCAGGCCCTCTTTGGGCATGTAGCCTCAACCTCCTGCTTGCTTCAGGTACACAGACTGGGGTCCCCAGCCATGCCGTCAGACAAATGCATTATCTTTGCTCTTAAGTCAAGATGTCAGTAGCATTTGATCTGAAAATAAGCACCTTCTTGATACACTCTGGATTATAGGAATTATGGCTAGCAAAGCTACCTTATACCACTAGCATGTCGAGGGATATTCAGGGAAATTCAGTTGAGATGAATAAATTATAGAGCCAAATGCTATCAAATCCACAAATGAAAGGTATCCTAGCCCATCACTCCAGAAGCCAGAGCTCTGAGGTTGATCCAACAGTAGAAAACAGACATTTCCTAAGATTTTTAATACCTACCTTCTTCCAGTGGGCATGTAACATGTACTCAGGGATGGTGACTGGGTATGGCAATAAGAGGGACGGCTAGGGTTACAGCCAGCCTTCTATTATACCCTCCAGCTTCCAGACACAGGGATGTTTTTGCCAAGTTATTGCTCTCGGCGGAACAATTCTGCTCTCAGCCGTAATCCAAAAGGATATATTTGGGAAAGGCTGAGCCAAATTTTTCAGCCTCTGGAGTTGAATTGAAGCAGGTAAAAAGAAAAGGGGGCAGCTAGGAAGTACAGTGGATAGAGCAACATTATCAAAAAGGACCTGAATTCAAATTCAGGCTCAGATAATTACCAGCTGTGTGACACTAGGCAGGTCACTTAGTTAACCCTATTGCCTCAGTTCCTTCAACTGTAAAATGAGCTGGAGCAGGAAATGGTAAACTACTCCAGGATCTTTGCCAAGAAATCACCAAATGGAGTCACAAGAGTCAGATACAACTGAAATAAATGAACAACAGCAAAAAGAACAAAAAAAGAAAAAAGTTACTTTCCATGAAAAAGTCCATCACATGTAGCCTTCAGCCAAGAAGAACCCAGCTCTTGTGACTTTCCCCAGCAGCATTCTATAGTTTGGAAACAGGAGCAGAGACGATGAATGATGGGGGTACCTAGCCAGGACTGGGGTTTGGCAGAGTAGGCCAAGGGGTCAAGGAAACCAGAGATAGAGGGAAGTTTGTGACTGAATTGGTCAACTCTAGCATCCAGACTTCAAGAATGAAATCAGTGTTTTGTTTTGTTTTGTTTTGTTTTGTTTTTATTAAAGCTTTTTATTTTCAAAACATGCATGGATAATTTTTCAATATTGACCTTTACAAAATCTTGTGTTCTAAATTTTCTCCTCCTTCTCCCCACCCCTTGCCCTAGATGGAAGCCAGTGCTTAAATATCATGGATAGAAAGATTCATAGCATATCTTACCAGACACCAATGCTACCTAAGCTATAAAAAATTGGTTCTGACCAAATCTAAATAGCAGTAACAGGGGGTCATATTCATACAGAGCACCGTGGCTTTCAAAGAACTTTTACATTCATTTGTTTCATGTTGTCCTTATAAAAGTTTGGGTAGAAAAGGTATTATTCTCCCCATTAACCAGGTCATAAGATCATAGAAAAAGGGCTGAGAGGGACTCTTCTCAGTATAATATTTTGAAATACACACAATAAAATTTCTCTCAATCCTTCATATTCATTATTTCTTATAGTACTATAATATTTCATTATATTTCATTTTCATTTTTATATATAATTTTCATTTGACAAAATTTGTTTTGATAGGTAAAAAGTAGTATTTTATTTTTCCAAATACATGCAAAGATAGTTTTCAACATTCACCTTTGCAAAATCTTATATTCCAATTTTTTTTCTCTCTCTCCTTCCCCTTTCTCCTCCCCAAAAGAGTAAGCAAACCAAAATAGGTTGAACATGTGCAATTCTTTTAAACAGATTTCCATATTCATTATGCTATGCAAAAATATCGGATCAAAAGGGAAGAAAACACAAGGAAAAAAAGCCAAGCAAATCAACAACAGAAAAGTAAAAAATACAATGCTTTGATCCACATTCAATTGCCATAGTTCTCTGCCTAGATGCATATGGTACTTTCCATCACAAGTCTATTAGAATCACCTCACTGTTGAAAAAAGCAAAGTATATCAATCACTGTTGATCATCACAAAATTTTGTTATTATTGTTTACAATGATCTCCTGGTTCTGCTCATTTCACTTAGCATCATATAAGTCTCTCCAGGCCTCTTTGAAATCATCCTGCTGGTTATTTCTTATAGAAAAATAATATTCTGTAACATTAATATACCATAATATATTCAACCATTCCTCACTTGAGGGGCATACAGTCAATTTCCAATTTCTGCCACTAAAAAAAGGTCTGCTACAAACATTTTTGTACACATGGGTCCTTTTCCCTCTTTTAGGATCTCTTTGAGATAAAAATCCAGTAGAGACACTGCTGGATCACAAGGTACAAACAGTACAAATTGTTCTCCAGAATGGTTGGATCATTTCACAATTCCACCAATAATGCACTAGTGTCCCAGTTTTCCCACATCCCCTCCAACATTCATCATTATTCCAAGAGTTTTTTCTAACTCAGACTTTTATGAGCATCTAAAGTCATGGACGCTGGTTATTTTGGTAATGACAGAATCTTACTGGGTTCCATCTCTTCTGACACAGACATGCCCAACAAAATGAGGGAGGGTTCAGAAGATACTATTATGAACATAGTTATCACTAATGCCATCACACTGAGTCACCAATGTCTGCTCTATTGCCATAGTTTATGCCTAAGACCTCAAGCAGTTTAAAGCACAACCCAGTCTATCAGCCTTTTCCCCAGGAATGCATACAACATGGAAAATTATCCAGAGAAACAGACTCCTCAGAGCTGGGATCTCTTACTCTCCCTTCTTCCAATATAATCAGAATAGAAGAAAGAAGTGTATTTATTAAGCACTTACTATGTGGCAGACCCTGTCCTAAGTGCTTTAAAAATAATATATCTCATTTACTCCTCACAACAACCCTGGAAGGCAGGTGCTATTATTTAGATCCATTTTACAGATGAGAAAACAGGCAGTTAAAAGAAGTTAAAAGTCAACTCTACAGAATAAAGACCGGTTTAGGCCGGTTTTTATATGCTGCCTACAAATAGCCTTAGAGTAGGATAAAAGTTAGCACCCCTATTAGGACTACTAACAGCCTTCATTTGCTCACAACTCAACTTTCCAGCCCCATGACTTACAAAGACCAAACAGTGTAAATTTTTTTGGTAGAAGCCACTGATAGTTCTCCTGGCAAATGAAGATAAATTATAAAATCCTCATATAACCCCTGAATTTCATTTTATTCAGCAGTTTCATTTTCAGCTTTCACTTTAAACCAATCTAAAAAAAATTGCTAACAAAGAGTACAATAGTTTACAACTCATCTCGGAGTCCCTCCCTACTTGCTCTGGAGAACAAGAACCTGGCCAAAAAGCAGAGATACAGGAGTGGGGGAGGAAAGGAAGTTGATAATCTACACCCTAGAAAAACATCCCCTAAATAATCAAGCTGCAATTTCCTTATACTACATTGAAGAGACATATGTTGATTTTGCCTATATTTAATCTACAATATAATCATGTAAAATTAATGGATGATAAAACATCCCTACTGGAGTAATTTTCCACAGGCATATGTACAAAGTTACACACTTGTCTTCAGAAATTATCACAGGTAGTTCCTTGGGCCTTTTTAACAGATAAATCACAAAGATAATAATAATGTTATCAGAAGCAACAACTACCAATTCAGAGAAATAAAGAGGTAGAATTCTTTGAGGCTATATTATTGTAGAGCAGCTAGGGGGTGCATGATAAAGAGTACAGGCCCTAGAGTTGAGAAAACTCATTTTCCTAAGTTCGAATCCAGCCTTATAAACTAAGTATGTTAACCCTCAGCAAGTTACTTAACACTGAGAACCGAATATTTACTATTAAGGGATCTATGATGAAACATGGATATTTATTCTAGGGGGAAGGATAAAAATGCTTTTGACCTCATCCCATGTGACTCTGGTCCATAAGCTCCAAAGGGGGTCCACTCAACTGATAGATCAGGTAGATCACCTGAATTGTAATGCAAATAATACAATAGATTTACTCCCTCTATCCCTGGCACATAATTTACAGTCTCTCTCATCACTCAGACATTGTCTTCTGAGTGGGAAGATTTCCAATATGCATGGAAATCCTTTTATTCTTCCCTGATTGACTTTTTAATCATACTTCCTGCATTGGTTGTTCTAAATCTCTTCTCTCTTCAACCTCATATCACCTCATGTCTCAGCCAGGAATCTTGCCTCCTACTTTATTCAGAAGGTACAGACCATCCACTTTCGTGTTCCTCTCCTCCCCTGTTCCAAACCCCAAAATTCCTTTATACTACCTTGCATTCTCTCTTCCAGTCATTAAAGAAGTGGCTTTTCTCTCTGACAAGGTTAACTCCTCTGTTTGTGTCTTTGGATATCATCCTCTCCAATCTCCTCTAAGACCATCTCCCTCCAATCATTCCCTATCTTTCTATCTTCAATCTCTTATCCATTTGGCTCTTTTTCTAATATTTACAAATTTGCCAACCAAGGAAGAAAAAATGGAAGGAAAAAAGGAAGGAAAGAAGGAAGGAAGGAAGAAAAGAAGGAAGGAAGGAAGGAAGGAAGGAAGGAAGGAAGGAAGGAAGGAAGGAAGGAAGGAAGGAAGGAAGGAAGGAAGGAAGGAAGGAAGGAAGGAAGGAAGGAAGGAAGGAAGAGAAAAGAAGAAAACCAACCCTTAACATGACCCTACCATTCCTTCAAGTTATTATTTAACATTTTTCTCCCTTTCACAGCCCCGATTGTAGAAAAAAGTTGTCTAGATTTCTTGCTTCTAATCCTTAGCTTTCACTTTATTTTAAACTCCTTGCTATCTAGCTTTTGACTCAACTACTACTCTTAAATGCCAAACCTGCTGTCTTTTCCTTATTCTTCATCCTATTTACATTCTGTAGCTCTTAATACTTTTGATCCTAACTCCCTATTGGATTCTGTCTCCTACCCTGGGCTTCTGTGGCATTTATTTCATTTGATTCTCTTTTTACCTCTCTGGTCACCCATCTTCTACCCCCTAAATTTGAGTTTCCTTCTAGGCTATGATTTGTTATCTTTCTTCCCCAGCCCCATCTCTATGTTCTATCCCTTGGTGAATTTTGTCAGATCCTATGGATTTAATGATCAACAATGTGAAAATGACAACTAGATCTATATATCAGCCCTAATATATCTTCTGCACTCAAGCCTCAAATCATTAATTGTCTATTGAATATCCACACCTAAATGTCCCACTGAGATCTCAAGATTCTAATTTTAAATTCATTCTTTTCCCCTGAATCTGCTCCTCCTCCAAACTTCCCTTTTTCTACCAGCATCCTTCCAGCTAAACAAATTTGTATTTTGAAATGTCTTTTACTTTTCTTTCCTCGTCACCCATCCTATTATCAGCTGCCATCTTGTTGCTTATCCATCCATCATCATAATATTTCCTATATACTTTTCTCTATTCAAACAGCTATTACTCTAGTTCAGGACCTCATCACCTTTATCTGGGACAATTTCAATTTTCTTCTAAATGGTCTTCTTGCTTCTTGCTTCAAATCTTCCCTCTTTAATCCATCTTCCACAAAACTGCCAAATTACTATTCTTAAGGCCCAAGTCTAATAGCTAAGCCACTTCACTGATATTTTTTTAAAAGCTGCTTTAAATGGCATCTGGGGAAAAACTATTAACCCCTCGACCTTGAATTTAAAACCATCTAACATCTGGATCCAACCTACCTTTCTAGTCTAAATCATATTTTTCCCTCGTGTGCTCCATGTTCCATTTAACCAAACTAGACTGGTGGCTGTTTTCTGAACCAGACACTGCCTCTTCTGCCTCTGTCACTAGGCACTGGCTGATATCCATGCATAGAATGTACTATTCCTCTTCCCTCCTCCACCTTTGAGAATCCTCATCTCTCTTCAGTGCCCAACTTAGCAGCCATTTCTTTTGGGAAGCCTTTCCTTGGTCTTCAGATTTAGGTAATCTCTCCTGCTTCCAGTCACTAAAATGTGCTAAACTGTGCACATTCTGGACTCCCCAGCCTCCCAGTAGAATAAAAATGCCTGTGATAGTATAGACTCCTTTATTATTTTCTCCATATCCTCAGTTCCTAGCACTGGGTCTGCCCAGTAAGGAAGAGAAGGCAAGGCAATAATCATTTACTAAAGCCAGAGGAAATAAGGCTAAGCACACAAGGGAGATGAGGTTAAAAATAAGGATTATTTCCTTGTAGGGAGAAACCATATGACATGGGAAAGACATAGGCTACTGGGAAATCATTTTGATGGAAGTTTTCAAAAAATCAGAGATTCCCTGTCTAGGCTGTGTTCTTGCCTAGAGGACTAGGAAATAGACTAATAGACATTTCAAGCATCCTATATTAAGTTTTCTCCTGGAATCAATCAGAGCTCATCTTCCCAAACTTCCAGTAGCTTTTTTTCCCCTCTTAACTCCTTATAAGTCAGGGCTCTGAAGCGTAGATGGGTTTCTCCTCTCAGACATCAGCTTTGAGGAGGAAGAAACCAACACCATTTCCCCTGTCACAAGCTAACTCAAAGTTACAATCTATCGAATCACAATCCTGTTTGAAAAATTCTAGCACAAAAACCTGTCTACATTGTAATCCTTGGTCACTTTTGAGGACTTTACCAGCCTTGGACACATGGCTCAGGTTGACTGCATGTTTTAAGATTGTGATCTAAGATGCAAAAGATTGAATTTTTTAAAGTGAAATCTTATCCTTGTTATTTCCTGCTTACATTTCTAATCTCTACTCCCCCCTCCTTCCTCTTCCTCCTCCCTCCTCATCTCTTCCTCCTCTATCCTCTTCCTTTCTCTTTACCCTTTTGTAATTTTGCTTCTGTCCTCACGGCTGTTTCCAACAGCTGCTGAATTTCACATATCTGGGAAGTTCATTAACATGCTGTTTACTCCATGTTCCAGATCACTAAATAGATGCTGAGCAAAACCAAGCCTCTACCTTCTCACAACTCACCACCTCCCCCTACAAACTAAATGCATTCCCTTTAAATCCAGTCTTTTCCTTAAGTTACTCTTCTGAACTCAAAGACAGCTTTGAGTCTATTAAAGCACCCACATCAAAACCAAGCCACATTAATCTTACTAAATGGAGAACCTAAATATGGTACTATCCACAATTTGGTTGGAAAAAACACCTGCCTAACTCATCTGGCTAGCAATTTAGAAAAATTAATGTTAATCTACAAAGGAGGTGATATTTTTTGAAAACCACCACCAAAGAGACACACACATATACACACCCCTCCAGGACTGTGTTTTAACCATGCCCCACAGGCTTGGCCACAAAATGAATGTCTGAGCACTGATGTGTGGCCAGATTTGACATTTGCATGTTGCACTGAACAGGGCATTTGTGAAAATAAAGTTAAGTTAGCCAGAAGAGATTGATATTTGCTGTTATCTCAGCTGCCTGCAGCTTGCAAATAAATCCCACCTGCCTTACAAGAGATGAACTGAACTAGGAAATGAAGTTAGGAATTGGTTTTTCTCTGTCTAATTAGTGTCATACTAAAATGGTCTTCTTATTCTTTTGAAAATGGCATGCTGTAAGATTATACGATGATCAATTCTGATAGATGTGGGTCTTCTCAACAATGAAACAATTCAGGCCAGTTCCAATGGTCTGATAATGATAACAGACATCTGCAGCCAGAGAGAGAGATCTGTGGGAACTGATTATGATTCTCAACATAGCATTTTCACTTGTTTTATTGTTGTTTGCTTGAATTTTATTTTCTTTTTCATTTTTTCCTCTTTTTTTTGCTGAGGCAACTGGGGTTAAGTGACTTGCCCAGGGTCACACAGCTAGGAAGTGTTAAGTATCTGAGATCATATTTGAACTCAGGTCCTCCTGACTTCAGGGCTGGTGCTCTACCCACTGTGCCACCTAGCTGCCCCATTTTTTTCCTTTTTTATCTGATTTTTCTTGTGCAGCAAGATAATTGTATAAATATGTATGCCTATATTGGATTTACATATATTTTATCATGTTTAACATATATTAGATTACTTGCCTTTTAGGGGAGTGAGTGAGAGGAAGAGGATGGGAAATTGGAACACAAGGTTTTGCAAGGGTCAATGGTGAAAAATCATCTTTGCATATGTTTTAAAAATAAAAAGCTTCAATAAAATAATAAATGAATGAATATTTTTTTAAAAAGAAAGAAAATAGCATGCTATATAAGCTCTGATATTTGAATATGGCAGCATAAAAATATAATTAAAAGATCTTCCATTTTGGGGGAAGACTGAGTCACAGATAACCTCAGTCTGTTTTTGGTACAATTTTAGAAGGGTTGTCTTCTACACTTCCATTTGACAGATGAGCAAGATGAAGTCAAGAGAAATGATTTTCCTAAAATTTCCCAAAAAGTAAACAGCATAACCAAAATTTTAACTCTAACTCTCAATCTAGTGCTTTTCCCCACTGCATCATGGAGACTTGGCTGTTTAATAGGCTCTCGGTATTTCAGTAATCTCTGCTTCAAAGATGAACTGAACAGGAAGCATTCCTTGGGCAAGAAAGAGGAACCGAGTGGGTAACCCCAAAAGGAAGTGCAGATACAGTTTGACTCTCTGGGAACTAGAAACTAATTTGCTATAAGGGTTTTAAAGAGGGATAGCCCTCTACTTTAGCCTCACAGAAGGTAGGAGTTAAAGGAGACCTTAGAGATCAAGTTTAAAAACGTTCTTTTGAAAGAAGGAATCTTTTGCTATCTTTGGAGACCCAGAGAGATCTGCTCAAGATTACATGACTGGTAGGTGGGAAAGCTGACATCCAGATCTCCTAATTCTCAAGGAAGTAATGTTCACCACTGCCTCTCCCAGGCTGTCCTTTGTGGGCTTGGTATTTTATTTCATAATTCTCAGTCTCAGTCTCAGAATTATATAAACTGCCCAGACCGAAAATTAAAATTTGACTTGATTAGTTCAATTTCTTTGTTGCTGTTGTTCAGTCATTCGGTCATCTCCAACTATGTGTGACCCCATGTACCATGCTATTTCTTAGCAATAATACTAGAGTGGTTTGCCATTTCCTTCTCCAGCTCATTTTACAGATGAGGAAACCAAAAGTAAACAGGGTTAAATGGCTTGCCCAGGATCACTCAGCTAGTGAGTGTCTGAGACCCATTTGAACTCAGGTCTCCCTGACTCAGGTCCAGAACTCTAGCCACTAAACCTCCTAATTCAGTTTGTACCATACAGACAACTGGGATTAGAAGCCAAGTTCCAAATAGAATAAGTTATTTGATAGCATTCCTTTGTCCTTATTGCATTCTGCTTTCATTATACTCACTGTTTCCTATTCACTAGCTGTCATATTCCTTCTGCCAAATCTTAAGATCAAGGACCTCAGGCCTTGCACCTAGTAGGCAACTAATTTTTGTTGAGCTGAATTGAAAAGGCAGGGAATATGTTTCTGACAACTGGGGCTTTTTGCCAAGTCAAGCTGATTCCCTTTATCAAGCTGCTGAACACCAAACAGAAAGGCTTGAAGGGTTAAATACCCCCCCAAACTGAGTCTGATCATCTAAACTAAGGCTAGAAATTATTTAAGCTATCACTAGTAAATTCATCTCTTTCTCTGGCGTTCCAAGATTTTTTTTCCAGTTTTTAGTAAAGATTCCTTTAGAAAACCAGAATCTTGAATGAGCAAAGAGGAAAAGGGACAATGTCACACCTCAGCTGGGTTGAAGAAGTGGTTCATTGGAGACCAAAGATTAAAGTGCTGATAGTGGAGAGGAAGAATCTACTCTAGAATCAAGAATGAATCAGTGAAGTAGGTGACCAATCAGGAGGAATAACGTCAAAGCCTTCTAAGGTAGGTCATCCTTCCCCACAAAGATCATACCCTCCCAAACTTTTGGGACAAAAAAATTAGAATGACATCCTCGGGAATTTGTTTCATTTGAAAGTATGTTGCTACTTGCAAAATCAATATCTGTATCCAAATTGGAGATAAAATTTGTATCCAAAATTCCCCAAACTTCATATAATTGGTATTAAATACTTATCTGCACAAATCTGTGTTTACCAACTGGCCTAGGAGCAGATAATAAAAACAAAACTCAATGAAAGATACCATTTTCAGAGACATTGTTGTAGGTGATGATGACAACTACCCTTGATATGTCATTGGACCTCAGTTTCCTCATCTGTAAAAGGAAGGCATTGGATTGGATGATCAATAAAATTCCTTCCACTTCTGAATCGATAAATCGGGGTTAGGCAAAGCGCCTGTCATTGGAGGAAGATGTCCTTCCGTTGTTAAGCTTTATCAATGCAGAACAATCAAGTATTCGGCTTTTTCACTGATGCCTGGTGAGCCACAATCCCAGTGGAAGACTGAAAAGCTGTTTCTCAAGTCTCTGATTGCTCACATTACCTCTGAAACTCCCAGTCTTGCATTTTGCTCATTTCAGAAGAGCCTAAATGATTAAAACCACATGAAAAGCATGCACATAGAGCTATCTCTTTCTATCCTGCACCCCTGTAGATTTCTGTCCACAAAGCTTGTTGGGGGAGAAGGAAGAGAAGGAATGGAATATGGCTGTGAGGGAAAAAGAATAAGCTTAAGAATTGGAGAGGGGAGTGGGATGGGGATGGAGGAAGTCACACATGTACACACATAACCAAAAATTAAAAAAAATCAGACTGAAAAATGAGCCTGAGACATTCTCTCTGCTTGCTAACAAAAATTCCTACAAAGACAGGGAAAAATAAGGTGTCTTTGGGGGGCTTTGGCAAAGGTCAATCATTCCAATTCCTCCAAACACGATGAATTGCAGCTGATATTTAAATGGGTCTCTAGAAATTTTATTTTTGGTAATTTAAAAAGTAATTATTTTACCTACTGATGTGTATAATAAATTCTTGACAGTCTGACAATACAATCCATTTCTCTTCCATATTCCCCAGTGCCCTCCCACCCCCAACTATTGTCCTCCCCACCAGTCTTCACATCCCACAAGTACATACACTATTATGGTTATTATAGGGTTTCTTCAGGAAGCTTGAGAAGGGGCGTTTATTTTGTTACATGTAGGTACTTTTAGCTAACTCATGGATACACACACACACACACACACACACACACACACACACACACACACACACACAATTTATCTCTTTCTCTCTCTAAAAGGAAGGTAAAGACTGTATAATGCAGTCAACCTCTCTGCCTCCTACCTGGGACCATGTTCTTTCCTGTGGGTGGTGATGGTTTCATTAAAGCATCATGTGGGAACAAAGAAAATAAAAAGATGAGTATTATCAAGATACCCAGTGAAGCAAAGGAAAAAACCAAATCTTTTGGGAAAAGAAGAAAAGGAAAATTTTTTAAAGTATAAAAAATGCAAAAGAAGAAAAGAAAAAAGGGGATTTTTATTCCCCAAGTCTCATACTGAGTAACCTTCTTAAAAAAGGATCCAAGGATCCACTTCTGAAGAAAAACAGCTTCCTGATGGAAGAGATATGAAAAAATGAAAAATTTGTCTTTCTCTGTCTTTAGGTTCCATGAGAATTCCAGTGGCATCTTAAATTTATTTCACAAATGAAACCAGCTCATCATTGTCAAAGCTTGGTAGGATGGGGGCAGTAATTATCTGCCTAAAAGATTTCTTTTGCTTTTGTTATTTCTCTGCTGAAGAACCTCCCTTGGCTCCCTATCACCAATAGGACAAAGTACAAAGTACTCACAGCTTACCCCCACCTCTAGCTATATGGAAGAATATATGTTTACCCTTAACTTGAAGACTTTGTCCATTCTATTTCTCATATTCTTCTCTCCATATCCCAAAACCCACTTGAAGTCCCACTTCCTCCAAAGCTTCAGTCTTATAAACTGAAGCACATAACTTTGCAATTGATCCCACACTGACTGGTGTAGTTCACTGTTTTATGTATTAAGTCTTGTCTCTTGAACTACTGTGACTATTGGATGTGACCTCCTGAAACTGGAATTTACT
Source organism: Sminthopsis crassicaudata (assembly GCF_048593235.1). Taxonomy (NCBI): domain Eukaryota; kingdom Metazoa; phylum Chordata; class Mammalia; order Dasyuromorphia; family Dasyuridae; genus Sminthopsis; species Sminthopsis crassicaudata. The sequence continues at coordinate 88,211,403 of NC_133618.1, read as the reverse complement.
ACCCTGGGAGCTCCCTCTACCTGGGTCTACCTCTCCCATCGGACTTAATTTTAGTCCCTATAAAGCCTCTCCCTAAGTCTGGTCCTGTCCTTTCCAAATCTACATTTTAAAGAGGCCCAGGCTTCCAGGTATTGTTTGTTCTCAAGAATCAAGAGAACTATGACATCAGAGAGTCTCGCCATGACAATGCAAATGAATTGAATTTAAATGTGCAAGGTCACCTGCCTCACTTTCCCTTCCAAAGTCATCTAAGTCCAGTGGCCAGATTTAGGTCTGGACATCTGGAAATGGCCCTGGATGCAATGGGAGACCTTGGTCTTTTTAAGCAAAGGTCTTCAACAGGTCTTAGTTTGACTGAGGCTGAATTCATTCAGTGATTAAGGATATGTAGAAGAATTGATGAAAGAATTATTGTCAGTTTATATTGCTCGAGACAATTATTCAATTTTCTTACTGCACATATATAACCTATATCAAATTACTTGGCTTTTCAACAAGGGAGAAAGGAAGAGGGAAAAGAGGAAGAGAATTTGGAACTCAAAAATTTTTAAATGAATGTATATAATGTAATGAGGGAAAAAGTAAAGTTTTAATCCTCTACATTCTGCAATCCTGACTCCTGACTCCTGACTCATTACCATCACACTCAAGTAAGGTACCTTCTTTTCACCTTCCCCTAATTTTCAGCTCTTTTTTTTTTTAATGTTATCTTGACTTGCTCCTTGAAGGTAGATACTGCCTTTCTTTCAGCTTGTAGCTATATCCCTAGCACATAGCATAGTGCCTAGAACATAGGAAGTACTTAATAAATGCTTATTAATTGACAGATTATTTGTCTTTCGTATTCTCCCATAGTGTCTAGCTCAATGCTGGGTACATTTTAGAAATGCAAAAATAAAAAATGTTGACTTTATGACCATGGCACCTCTTATACCAAACTAGATAAATTGAGTGAGCTTACTTTTCTTCCTGTACTTCCCACTTACCAAATCACGCACTTGCCCCACCATCTCTTTCACGTTCATGTGCCAGGATCAGAAATCCAGAGGAGGGTGTGGATAAAGAAAAGAGCATATATTGTATGTCTTGATGGACAGCGAAGGAAAGGAAGCTAGTCTTCACTGCTAGATCCAAGTGACAGGAGATTTTTCTTTTGGATTAAACATTTCTTTTGGTTTTAATGCAAGGGAAAAAATTGATGGAATCCTTTGATTCTAAAAACAGATGTAATCAATCAACAAGAATTTATTAAGGGCCTACTATGTACTAGGCACCAATGTAGCGCTATGGGTACAAAGAAAATAAATAAAATTATTTCCATTTAAATATGCTTATATTCTAACAAGGGAGACAACAAGGAAATATATACCTCTGTCACAGTTTAGAGAGAGAGAGAGATAATGTCCCTGTTTTCTCTCCTAAATATACACGCACATAGAAAATAAATACACACATATAAAGTAAATCCAATTAAAATAAATATAAATAAAAGCAAAGTATCATAGTTAAATGCAAGTTATCTTGAAAGGGACAGAACACTAGCAGATTGGATGGACTACAGAGTATGGAAAAAGAGTAATTTACAATGCAACTGGCAAAAAAGCTTTAAATGCAACACCGAGAGTTTATCTTTGATTCTAAAGGCAACAGAGAGCCACTAAAGTTTATTGAGTAAAGGAGTAACATGGTCAATGCTGTACTAAGGGAAATTTATTTCACGGCAGTTTGGAAGGTAAACTAAAGCAATTAGTGATTATAAGCAGGAAAATTAATTAGGAAACTATTGCAATAGTCTAGGCAAGATGGAAGGAGGGACTGAATTAAAGTGATTTGGTACTAAAATTCAGCAGAAAGATTGTAGCTGAAAACAGATCTGGAAGTTATCAGCATGGAAGCTGACAAGGGAACCTATGAATAGAACAAACATGAGCAAATATATAGATGAACATATAGATGAACACAGCAAATATGAGATCTGAATAATGAACCGTCAAAGGAGACTAGGAGGAATTATTAGACAGGAATGAGGAAAATCAGAAAAGAACAGTGTCACAAAATCCTAGAGAGAGACTAACCAGAAAGAAAAGGTTATCAATCAACAATGTCACTGGGTGTATTATAGGGTCTAGGGAAGATTTGTTTTAAGAACACAGAAAACTTGGGTGTATTAGAAGGCAGCAGGGAAGAAATAAGTATAGAGAGAGAGAGGTTAAACTTTAGAAAAGGGGGATGATTGAGATTATAATCTGCTGAAGAAGAGTGAGGATTAAGCACAGTTCTAGAAGGATTAGCCTTGGCAAGAAGGAAGGACATCTTCATAGTCAGACACAAGAAGAAGAAGAACGGGGATGAGGTTTTGAGGTGATTAGAAAGAGAAAGTGGGAGTTCAACTCCAAGAACAATCTTAGGGGATGATTTCTTCCAGATGTCCAGATAAGTGTGAATTAATCAATTGATACTCAAGAAACACAGGGACCATAAGATCAACTTGTCTGACTAATTCCCTTTAGGTAGGACTATACTTGGTACAATCCATATATAAATATGTAAAATGTGCATACACACAAAGAAAATGAAAAGACTTTTCACAGCTTTTCTGAAATGTATCATGCCAATATAACCTAAAGCCACTTATGTTTATATTTGTTCTGTGTCAGAGTCCTCCCTTAAATCAAACCTAATTATTTCCAGATAAAATAGAAAGATCCATGGAGACTTTGAAGAATGTTTTCAACACCTGTCTGTCCAGCCCAGTGTTAGTAGACTCTCGAGAACCCCAACAAAATGGAGGTGCATGTGTGCAATCCAACCTGCTATTATCTCTCCCTCCTCAGATGTGTCCATCTCAGTCCTTTCTCCAACCACTTCTTGCCCTTCTCTGTGCCCCACTTTGTATCATACTCACTTATCTGTACATCATTTCATTCCTAGTAAAATATAAACACCTGGAAGGCAAGAAACACATCCTTTTAATCTTTGTATCTGCAGCTCGTCAGACGGAGCAAATGCTTGATAAATATTTGTTGAGTTAAATCCAAGTAAATATACTCTATAAACATCACTAAAGGGCTCCAAATACCCCAATGACAACACCATGTCCTAATAGAACATAATAAATAATAAATAATCAGAACAAGCACGACCTCGTGCTATCCTCAGATGGAACCATAGCATCATGTGCTGCTCTTGATGTATAAAGATCATATGGAAAGGTCTTACATTGTACAGCACTTTTACAGTCATTATTTACTAGGTCATTGAAACTAGAAATTTTAGAGGGAGAAGGGAACATTGAGTAGATGATGTTACTAACTCGCCACTCCAGCACTGGGAACCGACTACAATGAGCCTTCCAAACACACTCTACTTCTAGACCTCCCTGGTGACCAATGACTGGCACACACGTTGGAAATTCAAAGTACAGCCAGAATTTTCTTTTGTGCAGAATGAACTGTGACCTTGGCCTCATTGGCACCAAACACCAGACAACTGAGCTAACAGCCTGGACACTAACCCAGAATAAAGGGATCCCTGCCTAAAGCCAAGGGAGGAGCAAGGCTGATAAAGGCAGTTTCTATACGTGCAGAGAGAAATATAGGACAATTCTCTAAGTGATTTGGGCCCAAGTACAATATAGTCTGATGGAAATCATATGGATATTTAAGGAAAATGCATATTTGGTTAGGACATTGAAGAAGATAGGATGGTGGAGGAGATCTGGTGAGGGTGAAATTTAAGAGGAAGAAGAAAATAAATTATACAGATAATCCCTCACTTTCTTTTCTGAAACAAAGAAATTAAAATTAAATGATTGTGGGAAATGCAAAAAAATACAGCAAAAAGTGAAATGAAATATGTATTGTGTTTATCTCTATATACCTACATGTGTGTATTTAATGTGCAGCCCTAAATCATACTCCTGAGCCACAGAAACAATCCATTCTCTCTCTGGATATGTCAAATTATAAAAAACATATTTACTTTTTCCTTCGACATTTTTTTTCAATTTAAAATTTTAATTACCAGGGAACAGAGGAAAGGGAAAATATTAATACCTGACAATAAATATAGATGACAAGCTTTTTGGAAAGTCTGAATTGAGGATCCTATCACATGTATTCTCCCCTAAACATTCTCTGCTATTTCCTTCCCTATACCAATTGTTCCAGGTACTTGGGTCTATTTTTTTTGAAAAGGCAAAGTCCCTGTGTATTTTCCTCCGCTTCTCCCCCAAAAGTAGGGAAGGAAGGGAGAAGAAAAATATCAGATTGGTCTCCTCATCTGATCCCATTTTAGAAGAAAAAAAGAGGTCACATAAAAAACACTGGTCACTCAGGTCTAAATAAATTCAGCAAATGACCTCACTCTTTCTCCCAATTGTTAATTAGGCTTTCTGCTCCAATATGTTAATAAAGTAACACTTTAACTAGCCAACATTGTTAAGGAATGAATTATCCCAACTAAGGTGATTGCCAGATAGCCAAAGCTATTTAAAAAAAATTTGCATAGTAACCTTTGAGGAAAAAAATAAGGACCTCAAGAACTCTTTTTATGTAATTCACTGACCATCACAGTGATTTGTACACAGCATAATCATACAATAGCTAATGATGGAAAGGACTATCACTCTCATTTCACAGATGTGGAAATTAACTGACTTTTCCCAAGGTTCACAAGAAGTAGGTAATATAATCTAGATTCAAATGCTGGCTCTCCAATGTTTTTTCTACTACACCATGTTGCTTCTTATAAGCCTTTATAAACGCTTGTTAAATGAAAGAATAAATAGAACTTAATGTTTTCTCATTTCTAGATTCTAATTTTTTATGTCTTTGCTCTTGCTTAGGTTATTTAGAGGTTAAAGCTCTTGGAATATTTAGCTTAAAGACTCATCTCATGAACAAAATGAATTTTTTGTTGCTCTCTCCTTAAATTATCATGGATAAAGCAAGACATGTAATCCTAATTGTCTCAGAAAAAAATTTAAAAACTTATCATTTATGTTTACAGGTTTATAGCAATGTTCTGTATGGCAAGAGTGCCAAAAGTCCAGCCTCCAGTTATGTAAGGCATTATTATAATACTTTGTCATCTTGATCTGAAAGTAGAACCTATTTTACTCAAATGAGGTACTTCTAAAAGCATGAACACAATCCAGATTTCTATAAAATAAAATTTGTTTCATTTTATGTACTACGAGATAATTCTGCTTGAAAGGGTGCTATGATGAATTTTTTCATAGTGAGAAGAATAAACCTACATTGGAAAAAATGTTGGATTTGAAGTCAGGTGACCAGCATTCAAATCCTGATTCTGTCACTTATTACTGCATGAATTTGGATAAGTAACTCTCTTGGCTTCAATTGGCATATCTACAAATGGGGTTGGTCCAACAAATGGTTGGACTCTATGTTCTCTAAGTTTCAGTCTAGCTTTGTTTTGTTGATATATTTTTCTTATGTTAATTTTTTAAAGGAAACCATACCAATATTCAACCCATGTGGTTATTCTACGCTTAGCCAAGTACCTATACAATAGTCTGACTTAGACACAATAGTACCAAAAGCAAGGAATAAACTGTATTTATCTTGGTTTATATGGTACCAGAATAGCACCTCAGATTTTATGAAATTCTCTTTAGGCTTATCTCCTGCAATTTCTTTTATTTCCTAGAGGCCCAAGGGGAAGGAATTCTATTCTACAATTTCCTAAACAAAGGCCATGTCTTCCATTTTCCCAAAATTTAGTCAGCTATTACTGAGTTTTGTCAGCGAGTCCCAGAACCAAAAGCCCAAAAGGTAGAGTCATACCACTCACAGGACCTAGGCACAACAGAACCTACATTTCTTGAATGTCTTATTTCATCTTTGTATTCCCTGTACCTAGTATGGTACCTTGCATATGGCAATAATGAGATGTAAGTTGAATTGATGAAACTGGAACAACCAAGCCATTCCTTCTTAACTAGCTTAGATAGAGTCAAATGCAATACATCATGATGTATTCATTAGAGAATAATAAAATAAAGTGAACTATGGGGTCTAGGGATATAGGTTGCTACCAGCTTGCAAAGAATGATCATGGGAAAGCTAGCATTTTTATAAAGTGCCATACATATATAATCTCATTTGAGTTGGAATTCACTATATGAGAAGGGGTGGGAGATCATTTAATTATACTGTCTCTATTGCTCCCTAAGTGTTTTTTGGTGCATTTTCTTCCATCCCCAATAAAATCTTAAGATTAAAATCAAAGATTATCAACCTTCTTCCTTTCCTATATTTTTCATGATATCCAAAAATAAAACTGGCCCTTAGTAGGAAGAAAACAGAGTAGACCGCAGGCATTCATTTTAAACATTATTCTCCATATTTAGGATTACAACTCTTACATAGGTTTTAATCTCTTGCAGAAAGCCACAAAATCATACATAATCGTTTGGCTTTTTAGGTACTGATTCCGACCAAGTGCTGGTGGATGCTACATTTCTTATTCATAATGTACTCTCCTATTAATTTTTCTGTATTTTGCTAAAACCAAGAAAACATGGTCCTTTAGAAACATCGAGTGGTTACTGAATCTTTGTTTTAATTATTATTTAAAGTTTTTTAGCTTCAAAAAAACTTGACCTTTAATGGTAAGATGATACCCTTTAGAATGAAGAAGAGCACTTAAGCACCAATTCTAAAATTCTAAAATTTCTGTGACTCTCACTTCACACCAACAGCTCTTACCTTTTAGTTTGTGCCTTTTCACAAACTGAGCGATTATGAAGGTTTACCATGTAACTGCAGAAGCCTTATCTCTCGGGAAAGACAGAAACACATTGAAGGTCTAGGATCTTTTTGCTTGCTTAGTTGACTGGTTTTCATTTTTACCTACCCTGCTCGATAACTGAAAATGTTTCCTCTGGTGACCAGTGCTGTGTAGCATCCCTTAGCAATTTCCTCAGCTGTAATTATACTGTTTTACTCAGTAATAGACTACATAGTATTATCTTAGCCAAATTAATGTTTTTGTTAGTGCTAGGTTTTGAGTTCCCATATCCTCTAATCCAACAGCATATCCCAAAGAGGGCTGTCCCTAATCCAGCTCAGGCCAGAACCCAACAGCAGGTAGTGAGCATAATAGTAGCTTTTCCCCCATCCCCTTTTAAGAAGTAGTGCCAGCTCTGCACAATACCAGCTAGCTCTTAACCTATTTGGAGTCCTATTTCCAAGCAGTATGCTCTAGATTGAAAGCTACAAAAAAACAACAAAACCACTTTGCATTGCCCCTTTTAATGCCCAACATGGTGACTCTGCTAAGTTGCATCCTTTTATCAAGAATGGTCAAGGTTAAAAAGTAGAATACATAACAAGGAAGGGATGACAAGACAGCTTTACTATAGCACTGGTTTATACTGAATATTACAAGAACCCAGGGAAAGGCTTCCTGTGGGTTAAGTTATCTGCAGAGACATTTCTTAAAAAATTTGGACAAGAATTGCACAGGATGAAAGGGCATTGGTCTCAATCTACATTAGGGAAGAACACAGTCACACTGGGGAAAGCATGATTGCACAAAAATGGAAGTGTTAAAGGACTAGACAATAATCTGATTAACACACTCATCTTTCTTAGAAGGCAGAATAAGGCTGTATCCTGAATTGGGATAAGAATCATATGAAGATAACAGGAATATTAGATATGGGGAAGAATTCATTTTCAAATCCCAGCCCTGCACCTTATCCTCCCTGCATAAATTTGGATTTGGTTTTCTCATCTATAAGATAAGAGGCTTGGAAAACAAATTATGGTATATGAACATAATGTTGGACCCTTTGTTGTTCGTGTCTTACTCTTCCCAACACCATTTGGGATTTTCTTGGCAAGAACACTGGAGTAATTTGCCATTTCCCTTTCCAGCTCACTTACAAATGGGGAAACTGAGGTAAATAGCATTACCTACCCTAATGACAAAATAGACAAAACAAAATTTCAGAGGGAACTGGAAAGATTTCTATGAATTTTGATGCGGAATAAAGTGAACAAAGGTAAAGAACAATTTATATAATGACAATAATATTTTAGAGGAAACACAAGCTTGAAAAACTTTAGAATTCTAATTGGCACAGTGAAAAAGCAAACAATTAAAGATGAAATTAAATGGCATGGGAAGGTGAGGGACTTAAGCAGAAAAAGACTTATATTTTCAGATATGTCTTTATGAAGCAACCTTCCTGGTCCATTAAATGCTCACTTGCAAATCATTAAAGCCTAGGCCTGGGGCAAATAGGCTGCACAGTGCATAGAATGCTAGGTCTGGAATCATGGAGACTCATCTTCCTGAGTTCAAATCTGACTTCAGACACTTAATAACTGTGAGACCCTGGGGAGGTCACTTTGCCCTATTTGCCTCAATTTCCTCATCTGTAAAATGAGCTGAAGAAGAAGATAGCCAAACACTCCCAATATCTTGGCCAAGAAAACCCCAAAACAGGTTATAAAGAACTGAATAAGTAACTGATCCACAACAAATTTCTAAACCTACAGGATCTACTGAGGATGGAGATAAGATAAAAGAGATAGGAGAAGCCCCAATTGTTAGAGCCTCTGTCCTCAGAAAGGCACTTCAAATGGAAAAGCCCAGAAGTGAAAATAGAAGTAAAAGAGAAAACAGAATCCAATTTTTAAAAATTCTAATTTGCCACGAGTGATCAGAGAAATGCAAATTAAGACAACTCTGAGGTACCACTATACACCTGTTAGATTGGCTAAGATAACAGGAAAAGACAAGGATGAATGCTGGAGGGGATGTGGACAAACTGGGAAAACTGGGACAACAATGCATTGTTGGAGGAGTTGTGAACTGATCCAACCATTCTTTTTTTTTTTTTTTTTTTTTTTTTTTTTTTTATTATATATATATATTTTATAATATTATCCCTTGTATTCATTTTTCCAATTTACCCCCCCTCCCTCTATTCCCTCCCCCCGACGACAGGCAATACCATACATTTTACATGTGTTACAATATAGTCTAGGTACAATACATGTGTGCGAATATCATTTTCTTGTTGCACAATAAACATTAGAATCCGAAGGTACATGCAACCTGGGCAGACAGATATTAGTGCTAACAATTTTCATTCCCCTCCCAGTGTTTCTTCTCTGGGTGCAGCTACCTCTGTCCATCATTGATCAACTGGAAGTGAGTTGGATCTTCTTTATGTTGAAGATTTCCACTTCCATCAGAATACATCCTCATACAGTATTGTTGTTGAAGTGTACAGTGATCTTCTGGTTCTGCTCATTTCACTCAGCATCAGTTGATTTAAGTCTCTCCAGGCCTCTCTGTATTCCTCCTGCTGGTCATTTCTTACCGAGCAATAATATTCCATAACCTTCATATACCACAATTTACCCAACCATTCTCCAACTGATGGACATCCATTCATCCTCCAGTTTCTAGCTACAACAAAAAGAGCTGCCACAAACATTTTGGCACATATATGTTTCTTTCCACTCTTTAGTATTTCTTTGGGATATAATCCCAGTAGTAGCGCTGCTGGGTCAAAGGGTATGCACAGTTTGATAACTTTTTGGGCATAATTCCAGATTGCTCTCCAGAATGGCTGGATTCTTTCACAACTCCACCAGCAATGTATTAGTGTCCCAGTTTCCCCACATCCCCTCCAACATTTGTCATTATTTGTTCCTGTCATCTTAGCCAATCTGACAGGTGTGTAGTGGTATCTCAGAGTGGTCTTAATTTGCATTTCTCTGATCAGTAGTGATTTGGAACACTCTTTCATGTGAGTGGATATAGTTTCAATTTCTTCCTCTGAGAATTGTCTGTTCATATCCTTTGACCATTTATCAATTGGAGAATGGTTCGGTTTCTTATAAATTAGGGTCAGTTCTCTATATATTTTGGAAATGAGACCTTTGTCAGAACCTTTGTTTTTAAAAATATTTTCCCAATTTGTTACTTCCCTTCTAATCTTGTTTGCATTAGTATTATTTGTACAGAAACTTTTTAGTTTGATGTAATCAAAATCTTCTATTTTGTGATCAATAATGATCTCTAGTTCTCCTCTGGTCATAAATTCCTTCCTCCTCCACAAGTCTGAGAGGTAGATTATCCTCTGTTCCTCTAATCTATTTATTATCTCCCTCTTTATGCCTAAATCAGACCCATTTTGATCTTATCTTGGTATATGGTGTTAAGTGTGTGATCCAACCATTCTTGAGAGCAATTTGGAACTATGCCCATATATACCCTTTGATATGGCAGTATCTCTATTAGCTCTGTATCCCAAAGAGAGCATAAAAAAGGGAAAAGGACCCACTGTGCAAAAACCGTTTCTAGTGGCCCTTTTTTAGTGGCAAGGACCTGGACACTCAGTGGATGCCCATCAATTGGGGAATGGCTGAATAAGTTAAGGTATATGAATGTTATGGAATATTATTGTTCTATAAGAAACGATCAAAGGATGATTTCAGAAAGGCCTGGAGAGACTTTCATGGACTGATGTTGAGTGAAATGAACAGAAGCAGGAGATCATTGTATACTACAACAAGAAGATTATAGGAAGATTAATTCTGATGGATGCAGCTTTTTTCAACAATGAGACGATTCAAACCAGTTCTAATGATCTTGTAATGAAGAGAGCCATCTACACCCAGAGAGAAGGTAGGGGGGGACTGAGTGTGGATCACCACATAGTATTTTCACCTTTTTTATTGCTGCTTGCTTGCATTTTATTTTCTTTCTCATTTTTTCTTTTTTGATCTGATTTTTCTTGTGCAGCAAGATAATTGTATAAATATGTATGCCCATATTGGATTTAACATATATTTTTACCATTTTTAACATCTATTGGATTACTTGCCATCTGGGGAAGAGATGGGGGAAGGAAGAAAAAATTTGGAACATAAGGTTTTGCAAGGGTCAATGTTGAAAAATTATCCATATGTTTTGAAAATAAAAAGCTGTAATAAAGAATAAAAATAAACATTTTGAGCAAAAATAAACATAAAAAAATAAAATTCTGATTTACCTCAACCTTCCAACTAACCTCCATTATTTCATATATATTCCCCATTATATTCCTCTTCAGCAAAAATAGATTCTTCCTTGTTCCAGAATTTCATCCTCTCTTCTCCCACCTCTGTGGCTTTTGTACACATCACCCCCCACACTTGGAACAAACTTCCTCCTCAACTGTCCATCTCCACCTACAGACATCTTCCCTTTCCCTCAAGATGCCTTTCTTTCCTGTTCCTCTCAGCTACATGGAGTCCCTCCTTTTCTTGAACAATTTCTCCTGGATAGGAAATATTTTCTAACTAGTCTCAAGGCTCTTTCTGAGTCGCATCCTTCTAGGTGAATTGTAAAGGGGCAGAGTCAGTACTGTTTTTTATCTCAACATCCAGTATCTTGCAGTGAGCGCTATATAAATCCAACCCACTTGCATGTCATGACTTCACCTCTCTGATGAAGGACAAACAACAATATATATTGTCGGGGCAGCTAGGTGGCGCAGTGGATAGAGCACCAGCCCTGAAGTGAGGAGGACCTGAGTTCAAATCTAGTCTCACACACTTACCACTTCCTAGCTATGTGTCCCTGGGCAAGTCACTTTACCCCAATTGCCTCACCAAAAAAAAAAAAAAATCATATATTGGCAATTTTTCAGCAGACCTGTGATCTTAAATTGAAGCAGACCCTCCACTGGTACAGAGATCAGTCCCCTCACATCTTTATTTTTTTCGAGTATAATTCTTGTCCATTGATGTCCCATAAATTTCCCATAGAGTCCATCCAATATCTTCCCCTAAGTCTTTTTTGCTTTTCTACCTCATGATGGGTCCTTCTCAAATGACACACCACCTAGATGACATCTCTTATACATCCTAGAAAAAAGAAATGGCTTTATAAAAGTGTCACTGTAACTGTCTTACTAATTGTAAGTAGCTACCAGAGGTTTGCTAAATTGAATTCCGAAGGATCTATTTGCTGGGTAAGGCAAAGTCCACCCGTGCACACATGATGTGATATGATCAGAAAACTGACAGACAAAAGGAACATTTGGGAGGAAGAAAATGCCCTGTCACAAATCCCCTCATCTATAGCTTTACAGAAGCATCCAGAGAAAAATATCTGTCTCTAGGACAAGAGAACAGTTTCTAGCCCTCAGGATCTGTGCTTTTGCAAAGCTCCTCTGTAGCCAGCCTGCTACAGCACAAGAGGTAGCTAGAGTTTAAATGTTCCATTCCTATGATTCTATATATTCTGTTTGTTCTTCAGATTCTTGGGATATGGAAAGGAAGAGAAAAGAATATTCTTTCCAGGTTCCATACTTTGATATAACTGCAAGTAACCTTAGTAGGGATGCAAAGTTTTGGAACAAGTACATCTCATCTCCTCCCCACAGGCTTCCCTTTTACTGCTTACTCCCTACAGAAAACTCTTCTCTTAGACTTTTATTTACAAAGGTGATAGGTAACAGAGAGCAGGCTTCTTTCCTAAGGAGATATATATATATACTAGTAAATCAAAGGGTTCAAAAGTTTTAAGCTAAAGGTTTGGAAGAGATAGCTTCCGGGGCCTCTATATGTGTTCAATCCACAAGGGAGGAGGAAGGAAAAATGGGACCTGTGGTATTATGTGAACATAGATCTCACCTGTAAGCCCCAACTGGCCTGGGATAACCAGAGCAGTCCCATAAATACCTAAATTTATATGTACTGGAATTTCTTTTTTTAAATCCTAGGTCTCTCAGTACTTTAGACATGCTTCTTTAAGCTGATGGGTGGGGATGGATAATAGCATATAAAAGGCAGAGCAGAGGTTATCCGGAACAGAGAATGGCCTTTGTGAATTAGATGAAAAAAACTCAGGAAAATCCCCTACCTTAACCAAATCCCATCCAGGTCATCCTCCAGAAGTACTTCTGTAATGATTTCGAATAAATTGTTTGTTATTTACTTAACCCATTCCTAGGTTCTTCTATCTCACCCACAGTACAAAGTAAGCTCTCTGAGGGCAGGCCCTATTTCTACTTGATTTTTGTATTCGAAGAACCCAGAAGGAAGCCTAGCATTCAAAAGCTAAATTAACTTCTTTTAATATAAAAATCATTCACGTCTCTCCTAAGAAGCCTTCCTCAATGGAAGCCACATCTATGGATCTTTCCCTTCCTAGCAGCTACAGAACTCTCTCCCTCACACCTTCACAGCAAAACAGTCACACAGTCTCCCCAGACTGCGCCCAAATAGGGGTGTTGGGACTGTGGCCTCCCCTGCTGCTTAAAGCTGGAACCAAGCCTTCCACAGTTTAGCAGGTCCCTCCTCTTCCCCACCCCCCCCACCTACAATTTTGATTAAATACTTGATTAATTGAATTAAAAACCACTTAGGTCCCAGGAGTCTCAGGAAGAAAAAGGACTTTTTTTTAAAAAATCAGCATTATTGAAATGCCTTTATTTAAGAATTCCTTACAGGTGGGCTCAATGTTAAACAAACTGGAACCAAATCCAAACTGAAGAAACAGCTAAATGAGAGGGGCGGGGCAAAACATGACTTTCACTTTATAGACAATTCACCACAGAGCTCATTTAAATAGCAAGTTCCCCTCTGAAGTGTTTAAAACAGGATTTAATAGATACCCAATGCCTCCACTTCCTAGCAGCTCTTGGTCTTTTTAACCACTCTGACATTCTGGCTTCCGCCCTAGCCACTCTACTCACACTGCTCTCTGAGAGGTCACCACTGGCCCTCCAGATTGCTGAACCCCATGGCCTTTTCCCAGTCCTTATCCTCCCTGACTTCCATGTAGCTCCTGACAGAGTTGAGCACCCCTCCTCCCTCCTTGCTTTAGAGAGAGTGTTCCAGATTCTCCTCCCACCTCTCCAAGTAATTACTCCTTCTGTCGATCTCCTCTCTTGGCTCCCCATTCTCTTCTCCCTCATGTGGGTGTTCCATTAAGGGTCTCTCTCCTTAAGCCTCTTCTCTTCTCCTCTCTCTCCCTTGGCAACCCCATACCAAGGTTCCAACTACCATGTCTCTGCTGATGACTCCCACCCACATCAGTTCATCAGGTTCCATCCTCTCCCAAGCTACAGACATCCTACCAGCCCCTCCAAAACAACCTGTCCAGCGTGGCTCTCTACAACAATGAGATGATCCAAACCAGTTCCAATTGCTCAGTAATGAAGAGAACCAGCTACACCCAGAGAGAGGACTATGGGAACTGAGTGTGGACCACAACACAGCATTTTCACTCCTTCTGTTACTGTTTGCTTACATTTTTGTTTTCCTTCTCAGGTTTTTTACCTTCTTCCTACATCCAATTTTTCTTGTGCAGCAAGATAACTGTATAAATATGTAAACATTTATTGTATTTAACATATATTTTAACATATTTAACATGTATTGGACTACCTGCCATCTAGGGGAAGGGGTGGGGGGAAGGAGGGGAAAAGTTGGAACAGAAGGGTCAATGCGGAAAAATTACCCATGCATATGTTTTGGAAATAAAAAGCTTTAATTTTTTAAAAAAGAAAGAAAAAGAAAGTTCTTAAAAAACAAACAAAACAAAACCAACCTGTTCAGGACTGAGAATGTTATCTCCTCTTCTACCCTCTCCTCACCCCTAAACTTCTTTTGGTTCTACTATTTCTTTTCTTTGGATTTTTTTTTCTTGGTGGTTGTTTTTGTGGCTGAATTTTGAGGGTGTTCTTTTTTTGGGAGGGGGTGCCATCATTCTCTCATTTCATAAGCTTCCTCAGGGTGACCACTGCTCTACTTCATTTAATATGGATGATCAGATAATACTGAATTCACCAATATGATACCTCTCGTAGCAGTCTTCCAGCTACTCTGGCACAATAGAGCACTAGGCCTAGGCCAGTAAGATTTAAGTTCAAATATGACCCCAGATATTTATTATGTGACTTTGGGCAAAGTATTTAACCTCTGTCTACCTCAGTTTCTTCAGCTACAAAATGGGGATAACAATAGCACCTGTTTCCCATGACTGTAGTAAGGATTTAATGAGATAATATTTGTAAAGCACTTGGCACAGTACCTGCCACTGGTGCACATTAGGCTCTTAATAAATGCTGCTTTCCTTCCTTCTGTCCTGTCCCCTTATATATAATATATATGTTGTCCCCCATATATATATATGTAATAGAGATAATCTTACAAATCTTCCTATCTCCATTTTTCCCCCATGATAATGGCAAAATGAATAGAGTACTAGAGTTGAGCTCAATTCTGCTTTGTTTCTGTATCCCCATCATGTAGCACAGTGTTTTGCCTACATATATGTATTGAATTTCCAGTTCCATCTCATATTACACACCCCTCCACAGCCTCTGCTTCAGTCAAACTCTTCTATTTGTCTCCCTTCTTTGCCCTCTCATATCTCTAAGCCTTTGCCTAGAATGATGTTCCTTCCCTCCCCCTTCCTGTTAAATTTCTATTCATCCTTTAAAGACTATCTCAAATGTCACCTTTTCTAGAACTAATTCCCTTATCTCCCCAATCAGTAATGAATTAACCCTAGAAACCTCAGTAAATGATCAATACATTTAATAAGTAATTATGGTGTGCCATGGCATTGTGCTAAAGGCTTGGGAAACCACAAAAGGCAAAACTGTGATAGAACATATATGGATGTGTGTAGAAGGCTTACACAATGTAAAGGGAAGGTGGTCTCAGAGGGAAAACAAGTCCTGGGGGTGGGAGAGCTGAGAAAGTCTCCTGTAGAAAGTGGGATCTGAACAGAATCTTGAAGGAAGTCAGAAAGCTAGGAGATCATCATATAATACATTATACTTGTCTAATTGCTTTTTCCCCTACTATGTTCTAAGCTCTTTGAAAGCAGAAATCCTTGATAATATAATATCTGCTCCATTATTAGATGCTTAATGAATGTTTCCTTGGGATTTTAGAGTGGACTTGTGATTTCACTATTAAACAGAATTTTCTATCCAATCAAGACAAGTTGACAAGCATTTAGTAAACTTCATTATTTTTTAATTAAGAACAAAAAGAAAGAGAATCCCTGCTCCCAAGGAGCTTACATTCTAATAGAGGAAGATAACATATTAAAAAAAAAAGCTGAAAGGGAATGGGGCAGGGGAAAAGATATTGGCCTAGGATGAAGTGGATAAAGAAAGAGTTGGAATCAGAAGCTGAAGTTGAAGAGAAATGAAGTATTAAAGATTGCTGTACTGAAAGAACAGGCCATTCAGAAGATGGGCAGGGAAGCAGGGTGAAAAGACCAAAGAGGATGAGGACTGTTCCAAGGTCAGAAGGCTGCTGGGATATGATAGAAAAAGAAATGTGAAGAGTCAAAAATGGAGGCCAGAGAGAAATGAAGGTCTGGACATGACTGTCCTGAAACACAGGGACAGGGGGATCTTTCAAGGGTAAGAAAGCTGCTGGCATGCCCACCCCCCCAAAAAAAAAACAACTCGGAGACTAGGAGAAGAAGGCTTTGAAACTTCTATTCTTACGACCACTGACTTGGGTACCAAGAAGTTCTCACATTCAGAATGTACCCAAGAAAGGGCTTCAAGGCAGGCCTTTCTGATTCAGAGACTGGCTTTCTATCTTTTGCACCAGGCTCTTATCTAGGCTGCTTTGGCCACCACTGTTATTGCTACTGCTGGTAATCAGCATCATATTTATATTCATATGATACTGAACCAAAGAATCCAGACTCCTCTTGTACTGTATGCACACTTAAGAAAGGGACAGACAGACAGAAAGGAAAGGAAAGGGAAATAGAGAAAGCAGAGAGAGACAGAAAAAAAGAGAAAAAAGAATTAAAAAGGAGAAAGAAAGAGAAAAAGGAGAAAAGGAGAGAGAGAGAAACGAAGAAGAAAGATAAGAGAAGAGAAAGAATAATAGAAGAGAAAAGAAAAGAGAAACAAAAAAAAGAGAAGAGAGTGGGATAGAAACCAGAAAATTGATAGAAAGAGAGAGGAAAGGAAAAGGAAAGAAAGAAGAGAGAAGAGAGAAAGAGAAGAATAGAGAAAGAGGAGAAGAGAGCAAAGAAAAAGAAAAGAGATGAGAGGAACAGAATGAGAGGACAGAAGTGATGAGAGAGAGAGAGAGAGAGAGAGAGACAGATACAGAGAGAGAGAGACAGATACAGAGAGAGAGAGAGAGAGAGAGAGAGAGAGAGAGAGAGAGAGAGAGAGAGAGAGAGAGAGAGAGAGAGAGAAAAGAAAGACAATGCAGAAACCAGTTCTGTGGTTTGATTAACATAGAGACTTTCAGATGAGGAAATTTCCTCTACCAATACAAACTGATACCTTTGACTTGGGCACTCAAAGATTAAGGGACTTAAAAGTCACACCATTAATGTGTTCCAGACCTTCCTGATTTCAAAATTAGCTCTCTCTCCACTAGGCAACATCACTTCTCAAAGAGAATATACCCCCTTTTTTTTTTTTTTAAACAAAGTTAGAATATAATTTTTAAAGTCCTATCAAATCCATTCACATCCAGCTTCCCAGAAGCATGTCTAGGGTTTAAGACATAGTTATAAATGTAGGGACTGAACATAGATATCTATAGAGAAAGTTTCTGTCCTTAGGGAGTCACAGAATGCCAAAGAAATTCAGAATCAGATGGGATGCTAAGAGCTATCTCATCTAGTGTGTACCTCCTGGCTTTGTGTCAGCTGCACCTCTGATAGGCAAGATACATGTGAAACAGCCGTGGGCCTGGAGCACTCCACTGAGATGTGTCTTCCCAACATGACATCAAAAATGATTATTCTTTGGGTCTAATCATTCAATTAGTTAACAAGCATTTATTTTAATATTTACTATGTGTGTCAGGCACTGTGAGAAGTGCTAGAAAAGTCACAAATCCAACCAGTTCCTCTATTGTTTAAGCTATAAGTCTCCTTTTCCACAAGAAAAGCCATATAGATTGTGTGAAAATCTCATGTAGGTAAAGTATGTCTACAGCATTATTCTGATGGACATAAGCATCTGTGACAAAGAGGGAGGTGAAGTCAGTCTGACCTGTTCTGGACTCAAGGAAGCCATGCAGCTTTTTTATGAAGACTGCTTTTTCTAGGTATTCACTAAGCACACTTCAAATAACACTTTGAGATTTTCCAGGCATCAAAGTCAAACTCTCTGGTCAAGGCAGAAATCTTTATCAAGAGTTGTTTTAGTATTTCTGTTTCAAAGACACACATGCATCTTATCCTCCAACTAAAATTTAAACTCCCCAAGGGTGTTCTTGTGCTCTCCTCAACAACTAGCACGGAGCTGAACATGCATTAATTTTTTTAAAAAAAAATTTTAATTGAAGCTTTTTACTTTCAAAACATACACATGGATAATTTTTCAACAATGACCCTTGCAAAATCTTGTGTTCCAAATTTTTCCCTCCTTCCCCCATTCCCTCCCCTAGATGGCAAATAATTCAATATATGTTAAACATGTTAAAATATGTTAAATCATATATCTATACATATATATACATATTTATACAATTATAATGCCGCACAAGAAAAATCAGATCAAAAAGGGAAAAAATGAGAAAGAAAACAAAAAGCAAGCAAACAACAACAAAAAGAGTGAAAATGTTGTGATCCACATTCAGTTCCTACAGTCCTCTCTGTGGGTGCAGATGGCTCTCTTCATCACAAGATCTTTGGAACTGGCCTCAATCATCTCATTGTTGGAAAAAGCCACATCCATCAGAATCGATCATTGTATAGTCTGTGTATAATGATCTCCTGTTTCTGCTCATTCCACTTATATGCATTAATATTAATAAAGGTTTGTTCAACAAATGAATGAAGGCATCTGCCTGCCATGAGGCAGTTCTTTCCCTTGTTTCCTATCTGGGCTAGGGCCCATGGCCCCATCCAGTACCCTCCCAGCCATTTCTGTTTCCAAGAAAAACAGGATTTCTCACTCCAAAGATTAGGCCTAAGACCTGCCTCTTTGATGACTCTAAAGAAAGATGTTCTCACCTTTCTTAGTGCCACTTCATGAAGATTTAACAAAGGAAAAAAAATGGGGAGAAATGTGTTACTGTCTTCAGAGGTGCTAATTAGTACCTATTCCAGCTCAGCTGGTCTGTCCTGGCACTGAAACACCTCTTGGGGCTGGCTTAGTCCTTGAGAAAACCAGAGAGGGAGAAAAAGCACCATTCTACCATGAGATTACAAATGTGTGTGTATTTATGCATGTATGTATATGTGTGTATGTATGAATGTGCATCACATATTTATAAACATAATCTGTAGCTATCTATTTGATCTATCTTCCTTACTGAAGCTTCCATCCAAAAACACTTGCCCAGATAATACATCTTCACCAGAAAAGGAAATCATTGTTAGACTAAATAGTGAAGAGTATTCTCCAAGGATTATATGAATTTGCCTTTAGCTGAGGAATACAGGAAGGCAGAGGTGTTAAACACATAGCCCATGTGGTCCCCGATACTTCTGAGCATGGCCAGAATCTGATTAAAATGTAACTGGGAAATATTTAACAAAATATGTAAAAACACAATAGGACATAGATAATGTTAGTATGTGGTTTTTAAAGTTACTGTGGTTTAGTGACTCCATTTTCTACTTCAGTTTGACATCCTTGCACTAAGGGAAAGGTCCAGAAACAATCCTCAGAAAAGACAAGACAAGGTACTAAGTGTTCTCGCCTCCATTGGACCAGGAACCTTTCAGACTATACTGGGGAGAGAGATGTTGAGGATGAGGAGAGTCAGCATTCATAAAGCACAGCCCTTCATCCATTAAATGCCATTTGATGCCCACAAGTCGGTGAAGTAGGTGCTCTTACTCCTCCCCAGAGAAAACAGATTGAGATGTGGGTAAGTAATTGGTCCAGAGTTACATAGGAAGTAAGACAGTCTTCCTGCCTCCATGTCCATATTCTGTCCACCACAGTCCCTAACTCCTAGGTTAAACCAACAAATGTGGGAAGAGCACCACTGGCTTTGCCATTACCTGACCTGAGTTTGTGCCCCAGCTCCATCATTTACTAGTAAATTGGACAAAATGATCCCTAAAATCTCTTCCAGTACTAATAACCAACGACTTCATATTGTATACTATGAGTATCAGAAGTTCATCCTAGAGAATTTTTGAGATACTTATAGGGAGTCAAATATACCCAAAGCAATTGTCTCTCCAGACCTCACCTTCCTCCATCAACATTTTTATGTAGCAATCCAGGGACATCTGGCAAAGTCCTCTTAGGCCAGGAGCTTTCCTACCTTTCCCCCAACATCATACCAGCAGAGTGGGTGACAGCAGAACGGGGGCTGCAAGACCTCTCCCAAAGCCTTAATAATTTCCCCAAGGTCAGTCAGTCTGAGAGCCGGGCTGCATCTCTCTCTGCACCAATATTCCATCCCCTCAAACACCAAAAGCTATCCAGTAATTAGGATATTTCATGGGTCTAATGCCTGATGTCGTTTTCTCTATACCTACCCTTCAGCACTTTCTGTAATTGTCTTTTTTTTAATCTAAATTGGTCAATAATTTCTATATTTGGGAGTGGTTTTTTTTCATTTGTTCATTCATTCATTTCTGGATCTGTGATTTCTTTAGTATAAGGGACTTCCCAGTGAGGGCAATTCCTCCACCAATGCAGGTCAGTTCCACTTTCTCCCTAACTTAGTATTAAAGCACTGAACTATTAAGCAATTTGCACCTCCCCAGTTCACAGACACAGAATTTGTCTAAGTCAGGATTTGAACTCAAGATTTCTTAGCTTTGAGTTTAACTCTCCCTCCAGGACTATGCCATGCTAACTATTCTGCAAACTTTAATGTTGTTATAATCAAGAGAACTACAAAGAAACAAAGTGCTTTTGAGATATAGATTAGCCATCTTTATTGGAACAATAACAAAAAATGGCAGCTAATTGACAAGAAGGTGAGCTGTGTTCTGAGCAGCAAAACCAAAGAAAAACTCAAGGATGAAAAGAAATCTCCAGATTCAACTGCCTTGTGTTAAGGCAACTGATGGTTTAACATAGAGAATTCCAGGCTTGGAGTCAGATAAACTTGAGGTCACAGCTGCCCTCTGACAATTACTAGCCATGTGAACTGCTGTTTGCCTCAGCTTCCTCATCTGTAAAATGGAGATAATAATAACACTTCCCTTCCAAGTGAAAATAAATTGAGACAATATTTGTAAAAATGCTTTGCAAAACTTAAGGCACTATATACTACTAGTAGTAGCAAACAACTAAACTTTAAAATCAGAGATCTGCCTTCCACTTGCCCTCTCCTCACCAAGGATGTCTCCTTGACAACTGGGGAGAGATTAGAAGAGGGAAAAATAGGGCTTTAAAGAGAGAGAAATATAATATAAATCATTTCATTATATTTCTAAAGTTACATTCCTGTTTCTATGACTGCAGAATTTTTAAATACATTGTATTTGTTAGATCTGATAGTACTTTAAGGCCAGTTTCTATTGTCCAAGACCAAGAAAAATACTCTCATAATTCAAAAATAATAGTGGCAGGAATGCTGGATTGTGGGAATAGGGGTGGTTAATTCTTTCAAGCTACTTAGGAACCATATAAAAACTCTAGTTGTAACTTAGTTATTATATATCAAGGGGGGAAGAGAATAAGGCATCAATCTAGTTAAAATTTTGCTTAAATTCTTTTTCCTGCTTAGAGTTTCCATATAAAAATTTTTCAAAGTTCCTCACCTAATTTACTATAAAAATGCCAGTCTAGTTTTCTGAATAAACTAACCAATCAACCCACAAGTATTTATTGAACCCCTACTATCATTAAGGATACAGAGGATGAAACAATTCCTCCTCTCAAGGAAGAATTCATTCTGCTCCTCCTTGCCTATTATGCCCATCCATTCATTTAATCTCTTTGAGGCCCTCAGCTCAGTCTGAGGGGGCTACAAAGACAGGGTGCTTGACCTCAAGTAGCTTATGATGACCAGGCTCATAATCAGAATCTACAGGATCAAGGAGACCGTCTAATACAACTCCTCTATATCCCTCAAAAGTCTCCTCTAAAACACCCCAATAAGTAGATTGCCTTTCTTTGAAGATCTCCAATGAGGAAGCACCCAGTACTTCCCAGGTGGCCTATTCTAGCCCAGAACTGCTCTAACTGTGATTTTTGAGGGGCTTATAGAAATTACTAAAAATTAAGACACTGAGCAATCCAATTTAATTTAATTTAAAATATTTATTAAGAACCTGATATGTGCCAGACATTGTACTAAGCACTGTATTATAATAAACGGTTGGAATTTGAAGGATATGAATTGATCAACACACATTTATTAGCACCTAAATTCCAAAATCTGGGCTAAGTACTGGAGGGTACAAATACAAAGTAAGATTATCTGTGCTGCTCCAAACCAGACAACTGGACACCTGGCTTGGGAGAAGTTAAGCTCGGAACTCCAGGGGATTGAGTATTCTCATCATCATCTTTTGGCAGTCTGGCCACAGATGTACTTTCCACCTTACTCCCAAGTCAAATCAATACTACCATTGTTTCTACAAAGAGAAAATCAATGGACTGCCCAATTTTTCCATTCATCAATCAGCCAGTGACTTTCTTCCCAGACCACCATTCCCATATAAGTGTTCTCTCACCAAGAAAATGTAAACTACTTTAAGTTTACTCCTTAAAGCAGGGACTATTTGGTATTGTACTTTAGTGTCCAGTAATTAGAATATTTGGCACATAACAACTGCTTAAAAAATGCTTTTTATTCATCCACTGATTCATCCCCTGCCCTCAAGTATCATATATTCTATCGGAAGAATAAAACATGTCCATAAATAAGTACAGGAGATACAGATAGAAATATACACACACATAAGTGTGTGTGTGTATATATATATACATATGTATGTATATATATACTCACATGATTTATACAAATATACTTAAATATTAATTTTATATTTAATTAATTTAATATTTAAATAAAATATAGTATTTTGTTTACATTTAATTAAATTTTAATTATATTTAATGTTTAAATAAAAATATAGAAAATAAAGACAAACTGAGAAGATAGCTTTGGGAGCTTCAGGAAAGGTATTTTGTAGAAGGTGGTATGGAGATTGAGATTCATATCTCTTGGAATAACGAGTGCCTGAGTGCCATAAGTTTCTTTTCCATATAAGACAACCTTTTTTCTTAGTTCTGAAATAACTTCTCTTAGTCTGTACTGTGTCCTGGTTCTTTGTCCCCGAGCTGAGCGTCAGCCTCAGCTGTATCTGCTTTCAGGAGCCAAGTTCTCAATATTTTAGAGACTGGTAAGCTAGAGTATCACTATATCATTATTTGCAGAAAACTTCTGGTCACTTGGAATGGTTTGTGCCAGAAATTTGAAGGCCCACCAGGTGCAGTAGCTTTGCTGAGTGATTTCTTTTCATGACTAACAACTGCATTCCTCATTTGGTAATTATAGTTACAAATCACCTACAATTTGCAAAAAAAAAAAAAAAAAAAAAAAAAACAAACTAATGCTGGGGAAACTGAAATTGTCTCTTTATTCCAAGATTAATAGGATATGTGTCACTCATATTGTAAATAATAAAATAAAACTGTAAGTTTTTTAAAAAGTAATTTTAAAGTCCATTTCCCCCCCCTGTTTATTTGCATTTAAAAATGTACTCACAGGGACAGCGAGGTGGCGCAGTGGATAAAGCACCAGCCTTGAATTCAGGAGAACCCGAGTTCAAATCTGGTCTCAGACACTTAACACTTCCTAGCTGTGTGAGCCTGGGCAAGTCACTTAACCCCAGCCTCAGACAAAAATAAAAAATAAAAAAAAATAATAATGCACTCAGAATATTTGGCATTATATCATCTAAAATGCAAAAACATGTATTATGTATTCATACTGAGAGTTCATTGCTAAACATGTGTGTTGCGCAAGGAACACATCTGTTCACACTCATATATGCATGAGCACACAATGCATTCTTGAAAACAGTTTGCAAAAGTTACCCAACAAAATTTTCACTGTTCCTCCTGACAGGCTCATAGGGCTTACGGTAGAAGAAACCTTTCTTAATGATCCTCTAGCCTAATAGTTTTCAAATTTTTGTTCTTCACGTCTTTATGCTATTAAAAACTATTGAGGGACTGTCCAAAGAGTTTTTGTTTCTGTGGGCTTTATTAAGATTTTTACCAAATTAGAAATAAAAACTAATTTTGAATTTGTAGACCCTCTGAAAGGGTTTCAGAGATCTTTAGGATTCACTGGGACACTCTTTGAGAACCACTTCTTTGACCCAACCCACTCATTTTACAGATGAGGAAACTGAGACTTAAAGTCTTAACCAGAGTTGCACATCAAGTAAATGAGTCAGAATGTGAAGACACTGTTAACACTAAAAATTATATTATCTTCCCTCAATTTACTGCTCCCAAGTCATTAAATTTAGAAAACACAAGTTTCTGCGTGTTTTAGGAAGAGCTAGCCCCCATGAAAACTAAATGAAAAGATGAAATTCAGAAAATTTGGACTTGCTGGATAAAATCAACTCAGGAAAAAATGTATGGCACAGTGTTCTGTAGAACTAAGCCAGTGGAAGGCCAGAGAAAGTATCTTTTGTCAACCAATTTAGTTCACCATTTACTGAGTGCCTGCTAAGAGGGACCAAAGAGCTGAATTTTTAAAAAAGATTGCTCCCTTCAAGGAGCTTACAGCATAATAAAGGAGAATAAATACATATAGAAATAAATAGAATATGATGTAGAAAATGAAAATCCATGAGAAGTGCAAAATTTTAAGGGAGATCACAGGAGGGAGAAATAGCTTTGTTATTTTCACTAGGGAGAAAGGCACTAAAGCACCCCCCTGTCAATTGAGGAAATGGACTTCCTGTCCACTTAGTCCCCATGGGATTTCACCTGCATGTCCGTTAGTAAGATTTCAAACAGCTGTCCTGAAACAGCCATTGCTAAGAAATATAGCAAATAAGACAACGGATGGGAAAAGTGTTTTGCGAACTTAAAACAATTTAACAATATAAAGCAGTATTCTTATCAATCAGTTTCTAACTAGTCTAACACATAATGAGTCCCTTGATCCTGGGCTAGGTATAGGAAGGAACTGAATGTTCAATAACAAGGAAAATATCTTGTTTGCCGTTTCCAGGGCAACTGACTGGGAGAAGAGAACTGAGCAGGAGTTTTACGACTCTTTTGTCCAGCCACTGGAGCCACTCTTACCTCAACTTCTATAGAATGACCACCCAGAAGTCAAGAAGGAAAGAGGTAGGTGGCTCTGTCCTAATGCTTGGGTCACCACTCTTGAGATCACTGACTTACAGCTAAAAAGAACTCACAACTGAAGTCTAAATGCTAATGACATAGCTCTGAGTCTGACTTTGAGCTAAAAGGGACCCTCCACCGAAATCGAGAGATGAGATGGGCGCTTTGGCCAAACTCACGCAAGATGTATAGGGCCAAGGTAGCATTGGAAGCCAGATCTCTTTCCACTTTGTTTCATTCCTTGTTCCACCACTTTACTCATGGTCAGTTTGTATTTTGTTTGCAATTACTGAAGATGAGGAAGGGCTTCCTGTGAATACATTCATAATATCTAAGCATCCCAACTTTGAAAATAATGTGGATTCATTAAGATACCAATATGTGACTTTTTTGAAGATGCAGTTGTTATCTGTTCCTCACTTGCTGCTTCCCTTCTTACAGTTGAGCTAACAAGTAGATTCCCATACCCACTGGAGTTTTCTTCTTTCCTCTTCATATATATATATATAATTTTTTTTTATTTTTACAAAAATTTTATGCATAGGTAATTTTCCAGCATTGACAATTGCAACACCTTTTGTTTCAACTTTTCCCCTCCTTCCCCCCACCCCTTCCCCCAGATGGCAGGTTAACCAATACATGTTAAATATGTGAAAGTATAAATTAAATATCTATATATATTTTGAAGCCAGTTTGAACTCAAGAGCTGGTTGTTAAATTTTCAGTGAAAACATTGGTACTTCAGAAATTAGCAAATCAGAGCTTGAATTAATGTTTTGTTGCTTGTCTAGACTTAAAAAGGGGCAACTACATGGCAACAGAGATATTGTGCCCAGCCAGAAGTCATGAAGACATCTTCCAGAGTTCAAATCTGGCTTCAGACACTTACTAACTGTGCGACCCCGGGCAAGTCATTTAAGCCAGTTTGCTTCAGTTTCCTCTAAAATGAACTGGAGAAGGAAATGGCAAGATACCTCAGTATCTTTGCCAAAAAAAAAAAACCCAACCTAAATAGGGTCATGAAGAGTCAGACATGACTGAAAAATGACTGACTGACAACATACTTAAGAAAGTGATAGATAAAATATTAATAATGTGGGTTAAACTTATAAGAGTATCAGGTATACATTTCCCCTTAAGAAAGCTAGTTGTTAAATATTTAACAGCATACTGCTTTTATACACATCTATATGTAACATAGTTTAACATAGAGACATACATACAATCCTCATTGATGCCTCTCAGAGCCTAGTATTAAGAAAAGCTTTTGAAGCAGCTAAGGGACGCAATGGATAGGGCACCAGCTCCTGAGGTGAGGACTTTAGTTCAAATCTAGCCTCAGACACTTACTAGCTGTATGACTCTGGACAAATCATTTAAACTCTGATTTAAAGAATCAAAGAAAAAAAAAGAAAGGTAAGACTTTTAGGATCATTTTAAAAACTATTTGAAATGTTTCATTGTAAGGTTTTGTTTTAAAAATCCCTTTATGGCATGAGACTTCAATTCTTGTTCTGCTTCCCCTGTGTGGAAAGAATTTCTTGGGAGCAGACTGAGTGGAAGGCCTGAAGAAACCTGTGTATTATAGCCTCAAGGCAGCTCAAAGTCATAAAGCATGTAAATCCCAAAAAAACAACTGGAGCGAAGACTGGGAGCAGGAAGAGAGTAGAAGCTGGAGGAGTGAAACAGAGGAGAAGAAAGCACACATATCCACCAAAAGACCTGGCAGCTCTTCTTAGATCTGGAGTGATGCCCTCAAATCAACCCTTTTGAGATATCTTTAACTCCTCTGAGAGTGTCCACTCAAGCGCCCTATGATATGGACCAACAGCTATAAAACCCATAGTTGAAGGCCAGTGTCAGCCCATAGTTTTGTTAAAGCCCAATGCCAATCTATATCTCCATAACCCCGGCCTAGAAAGGGAACAGCTACTCTGGTGAAAGGGAGTACATGATGGAAATCATCTCAGGAGCTAAAGTCCCATGGAACCAAAAGCCAGCTCCTGGCTCATCTCCTCAAAAAGATGAGAATTCTGAGTAGTCGCCGGGTTGACAGAAGAAATCTCTGGTCCGCAGAATAATCTCCACCTCTCCTTGCCTTCCCTTCACCTCTCCCTAAAAGATGAGGCTGAAAAAATGCCATCTAAATGGAGCTGGCATGGAAAGTAGCATAAAAGAGTGAAGGGGAGAGGTAATAACCTGAGAAATGTACCTCTGAATTACCCCAAACCACAGAGCCTTTAAAAACTTGTCCTACTGGTTTCAAATTAGCCAATATCCAGAAGAATTTGTTCAATGCAGCCATAATGATTCACTGAGATTCATTCCAATCCTAAAAGGGAAAATGAAGGTGAATTTATTTTCCAAGAAAAAGTAGTAATAGATCTCTCTGGTGTGCTATGGTACAAGATGGATGGAAAGCAAAGAGACCTCACATTGGAATCATTTGTCACCCTTCTGGAGGACTCAGATGATTGACTGAGATTAGGATGTGGGTCAGACAAGTAGGGAACAGAGTTAATCTACCAGACCAACTGGCTAAAAAAATGAAAAAAATGACAGAAGATATTTTCCCTCTTGCCTAATTTTTAAAATCTTGCTAAAGAGCAAGTTTTACTTTAGATACTTTTATGAGTTGGGGGGTGGAGGTGAGAAGAGGAAAGTTGTATATGACTTATAGTACACTTTCCTCATGAGAATCTGTCTGTGGAACATTACCACATATTCTTCCAGTTCATATAATCTGCTCCTCCTTCATTAGCCCTGGGTCACTGCCTGCCTGAACAGGAAACACACCCATATTGAACACAAGTCACCTATACTGACACTAATACTGTCCATTAGCCTCAGTCTGGTCTTTCCTTCCCCAGGGAAGGCAGTGGAGAGGATCTCCACTCAGTAAAATTGAAGCAGATTATGTCTATCAGGGACAAATGGACGTAGAGATGTAGAACTTGAAACAATTAGGGATAATTCAAGCACAAAATTGTTCCACTAATGAAATAATAACAGAACTTCACACTTAGAACATTTTGCAAAGTTTGTAAAATGCTTTATAAGCCTTGTCTCATTTCATCATTACAACAAGCCTGTGAGGTACTTATTATTATTATTATTATTATTATTATTATTATTATTATTATTCTCCTCAATTTACAGATAAGGACTTTGAGGTTCTGAGAATTTAAATGCCATAGCCATAGGTCACACAACTAGAAAGACTAATCACTTCTGGATATCTGTCTTTATCCAGTTTTCCCCAAACAATTATTAATCTATTTACTGTGTCTATATACTATTTACAAGACCAGGACCAGTATTATTATAAACTCAGTGACAATGACTATTTCTTGTATTTCTTATGACGCTTTTCCAATGAGATTAGACACATTGTAGGTAGCTGCCTGGATGAGTGACTGCTTGATTGATATATATCTTTTTTTAAAAGTTTTTTATTTTCAAAACATACACATGGATATTGTCCAACATTGACCCTTGCATAGTCTTGTGTTTCAGATTTTCCCCTCCTTCCCCCCATCCCTTGACTCATCTAGGTCAAGTAAGGCAAGTAAGATTGATATATATCTTAACTTTGCAATGCATTCTTCATTCTATAGACTTTCCAATTCTTGATTCTGGGCATTTTCTCTGGCTGTTTTCCCTTCCTAGAATGCTTTTCCCTCCTCATTTCCATCTTTTAGTTTCCTTTAAGTCCCAACTAAAGCCCCATCTTTTACATAGGAAATCTTTCCTAACTTCTCTTAATCCTAATGCCTTCTCTTTCTTATTTATTTCTTATTTATCTTGAATATATTTTTTAATACTTGGTTGTTTTGTGATTGTGAACTCTTTGAGGGTAGGGATTTGTCTATTGCCCCTTTTTATATCCGCACTACTTACACTATGCCAGGCACATAGTAGGCACTTAATAAGTGACTGTTGACTGACTGAAATGTGCCTTATCTCACAATGCCAAAATTTGGTGTTGGCAGCAGATGTGATATAGCTACATTTTTGTCTGGGGAAAAAAAAACAAACCTGTTTCTCAACCATATCACATCATAATCTCTTTTCAACCTCCTCCTCCTTTTATAGGGGCCTTTCCACAATAGAAACTGGTCAGTTTCTCTTTCAGTCTTTGCTTTGAGCTATATTTGATAGCTTCCCAATAATCTTTGAGCTGAATTCTTACTGGGGTGGAAAAGTCATCAGCAGACATGGCTCTTTTCAACAATGGATGATCCAGACCAGTTCCATTGATCTTGTGATGGAGAGAGCCATCTAGACCCAGAGAGAGGTCTGGGGGGACTGAGTGTGGATCACAACATAGTATTTTCACCTATTATTATTATTCTTGTTTGCTTGCATTTTGTTGTCTTTCTCATTTTTTCCTTTTTGATCTGATTGTTCTTGTGAAGCATAATACATATATTGGATTTAACATATTTTTAACTGGCTTTACATATATTGGATCACTTGCCATCTAGGGGAGGAGGAGGAATGGAGGGAAAATTGGAACACAAGGTTTTGCAAGGGTTAATGTTGAAAAATTATCCAGGCATATGTTTTGAAAATTTAAAAAAAACACTTTAATTTTTTAAAAAGCCATCAGCATTTGGCTTAGAAATAGGTATGCCTAGTTGTTCCCTAACTGATAAATGGTCAAAAAAGATAGAAACAGGCAATTTTCAGAGAAAAAAAAAATCTCAGCTATCAATAGCCATAAGAAAAAAATTCTCCAATTAGAGAAATGCAAATTAAGACAATCTGAGACTCCACCTTGCAACCATTAGACTGGTGAAGTTGACAAAAAAATGGAAAATAACAAATACTGACAGAGCTGTGGAAAACAGGAACATTAGTGCACTGTTAGTAGAGCTGTGAATCTATCCAGTCATTCTGGAAAGCAATTTGGAACCACACTCAAAATGTTATTAACCCATGTTTACCCTTTCACATAGCGATACCATTACTAAATCTATACCCCCAAAGAGATCAGAGAAAGAGGAAAAGGACAAAATGTATGAAAATATTTATAGCAACTCTTTTTGTAGCAGCAAAAAACAAGAAACTAAGGGAATATCCATCCATCAATTAGGGAATGGCTGAACAAGTTATGTTACATGAATGTAATAGAATACTGCAATGCTATAAAAAATGATGATGGGAATGGTTTCAGAGAAATCTATAACTGATGTAGAGTAAAGTGAGCAGAGCCAGGAAAGCAATTTGCAGAATAATACCACCACTGTCAAGATAAACAACTTAGAAAGACTTGAGAACTGTGATCAGTACAATGACTAACCATAATTCCAGAGAACTGATTATGGGCATGCTACCCATTGTCAATAGAAAGGTAATGGATTCAGGATGCAGATTGTGACATCTTATTTTTACATGGTCACTGTGAAAATTTATTTTTTTTTGATTAAGTACATTTGTGACCAGCATTTTGTTTGTCTTTATTTTTCATTTGGGAAAAAGAGAATAGATAGGAGGTAGGGAAGGTGGATTTTTGCTAAATAAAAATTAAATTAATTTTTTAAAAGGAAGTTTTCTTTCCAGCTCTAAGTCTATGATCCTAAGATCCTAAAAATAGGAGTTTCTTCAGAAACATATCCTGTTTCAGGTCATTATTAGCTCTATAACTGTGGACAAGTCAGTTTCCTCATCTGTCAAGTGAAAAGGTTGGATTCTCTTTCTAAGACCACTTCCAAGTCTATCATCTATATCAACTGGTACAGCCATGAGAAGTCTTGCCTACTACATAAATCTGAAAACATGGTCTTGAACCTCAAAATGAAAGTATAATTTCATTCATGAAAATAGCCATCAAGGTTTGAGAAGGAAGTTTTTACAGGTTCCACTTGCTCAAAAAGAGCTCTGCCCTCCCACCCAAGATAGTATTGGTATTTCAGATTTTGCAAATAAGGATTCATTCCTTTGGATCAAGATTTATCCTTCTTTAGCTTTTCCTTAAAAATACAATTCCCTGAGAGAAGAAACATATTCAGTCCCTAAGAATTCAATGTAATAGTACTGCTTAATCAGATACTTTAGACTCACAGTCAAGTGAAAAAAGAGAATATCAGATCTTTACAAAGAAAAGAGATGATGATGTTGACAGGGAATACAAAGTGCACTGAAATTTCATAGTTTGTAGAGGTTCTCAATGGTAATACAATCTCTATATCCAGCTTATCACAAAGTTTTCTTCACTTCAAGCTTTTTATAATAAGAGTAAATGAAATGGCAATCTCAAATGGTGTGAGGTTGGGGAGAAAGAATGAGACAGCCAATCTTTTGTTTTTGTTTTTTGGAATGATTAGCATAAAACCTCCAAATCCCAAATACTTTCAAAGAGAAGATAATACAACAATTCCATTTTACCTGGGGTTACATTGGTTAAGTCTGGTTAAAGTATCATGGCAAGGAAACGTGTAAACCTTGGGCCTCATCTCATATAATCCTCTGAGAACTAGTCTTTGGAACTAGAGCATTTTGTTACAAATGTTCTTATAAATATGTCAGCAGCTACACTCAGAGCATAAATGGACTTAGGAAAGATCAGTCAGCAAGTTCTCCTCATTTGAATCCTGTTGCCCTTGCCAAGGTCAACTCTAAGCATTTTGTTTGAACTAAAGTATTCTCCCATCAAAAAGATATCTTTTCCCCACTTAAGAGAACTTACCAATGAATAACAATAAACTTGCAAACCCCCTTTTGCCAATTTCAGTCTTAGCATTTTCAATAGGAAGGGAAGGAAAAAAGGGAAAGTGAAGTCAATATTTTCCCATAAGAGTCTAGAATCAAGGTATTTTTCTCCGCCACCAGAGCATTTTTCCTTCCTGTTTCAAAGGTTCCTTCTTCCTCCTAGGAAATATATAAGGCAATCCTTAAGTGATGGATAAGCAGGTGTCTGACTCATTCTACACATAGAATCACCAATTTTATCAGTTTATATCTTAGCAATACTCATCTGACTGAATTCATGGGTTCCTCCCCCCCACCCCAACCTATAGGGACAAAAACACAGAATCAAATTAATATTAATTACTCTTTTACTACTGGTAATAATCATGACACTGATGCAAGCTGCAAGAAGAAGGAGGAAAGAAAAAAAAAGAATCTAGAAGGATGGAAGGATAATACTCCATTATATGGTTAGTTCTTTGAGTCTTTTATTCTTTTGTCTTTTTCCTCTTTTTGTAACCTCAGAGTTTAGCATACTGCCCTAGCGCAGAGTAGGTAATTAATGTTAGCTTATCTCATTTGGTCTTCCCAGAAACCCTGTGAGTTACAAGAGGCAAATATCATTCCCATTGTACAAGTAAGGAAATGGAATCTCTCAGAAATTATTTTACACCACCAAGGTTCCACAAGCGTGATAAGCTGCAAAGAATCACAGGAGAGTGCACCAGCTCCAAATTGAGAGCCCTTTGTACCACAAATGACTGACAGCTTGATAACTATAAGTCAAGGCTTTATGGTGAAATGAAGGGACCCATCAGGCTAGGAGTTGGGAGACCTAGCTTATAGCTGTGGAATTACTAACTATGTGACTGTGCAGGTCCTGCTTCTCAGGTAGTTTCCTCATCTCTCTTGTTGGTTTTCAGATTGTTCAATAAAGAAAAAAAAAAGTTACCCCTGATATTTTGACCGAATAGCATATGCTTGCCAAGTGGCAAAAATGGAAATTCATGTTAGTGGTTATAAACAAATATTTTAGTGGTTTTATTTTATAATCCAATCCAATCCACAAGCATTGATTAAGTACCTATTATGTTAATGTAATGTCAGCTAACAACTCACATTCACTCAACTGTACTTTCAACTGTACCCTACTACAGGCCTTTACCAATTCTTACCTGGACTATTTCAAGAGGTTCTGAACTGGTCTCCTGTCTCCTCTCAAAAGATTTTCCACACAGCTGCCAAATTGACATCTCTAAAATTCAGACTTAATTGTGTCACTCCTCTGCTCAAGACACTATGGTGGCTCCCTATTGTTTCTGGGATAAAATACAAATTTCTCTAACTGACATTAAAAGTCCTTCGTAGTCTGGGTCCAGCCTTTCTTTTAAAGCTACATTTCACATTAATTCCTCTCACCATACAAAATGGCCTGCCCGATGTACTCCTTGCACATTTTATCTCTTACATCCATGTCTTTACATAGTATTCATCATACTTAGAATCCTCTCTCTCTTTTATCTCAATTTCTAGTTATCCCCATTGCTTTTCAGGTCTCAGCTAAAGTCCCACATTTTACAAGAAACCTTTCCTGATTTTCCTGGTTATTACTATTCTGTCTCAGGAAATTAATTTGCAAATATTTTGTTTTTATTTATGGATGTGCATAAAATATTCATCCCATGGTCCTCGGTTATCCTCTCTGCTAAAAATATAAGGTCTTAGTAGGCATTTTTGTCTCTCCAGTGCCTAGCATAGTGCCTGACACAGAGAAAGCATTTAATAAAGACTTGTTGTACTTAATTGCATGGAAAGTGCTTTCAAGATAAAACATTCTGGGAAGATGGTGGAATAGGTCAGAACTTTCCAGGCTCTCCCAATTGCCTCCTCAAACAAACAGAAAATTGCTATGAAATGAACAAAAAGAAAAAATAAGGGGGTAAAGCAGTTGTCCTCCTAAGACAACTTGAGAGGATCTCAGGAAAGACTCCAGGAGATGAGAGTTTATTGAGACATTTAAATATGTGGTACAAAGCATAATTGTAATAAACCAATGAGTTAGTGTAGTGATCCCTTGGATCCCACAATACAAACCATCCAACTATATCTATAGAAAAGCAAAATTTTAAGGAAGTTATTTTTATAAAACATTCTGTAAATTCATTCCATAAAAGGTCCTAAAAACTGATGCTGTTGATGACAAATAGGCACATGAAGGAAACTGAGCACTCGAAGAAGAATCAGGTGACCTGTGTTCTGATATGTCTATATCTGGAAAAGACCTTAAAAAGACCAAAATCTCCAACTGAATCCCAAAGACATCTCCAGTCATCCTGATCTATATCTGGTCACTAGTCCCAGATGTCTCTGGTGCAGAAAATGAGGTTGGTGACCTTGCACAGCTCTCCCTCACTTACATCTAATTCACTTGCATGTCATAGCATCAGTTTCCTGATATCCTGGTTACCTTTAAGGACAATGGCACAGTGGATAGAGCATTGGTCCAGGAGACAAGAGGATCTGAGTTCAGATCCAGACTCAGACACTTACTCACTAGCTGTGTAACCCTGAGTATGTCACTTAACCCCAGTTGTCTTGCAAATAAAGAACAAAGAACAAATCACAACAAAAGCTGTTTAATTCTCAAAAGTTTCCTTTCTTCATCTGTTAAGTATGGATAATATTGACTGCTCTATCTACATACCAAGGTGTTACCATCAAATGAAGAGGGGGGGGGAACTTTTAAGTATTATATTTTAAGTGTTATACAAATGTATCACCATCATTCAAGTGGACATGGAATAGCAGACAGGAATGATCATTCAATGCTGTGGAATTCCTAGATCCATCAATCAATAAGTTTTTAGTAGTACCTGCTACTACTTACTAGTGCCAGGCATTAGAGATGCAAATATAATCGAAGAAATATGACATGGTGAAATGGAAAGAGCTCTGGACCCAGGTTTGGATCTGTACTCTATTACTTCCTATTTATATGGTGGTAGGCAAGTGGTTAAACCTATCTGAATCTTGGTTTTCTCATCTATCAAATGAGGAAATAATAACAATCCCTGAGAGGCAGCCAACAGAGCAAATAGAGAACCCGCCTTGGAGTCTGGAAAATCTGAGTTCAAAACCTGTGATACATGTATTAACTCTGGGATTCTGGAAAAGTTCCTTAACCTTTCATGTCCCAGGCAGCAGCACTCTAAATCTTTCAATTGCCAATTCACATTATCAAGGGGACTTCCCAGTTTGCTTCCCCTCACCAAAAAAAAAAAAAAATATAGTACTTACTACTTGCACAATCAACCTTCCAAGGTTATTGAGGAAAGTACATAAAGTGTTATATAAATGTGAATTATATTATTTCTTCAGAGCCAAAAGTTTACTTCCCTGCAAAATCTTTTGTCTAACACACACACACACACACACACACACACACACACACACACACACACCACAGAATGCCAAATCAGAATTACTAATCCATTTAAAATCTTTAAAGGGCACATGTAGTACCCACATACCTCAAATTCTGCCTCACCCACACATGCACACATAAACACACAAACAAGGAGGAAATAGGTTCTCCCATCTCTGCCTCTGTCTATAGGTGGGTGGGCCTGTTCACCGGCAAACAGCTTCTGAGCTGTGAGGTCCAATTGTATGAAACATCCACGCTAGCCCTAAATCACATTTCAGCTGCTCCTTGATTTTAATCTCTTTTATGTTGTTCTCTGTCTCATGTGTTCATGTTATGTTCCTGGAGGTCAGGTACTATGTCTTCTCCCATTTCTTCCCAGTGTCCAGCTGTGTTAGGGACATAAAAGGCACCCCAGGAGTACTGCCTACATTGAATTAGATTGGGTCCAGCCAACAAAGCCCCCTGCCTTCTCTGTAAAACAATATAATGACTAGATGACTACATAATCTCCTAGAATCCAAAGGATCTTAATCTGTGTCTTCTGAAGGTACATAATTTCTTCCTCTAAGAGAAATAACAACCTTAGAAGGATCTAGAATCTGGCTCTTTGGATGGTGAATAAAGAGATTCATTTTGTGGAGAAACCTTGGAGAAAAACTGCTGAGCCTGGCTCTGCTTCACAAGGTGACAGCCACATGACACCATTTTCCTGCTTGTTTCAGAATCACTGTCTTATCTGCCTTCCTCCCCCTTACCCCTTAAAATAGTTTCCCTTATGGTGTTCTGTACATAGTCAATTCAATAAACAATGATAAACTGGGGAGGTGGAGGGAGAAGGGAATAAGAAAGTAGAGGGAAAGAGATGTTGAACTTCTACTTAGGGTGCAGAAGGAGGAGTTTCTTAATAAAGGAGTTTTATAACTTTCACTTGCAATTTTAATTTTAATCAATCAACAGTTATTTATTAAGCTCCTACTGTGTTTCAGGCAACCCACTGTGAACTGTGAATTCAAAGACAAAAACAAAACAGTCCCTTCTCTCAAAGAATGTACATATGAGGTGGAAGATAATATGAACACATACACACATATACAAAACACAAGGTAATTGGGGGGGGGTGATAAACAAAGTTGCCAGTAAGGAAATCTAGATAATGTAGAAACTAAGAGTGATGAGAAATCCAAGTACAGTTTGATTTCAGAGCCTCACCTAGAAATACTGGAAATCAGACTTCTAAACTTAGCCTGCCATCTAATATGTCAATCAACTCTATGACCTCAGTTTCTCTGTCTGTAAACTGTAGATAAAAATACCTTCTCAAACATGTCTTCTCCCAAATGCTAACCAATTATTGCTTAAATGTATACAATAATCAACCTTTTCATAAAAATTTTAATTCTACTATCTCATTT
The DNA here is from genome assembly GCF_048593235.1 of Sminthopsis crassicaudata. Taxonomy (NCBI): domain Eukaryota; kingdom Metazoa; phylum Chordata; class Mammalia; order Dasyuromorphia; family Dasyuridae; genus Sminthopsis; species Sminthopsis crassicaudata. The sequence goes on along the minus strand of NC_133618.1, from coordinate 88,174,589 downwards.
CATACCTACAGCCATCTGTTAACAGAAACAGGATTTTTAGGGGAAAGTACACCAGATTTGGAAGTATGAAGACCTCTATTTGAACCCAAGCTTTCTTATTTGGTACCTGAATCACCCTGATCAAAGCATTTCATCAGAATCTATTTCCTCCTCTGTAAAATGGGGATGAAATTATGTGAGTGAAGCCTTTCCAGAAGCACTAGATTATAAATCATTGTTATTATTATCCTCACTTTAGAAATAAAGACACTGAATGTTCATATTTTGTTTTTTCTTTCTAGTAGTTTCTTCCCCTTTTGGTCTTATTTTTCTTGTATAACATGACAAATATAGAAATATGTTTTAAAAGATTGCATATGGTTAATATCAGATTGCTTGCTATCTTGGGGACAGGAGAAGGTAAGGAAGGGAGGGAGAAAAATTTGAAACATAAGGTGAATGTTGTAAACTATCTTTACATGTAATTGGAAAATAAAATACTATCAACAAAATAAATAAATAAAGGCACTGAGACTCAGAAAAGATTAAATAATTTGTTTGAGGTCACATAACTGTTGGTTAAGGGTAAAGCTGAGTTGGTGATAAATAAATAAATGAACAATGTTGGTCCCTAATAAATATAAATTGGCCCATACATGCCTTATTTTTAAAAAGCAGCAGAGAACAAATTAGAGCTTTGCCTATGCAAGGAGAAATATTCAGACTTCTAAGACACAGCCCTTATATTTTTCAGTGTTTCTTTCCTCCCCTCAACACCCACTTACATTTTATATGCACAAAATTAAACTGGCTCCTAATCAATAAAGTTCACTTCAAGACTAAATAGGAAGTAAACATCTTGGGAGTTTTAGATATCTGATTCTGTCCAATCAAGGTAATATATGATATGATATTCAATTCAATAAACATTTATTAAGCACCTACTGGGCAGCTAGGTGGTACAATGGATGGAATGCTGGCCCTGAAATCAGGAGAACCTGAATTCAAATTTCATCTCAGATACTTACTTAGCTAGATGATCTTGGGCAAGTCACTTAACTCTATCTGCCTCAGTTTCCTTATCTGCAAAATGAGCTGGAGAAAAGAATTGCAAATCAATCCAATATCTTTGCCAAGCAAACTTCAAATGGGGTCATGGAGGGTCAGGCACAATTGAAATGACTCAACAATAAACACCTAGTATGTGCCAGTCACTTTGCTAAGTCCAGGGATACAAAAACAAGCAAAAGATAATCTCCGAACTCAAAAAGCTTACAATCTAATGGGGGAGACAATGTGCAAAAAATATATAATATGTGCATGTGTACACATACACACAAGTGTAAATATATGTATACACAAACCTCTGTTCATTTAATTTTTCTCATCTGTAAAAATGGGGATCAAATGAAATAATAATTTGTGAAGATTAAATGAGATCATAGTAAATCTCTTAGCAAGTGCCTGTCACATAGTAAGTACTATATAAATGGTAGTCATTAAAGTATGGAGATGGATAGAATGTTTGTCTTGGAGGAAAAAAATTCCTGGGTTCAAATATTGCTTCTAACATTTTGTTAGAGGACCTTGAGTAAACCATTTAATCTCAAAGTTCAGGCAACTCCCTAGGATTTATCTATGAAGTCACAGGCTATATCAGTTGGTAGAGAAGGTTCTCACACACATTGTTTCCTACTATGATATTATTAGCAAAGATAATAATAGCACTTATATAACACTTTCAGGTTTGCAAAGTGGCTCACATATTGGTGGGGGATAAACAGATTGTGTCTTTAAGAAGCTTACAACATTTTGGTTGCAAAAACAGTCAATAAACAAATATGAAAAAATTGTTAATAATGATAGGTGCTATAAAATCCTTTCTCTGGACATGGCCAGTTCTCAGTTCTCCCAGGCAATAACTGTTTAAGACTTAGCAGTCAGAGTTCTCCATCCCTTTGAAGAAATCACAGATCTGAAAAATAACAATAAAAAAAGTCTTCTCTTTCCTACTAGGCAGTAAGCTCCTCCAGGGCAGGAATCCGCCTTGACCTTTTTTTTTTCATATCTCCTTTACTGCTTAAGAAATATGTTTTGTCATGTAGAATCCATATCAAATTGTGGCCTTCTGGGGGAGAAAGATGGGAGAGGAGAAATTTGGAACTCAATTTTTAAAAAATGATTGTTAAAAAAATTTTACATGAAATTTCAAAATATTTAACAAAATAAAATTAATTTTTATAATTCAATTATATTTTTGTTACATTTTAAGTTTAATACATATATATTTTTAATGAGAGATAGTCTAATGGGAGTTTACAGAAGGGAGAACCACTGTTCAGCCTGGGAAAGCTTCACAGAGAAGGAAAGGTTAGCGTTAGGTTTAAAAGTAAATTTTATAAAAGAAGAAAGTAGAATAGCATCTCAGGTACTGGGAATAGTGTAAGCAAAATCCCTGAGGTAGGAAAGTTTAAGTACAAGACAACTTTGAGAATATGAGGAAAGCAACCTGCTGGGGGCAAGTAGAATCATAAGCCTCTAAAGCAGAGGTAAGGAACCATTTTTTTCTGCTAACAGCCACTTGGATATTTATAACATTGTTAGAGGCCATACATAATTATCAACTTGGAGAACTTGTACCTAGCTTTTAGCTCATCAATCCCTACAGTTGCCTTGGCAGGGCCAGACTAAATAATTTCAAGGGCCTTATGCTGGACGATCCTTACTCTTGCTCTAAAGGTTGGCAAGAATCAGATTCTGGAGGGCTCAGAATGCCAGATTAAGAAGTTTGGATTTTATCCTCAGAGTGACAAGCAATACATTAGGTCTCTGAGGCAGGTGATGCAATGAAAATTGTGTTTAGTGTTATTATCCCTATATGAACTTCCACTCTAATCAAAAAGCAGCAAGAAGCTCAGCATGTGTTGGAGGAAAACAAATGAAAAGTCACAAGAATGAGCAAAAAATGTCATCTCTATATAGTAAGTCCTCAATTACCTAGAACTTAAATGACATACACCTTTTTTAAAATGAAAAAATTTCTAAACCAACTCAATGGTCTAGGCACTGAGATGGGAGTGAAGGTGGGACACCTTCAGTGAAAGTAACCGCTACATGTCCTTTTGGGGCTAATGTAGGAAAGCTCAGGGAGAATTTAATATATATGTAGAGTAGGTGATCACCTAGATGGGGTGATTTCAGGGCCTCTGTCATCCAAAATACAATTCTAAAAGGAACATTTTCATGTATCCTCAAAACTGATGCTGCTTGACAAAAAGAAATGGTCCAGCTGTAGAGTTAGGGGACACTGGAGGCTTTCCTCTAGGTTCTGCTCCTTGCTAAGTGTGAACCTGAGTGAGATGTTGAACTTCTCTGGATCTTCAGTTTTCCTATCTGTAAAATGATTGGCTTGAACTAGTTGAACTGTAAGGTCTCCCAACTCTAAATCTCTAATTATTATAATCTATGAGCTTTGCATTATAAGTCTGCAGATTTAATTTATACACCCTTCTCTATCCAGTTATAGGAATTCCTACTAGTTACATAGTCATTATACCTCCTCCAAGCCTAGAGACTGTAAAATTAGTTAATAAATATTAAATATTCACACGCCTACTATGTGCCAGGTCAGATCAGTCACAGTGGGATACACTATACATTATCTCTAAAATAGTGATTTCATTTTGGTCCTCTTGGAGAATGAAATACCACCACCCAACCCATGTGCCAGGCATGGGATACAAACAAGAGAAAAGACAGTTCCTGCTGTCAAGGAGGAAGTAAAAGTTTGGGAACAGGATCTGTGCAAACATGGCCAAATAATTTTGTCTACTTGGCATATAGTAGGAGTAATGAATCCTTTAAAAAAAAGCTGAATTTGTCAGTGCCAGATTCAAGTTTCCTGACTCATTCCTGAAGGAAAAAAAATCTCTGTACTAGGAATCAAGAGATTGAGATCTAGCCTTACCTCTGATACTACATTGGTTTCTCGAGATATATAGATCATTGCAATGGAAAGCTTGGAAAGGCAGGAAGTGAAGAGTATGCTGAACTTAACACCAGGAAACCTGGCTTTTAATTTTACTTCAAACATTGACTAGTTGCATAACTATATGGGCCAAATCAAATAACTCTGAAAAACCTCAGTTTCTTCATCTACAAAATGGAAATGATTTCACACTACCTGCACCTTACTGATTTGTTGTGAAGAAAATGTTATAAAAATAACATAAGATTTTTATAGAGCTAGAGCAAATCTTAGGAATTATCTCAACTAAGAATTCTTTTTTTTTAATAGTTTTTATTTACCGGATATATGCATGGGTTATTTTACAACACTGACAATTGCCAAACCTTTTGTTTTAATTTTTCCCCTCCTTCCCCCCCAGATGGCAGGTTGACCAAAACATGTTAAATATGTTAAAGTATAAATTAAATACAATATATATATATATATACATGTCCAAAAAGTTGTTTTGCGGTACAAAAAGAATCGGACTTTGAAAGAGTGTACAATTAGCCTGTGAAGGAAATCAAAAATGCAAGCGGAAAAAAACAAAGAGACTAGGAATTCCATGTAGTAGTTCCATGTAGCAGTTATGATCTGTGATAACCTAAAGTCAGCTTTGTGACATACACAAATAATTCATCTCCCTCAATACATTATATCAAGAACCTTTGATTTTATTAGGAGAGGAACACCATCTAAAAAGCAAACCCATCTGGTTGGTTGGTTATTGTTATCCTTCATTTTCTAAGAGGACCAAAATGAATTACTATGTTGCAGTGTATCTGACTGTGACTGATCAGACCAATGCAAGTTCACAATGCTGTGCCACAGGTCAGACACAAATAGTCCCTAAGAACATTTGGGATGGAGTCTCTTAACTTTACACATTTTATTTTTATTCTGAACTAATTCAATTCTCCTTTGCTCAAAGAGCACAGCACCTTCTCTGATGAGAGTACATCATACTGGGCAGCCCTATGCCAGTGTCTTTCATGTCATGCAATCAATTCTAAAGTTTTATTTTTTGTTGTTGTTTTTTGTTGTTGTTGTTGTTGTTGTTTTGTTTGTTTGTTTTTTAAAGAAAGACCTTGAGATGTCCTTCTCTCATTTTTCTGACTACTTAGTGAGTGCTTACCCTGTGTGAGTTTTTCATGACTAGCCTGGGTGACACAACTAGGGAATGTCAGAGATAGAAATTTACCCCAAACTTCCCTGCCTTCCAGCCCAGCATTCTAATCCCTCCATCATGCAGCTAGCTTCTCCTCTCCTATAATAACCCTTACAAATCCACCATCCAAGAATGCCTGAAGCTGATTTGGTTTACAGCCTATAATACCTCTTGGGCTAATGAGTACTGTAAGTCTCCTCCCTATTTATTGTGTAAAGTAAGATGATCTTTTATTAGCTCTGAAACAACTTCTCCCAGCCCTGGGATCTGGTGATGTCCTGCACATCTCCAAACCTTCCTGAGTTTCTAAACATCATGTGATACCTGATCCTAAGAGTAGAACTTTCATTTGTAGAAGTTGGTGAGCTCTAACCTAAGTATATTATTATTGTTCTCTCAGCATAGCACAGACTTTTTTTTTTTGGGGGGGGGGTACTTCATCTGGTTACTATCAGAAACTTGAACCCCAAACAGGTACTACCTGATGATTAGCATTATAATGGACTATAATTATATATTATAGATGTGTGTATGTGTGTGTGTATGTGTGTGTGTGTATGTGTGTATATACACACTCCTGAGGCATTCTGCAGAAAAACATATAAGATGTTCCCACAAGCCATATTTTATTTATATGAAATATTCAAAGCCTGATCCAGAAGTTGTATGTAGGTAAGACCCTAGAAAATTTTGTCTGCCCAAAGTTAGATGAACTTATTGAGATTAGATGCGAAATACCAAGTGCTACCCCCCCAAAAAAACACAACCTTTTTTAGTTCTTGTTGCTGCCAAAACAGTTATAGCTAAATAATATGATGAGCTGTTAGATTATTTGTAATTATTGCCTTATTATAGTTGCAATGAAATGATAAACTCTAAGGGCAGGGACTACATAATTTTTTTTCTTGCCCCCCATAGCATCTAGTATGATCCTGCACACACAAGATGTGCTCGATTCAGAAGTGAAATTGGAAGGATCAGGGAGAATTCCTGGTATGAAGAGTCTCTGCACAAATCAATCTATGACTTGACAGATAAATCCTAGAGAAGTACCTGAAATGCCAAGGGGCCGATTTGTCCTGGACCACACAGTCACAAAGATTCAACCAATCAAACAGGCAATCAACTAGAATTTATTTAGGTCTTTTATGGGCCAGTCACCTGGGCTACAAATACAAAAGTAAAAAGGCTCCTGCCTTCAAGGGGCTTACATCTAATGTAGATGGGATAAAAACAAATTCACAGCTAAGTCAATTCCAGACTTTTGTGAACTTACAGAGGACAAAAACAGGAGTTTAGGGGCTCATTCCACTCAGCATCTGATGCTCTCAATCTGCTTTCAATTCTATAAAATAAGATGTTCCTGCTCCAAATACCCTCTAGTCTCTACCTTTCCAGTCCCTTTTGTGTGTTGTCTCCCCTCATTAGATTATAAATTCCTTAAGGGAGGGGACTGTTTTTCTTATTATTAACTGTTTCCCTAGGACTTAACTCAATGTTTGGCACCTAGTAGGTGCTTAATAAATATTTAATGTATTGAGCTCAAATATCTTCAGGATCAGGTAAAGTCCTAAGGAAAAACCTTTGAGCTGAGTCTAGAAGGCAGCTACCGAGAGGTTTCAAGAGGCAGAAGTGACTGGGGAGTACATTGAGGCCATGAGAAAGAAGCATTTAGAGGCCAGAGCTGTACCAAGCTCTTCCTGATGCCAAATCCAAAATTCTGTCCACTAAAGCAGAAGCCCCTGTAATGGATACACCTGTTAACGAATGCTGGGAGGATGTGAGACAGCAGAAGGAATACATGTCAATCTTTAACATGATGTCTTGGGGTTAGCACATATCCTTTGACTCCAACATTCTCCTTGTCAAATTGTATTTAGAAATGTACAACCTCCTAGGAGAACTAATATTCTATATTATAGGTATAACATAGTTACAGTTTTGTTTTTTTTTTTTTTTTTCGTAAAATGGGATATGAGTAAACATTTGCCATGGGAATTCAGGAAGGGAAATCTGATCTAATTGAAAGTGGAAGGGGATTACACCTCAAACATGCTTCACCCATTTAAATTTATCCAGGCCCCTAGATTCTACCAAGAATTCTCTTTACTATATGACCTGGTTCTCACAACTGTCCTGCCACACATCTATACCATCACCACCACTCGTAGTATCTCAAGCTTTTTACCTCTTGCTCTGGGATTGAATATCAACTATTCTACAGTGATCCAAGAGAATTCCAACAGACTTGGGATGGAAAATGTCATCTGTATCCAGAGAGAGAACTGTGGGTGAAGCTTTTGTAATTTCACCTTTTATTTTGTTTGTTTGCTTTTTCTTTCTCATGGTTTTTCCCTTTTGTCCTGATTTTCTTTCACAATATGACTAATAGGGAAATATGTTTGCATATGTATAAACTATATTAGATTGTTTACTGTTTTAGGAAGAGGAGAGGCAAAGGAGGGAAAATCTGGAACTCAAAATCTTACAAAAATGAATGTTGAAAACTAACTTAACATGTAATTGGGAAAATAAAATACTTTTGAGGAGGAAAATCAACATTATAACTGACACTGTAAAGAACATAACAATTTCTTTCATATAAAATCCCACTGATTCTGATTTTGGAGGCTCTAAAGACCAAGCTAAATAACATAAGGAGCTGCTAGATTATTTATAATTATTGTTTTATTACAGTTATAATGAAATGATAAACTCTGCAAGGGCAGAGACCGCATCATTATTCTCTTAAAATCCATAACATTTAGCATGGTCCTGGGCACACAACAGGTGCTTTACTCAGAAATGAAATTGAAAGGATCAGGGGAGAACTCCCGATATAAAGTCTTTCCACAAATCGGTCTATGACTTGACAGATAAGTCCTAGAGAGTTGCCTGAAGCACAAAGGGGCTAAATGATTTGCTATCACTCACTATAATGTCTTAACCATGCATGTCATCCCCAGTCCTCTAGTGTCCTGATCCCACTCTGACCCTACCCAACCGGGTTCTCTGTCCCCTGTTCTATTGTAAAACAAACAAACAAATAAACAAAAAAAAACTGTCCTCTATTTTAGACCTAAACCTTGCCCCACAGGAAAATGACTACATATATGATTAATATTTAGTTTTTTATATACCTATTACTTCCCCATAATAGAATTTAATTCTTTTAGGGACAGAAGCTATCTTGGCTTTGGCTTTGTAACTCATATCTAACATAGTATCTAGCAAACATTAATTAATTCTTATCTATTAACATAAAGTAAGTCCTTAATAAAGACTTGTTGATGTTAACCAGGGAAGGTTTCATGGAGAAGGCACAACTCTAGGAAGCAGTGAATGAATCTAGAGCCTCTTATTTCTAAAGGAGGGACACTTTTCACTTGGTTTTCCCTCATTTTGTCAGGTGTGACTGAAACACCCAAAAGACAAGAAGGTTTTATGAAGCACCAAGGAAACACTTCTCCAATTGCTCCTTAAAATTCATTTCTATTCAATTATGTAGGGTGCAGTACAGGTGTCCAGCCCTGGACAAGAAACAAGAAGACAGAGCCAAGTTCTGAAAGAGAGCAAATGAGAAAGTGTCTAAAGGTGTGGTACAGATCATGAGCACTATAGAACTATTGAATAGTTCAGGAAAGTTTTACAAAGCAAAAGAAACCTTGAAAGCTGGGATTCCAGCCAAGAGACATAGTAAGGAAAAAGACACAAAGGTATGTATATATGCATATATTTGAGGCAGAAAGACCTGAGTTCAAATTTAACCTCAGATACTTAATAGCTAGCTATGTGAATAACAAATGAAATAACATTTGTAAAGCACTTAATATAATGCCTGGTTTATAGTAGGTACTTAATAGAGACTTGTTTCTTTCCTGTTTCAAGACTTCTAATACACCTCCCAGCTCTAATTTATAGTGATTCTGAGTGTGGTGAAAAGTAAAAGCCCCATCAAAGCTTGTATGGAATGTTAGAATTCACTGGGAAAGACTTCAGAAAGATAGTATGATAGAGAGAAGAAAAGAGGAAACAAAAATCAGGTTGGGGGTACTGGATTTAAACCAAAAAGAACAAGTTTTTAATGATAAAAGGTATCAATGTGTGATTACTATAGATACATGAGGTTTTTGGTTTGCCTAAATGTGATATTAGTGGTATTGTTCTAATTAGGCTTTCCAAGAATGTAAATACTAGTGGGGATATTTGCAGACTGTAGAAAGGAATGAGTGGAGCCTAATTAGTCTAATGCTCTGAAAAGAAAGCATCTAGTTCTAAGAGAAAAAAAGTTTAGACTTAAAGGAGACCTATATTCAAATGTCACCTGACTGAATGACCATAACTCATCCTTTCAGTCCCACCAAGGAAACTTTTTTTTAGACTATAAATTGCAATTATCAATCTGTATTGGTAAAGGGGGTTTCCCACAGGTAGTTCTGTGTACTGATTAAATGAAGTGTTTGAACAAAAATAAAAAATTAAACCCACAACAAACACAAGATTACCTTAATGGAAAGGAGGGTGTTCTATTCCCCTTGCTCACTAAAAATTTGAGATAAAGTAAATATTAAGCAGTAACTAACAAAAAGTCCCCTCCCAAGTCGTACTCTGACACTAAAGAACTATGTGATCTTGATTATTTAATCTCTCTTATCTACAAAATGAAAGAACTAGATTAGATGCTCCTTAAGCTCTAAAATAGGACTGAGCCTGAGTCAGAGAGAACTGAGTTCAAATGCAACATCAATCACTTATTGGCAACTAACCTGTACAAATCACCAAATCACCAAATCACCTACACCTCAGAGTTGTTGTAAGGATAAAAATGAGATAATATTTATAAAAGCACTTACCATAGTGCCTGGCACACAGCATTTTATAAGTGCTTGTAATCTTCCATTCCCTCTATATCTATGATCCTTTAGGCCCCTCTATTCAAAATGGACTTTTCAGCCACTCCTGATGATCAAAGCCAAGTGGCCTGGATCCCTGGATATTTTCTAATGTCCTATCCCTTTGGGACTATTACTCAGCTATCTTAGGAGACATTACCCAGTAGGGTTACAATTAACCCCATTGCTTCAAGTACTTGCCACCCTTATCTATGCCCCCCATTTTTACATAGGAGAACCCTTTGGAAGTAGCACCCTTTTAATAAGATGCACAATTAAGGAAGGTAGATTAGGACACTAAAAAGAACAATGAGCTAGGAACCAGGGGACCTGGGTTCTTGTTTTAGCTTGGTCATTGGCTCATCTGATGATTACAGCAAATCACAACTTCTCTACCCTTCTGTTAAATGGAATATAACACATGCATTACATAGCTCCTGTATTACATAGCATTACATAGAGTGAGTCAACTAGCATTTATTAAACATTTACTATGTTCCAGGAACTATGCTAAGTGTTGGGGGAGGGAGGGAATTGTTCCTACCTTCAAGAATCTCACCTTCTAATTAGGGAGTCAACATGAAAATAACTAGGGACATAAATGATATCCACAGAATAAATAAGGCAGATTTACAGAGAAGAAATACTAGTAGTTGGGGAGAGGAGGAGAGATTTTGGCAAAAGGTGGGAGCTGAGTTTATACCTTAAAAGAAGACAAAAAAGCTAATGAATAGAGATGAGGAAGGGCAATAGCTGGCATGGAGCTGAGAGGTAGTGTTATATATGAAGATCAAAAAGTTGGCCATTATAGAGTCTTCAGGGGGAAGTTCAGTGTAAGAAGACTATAAAAGCAGAAAGGGGCCAAGTTAGAAAGAGCTTCAAATGTGAAACAAAAAACTTTATAATTGCCCCCAGAGTTCATTAGGAAAATCACTTTGGCAGCTGTAAGAAGGATGGATTGGAGTAGAAATCCATTTGACAAGGAGACCAACCAGAAGTCTAATACAGTAGTATAAGAGAGAGGTGTTGAGGGCCAGTAATAGGGTGGTTGTGTGTGAGAAAATGATGTAGGACAGATTGTATGAAGATTCAAATGATGAGATTTGGTGACATACTGACTAGATGGGATGAGGTTGAAAGAAGAATTTAAAATGATCCTGAGATTGGGAGCCTGGGTAGCTGAAAAGATGGTGGTATATTCAATAGTAACAAGAAAGTTCAAAAGAAAGAAGGGTTTGGGGGAGATGAAGAGTTATTTTCCAACAAGAGTCATAAAACTGTTTTGAAAAGTACAATAGACTGTATGAGCCCATGCCACTATTATTAAGAGAAAAGGCATTTGTCTATAGACAATGCACTGAGAAATCTCTGGCAGAGGGCTTCTCTCCCCTCCAACAGAAGAAATTCTGGGCCTTCCAGGGATCAAAACTAAGGAAGCAATGTCATGAATCCTTCAACATCCCCTGCAGATCCTTTACACCATCCCCTGTCTCTTCTCATGTCTCCATCATGGACAGTTCCCAGACAAGCCCATTACTGAAAACAGTCAGCAGAAGAATATTGCAGATTTCCTCCCGCCACAGGTCTGAACCCATGCTTGCAGAGCACTCCTGCAAAAGCAGCCATGTTTGTCTATGAGCAGTGAATGCTCTCCCTATTGTCCTGTCCATTTCATCTGCAAACATAGCAGCACTCCCTTATGAAAGAATCCCTTCTATCCTATGTAATCACAAAACACATCGCCTAAAAACCATCCAAAGTCATAGATTTGGTATATTCAGAACCTCATCCTGGAATAAAGAATCCTTTCAATCAATCACTTTGTACAAAGAAAAATAAATGGAGTTTATTTCTATTATGTTGAGACTAAAGGCTAAGTGTGAGCTTGAGAGGAATATAGAGAAGATGGAGAGAAATCTTATAGAAAGAAACAGGTTGACTTTTCCAGATCTTTATCACTTTCTATGTTCCTAAGGTTTTTCTGGTGAATCTTGATGGATTTCCCTTGTCATCACAGTAACCATGGTTTCAGTCAGTCTACATTACACTCATGATCATAGAGAGAAAAGGCTCACACATTTTCCCCAAGTCCCATCTGATACATATGAATAAAAAAAACATAGATATGGCACTAACCCTAGCTGACATTCAACTTTTGACCCCTAGGAGGTTGGATCATAAAACAGAAAAGTCTTTGTATCTAAAAATCAAAATATTACCAACCTTCTAAATTCAGGTTTGGGAAATAGAGATCTATCCCTTTGCTGCTAAGAATATGAATGATAACCCTGGGAAATATAAATAAATCTTCATGCCTGCATTTCTCTGCAAACAAGTAGAATGGTCTGAAAATATAGAAAAGCATTCCTAACTTAACACTTCTCTACCAGAAGCTTAACTGTGCTCCCTTCTCCTTTTTCTGAATGCCAAGGTTGAATGTATTTCAACTGATTCTACATTGACAAGCTCTGTTACCAATATTCTAATATTTTGACAATTTCACCAATCAACTAGACCTCACTCTTAGAAACAGTATCATATTGCACAGTACCTTAAAAGATAAAATAGGGCAACAATGTAACTTTAACTAGAGCTGCACAGAAACTCTATTACCCACAAGTACAACCTTTTCAATTTCCCCCAAGAAGCAATCCAAGAGACTCTGGGTAAACTGTAGCATCTCTGAGATTCCTTTAAAGCAGCTTCAGCTAACGTTTTAGGGATTCTGAGTGTCACAAAATAGATCGCATTTCTATCCCTAGATAACAGAAAATTAGCAAACCACCCAGCAACAGAAGAAAAAAGCAAACCCCAAAACGAACAGCTTTCCATTGAAACGCACCCCACTCTGCGTTTATTTGATTTCAGATAAATGAAATCATCAAGCCGGGTACCCCCTAAAGCCGTAAGAAGGCTAGCGGAGCCACGTGCATTTTTCAGGGGCTGCCAGGAATGAGAAGCAGTCCTCTAAGTGGCCAGAGGACCAGTACTGAGTGACCAGCCTTGGTTTTCCTTCAGTTCCTTGAGCTGTTTTGAGTTCCCAGACGTGATCTCGGAATCAACCCAACCTGAACCAGTGGGGAGGTGGGGACCGAGGGGGAGTGGGAGGAAGAGGGAAACAGGAATAAGGAAACCTTAAGGAGCTCACTGTCTCCTATTCCCCAGGTTCAGCTTCCTCGTCCCAGGCCTCTCACTCTGCTCTCTATTAAAAATGGGAATGGGGTATCCAATGCCACCGAGACCCTCCCGAGTGACTCTAAGTTGCTTCAGGTAGTGAGTACCACCTCCACCCCCCCCCAGTTAAAAGACCCCTGTCGCTCCAAGGCCACACTTTTCCCAGAAAACCCCGCCCGTTCGCTGCCCCGACTCCTGCTCCGAGCGGACCCTTCCCGCCCCCCTCCGACCCCGACTCCGGATATTCTCACCCAGTCCTCGAAGTGGCGGCTCCCGTTCTGCAGCAGCTCCTCAAATTGGATGGTGCAATTGGCGACAAAGTCGTCGTACCCTATGGGGGCATCGTGGAAGACGGCCAGTTCAATCTTGCGCCCGTTGCACACGTCGGTGACAAACTCGTCGTGCCAGGCCGGGCTGTTAGTCTTTTGCTTGGTGGCCGTCTGTCCGATGCGCGAGTCATCGACATTGAGGGCGATGTAAGGGTCCAGCAGAAACGTCTGAGGCCGGGGTCCCACCGCATGGCGCAGTGACCAGGCTGTGGGTTTCAGGCTCACGGCCTCGCAGATCTTGATCTTCAGGAGGCCATTGAAAACTACCATGGTCGAAGGCGGGCCGGTGAGGGTGAGGGGTAGGGATAGGGAGCAAAAGAGCCGGGGTCACTCAGCCCAGGAGTTCAGCGATAAATAAACAAGGGTTCTCTGAGCTGGGAGGAAGGGTTGGTCCGGCCGGGGTCTTCTTGGGGCGGGAGGGACGGGGACGCCTGGGTCCCCCCTCTCCCGCCCACCTCTCTCAGGCTTACACTCACGCACACACACACGCCTACACTCTATCTACACCTTGTAGTGCTTTGCCCTGGCTCTGGCGATTCCCAGCGAGTGCATGTATTTCCTCGCTGGGTTTCTAACGGAAAACAGGGAGGGGGGGTAGGGATGGGGATGCGGGGAGAGCAGAGGGACGTCCGTCTTTGAATCAATCCTCTCCTCTCTCGCCCCAACACCTCTGGAAAAATGACAACAAATATGTACACTATATAGGCTCACTCTCACCTCACTAATGCTCCTAGTGTCTAGGACTGTTTGAGGAGGGAAGGGGGGGGTGTCGGGAGAAGAGTGGGCGCTGCGCCCGACTCTTACCTACCTTTCAAAAACATAATCTCCGGGAAATTATTACTTTGGCCGGGGGTGGTTGGTTGTTAGGGAAATTGGGCAGGGATGGGGAAGGGGAGGAGGGATGCAATATAAAATGTAACTAGGATCCTCTTCGCAAATCCAGCTTCTGCTCCTCTAGGAGAAGAGGAGTGTGAGTGTGTGTCTGTGTGTGTGCAAACACACACACACACACACACACACACACACACACACACACACTCACACACACTCCCACTGCTTCCTCCCAACCCCTCGTTGCCTTCTTCTTGTTGCTCTTCTTCACCCTCAGTCTGTATTCGAGAAACGCCAAAAGCCCAGAACCTTACATCCGCACAGGATCCGGGGGTCTGTTTTGCTGCTGCTGTTGCTGCTGTTGCTGCTGTTGCCGCTGCTTGCTGATGCTGCTGCAGCTGCAGCTCCAGCCACCGCCGCCGCCGCCGCCGCCGCTGGGGCTCCACCTCACACAGGCCAGGCAGGCACTAACCCAGTACTCACCAGGAGCCTGCTTGCTGGGGCTGGGGCTCCGGGAGCTTTCGGCTTTAAGCCCCACCTCCCTCCGTTCTAGCTCGGCCTCTGACACTCGCTCCCCCTAGCTCTCTCGCTCTGTCTCTAGATCTCTCTCCCTCCCTCTCTCTCTTCCAGTGAGTGTGTGTGTCTAATGCAGGAAATGCGCAAAAGACGTCAGTGTGTGTGTGTGTGTGTGTGTGTGTGTATGCGCGCGCCTGTGTGTGTGTGTGTGTGTGTGTGTGTGTGTGTGTGTGTGTGTGTGTGTGTGTGTGTGTGTGTGTGTGTAAATAGAAAGTTTTGCCGGTTGGGGGAGCAATACGAGAAAAGTGTGCAGAAGATAGGGAGGGAATAGGGAGAGTGGAAAAATCTTCCCTCCGTTTATGCAGGCGGGGGAAGTGGGCGGGCGGACGGGAGATCGAGTCCCGCTTGCCCCGGGGCTGGCGGGACGAGAGGAGGGGCGCTTAGGGGTCGGAGGGGCCACTGACTTGAGATTCGATTCCGACCACATAGCGGACTGAGCCACTGGGACGCGCTTTGCTCTCAAAGTCCCGGGTGCCCCAACTACCCGACGCCGGGGAGGAGCGATCCCGCTTGGAGATTTCGGGGGACCGTATCTCCGCTTCCCACCTCTTTCCAGGTTCGGGGAGATAATCACTCGGCACGTCTGGGCAAAGACAAGGGGGTGAAGAGTGTTCCTCCCTCCCTAGGGACTGCACACCGGTGAGGGGAATGAAGGCTCCGGAAAGGGTGGGGAGGGGGGGCGGTCGGTAGCGGTCTCTTTGTTTTGTTCTGCTACAAATTATCCCTTTTTTTGCAACATTCCGTGCTTAGGGATCCCTGGTACTTTTCGCTTTGAGAGGACTTGATGGAATCCAGTTTTTGGAGGTGTTTCGCCAGAGTCTTTTGTACCTCTGTGTGTGTTTTCAAGAAAAGTATCTATTAATATCTGTTTTGGACTGTCCCCTGCCCCAGACCTTTTGTTGATCAAGCCAAGCTGACAGCCCCTGTCCTTGCAACGGAGAAACTGGGCGCGTATAGAAGGGAGTATGTGTGAGTGTGTGCGCGTGTGTGTACGCGCGCGCGCTTGTGTGTATGCTAATTTCCTCCGTAACCTTTAAACTCTCTCTCTCTTTCTCTGGAAAGCTGCAGCGATGGCTAAGTCACGTGAGGTCCGGATCCCTGGGCTGCTGGGGAAGAATGTCCTCTGCTCTCTGCGCGCCGGGGAAATGAAGCGCGGCCGGGCCAGGATCCTGGCTGGCTGTCCCGCGCCGGCGGAGGCGGGCGGGGAGCTGGAGAGGAGGGCCCAGGGACGCCGAGGGGTGGGCCTCGGCTCACGGCTCCGGAATAGGATTGGCTTCGGAAAGAAACTGTGTCAGCAAAGAGGGGAGGAGGACGGAGGGAGGGATACATGAAATCGGAAATTTTGCAAAAGAAAAAAAAAGTCTCTCGTCCCCAATCTATCAGCCAAAAAAAATAAAATAAAACCTTAGTCTTGCTGAGGACGTCGGACTCGAAGTCCAACCTCGGAGCTTGGTACAACATCGTTGACAGGTGCTTTATCCAATTCCTCCAAGGACACAAAACAGTCCGTTTCATTTTGTTTGTGTGCGCGCGCATCTAGTCAGGAGAAAATTCTTTATAGAATCAAATTGTCTTCAGCAGTCCTCATTCTGCCCCCTGAAGTGCAATAACCACAACAAAAATAATGCTTAGCATTTAAATACATAAAGATTTGCAAAAGGCTTTCCAACTCACCCCGTTTATCCACGAAATCATCCAGAGAGAAAGGGTAGGCGCTACCTTCCTCCCGCAAAATTAATTCCCCTGACCTGCGGAGGTAAAATACGCTGAAGAATTATGAATTTCTGCCCACAACTCAGTTGACACAATTACAATTGATACAATACGTATTTTAAAAATACTTTTTCTTACTACAGTCTCATGAGGCAGATAATAACTGATGTTTATGTTTTATGTAACCCTTTAAAGTTTGCAAAGAGCATAATAGACAATATTTAAATAAAAATTGCTTAATAGCTCTAAAGCTGGAAGGGAGCTGAAATAGATCTGAAATTGCCGATCAATCCAATCCACTCATTTTACAGATGAAGAAATTGAGGCCTAAATGGAGGAAAGTGGCAGGCTAATAAGTGACAGCCAGAACTAGAATGCTTTTGATTCCAGGTACAGTGCTCTGTCCCATGCTTTCTCAGCCAATTCCTTTGAATATCACACACACACACACACACACACACACA
Source organism: Sminthopsis crassicaudata (assembly GCF_048593235.1). Lineage (NCBI taxonomy): Eukaryota > Metazoa > Chordata > Mammalia > Dasyuromorphia > Dasyuridae > Sminthopsis > Sminthopsis crassicaudata. The sequence goes on along the minus strand of NC_133618.1, from coordinate 88,157,454 downwards.
CACACACACACACACACACACACACACACACACACACACACACACACACACTGTTTATCTCCGTGATGGTATATTTCCATTTTTTATCCTAGGCAATACAATTCTTGATAGGTCAAACAAATCATTATGAAATTACTGTAATGTTATCCCTGTTGCTCAGAAGACAGACAAGCCTGACAGGGTAATTAGCCAGGATATTTACTTGGTGACAATGGGGATTCCTCAAATGCAAAAGACTGGGAATTAAGAATTGATTCCTAAATAACATAGATCTAAGTCAGCTTCTTTTATCTTAATAAGCAAGGGGAGAGGTGTTGAATTACTGTGGCCACAACTGAATTTCTTTTTTGTCAGTACATTAATTGTTGTTCAGTCTTGTCTAACTTTTCTGGACCCCATTAGAGGTTTTCTTAACCAAGATACTGGAATGGTTTTCCATTTCCTTCTCCACCTCATTTTACAGAGGGAACTGAAGCAAACAGGGTTAAATTATATGCTCAGGATCACACAGCTAGTATTGGAGGCCAAATTTAAAGGTAGATTTTCCTAATTCTAGGTAAGGTGCTCTATCCATGACACCAGAGTTTTTTTAACTTTTTCCACTAGTGATCTTTTTGTCTGAGACATTTTTACACAACCATGGATTTATAAGATAAATACACAAATCAAATATTTCCTGATAATAAATCATCATTTCATGACAAATACCCCACTTGTATAAAATAAGTATACAAATCAAACATTTAATGATAAGTTAATTTCTCAGCCCCTCATTATGGGATCAAGATTCAGTTTAAGAAGCTTTATTTCACCTAGCTGCCCTAATGCATTAGTAAAGACCAATAAATAGATCAACTAAAATAGGACAGCTAGATGGTGTTGTTGATGGAGCATCCATCCTGGAATTAGGTATGCCTAAATTCAATCTAATCTCAGATACTTACTAGCTGTGTGAACCTGGACAAGTCACTGAACCTTGTTTGTCTCAGTTCTCCGCCTGTAAAAATGGCAAGTACCTTTGCCAAGAAAATCTCAAACAGGATCACAAAAGGTCAGACATGACAACAAAATGTATAATTTTAAAATATAATCTCTAATGTGTTGGGAAGGGAGGAAATATATAACACCTACAGTGATCCAAGCATGAAATTATATGCCTTTGAAGCATTTGATGTTCCCATTTTACAGGTAAAGAAACTCAAGCAAACAGAATTTAAGTGATTTATCAAAGGATACAGCAAGTAATTGAATCTGCATTTGAGGTCCAACATTATCATGGACCACCAGTTGCTTTTGGGGTTGGGCTGTGAAGTTTCATTGTGATGTCATCCATACTCAAAACTGGAACTGTAACCAAATCAAGTAAATGGATCTCAGAGATGTTCTTAAACCTGCTAATTTACAAAGTTTCAGGAATCAAACAGCATCGACTAGCATCCTGGGTAGGGATATAGAAAGAGATTATGCTCAGATTTTAATTTATTTTGAACTCTTGGATTCCACAAATTCCAAAACCATAATTTGACCTTCTTCTTTAATTGCTACAGTGTTCATTTCTTAAGACAGAGGAATATTATTTTGGAAAGCAATTCTTGATGACTGATATAACTGTCTTTAATACATGTTTAATTCAGATAGAGAAACATTGATGATGTGGTTTGGGTTGCTGGTCTTCACCTATGTATTATTGCATCAGTGTAAGGAAACTCCTTCCTTGATGCAGATCAGCAACTTTTCTGTATTTTATGATCTCTATAGAGATGCCTGGGGCACTGAGAGATTAAATGATATCTATTGCTCAAGATGGTTCATGTCAGAATCAGGAATGAAATCCAATTGTTCCTGACTCAAGGCATGTCTGGCTGCCTCAGTATGGAGGTAACAGTAATACTTGTCTCACAGGATTCTTATATGGATGAAAGGATTGTATGGGTGTAAATTTAGAGCTCCGGGTCCTCTAAATTCAACCTCTTCATTTTACAGGTAAAGAAACTGATCCAGGAGGTTATGATTTGCCTAAGGCCACATAGGTAGTAAGTGTCAGAGTCATTTTTTTTAAATTAAAGCTTTTTATTTACAAAGCATATGCATTGCATGGGTAATTTTTCCAACATTGACCCTTGCATAACTTTTTGTTGTAAATTTTCCCTTTCTTCCCCCACTCCCTCCCCCATTTGGCAAGTAGTCCAATACATGTTAAATATGTTGAAATATATGTTAGATCCAATATGTGTATACATATTTATACAGTTATCTGGTTGAGCAAGAAAAATCAGATCAAGAAAGAAGAAAAAGAAAAACTGACAAAAAAAAACCCTATAAGCAAATAACAACAGAGAGAGTGAGAATGCTAAGATGTGTTCCACCCTCTGTTTCCATGGTTCTCTCTCTGGATGTAGATGGATCTCTTCATCACTACACAAATGGAACCGATTTGAATCATTTCAATGTTTAAAAAAGCCATATTCATCAGAATTGATCATTTTTTGTTGTCTTGTTGCCATGTGTAATGATCTGGTTCTGCTCATTTCACTTTGCATCAGTTCATGTAGATCTCTCCAAGCCACAGAGTCATATTTTAAACTCAGATCTTAAACTCTAAAACCAGAATACCTTTAAGTGCATCATACTTAAGTTAAGGGATATAAAAAAAAGTTCTTTGCAAACTTTATAGCCTCGGTATGTCACATTATTAAATACAACATTGATATTTACACTATCCTACTAAGACTTTCTCCAAACTTGGTAGATAAAGCATTCACATCTTATTGGAGATTGGAGATAACAATTTGAGCTTTTGAAATGATCCTTTATGAACTTAATGAAAGGGGTGGGAAATCTTTACATTTACCTTGGGAGGAAATTTTTTCAATGGATGGCTTTTCTTTAAGTTAATGATAAAAATTTTTTAACAATTTGGAGGAGAGGCTTAAAATCAGAAATGTTCAATCAAAATAATGTTTCATTCAATTCTAAATGCTCTGAATTCTAAATGCAACTGAAGATAATAAATTGTAGTAATCACCTTAAGAACTTAAAATCTATGGTCACTTTAAACTCTAAAATTTTATTTATAAAAGTTAGCATTTATTCATAAAGCATTTTAATGTTTTCAAAGCACTTTATAAGTATTATCTCATTTTATCTTCACAACAAACTGGGAGGGTAGTACTATTATTTATCTCCATTTAATACATAAGGAAACTGAGTCAGATAGAAGTTAAGTGACTTGCAAAGGGTTACATAAGTATCTATCTGATTTGAATTCAAGTCTTTGTGATTCAGATCTTTCCAGTAATCTATCCAATTTACTTGACTATAAGTTTCATATATGCAATACTGAATACATTCAATTGGCACAAAACTATGTTACCTGGGTCCTGACTCTAATAGCTTGGTTACTTGATTTTGGTTTTAGTTTTTGAGAGGCAACTGGGTTTAAGTGACTTGCCCAGGGTTACACAACTAGCAAGTGTCTGAGATCAGATTTGATACAGCCAATGTTCTATCCAAGTCATCTAGCTACCCCAGTTTTGTTACTTGAGAGAGGGAAGGAATGAAGAAAGGAAGGAAATGTTCTAAGAACTGTTTTCTCCTATATGGAAAACACCCAATACTGGAACACAGAGAAACAGAAGGAATTCAGGTCTGCTCTTTGGTATATACTGCATGAGCAAAGATATCTTTTTTTTTTTTTTTTTTTTTTCAGCCTTTATATTTCAGCTTTTGGACAGCTCTGATTAGGAAATGTCTCTTTATTTGAATCCTGAGTTCACATCTTTGAAACTTAAGACTGGAACAAGTCTAGGCCCTCTTCCAAATGATGGTTCTTCAGTTACTGGCAAACTTCTGACATTTCCCCTGTGATCAAATATAAAAACACTTTTAGTTTTAGTTTTGTATTTAAAGTTTTTCAAACTTTATCTTTCCCACTCTACCTTTCCAGTCTCATTATCTTCACTGACTATTTCAATGACCTTGCCTCACATATAACTTAATGTCTTCCATCTTGGAGCTTTACGCTAATTGTCCTCCATGCTCTAAATACTTTCTGTCCTTATCTTTTTGTTGAAATTCTTCATTTCAGTTCTTCAAAACCTAGCTAAGATGTTACCTTCTACATGAGGCCTTTTCTGAAGCTACCAACTGTTAGTCCCTCTCCCTTCAAGGTTACCTAATCTTATCTACGGATATACATGTGTGTTCATGCGTGTATTCATATAATGTTATATATCCTTCCAACTCTGTGACCCCATGAGCTTGGTCCATGGAATTTTCTTGACAAAGATACTGGAATGATTTCCCATTTTCTTCTCCAGTGTGACCCCATTTTACACATGAGGAACTGAGACAAATTGGGATGAAATGACTTGGTCGGGTTCATACTATTAGTGTCTAAGACAAGATTTGAACTTGGATTTTCCTTACTCCAGGCCTAGTCCTCTATCCTCTGCACCACCTAGTTATTTCTAAAGTTCAGACATATACAACACATATAGACATATATGATCATCTGTGCACACACATGGATATAAACATACACATATGCATGCTGTTTCCCCCATTAGAATGTAAATTTGTCAAGGACAGGGAGTATTTCCCTTTTGGTCTTGTGTCCCCAGTGAGTGTATAGGGTCTGACACATAGTAGGTTCTTAATAAATGCTCTCTTAACTGATTCATATCCCTAATTGTTCAACTGATGCTCTTATGACATAAACTTGATGTGTTTCACCATCCTAGATAATTGTATTATAGATTTAGAACTGGAAAGTACTTTAGAGGTCACTTAATCCACCCTTCTCATTTTAAATATAAGGAAACTGAGGCCCAGAGATTTGGGTCTTGCCCAAAGTTGCACAGGTAGTAAGTGAAAGAGTCAAACTCCAGCCCTATGATTCCAAGTGCAAGCATTATTTCTTCTGATGGTCTTTCCTATTGCACTTCTCTAGAATTAGTTGAATTAGACATGACCCTTCCTAAAATGTAGTGGTCCAAACTGAATGTGTTAACTCCAGGTGTGAACTGACCAGAAGAAATTGGATTTAGACTATATGCTTCTTCATGAAGAAGGGTTTTTTTTTTTTTTTTTTTTTTTTTTAAGACAATTCTGGTTAAGTGATTTGCCCAGAGTCACACAGCCAGGAAAGTGTTAACTGTCTGAGGTCAGATTTGAACTCAGGTCCTCCTGACTTTAGGACTGGTGGTCTATCCACTACACTAACTAGCTGCCCTGAACACTTCCTTTCTTAATGTAGCAGAACATCACATTAGCCTTTTCAGGTGCCTATCACCCTGCATTGAGTCTGTAATCTCAGTGACCCCCAGATCTTTTTCAGATTAACTAGTGTCTAGCCACTTCTCTCACATCCTGTGTTTCTCAAGTTGATTTTTTTTAACCTAAAGACTTTTCATTTATCCCTACTAAATATTATCTTATTAGATTCAACCTCATGTTTAACTATTTTTAAAAAGTCTTTGATTCCTGAATCTGCTGTTCTAAATAATAATAATAATAATAATAATGTTCCTTTGTATGTCTGCAAATTTTCTCACCATGTTATTCTATACCTTATTAGAGTTATGACAGGCAAGATGGTACAATGGCTATGGAATCAGATGATCTTAGTTCAAATCCCATTCTTAATGCTTATTACCTTTGTGATCTTGGGCAACCCATTTAAGCTCTTGAGTTTCAACTTCCTCAACTATAAAATGAGGGAGGGAAGACTGGACTAAATGGTGTCTGAGATTCCTTCTAGATCTATGATCCCATGACCTTAAACAATAAAGAGACAAGCACAAATCTCTGAGGAACTCCACTGTAGATCACAAAACATTAATGGGTTTTGAAATGGTCAGTTGTCTGTCTTATATTCTATGTGTGCTCAGGGTAAGAAATTTGATCACCTGGGTAGTGGAACATAGCAGCCCAGCAACCAAAAAGAAAACTCTTCCAGAACTCAGCTGGCCCCATGCCAGACCCACACTCATCTGGCTCTTTGCCCAACTCAGCTCCAGGAAGCTCTCCCCACCCCCAGGTTTTAGTTTCACACCTGTCACTCTCTTACCTGTTTTTATTGTAGCCAGCTCTACTGGGTATATTAGAACAGAATCTGAACTGCATCTCTAAACCATTACCTAGGTAGAAGCTAGAGTAGGGGGTGGGAAGAGACATTGGTGAATGGAACATGCTCAGTTGTCTTCTCAATATCTTTCAATTCAACAAACATTTATGACGATGACTATGTAGGAGAAACAAAAAAACCCTAAAAAGTGCTAAGCACTGGAGATACAAAAAGAAGCAAAAGGCAGTCCTGCCCTCAAGTAGCTAAAATGGAATAGCGAAACATGAAACAAATCTATATAGAGCAAGTTATACACAAGATAAATGAGCAATAATTAAAAGCAGGAAAGCACTGGAATAAAGAGGGTGTGGGGAAGACTTCCAGTAGAAGTTGGGATTTTAGTTGGGATTTGAAACCAGAGTCAATCCTCAGAGCACAAGAAAGAAAACATTCTAAGCAAGGGGGACAGCAGAGAAAATGAACAGGGATTTTGCTTCCTCCACTCTCAAGTCACAGATAAATACATTCTACCAAAAAAACAAAAAACAAACAAATAAACAAAAAAACCTAGTCTACTTTGTCTCCCATTCAGATCTGGATCTCTGAAACAAGTGATTATTTGATCGTCAAATATTAGTGTAGTGTTTACTGTGTGTTCCAAGGATTTGTTGGAGGTGCTGTGTTGGAGTTAAACTTGATCCTTATTCCCAAGGAGATTATAACACAGTTGAGAAGATCACTTATATATTTACTATACATGTGACTTTGGAAAGCTCATCCAAACTCTCTTAGCTTCAGTTTCCTCTTCTGTAAAATGAAGCGGAGCCTGAAATCTCTTCCAACTCCAGTTTTCTGTGGTCCAACAATATGAACCACCATTTAGCCAACTAAATGCACTGAGAGGTACAAGGCTCCAAATGAGGGAATCAGAAAAGATGAGCCCTGCAATCCTTTCTAGCCCTAAATTCTATGATCCTATAACTCCAGATGATGTGGGTGTTCCTGCCCCTTATCTAGGACAGCAGCTGTGTAAACTAGGCTTTCCTTTCCACCCACCCCACCCCCAACTCCCTTGCCCATCTTTCTCTCCAGGCCTTCAGTTCCTTTGAGCTTTTAGAGCCAAATTGCCTTTGCTGGTCTTGACCAGCACTAAAAAAAATATACAATTAGAACCAAAGAAAATATCAGAATTGTCAGAGACCTAGTAATCACATGGCCAACCCTTTCATTGTATATATTTAAGAAACTGAGGTCAAACAGATTAATTAATTTATTGAAGAGTAAGAGGGCCAATACTAGGACCACACTCTTTTATTTATTTCTTTTTTAATATTATTTTATTTTTCAAAAAACATGTGAAAATAGTTTTCAACATTCACCTTTGTAAAACCTTGTGCTCCAAATTTTTCTCACTTTCCCCCTTCCCCATCCTCAAGATAGCAACCAATCTGATATAAATTAAGTAAATGCAATTATTCTAAACATATTTCCATATGTGTCATGCTGTGCAAGAAAAATCATATCAAAGGGGAAAAAGCCAGATAGAAAAACAAAACAAGAAAACAAACAACTACAACAACAAAAAGATGAAAATACTATGATTTGATCCACATTGTTTCCATATTTCTGTCTCTGGATGTGGATGACACTTTTCATCACAAGTCTATTGTAATTGCCTTAAATCACCCTACTGTTGAAAAAAGCCAAGCAGGACCCAACTCTTTATGCAGTTTATCCCAATTATACAACAACCTAAAAGTATTTCTTCAATTATACTCAGTCCATAAGTAATCGACACAATCACAAGATGCCCAATTCATGGCTACTTGAGGGCTACCGGAAGTTTATTGTGAGGAAGAGTCTTAGCAGCATTCATATAGAATAGTAGAAATGATTATATTGGAAGATAGGGGGTTTTTGGAATCCCATCATTGCCATATGTTTTCTATGCATCTTATTCCTGGGCATCAGTTGGGTCGCTAAACTCTATGGGGTAATATTGCCCTCTGGTGGAGTGAGCATGCAAAGACTACTCTGCCTCCCACAGCTATAATTGCCAAGTCCCTCCCTCAGCTCCCAGGATGCTTCTCCATTTCTATCAATCCTTTTCAGAGTAGGTGTGGAGGACACTTTCCCCTAACTCCTTGTTTGTCTGTCTCCAGTTCCCCTCCTGTCCCCTGTGCCTTCACTTTCCAGTCTGAGACCAAAGCCCATTTCCTGGTCTTTGGAAAAGAAACTAACTGCTTTGGTTTCCTTCTCACTCCAAAGAGAAGGAAAGAAACCCAGGAAAGTAGCCATTTTAGCCCAGGAAAGCAGCCACTTGGTCTAGGAGAGGATTTAACCAACTAAAAGAAAGAGAGAAGGTGTGAGCTCTTTTTTCAGCTGGTTTGGATACTAAAAACACTGAACTGGACTGACCTAATACCATTATCATCAGGATCAATTCTGAATTCCACTCCACTTTATGGTTCTCAGAGAAGTTGACTCAGCACAACAGTACAAAGGGAATCCTTGGGACCAGGAGACTCAGGAATCCAAGACTCAGAGAGAAGGGTAAGGGATAGGGGACTAGATGCTAAGAACACAAAAAGTATTCTTGCCAGGAGAGGTACTCAGCATAGTCACAAAGTAGTCAACATTTATTTGGCTATCCTCTGATCCTCATTTTTCAGGATGATTTTGTCCCTTTGTAACATTCCCCCCCACACCGCCTATTAAGATGCCCAGTGCCTTCACCTTGGCTTCTAGTTGCCAGCTCACCTTCACTAAAAACTCCCACTCTTTGCCTTCCTTTACAGCTAATGATATAAAATTATTTCCTCTTCCAGAATCCTAGTTTCTCCCCTAAATGTTCATACTTGTGCCTCTTCCATCTCCCTTCCACACATCCCCCTTAGTTACCACTTAGGAAATCTAATTTACAATTATTGTCACACAAAAGTGTGTTGACTGTTAAGTGTTACTACTTCTTTCTCTAGATACTCAGAAACTAGACTTTCTTATGATTCTGAGATCAAAAGAACAGAAGGTAGCCATGTGGAAGGGAAGTAGCATGGAACTGAGACCAGGAGAAACTATGGGATGGCCTCAGAGCAGGAAATAAGAAGGCAAGGGTAGATAGGAAGTGACATAGATTCCATAGCTCTTCTTTCCCCTGCTTTCCAGGTAACTTCGACAGTGAGTCCTCCCCCGGTGTCTATATTTTATTTAAATGTTTTTAGGAAAAAAAGGGGAAGGCATCTAGATGGTCCCCAGGAGATCACTAGGCTTGGTATCAAGAAGATTCATTTTCCTAAGTTCAAATCATATTTACTAGCTGCATAATCCTGGGCAAATCACTTAACCTTGTCTGCCTCAGTTTCTTCATCTGTAAAATGAGCTGGAGAAGAAAATGGCAAGCCACTCCAGGATCTCTGCGAAGAAAACCCCCAATAGGGTCACTAAAAATTGCTTGTAATTCAACAACAAAAGGAACAATGCTCCCTATGGTCCTGTTATATGGGTTGAAGTATCTTTTTCCAAATCCCTATCTCCCACATAGTTCTTTTTCTTTAAAAAGATATTAAAACTCTCCTTAAGAATTGATTGGCTCAGTTGCAAACTGTTTTTGGTACAGAAGTTCCACATTGTATGACTAAAACTACACTAAGCTAAATGAATGTGGATTCTTCATTGAATAACCTTCTGGAATATCCTTTCCTTACTATGGATGAGAGCCTGTTCTGGTTAACCTTTATGCCTTGTACAAACATTCATTTTTGTCCTAGTATTGACTGTGAGCTACAAAATTGGTTTGACTAGCCCTAACCTGTAATACATATTTATTTCTATTATTTTATACTGTAATAAATATTTATTTCTATTATTTTATACTGAAATAAATGACACAGCCATTAATAGTGATTTTTGTTTAAGCCTACAAGTTTATAGTTTGATATTGAAAGAGGAGAACCTAAAGTATGGAATATTGTCTCAATTATAGCAGAGTAGTAGTTGAACTAACTAGAGAGAGTTTTGTTTATAGTTTTATAGTGTTTTTGTTTTCAAACTGTGCCAGAGAAGAATTATACATAATCTAATATCACACATCCAGACCTCACAGGTCTCTATATAATCATATTTCTTCTAGCCTTCTTGGTCAAATAATTATTTCTAATAAGGAAAACAAACAAAATAATAGTTGAGAGCTTTTATCTTTTCTCCATCACTCATTATCACTGTTCAACTCATCTGAACTGTAGTTTAGTCATTTATTTGACCTGCTTTTTGATCCTAGCATAATTTAAAGCCCTTTTTATTGCCTTTAGCACTTATTATAAAGTTATAAATTCCATAGCTTCAAGTAGAAAATGGTCAAACCATCACAATATTGGAAAAGGATAAATATTGTGTTAACTTTGTAAAAAAAAAAGAGAGAGAGAGAGAGAGAGAGAGAGAGAGAGAGAGAGAGAGAGAGAGAGAGAGAGAGAGAGAGAGAGAGAGAGAGAGAGAGAGAGAAATCTGTAGACTTTGAGCCGAGTGAGCTTGGCTTTGATTTCTGGGATAATTCTAGAGTCTATATTATTAAAAGAATAGTGTTCCCTAAGTATCCCTAACTATATTATTGGTGATTTCTCTCCATATGGAACTTATTAAGTGGGTAGAATCAAGAGCTGAATCAAAAGACCCTCCATGTTGATATATATATATATATATATATATATATATATATATATATATACATATATATAAACTCAACCAATAAGAAGTTGACTAAGAAGCAGTAAACAGGTGACCTAATCATGAATATTTCACTATATATCTATAGTGCGGTTAGGTAAAGCAATTTGGGATCAGACAATTCTTACCACATATTATAGAAAGACATCCATAAGGAGCTGGGGCTAGCCAGGTCTTCAGGAAAACAACAACAACAACAACAGATCCTCCTGAGATTGCCTTCCTATATACTCTTGCCTTCTTATTTCCTGCTCTGAGGCCATCCCATAATCCATCTGGGATGCTTGAATGTTCATGTAGTTTAGATAAGATGAGAGTCACTATCATCCCTGACACTGCCTCCTGATGTTTTTCCAAAAGACCTGCCTCTGTACTCTATGGAATCCCTGGCATTACCATCTGAATTACTGTCATAGCTTAAGGCCTTTTGGAGCCTTGACATCTGACGTGTTCCTAGAACATCCTTTGCCATCTTTCCTGTACTCAAACTTTATTTTGTATGTTTTCTCCCATAATTAGAGTGTGACCTCCCTGAGAGCAGGTATTGTAGCTTTTTCTTTTTGGATCTCCAGCATTAACACAATTGTGGTGCATAGTAAACACTTAAATAATGGTTTTATATTCATTCATTCATCAATGCAGATTATTCAGTGAACTGGTGGAAACTATGCAACTCATCACTGTGGGCTGCAAAAATGTAGTATCTACTGGATGGGTAGAAAGACAGAATTAGTAGCTGGAATTATGCACTAGAAGCTCTTTTTATAAACTAACATATGGCATCCTTAAGAATTCAGGAAATAAAATATACTGGAACTGAAACATTGTTTCTCACAACCATCCAGATATAACATTGATCCATGCAAATTTGAGAACAACATTTTAATAGATGACATCATATCATATCATATCTTATCACCATTTTCACACTAAATGGAAGAAAAAACTTTCATGACATAGAGACCTAGCAGAAGAAATGGAAGGCTAAAGTCACATGGGAACAAAACAATCCTTCAGATATCACAAGTTCCCTCTTTCTCTGCTTGCTTTTTTTAGTGTGATTTCCACCTCTAATCATTGGTTGTTAGAGATTATGGGAATGATATGGGTATAACCAAAGATAAGACTTTGATAGTGAAAGGAAAAGGGACTAGAAGATTAAAAGGCTTAACTCAATTTCATTGCATTCAGACAATATTCATCATCATTATTATTATTCATCTACATGGAAAGATGATATGAAGAATGAAGGAAATGTAGATACCATGAATATAAGAATGAAAAATAATACAGTTTCTTCTCTCAAAGCTCTTTCAGTCTAATTGGAGGAATGAAACAAAAAAAAAATGCAAATACTTTATATCAATATATGATTAACTGTCCAAGAGAGATCAAAAAAAGTAATATGAGAGATTAAAGGAGAAGGGGAAAGTGAGGGAGAGAATCTCTTCTGGCTTAAAGGGATAAGGAAAGGCTAGTGCCTGAGCTGACTTGAAAGAAAGTAAAGAGATAATAATCAAAGAAATTAGTCAAAAATAGTCAAAGAGGAATCAGTTCATAGTATGAGAGATTGAATGTGCAAAGGGAGAGGCAATGAGAGAGCACAGTGAGTTTAGGAATCAATCCAAGACTATGAAATTTCTGGAAAGGGAAATTGGAGTCAGATTTTGAAAGGCTTTGAGTGTCAAATTAAAGAATTTATATTTTATTTGGTTGTCAATTGGGAAGTCACTAAAGGATTCTGAGCAAGTGAAATGATGTCATCAGATCTGTGAATTAAAAAGATCATTTTGTCATAAGTGATCTACATGAATTACAATAAAAAAAATATAAGAAGGGAAGGAAATCAGAAGGGAGAAAGACTAAACTGGAACACTAAATCCAGTCTAAGAGCTAATCTGGAAGTCTAGATCCATGGACCCTTGGAGCTAGAAGACATCTTAGAAATAATCTAGCCCAACACTCTTATAGATAAGAATATAGGAATCGAGAAAGTAAGTCATTTGCAGAAATCTACAGAGTAAGTCTGGAGAAGGAAATGGCAAACTCCTGTATCTTTGCTATGAAGAGTCAGACATGAATAAACAACAACAAAGAGTAAGTCAGTGATGTAGCGAGCTGTCGTCTCCAGAAGCTGCTGGATCGCTCTCTGGGAAGAGATCTGCTGTGTCTACTCAAATCTCTCAGACAGATTCTTCTTCCTGTAGTGAACCGTTGTCTCCAGGCAGTTGCTGTTAACTCTTGTCCTTAGAAGTGACTTCCCTTCCTGCAGAGAGCCCCGTCAGGCCTGATGTAATGCAGAGAGTCTTCTTTCTTGAATCCTGGCTCTGAATCTCCTCCAGCTCTTATCCTTCTCCAGGCCGATCTGCTCTCTGCGCCCAGTGCTGTCTCTTTTTATCCTCCCAGAGAATGGGCGTGGGATAATGCAAGGGCTTCTGGGAAGAACCACCCCAGCCAATGAGCTTGCTCCCTCTATCAAGTCAACCTGAGTTCTCACCTTGTAATTGTCCAGAAAACCTGAATTCTCACCTTGTCATCATCCAGACAACCTTAGTTCTCACTTAGTAATCCTAACAAGTGACAGAGTAAAGACTTGAACACCCCTCCAGCCCCCCCACCCCCCTCTCCTAAAAGCCAATCCTGAAAGCTCAGTCTAGTGACTTAGTGGCCACCATTTCTGTTTGAGTTTGATATGACTGCTCTAGATTAATGCAAATTTTGTTTAGGATTTTATAGAAAGAACAAATAGAAATAAGAGCAACTAAATGATACATAAGGATCCCTGAAGTTTTTTTTATATCCACCATCTTATTTGACACTCTCACCCAGTCCCAAGGGTAAGCAAGCATTGCTATCTTATCTTTATATGTGGGAAAACTTGGGCTCAGAGACATGGGTCAAAGTCATAGAGTAAATTAGAGATAAAATTTGAACCAGTTCTCTAGTCAATAGATTAACAAGAATTTATTAATCACCTTCGTTTCTGTGGTAGGTTCTGAGGAGATAAAGACAAATATGCAACAGAGATAAGACCTATGTATATAACATGGAGATACATACATACATACATACATATATATATATATATATATATGTATATATATATATATATACAGAATAAATACAGGTTAGTTTGAAGAAGGAAAGAAATAGTCACTGGCAGAATGGGGGACCCAGATTCTTTACACCTTCTTAAACAGTGGGATATGAGGTCCAGTAACTGAATATGGGGACTGAGAAAATTTTGGCAACAGTGGTTTCTGAATACAATGCTCAAAAATTAATTCAAAAGCAAACACATAATGAATCTGAGGTGTTTTTGTATTGCATTGTGAGACTTCACTATCGCCTTGGTTCTCAACATACAACATGAACACTTTGTGCTGTATATGCTTCCACAAACATTTCGGAGGTTCAGGTTTGAGACCAGATCCTGTAAAAATTTCTTGAGCAAAAAAAGGAATTGTGAGTGGGAAAAGTTTAAGAAGCCCTGAGTTACACTACAGAATGTTGTCTCCTCAATCTCTTTCATTCTATGGGCATTGTTCAGATGCCCATATCAGTCAGAATAGCCCTGTCCATGCCCAGTGCCAGCTGATCCTGTTTCCCCTTCATCCTAGCCAATGCATGCTGCTGAGGCAAAGGCTGCCACATTTGGGGGAAATCTGGAAAATCTCTTGAGAGGCATATCAGGGCTGAATCTTTGCATTCACACTTCATTTATCTGCTCTTATCTGCAGACTTGGCAGTGGAAACTTTGATTAGAAAGTCTCTTATTTGAAGATGAAATAGTGAGATTTTTGGAAAATAAGATGGAAGGATGAGAATGAATAATTGAGTAGGTAGAAGAATTTTATCATATTTCCTCTTTCATTGATGTGAACTGATTTTATAGTGGCTAGCACAGGCAATATGTTTATTCATTTATTTTTTTAAATTGAGTAATTATCATGCAACAGGTATTATTGTGGGGACTATGGAAGAAGCCCAAGACTACTAAGTGCTGTTCCCTGACTTCTCAAGGCCTATAAATTACCAGGGGCCTCATTAATGTAATTTTCTGTTTGTTTCTCCCTATAGTGTCTCTACTATCCCACCAACCAAGGAACTTCCACCCCCAACAACACATAAATTAAGGGATTTTGTTACAATCTTATCTAGTGAGGACTTTTCCTTACATTTCCTCTTGATGCTATTTTTGGCCTCTTTGGCAGCTGCTTGTCAGATTTATCATAGTTGGAGTTCCAGAGTAACAAAACTGGATGGAAGTAAGTAATATCATTACTTTGTTATTGTTTTTACCTTTTTAATTTTTTTTGCCTGTTCTAAACACTTAATTTATTTTTTTTCCTTATTAGGAGAAGCTGGCTAACTTCCTTCCTTCCTTTTTTCATTCTTGAAAATACAAAAAGAACTGTCCATACCCTATGACCCAATATTCCTTACCCCTGGGCAGATACTCTAAGAAAGTCAAAGGATAGAAACAAATTTTTTTAAGTAAAGCTTTTTATTTTCAAAATATATACATGAATAATTTTCAACATTCATCCTTACAAAATCTTGTATTCTAATTTTTTCCTTCCCTTCTCCCCACACCCTTCCTTGGATGACAAGTGATTCAATATACGTTACACATGTGCCATTCTTCGGTACATATTTCCACAAATATCATGCTGCACAAGAAAAATCAGATCAAAAAGGAAAAACATGAGAAAGAAAGCAAAATGCAAGCAAACAACAACAAAAAAGATAGAAATACTTAATATACACCAAAATATTAATAGAATAACTCTTCAGGAGTAAAGCACTAGAAGTGAAGTGGGTCATCTGAGAAATGGCTAAGAAAACCTAGTATTTATATAGCACATTATATAAAAACATTACATAAGAAATAATGAATGTAAGAAAATTAGAGAAATAGAAAAGAGATATATGAGTTGATGAGGGAAATAAACAGAACCAGGAAATTGATATACTCAATGAGTACAACAATGTAAATGATCAAATTACAAGAAGGCAGTTGAATTCTGAATACAGGGAGAAAAACCATCAAAGGTTCCAGAGGAGAGATAATGAAACACTTTTTATTAATTCTTCTTTGTTCACAAGGGAGACAGAAGAGGCTGAGTGGACAATAACAAAGAATTCTCATGGACCAATCAACCAATGGTTGATTTCATACAGGTAAATGCAGATTAAATTTGTAGGTATAGATAGATTAGCTCTTCTCCTAGAACTCCAAAGATTGTCAAGGAAGTCACTCGAAGGTGGAATCTCAACTCAGGACAGAGGTCTGGGCAGAATCAATTCCAAAAGAGGACAAATTGAACATCAAAACCTCAGGCCTTGCATTTAAGGACTCTTCCCATCCCTTAACATAGTGCCTGGTACAAAGAAAACATTAAATAAATACCTGCTTCTTCACTCCTTTCCTCCCTCTCTTCCTCCCTCCCTCCCTCCCTTCCTTCCTTCCTCTCTTCCTCTCTTCCTCCCTCCCTCCCTCCCTCCCTTCCTTCCTTCCTTCCTTCCTTCCTTCCTTCCTTCCTTCCTTCCTTCCTTCCTTCCTTCCTTCCTTCCTTCCTTCCTTCCTGTCTTTCTATCCTCCTGCAGAGACACAGAAGCTAAAACTTCTTATTTACCCAAAAAAAGATATAACACTGACAATTGCTATTTTTACAAAGATTTGAGATAATTATTCATTCCTTCTTCATTCTTCAAGCAACCACCCATTCTGTATAGTAGATAGTAGACTGCTCTTGAAATCAAGAAGATTCAAGTTCAAGTTCCATCTGTTACATATCTCCCCCTGTATTCGATGTTGGAACTTCAGTAGAAAAGACAAAAGAAAAAAAAAAACACTACTTCAATGTGAATCTGATCTCATTGATTAGAGTACTCCCTTTACTAATATAGTTCCATATCTGTCTATCCCTTCTCAATCTGAGTGTTATATCATATTTTCCAAAAAATTCCAGTAAATAAAATTCAATATACTGGAGCTCAGCTCTGCAATGAAACTGTCTATTCTTATTCTTTACTCTTGAAACTTGACTGATAGAAAATGTTATCCACCTCCAGAAAAAGAGGTGACAAGTTGAAATATGCATAGTACAATCTTAAATATATGTGTATATGTGGATGTTTATAAATATCTAGTCTTGGGGGAAGGAAGTGAAAAAATAAAATAAAAAGTGCACAGGAAAAAGGAAAAGAAAACCTACAAGGAAGCACAGAAAAGTTGAGTAGCTTTAAAAACAATGTGTAGTATTTATTATATAGGTTTTATTGAAATGGAAATAGGAAATTTTATTGAATCCTCTTTGAAGCTGTACATGGGGATGTTCTTATTTTCTTTTCTCATTTTGTATTTAAGTCTAAAATGAATAAAACATTTACCAAAAAAATCTCAAGAAAGCCAACACTGACTCTTCTCCTTTTCTGATCATTTCATTGAGAATGTCTTCTATCCTGCTGTGTAAACAGTGCTATTTATACTCACCATATATCTCTCCACTTTCCTAAGGACATCTACAATTGTGAATCTTTGTAATATTAAAGAATCAAAATGTGTTAAATTCATTAATACTACAAAGTTTTTAGAGAGATGATGTTCATCTGAAGGTGTCTAGAAAGACCCAAATGAGTTCCTAATTACCAGCTAACACTGATAAGGCAATAGTGATATAGTCTGGGATTGGCTGACTGACAACCATGGCCTTTTTCCTTATTTCTCACACCATCCTTAGGAAATATGTTAACTTTCCATGGCATTGATTTCCTTTCTTTCCCACATCCCTTTGCAAACTAACCCTACCCCTGACTTTATTTTAACAAGATTACATCTATGTAAAAATGTTATATAGTACTGGTCTTAACATCCACAACAAGCAATTTGCCCTATCACCACATTAGGAGTGACTCTATCAGAGATCTCTAAAGCTGTGCCATCAGATAAGAATGTTTATTTTTTTTTATAAATGAGAATGTAAAGTGAAGATAATAAAGGGTTATTTAACAAAAAAAAAAATAGAAGGAAACAAAAATAAGCTGGCTAATTCCCTTTTTTTAGCTCTTGAATAATTTCCAGCTGTCTGGACCAGTTGGAAATGAAAATTTTCTTCATCTTTTTCTTATGATAAAGGAATGGTGAAGCTAAATGGGTTGCAAACTGACCTTATTCAAAGATTTCCTATAGCCATATGTTAAATCAGTCAGGAAAGTTCTATAGAATCCAATGAATGCTAGAGGGAAAAAGAAGATTGGGGTATTCATAAAGATACTATTACAAGTTAGAGAACTTGCTGCCATAAGCTAGGCAGTTCCTAATGAACTCACAAAGAAGGGGGGGTTAGGTTCTTTTATAGCAGAAAAATAAAGATGGGGGATCATGTTAATTTTGTCAATGCAAGTAACTTGACAAGGAACAAAAGATCCCCTTAAGGATCTAGATGATCCTATTAGTGCTCCTCCTTGCATTAGAGAGGCTCTTTCCAATTAACGTCACTCTCAATGACTGGCTTGAGGTCTTATTCACCCTATCACTGAGTTGTCTGCATCAGGAGTCTTCATGAGCTCAGGAAGCTAGGTGACACAGTAGATAGAGTGCTGGACCTAGTTCAAATCCACCCTCAGATATGTACTGTGTAACCCAAAGCCTGTAATCTCTGTCTGATATAAGCTCCTCATTTGTAAAACGGAAATAATAATAGCACCCTTGCAGGACTGTGAGAATGAGATAACAAGTAAAATACTTTGCAAATTTTAAAGTGCTACATAAATTCTAAGTATTATTATTTACCCAGGGTAGTTAAGTCTCTGCAATCTGGCCAAGCTACAACCTCCAGGTTCTATTTTTTTCTTCTGTAACAAAGGAAACCAATTAACCTATACTGTATTACTTGCTGTCTAGGAGAGCAGGAAGGGGAGAGAGGAATGGCAGAGGGGAGAAAGGAGGGAGAAAAATTTAGAACACAAAGTGTTTCAAGGGTAAATGAAAACTATCTTTGCATGTATTTTGAAAAATAAAAAAACTATTATGATTTTAAAAAATAAAAAAAAAAACAAAAAAACAAAAGAAGCCAGTGTAAAATGAGGAGTAGACTAAATGAGCCCTAGAGACCCTTGCAAATCTATGAATCTAAAATTCTAATCCTGATGTAAGGTTGAGGAGTGAAGTGGGAGGGAGGGAGTGATTGGTTATAGAAAAAAAAAAAAAAAAAGTAACCCAATTGCTGCCTTCCTGGAAAGCTAAATAACTAAATACAAACAAATGACACAATTAAATAAAATACAAGACAATATACGTCACCAACCAATTGTCTGTTTAAAGTGATTTTATGTGAATTTGGAACCTAGAAGGTGTAGTGGAAAGAATGCTAGAATTGGGAGTTAAGAAAATCTAAATTTGAAATCTGACTGAAACGCAGCTAGCCTTGAGTCATTATTTAATTTTTTGAGTCTTCCTAATCTGTAAAATGGGAGAAATAAAAGTGTCTGTCTCTTAGAGTTGTAGTGAGGATCAAATAACAATTAACATCTGTAAAGTATTTTACAAACCTTAAACATCTATATGAATATTAGTTAGTTATTGAATCTGAAGTTTGATTACTAATCCAGGTTGTTTGAAGAATGGGGAAAAAAATGGTAAACCACCCCACTGCTTTTGCCAAAACCAAGAAACCAAATGAGGTAATGAAGAATCGGACACTACTGAAAAAGTTCTCTTGTATTTTTTTATTCATTTTGTTAAAAATTTTCAAATTATAATTGGAAATTGTAATTCAAAATACAATTCAATCTGATTTGGGTAACACTTTAGAGTGGTGGCAAGTAGGCCTAATAAACCCCTCATTCCTCTTTCCCTCCCCCTCTTAACAGTCTTGTATAACAATTATAACAATTAACAGCATAGATATGGGGATATGATACAAAAGGTTGAGGAGCTGGTCAACCTAGCTGGCTGCTCAATCCCATAAAACGTTGCTTTTTAACTCCTCTGAGAATGGAGTAATGATCTTTTGTTTCTCATAGACCACAGATTTGAATCTTTTCCACCTTGTCCATAGCAGACGTCAGTGTGTCCATCAAGCTAACTTAAGTACAGATGTCTTTTATCTTTTTTTCCTCTTCAGTTCTCTTCAATCAATTTTCGAACTGCATCTAGGTTGCTAAGTCTTTTCCAAGGCAAACAATTTGAATTACAAACAGTTGCTTTGCTTGGTACAAGTAAAACCTCAATGACATAAAATTCAAATATTCTTTTACTGATGGCCTTTAATAAAAGTATATATTTTTTTAAACTAGCTGTAATTTATTCCAAATGTTCCTCACTCCTCCCTTTACCTTATGAACAAATGAAACTTTCCACTAGGCTTTTAATGACAGAAGCAGAAATTCCAAAAGTTTTCCATCAGACATTTCCTAACAGGAGGGAACATCAATCTTCAGTATAACCTGCTTTACCAAACACTGTGCGATGGTGGACAGTGGACAGAGGGCCAGAGATGGAATTAGAGGAGCTGAGTTTGAATCAAAGTTTTTCTCCTCATTTTTTTATTATACTTAGAGTTTTTTTGGTTTATAAAATGAGGGTCACTTTTACTTGCAATCCTGTTGTGCTAAATAGGCAGAAGAGATGGTTATTTATCATATGTATAACCAGTTACCTATTGGAAGGTGCAAAACTGGCTACCTCTAGAGTTATATCAAATTCAATATATCCAAAATAGAACTCCTTATTTCAAAACTCCTTAAATATGTGACACTGGATAATTTATTTAACTTCTCTCAGACTCAGTTTTGTCATCTTTTAAAATGGGTATAATAATAGCATCTACATCTCAAAGTTGTTTTGAGATTAAATAATATTTCTAAAGTTCATGGAACATCGTAGGAAGCATAGTCAGCAAATTAGAGTCTCTGTAAACCTTAAAGCATTATATAGATTCTATTGTTATTGATAATCCCAAAACTATCATTTTTCAAATTTTTTTTTGTCAAAGCATTCTTCCAATATAGAAGTTTGTACTTTTACCAAGTTTTGTAACTTTGGTGCATTCCTTGATTCCTCATGAGTTGTTATCCTACATATCCCATCTGTCACTAAATCTTCCATTTCCACCTCCACAACATCTCTTTCATCTGACTTCTCTTTACTCCAAAGGTTCTTAGCCTGGGATCCATGAATCCCTTAGGCACCACAGATAAACTTCAAAAATTTTAAAGGAAACTAAATAGTGTTTTATTTGTGCTTTTTAAAACATTATTCTAAAAAAGGGTCTATAGGTTTCACTATGCTGCCAAAAGGAACAATGTCACAAAACCTTTTTAAAAATCCCTGCTCTGGGGGGAAGCTGGGTGGCAAAGTATTTAGAGCTCTGACCCTGGAATCAGGAAGACCTGAATTCAAATCCAGCATTAGATATTTACAAGCTATGTGACTATGGGCAAGAAAGTTAACCCTGATTGCCTTAATAAACAAACAAATAAATAAATGAATGAATGAGTAAATAAATAAATAAATAAGAATCCCTGTTCACCTCCTGTAGATACTTAGAACTTTGAACTCACCTTTTATCTTCAGTTATTGCACAGTCCTCCTATTTGGTCCTTTTGTCTCTACTTGAATCTATTTCTTCCATGTGAATGATTCTCCTTAAAGCAAATGTTATTTTATCACTTCTATTTTGTATAAGTTCCAATGGTTCTTTATTGTCTATAGGGGCAAATATAAACTCCTTTCTTTAGTTTTTAAAGTCCTTCACAGGCAGAATGCCTTCAAATTATTTTTCGGGTCTTATTGTCCTTTTCTCCTCCTA
The DNA here is from genome assembly GCF_048593235.1 of Sminthopsis crassicaudata. Lineage (NCBI taxonomy): Eukaryota > Metazoa > Chordata > Mammalia > Dasyuromorphia > Dasyuridae > Sminthopsis > Sminthopsis crassicaudata. The sequence continues at coordinate 88,135,851 of NC_133618.1, read as the reverse complement.
TCCTCTGAGATCCAGCCAACTGACCTTTTATTTGTTCCTTACACAGGATACTTTATCTTCTTTCTCTGTGTCTTTGCACTGGTTGTGTCACATTATTTGGATACTCTCTTTTTCCTCACTTGTGCTTAAGGGAATCCCTCCTTTCCTTCAAAAAGCCTTTCTTGGCCCCCTAACTACTATTGCCTTCCTTCAGACTACTTTCTACATAACTACTTTGTAGTTATTTGGATTTAGTCTCTTTGCATTTTTTCTGTATATACAGATGTATTCATTTGTTGTCTTCCATATTAGAATATGGTAAATTCTTTGACAGTAGGGATGCTTTCAGTCTTTGTATTTGTAGTCCCAGTACTTAGCATGGTTCTTGAGAGGAGACAATTAATAATGGCTTGTTACTTGATTGTTTGATGTGATTTAGAGCTTCTGAAAACATTCTTCCTCAAAAAATTTACTTGTGGATTACTGAAATTCTACCATGGACAATGTATTACCTTGTATAAATAAAAATCAGTGTAGCCAAGATTAGAAGAAGAGCAGAAAAATGGAGGAAAAAATTTATAGATAATCTCACATAGAGGATATGATTGTGATAAAATATTGCATAACATAAGAAATGATGAGCTGGTTGATTTAGAAAAACTATGTAAAAACTTGGATTTATGAAGGAAGATGCTATCCACCTCTGAAGAAAGAAATGACAAAAGTATGGTTTTACATATACATATATGTGCATATGTGTGTATATGTGTACAGTTATCTATATATACTTACACATATTCACATTTGATAATAACCTTCTCTATGGCAAGTGCAAGGGAAGTAGAAAAAAAGTAAAGTAAAAAGTGAACACCAGAAAACAAAAAACAAACCTAGAAGGAAGCAAAGGAAAGCTAAATAGCTTTGAAAACAATGTGTAGTATTTATTATATAGGTTTTCTTGAAATAGAAATGTGTTTTATGTTGAATAATTGTTTTATATTTATATTACATATTGGTTTATATTGTACTTATATTTTTTTTATGTTCAACACATGCTAATGTTCTCCTTTTGCATTTAAATTTAAATTCAATAAAAATGTATACCCTCTCTCTCCAAAAAACAAATAAAAAAATGAAGTATTACCTTTGGGCAGCTAGATGGCGCAGTGGATATTGGAGTCAAGAAGATCTGGATTAAAATTTGGCTTCAGATATTTACTAACTGTGTGTCCCTAAACAAATCACCTAACACTGTTTGCCTTAGTTTCCTCTTCTGTAAAATGAGCAGGAGATGGCAAACCACTCCAGTATCCTTGCCAAGAAAAACCCACATGGGGTCACGAACATGTTTGAACAGCAAAGAGGAAGCAATGCTATCTCCTTTTAGTAATTTTTTCAAATGCCTGACTCACACCACCACAATCACCCTCCCCTCCAAAAAAAAAAAAAAAAAGGAATGATACTAGTTTGATTAATTTGGATACAATGGAAGTAGAGTAACAGGATCACTGTTCTCAACAGGGGTTCAAATCCCAACTTCTCATAGACCTTCGCCAAATCATTTCTTTGGGCCTAAGTTTCCCTATTTGTAAGATGAAGGAATTGGACTCAGTAATCTCTGGAAGGTCTCTTTTAAGTCAAAGGGATTCTCTGATCCAGTTCATGGAATAAAGAGATCAGAGATCATTTAGTCCAGTCAGCTAATTTTACAAATAAAAAGATTGTTGCTCAGAAAAATGATGCCTTTTTTCACATAGGAGATCCAGAATTACCCCCAAGTCCAAATTTGGTATTGTCTCTACTAGAAAGACAGAGGGGCAGAATGGATGCTGACCTGGAAATCAGTAATCTAAGTTCAGTTTCCTCTGCAGAGATTTATAAGATGTATGTAACTTTGGATAAATCACCGTGAGTCCATTTCCCCATCTACAAAAATGGTTAACAGTATTTCTTAATGGCATTCATATGATTGTTGTGAAGGTCAAAGGAAATAATCTATGTGAATGGCTTTATTCACCTTAAAAAGAAGATATATATGAGCTATTATTATTAGAACATATAGCTTCATGATAATCCATTAAATCACACATGTGTGAATCAGTTCACTAAATCAAGTTCTTCCCTGTCAGAAACTAAGTAGCTTAAGATAGCAGGGTACCTAGAAGAGTGAAGGAGAAAAGGGAAAGGCAAAAGTGTCAGACAAGGGCTAAGAGAACAGGATAGAATTGTCACCAACATCTGATGATCAGCTCTGGTCTCCGCAGTAATGACACCAAAGACTGGCTCTATCACAGTAAGAGAATAGAAGTATTCCTACACATTTCTACACATGTTGAATGGATTTGGGAAAATGGCTTAGATAATACTCTTCATATATACATATATATATATATATATGTATATACATATATATATATATATGTATATACATATATATATATATATATATATATATATATATATATATATATATATATATATATATATATATATTCCCCAGATTCTGAAACACAGAATCAAATGGAGAAGATACAATAAGGGGTAAACAAGTTATTCATTTTTGGACAATAATAAGAGCAACAATAATACAGCTAACAATAGGTGTTATTATTATCCCAGTTTTATAAATGAGGAAATTGAGGCAAACAGGATTAAATTATTTGCCCAGTGTTACAGGGTTAGTATCTGAGGCTTGATTTAAACGTTTTTCTTCTTTTTTTCCTTTTTCTTTTCCTTTTTAAATATTTACATAGTACCTACTATTTGTAGAGCACTGTGCTAAGCATTTTACTATTAATATCTCACTTGATTCTCATAACAGCTCTTGGAAGTAAGTGCTATTATTATTCACTTCTTTCCTCCTTTCCTTCCCTCCTTCCTCCCTTCTTTTCATTCTTCCTCTCTTCCTTCCCTCCTTCTTTCCTTCCTTCCCTCCTTCTTTCCTTCCTTCCCTCCTTTCTTCCTTCCCTCCTTCTTTCCTTCCTTCCCTTCCTTCCTTCCCTCCTTCTTTCCTTCCTTCCCTCCTTTCTTCCTTCCCTCCTTCTTTCCTTCCTTCCCTTCCTTCCTTCCCTCCTTCTTTCCTTCCTTCCCTCCTTCTTTCCTTCCTTCCCTCCTTCCTTCCTTCTTTCCCTCCTTCTTTCCTTCCTTTCCTCCTTCCTTCCTTCTTTCCCTCCTTCCTTCCTCCCTCCCTTCCTTACTCCCTCCCTTTCTTTCTTCCTTCCTTCCTTCTTTCTTTCCTTTCTTTTCAGTGGGTGAGGGGAAGCAGAAGGAAGAAAAGAGAATGTTTAATCATTGAAAAAAATAAAATTTCATTTTAAAATTTTGTGATATCTTTAATTTTGTTTCTCATTAAGACATAGTCTATGATATCATTAGAATATGAAAATGTAATTCCAATATTGAAAATTTTCTGTTCAGAAGGTTTATTTGTTGAGTGGTTATTCTATTTGAAAAAGTTAATGGTCAAAGCTCTCGAGGTCATAGAGGCCTCCAATACTCCTTTATCTGAAAGTAGGACCGAATAAATGTGGAGGCAAAGAACAGATGTCCCTATTCATGGTCCACGTGAAAGCCCAAGGCCTCTCCCAATCCAGAGCCTCACAGCGTGTCTCTCTCACCCACATGCAGCCAGGCAGGAAAGAGAAAGCACTCAGACAGACTGGTTAGTTTCTTTAGAGAACATTCTCAGTTCCAGCTCTACAACTGAAAGGCTCTTCTTCTTCATATGGTAAGCAGACTGGAAACAACACCTGTTCTGGAATCCACACGGGGATCACATCAATAAAACATACTGTGCATGTTCATGAGGACTATGACTTATGGCAGTCTCCCGTAACAGATAGTGTGTTGCTCATGTCACCAGATTTTTTAAAGCCCTGTATCTACTCAAAGTAGTTTGTGGACAGTGGTCCCAAGAGAGATGTCATGAGGTAGCTACAAGCAATTTTTGACCCAGTCCTCCTCAAAGGCAGCAAGGTACAGTAGAATTAGTACCAGATTGAGAGTCAGCAAATCTAGGTTTAAATTCCAGTTTTGCTAACTGTGTGACCCTAGATGTAATTTCCCTTCCTGCACCCTTAGTCTATCATCCTTTAAATGAGAGAGTCAGACTAGATGTCTGTTCTTTGTCTATGGTCCTGTGTTCCTTTATGGCATAAAAACCACTCCTTTAGATTTATAGCACAGCTCAGCTTTGAGGCAATGCACTGTGGTGGCTGTGCATTAGTGGGTTCCACAGAGATCTGGATGCTGAGCCTTGACTATCTGAGCTAGAAAGCAGTTGCCATTTCAGGGCTGGTAAGAATGAAATATCAGGCTTCTGATTTTTCCCTTATCCCTTATAAGGTTGTCATATAAATTACTTATTGTATCTTATAATTCAAACTAAAGTATTGATAAGCTTGTCTGTCAAGCCGATATAGTCTCATGTTTAAAAATGACCTCTAGCCTTAGTTGCAAATGTTACCCTTAATCTCAGCCCAGCTCTGGCCACTTATTTAAGAAGTACCTTGTTCCCAAGGGAAATTGGGAAGGACAAAATGGAAATAGAACTCAATATAGTAAAGAGTGCCATCTTTGTACAAAGAAGGATGGATATCTCATGAACATATTCACATGGTTCTTGATATGCTTTATTCAGGTAATGATCAATACCTTAGAACTTGGGGAGAAACAATCATCTGGAGAATATTCAAGAACTAAGGCCAGGGAAGGTTGGAATCCTATTATTCCAGCTCCATCTTTTTGAAGTAATCAGTAGATGGGTAGCAGAGATAGGATATATAGAAGGAATAAGCAATCTTTTCAGATTTAAGACATTTGGGTTGTTTATTTAAGGGAGAAATGCCAGCTCCAAATGTCAAATGACTTGATATTTAAATAGACGTGACTGAAGGTCCAAAGCCGTTCATTAATTCTGAGATTATATCTCACTCAGAAATAAAATAATAATACGATAGTACTCTTCACTTCAGGCCCACTTCAGCTGTTTCAGTTCAGGCCAAGTGATTGGTAGGAATGGACAGGAAAGACAAGGCCTCTGAACAAAGGGCCTCTTCTGACAACACCTCCGTTCCTCTTCTTTCTGGCAGGCAAAGTCCAGCATTTCTGGTCTCTGCTGACATTGATCAGACTTGGCAGCAGGATGCACATTCTGATAAAGGTTAAACTCACTGTATTCAGAACAAGTTCATTAACTCTCAGGAGCAGCATAATTAGGAGGCAAGCCAGAGCATCTGCTTGTCCTCTGCTTCTTACAGAACATATTTAGCACTGTTGGAGGGGAAATTGGTCAAGAGGGAAAAGTTACATTTATCAGAGTGAACCCTTGTCCAAAACTTTCTACTTCCCAGCTATTCCCATAGTATTTTCCTGGCAGCTTCTCTTAAGTCATAGGCACCTATTGTTTTTTCCTGATAGCTGTCAATGAAAATATGGGAATGGAGAATGAGAAAAATGCTAAGATAACCTAAAGGACAAATAATGTAAGAGGTCATAAGACATAAGAGCTCCCCAACAGATATTCTAAAAGGGAATGACAACACTTCCGAACTCTGTTTCTGTCTTTGTCTGTGTCTATCTCTATCTTTGTCTCTGTTTTTTTCCATATTTTTTCTATTTTTCTCTGTTTCTATCTCCCTGTTTTTGCTTTGTCTCTCCATCTCTTGTTTCTCTCTGAGACCCTACCTGGACCTAAATTTGACTGGACACACACACACACACACACACACACACACACACACACACACACACCTGGAGAACCTGGAAAATGCTCAAGAACTAAGGCCAGGGAAAGTTGGAAGGATTTAATTCCAATTTCATCCCTCTTGAAGTAATCAATAAATAAATGATAGGAACAGATTGATTAAACAACTTCTCAGATTTAATACATATGGGTTTTATATGTAGGTTTTATACACACACACATACAGAGTATATATACATACACAGATGTATATAAATATTTGTATACATAAATAATGTATACATGAATATATATACATGCATAGATATACACATATATATACATGTACATATGTCTAGTTATGTTAAACATACATACACATGGGCAAAAGACTCACTATACACACATATTTGCTCATATCTCAACTGCCAGGAACACTCATTCTTTCTCTAGTTTATTTCCCCTAGACCTTTTTTTTACTATGGCAGATAGCAGTTTCCCCACGGCGAGAGCAGATGCTAAAACTTTATATTCTCAAAGTTCTAGAGGTAACATTGTAGGTGACTATTCCTACTATTATTCCAGTTCAATCAATAAAAATTCATTAAGCATCTATTATGTGCTAGGCACTAAGCTGAGTTTCTAATGTGTATTTTTCATTAACAGATAATGATTAATCTTAAAATTAATCTTAAAACATAAAACATTAAAAATGAAAAACAAGCAAATAATAGTCATATAGTGTTACATAACATCTTCCCCACCCCCCAATTTGGATCTAATTTTCCACTAATATACATAGTTTCCATGGGGAGGATGGTCAAATGGACACACATTAAAAAGTCCTAGTGTAATGACATATATATATAAATTCCTATATGACTAAGGAAATTGACAACTATGGACCTGCAGCCTTTGAATTTTCCTTCTATCTTAGAAATAGTCCCTAAAAGTTCCTTGTCTAACATAGCATCCATACGAACAAATGTTTCCTCTCCCACGGTGAGCTGATCCATGTTGCCTTTGACCAACAGCACCATAAGGAAGGCACCTTTCACCTGAAGGATAGTGCTTCTCTCTGATGCGCTTCCTAAGCTCTGCTGCTTAGCTGGACTTCTCAATGTCACTTCTAGCTGCAGGTTTAGCTGATGTCTTTAGCTGAAGCAGTGTTGTGCTCTTTTAGGAAAAAAGAATGGACCTTATCCTAAATTTGACAAATTCCTGTGACTTCTTGCTCTGTTTTGGAGCACCTCCAAACTTCAAAGGAGTCATTATTCTTGAAAATTAGTTATAGTGGTATATATAGATACATAGTGTTTTTCAAGGCTTGTTAACTTTCTTTTAGCTCATGTCTGTAAGGGGTTGACAACCTCAGGTATATTTGGACACTGCACAGAACACGATTCAGGTAAAATGAGAGTATTGCTTAAAGGTTGAACAAGATGGCGTGGGGAAGAAGGAATCCCATCCTTGTAGACAACAAGATGGCATTGAGCAGAAGGAGCCTTGCCCCTGTGACTACATGGCTTGTCTGAGATGAGCTTGAGATGGGCGTGACAGTCCCTGGTAGTTTAGTATGATTGGCTTAGAGAGCTTGTGCTATGCTGATGTAAGGGGCCCTAAAGGGGTACTAACACATGTCCTTGCCTGCTGTTTCAAGAGACAGACTTGAAGCTGAGTAGCCACAATAATTACTCTAGGTCCTCATTCTTCTTCATGTCACTTTTTCCTGTTTTATAATGCACAGTGAAGAAAACATCTTTGAGCTCTCCCCATTCAAGAATTACATGTGGCCTGTGAATACAGGCCTTGCTTCTTTGCCTTAATATTTCACCCTTCACCAAAGGAAATTGAGTCTAATTATGGCCTTGTGAGCTCTGAGTGGGCAGAACCACCCCCTGAGGTCAGGAGTCTACATACTGAGTTTTGAAGTCAACCCAGATTTGAGACCAAGAAATGAACTTATTCCAACCCACTTTCACATTGGCTAGGTGGGTTCCCAGAGAGCATCTTGCTACATCTTCCCATTAAGGTTCTTAGGGGCCGTTAACTCCTGACTGCTCCCCTCAGCAAGGGTCAACTGGCTCTTACCTTCCCCAGGTCTTTGGACGCCTCAGCTCTGATTATCTCAATCAAAGAGCTACCTCTTTAGAGGTTCCCCCACAGAACACCCGAGTCACTCAAGTATGCAGCAACAGGTCTTTATTCTAACACTTTATATAGTGTTCCCTAACGTTCTCTCTAGCATTCCCTCCAGAGTTCTTCCTTCCCTTCTGGAGTTCCCCCTGGAGTTTCCCCCAGAGTTCCCTCCCCCGCCTTCTGCAACCCCCTTTTTATAGTCCCCAGATCACATGACTGAGAGTGCACGAGTTTGAGCATGATTAGCAAGAGTGAGGAGGCTTTTCCTCATTAATGAGGTTTACTCAATATCTTCAATGCCCTGTTTATCAGGCTCAGGCAGAATAAGCCTCAGAGTGTCTCTTATACTCTGCCCTTGAGATATGCCCCTGACTCTAACAACTCCCTTTTCTTGTTTAGTGGGGACCGCTTAGGGGAATCATAGTACTTTTCAAATGAGTTACCATGCCCTTTATAAGTTGTATTACAATTTTAAAGATACAAAGCAATAATAATATAAGTATTAGTAGGTGTCAATAATGATCTTTGATACAATTAAGACCATGTCCAAACACTGCTAGCCAGGTGATATATGGATAATCATTACAAGTGTAGGACATCTGCAAGTTGTAATAAAGGCATTAGTACTCCCTAAAGTACTAATTTCCACATCTCTAATTTCCACAAATCATAATTAGGCACACCCCAAGATTTTTGTCCAGAGGTTGTGCCTGTACAATTCAACCCATGTGGGATAGAGTATAATGATATATTAAGACTCGTGGGATGTTCAAGATTATACACCATATGGAGACCTGAAGAAAAGTTTTGAGGTTTCAAAGCTGTACAAAATTCATCTCCTTTCCCTATAGTTATACAAATCAGAGGAGTAGTTACAGTGAAAGAATAATTAGAAACAATAGTTTCTCAAATTCTATGGCAGACAACAGAGGACCTCCCAGGAGTGAGATGCATTGTCCATCACCCCAAAATGTGGAGTATGTTCCTCCCATCTTACAAGATGTAATACAGGATCAGCAGCAACATCTTGAGCATTTGTTAGCACTGTCCAGTTCTACATCGGAACCCCAACTGTTCCTGGAATTTTTGAACTCAGCTCGTGTAAATGCAAGAAGCAGTTGCGCCAAATACCCATTATGCTTTCTTTTCAGTGCTCTACTTCTCTTGCCTCTGGGTCTCCTCTGCCTTCTTCTCTTCCTTTTCTGCATCTCCTCCCACTGCCCTGATTCTCCTGGTTGGCACCCATTGTTCCCCTCCAGTACCATCTGCAATGACAAGAGCATACCCAGACCCCAAATCCTAACAGTCCCCAGACCTGCCCATGTTCCATCTTCCCTTTTCCATAGAACTTTTTACCCCTTTATGCTGATCTTTCTCTTTTTACTTATCTTTCTGTAAGTGTGTAGGCCATCATTTCTCATAAGTATGCCAAAATTGAATTGCAGGGGTTAAATCATCATCCACAAATTGCATATAATTATATGTGAACACTGCTTTATCAATGCACTCTAAGTAACGCCCTTTTGGCTTTCCCCACAACACTCCCTTTTCTTGTTTAACAAGGAGTGTTTTAAGGGACCTATTGGCACGTTCAACAATGCCTTGACCATTAGGATTGTATGGAATACTTGTCACATGAGAAATATTAAATTCAGAGCAGAAAGACTGAAAACCTTTAGAAGTATAAGAAGGGCCATTATCTGTTTTTATTTGTTGGGGGACCCCAATTACTGCAAAACAATGATACAAATGTGCCAGAACATGTTTTAAGGCTTCCCCAGGTTGAAAAGTTGCTAATAAGAATTTTGAATGAGTATCAATAGTTACATGGATGTACTAAGTTTTCCAGTGTATAACATCCATTTGCCAAATATCATTGGGTCAGTCACCTCGTGGATTGTAAGATGGATCAGTATTTTGTGGGGCAAAAGGGAATATACTTCAAACATCTTTTGACTATCTCTGCTGCTTGTTATTTGGAGTCTCCTTAAAGATCTAGATGACAAATGAAGATTATCATGTGCTATTTGAGTGGCCTCTACTTCAGTGAGTATATTACAGTTGTACAGTGCAGCATCAGCCATCCTGTTACCTTCTGTATGTGAATGTACATGCATAATATATGTAGGTGATTTCAAAGCAAGTAATGTTTGTTGAGTTTTGTAAAGTAATTGAGCAATAGTAGATTGGCGGAAATTAATGATAGAATTAGGTAAATTTTTTATCATAAGGTATGCATATTGACTATCTGTGATTAAATTAAAAAGGTGTTACACATTGCAAGACAAATAAAATGGTATAAAGTTCATTCTTTTGAGTGGAATCATATTGAATAGACAATACCTTTAAAGTGTTGGTAGAAGGTATATAAAAACTTGCTCTATGATCCTTAGTGGCATCAGTAAAAATATTTGGTCCTTTAACAGGAGTCTCACTAATCACAGAATGTTGAACATCTATAGAAAGTTGTTTAAAAAATTGAGTAGCCTTAGGCAAATTAACACGTGTAAGAGAACAAAAAGGCAATAAGATTCCCAAAAGCTGTTTCTAACAGATGAGTGGGAGAAATTTGAGGGTATTCCTAGCTGTAGAGCTTCCATAGGTTTCTTGTCAACATTTGCCACATACCATTTTTCTTTTTTATTACAAATATAGGTGAATTATAAGGGCTAAAGGAAGATTCTATATGCCCTTTATCTAATTGTTCTTTGATTATTTCCTTTAATGCAGCTAGATTTGTTGAGGTCAGGAGCCATTGTTCCACCCAAATAGGTTTTGAGTCCAACCATGTAATTTTTGATACTGCTAGCTTAACAATGACCCCTAATAGTTTGTTTGTAGGTAATTCCCATATCAAACATTCTATTGCAGCCCCATAACAAAGCCTATAATCCTGAAATCACCAGGGGTTGGAACCTCCCTTATTGATCATCTACTTCCCACTTTTTTTTTTTTTTTTTAATGCGGCTTGTAAAATCGCCTCTGCTACTTTTGTGTTTTCTTCACTAGATGGAGCTGCAATGTAAGCTGATTTACTTTTACCTTTGGCTGATTTACTTTTTCTTTTTCTTTTTTTTTTTTTTTTTTCATTCTGTAAATGTTTGCATTCATCCCTCCACCCTCCCAGCCGCCTGCAGCCTCCAAGCCCCTTCCTCTCAGGTGCTGTTTTTTCTTGTCTATTATTTTTCATTTCCTCAATATAACCACCTGGCCCTGTCTCTCCATTCACTTAAAGATGAATACAAAGGCTATTGCAAGGGGAGCGACCTATATTCTAAAGAGTCTAAAAATTTTCTGTCACTAAAATTGTCTGCTATTGAATCACCTGTTACTTGCCTAGCATAACTTTAGTTTTCCTCGGGCTTGACAATGGGAAGTATAAACATCTGTCCCATGTCTATTCCTCTCCAGCTTCTCACTAAAATGTGAGGCCTTCCTAACAAGGATATTCTATCCTAACAAGGATATTGTCCCTGTTCAGGCGCTAGTCATTAACTCCCTGCTGCTCACCTCAGCGGGAGGGGGGGGGGGTCAATTGGTTTCTTACCTTCCCCAGGTCTTTGGACATCTTTGGCTCTGATTATCTCAATCAGAGAGCTACCTCTTTAGAGGTTCCCCCACAGAACACCCGAGTCACTCAAGTATGCAGCAACAGGTCTTTATTCTAACACTTTATATAGTGTTCCCTAACGTTCTCTCTAGCATTCCCTCCAGAGTTCTTCCTTCCCTTCTGGAGTTCCCCCCGGAATTTCCCCCAGAGTTCCCTCCCCCCACCTTCTGCAACCCCCTTTTTATAGTCCCCAGATCACATGACTGAGAGTGCATGAGTTTGAGCATGATCAGCAAGAATGAGGAGGCTTTTCCTCATTAATGAGGTTTACTCAATACCTTCAATTCCCTGTTTATCAGGCTCAGGCAGAATAAGTCTCATAGTGCCTCTTATATTCTGCCCTTGATATCTGCTCCTGACTCTAACAAGGGGCACTAAGTTCTATTGGATTGATCTCCCTTTCTGGTATATGTCTGCCAGTATTATTGATGGGGGAACCCTGAAACTCTCCTGACAGGGACTCACCCTTCCAGGCAGCTAAGTGATTTCATCAAGATTGGCCCAGGATCACTCCCTACTAAGCTCAAACTTAAGTGATCTCATTTAGCTGAAGATCTAGACTTGATATTTCTATTAACCTCTATTGAGTTGAAGATTGGCTCAGGACCACTCCGGGTAAGTGATCCCATTCAACCAGAAATCTAGGCCTGGGGGCAATGACAACACTGAAGTAATCTCATTCTATTGAAACTTTAGTGTCAGATTTCCTTATTAAAAACATGCAATTTGGGGCTCATAATTTGCAGAGGCCTAAAAGCAGGAATCATGCCATGTCGAGGGACCTCTCCTTGGCATAGCTGCTTGGGAGGACCCCCTGCCCACTGAGAAGATATCCTCTACTCAGCATTAACTCCTCTTTATCTCTCTTTCTCTGCCAGGATTTCTCTGCTAGACCTTTACTTCTCTTTCAGGACCTTGTCACTGACGAAGTCAGCCTCCTAGCAAAAGCTGACTTCTCAATGCCAATAAACTTCTTTTTGCCACTCTAACTTTTAGGGTTTGTGAATTCTTTCATGTTGGATCCTGCACCAACCAGAAGGGGTTCCCACAACTCTCTGCCCTGTGCCAAACCTCATCATCACCACCAGTGACTAGCACTGCAATACCCCTCAACCCTTTGATATTTCCTGAAAATTTATAATGACTAAAAATATTTATATTTATAAAGAGAAATTTACTAAGTTGTTTAACAAGAATAGAAACACAAACATCCCCCAAAACTAGGGACATATTTTCCCTTATATTTTCCCATGTTCCTTAGGAAGAGTGAGCTCAAACTTAAAGTGCCTATTACAAGCATCCTTCCTACTACTGAATTTACTTCCAGACACAGCATAACCAATAGACAAACCTTGCATGAAGGGTACAACAATGAAGGATATCACTAAGTGGTCAATCAGGGGTGTGCTAGATCAATCAGATAACTCCTCAAGGCTTACTTTTCCAGGCTCACCTGTTAGACTTCTGGTGGTTCCTCTAATCTTTTGAAGCTCAAGATGCATTGATTATATCCTGCTGTGAGTAGAATATGGCAGTCAAAGAAGCTGCCCCTTCTTCCACCTAGAGGCTTATAATAGCATTCTTTTCACCTTAAAATTGCCTGGGAGAGAGAGAGCAAGTTTCTCTTATGGGAACCATTTATATGCACTTTTAGTTATAGCCCAGCCATTTAAAATGGCTTTTTTCTATCACATAGGAAGTAGACAGGAAATAGTCAAAGAATATCTATCTATTTGTACCTGCTCTGAGGGGTAGGGTTCCTCCATTACACTTTATAATGCACTACTTGAATTAAGATTCCCAAATTCCTCACCAGAACTTTTAGCTGACAGAGAATACCTCATGTGTTCTGAAGACATTGGCCAATCTCCCATTAAAAAAATAAATATATATGTACATATATGATATGCTATACTAAATAACATGTAAAATACCTGTGTGTGTGTATGTGTAACTAGCCACAGGAGATCTTCTCTTGCAGGTTCTACTACATCAGGTGTAGCCGAACTCCTATCACCATCTGTTATATGACTAAGGAAAAATATCTCAGATACTGGCAAGTTGTCCAAATGGATCTATGATACCCATTCGATATTGCCTCCACTTAACAGTTAGGCTAAGTCTATTTCAACCAGTATCAATGAATAAGAAAAAGCTGATACTGTTCATATGACTGTTTCCTTTCACCATCTTCATTCACTCTGCTTCAAGGAAATGACAGGGTCAGTCTTATGCTTTAAGAATATCACTTCAACAACTATCTCTGGTCCAGAACTTAAATAGAATCAAATTATAAAATGCAGGGAGCCTTCATGTAGCAGGAAACACACTAAAAGCCAATTTTGGAAAGAAAAAAAAAGGAATTAGTTTAAAAAGGATATTAAAAGATTAAAAGAACACTACTTAGCTCCTTCCTGGAGAAGCCACACAACAACTGGTCTCCAAAACATTTGAGGTTAGCAAGAAGGGTGAGGTGGAATTTACTGACTGTGCTTCATCTTCAGTTGGATTTCGTTTCTTTGCTAACAAGGAAGCAAAATTGTCTCCTACTTTTATAAAAAGACCATTAAATCTATGTAAAATGGATGAGGCTCTTATCACAGCCACCTGGAAGGGGATGGAATGGAGAGGGAAGGGACTGGAGACTGAAAGATCAATTATCAGCCTAGTATAATAGAAGTGATTAGTTCTATTTAAGAAATGATAAGTTCTAAGCTACTGTCGAGGAGACCAGAAGACATGAAGAAGGAATTCATAGCCACGTGATCAGATCTATCCATATATCTAAGGACATGTTTCATACTAAAAGTTCTCTAGGTAGTAGAGCTACTTTAACTTTTGGGAAGAAAGATTCTATATAAAAATACTAAATATATAGTTTTCTTTTATATTTCAACCAGTACTTAACAAATGCTCAGGGAGGACCAGAACCTCTGGTATGAGGGCTTGTGAGGCCTTTTTGGAACTTTGTCAACCTTTAGTGTCCACTTTTCATCCTGGACAGATCACTTAATTCCAGTTTCCTCCTCCTCCCCCCCCAATTAATATGTGATCCTAGGAAAGCTACTTAACCTTTATGTACTCTAAGTTATACTCTAGTATTCACTTTCCAATTCATAAATAGTTTTAGTAGAGGAACTTCTGACAGATTTTTTGAGTATGACTATTTCTCTCTATCCTTGCCAAGCTGTGATTTAGCTAAAAGCAATGAAATAGCCAAAAATTGGCAAGAAAAAGGTGAGGAGAAGGGAAAACAGTTAAAAATTAAAAGAAAGAAGGAAACTGGGTAATTCAACAATTCAAACATCAGTTCTTCGATGTTTAAAAATTGGCAGTACCTTAAGGAATACTGCTTGTATAGCAGGTGTTCCTGTTTATAGCACCGGGAATGGTTAATTCAAAGAATATTCAACTGACGACCTAAATCATATGAAAGCTACTGCTTTCTGATCATTCGTGTTGAGCTATCTTGGGTATTGAGATTGAGAATCTCTTTTGAACCTATCTTATCTGGATATTTTTACTAAGGTAAGTTTGATAGAGTTTGACTTGGCAGTCATGTAGCCAGAAAGATTTCTTAAGCTCTTTAAGAGGCTGTCATTATAAACTCTACAAGGGCTTCTGCTTTATATCAGAAATACTTCTGCTATGTGGTCATAGAGAAAACATAAGCTTTTCAAACCTTTTAGATCCATGTGATTTCCAAACAAGATCTATACTAGAATGAATATGAATTATTTATCTCCTTTTTACCTCCCTTCCCGATAACTGTTTTTTTTTTTCCAGCTTAAAACACCAAGAATAAATTTAGATTTGTTCTGGTATTCATTTAAACCAAACACTACTCAATGTTGGAACTCTTTTTCATTAAATTGAGACTGTCTTTGAAATTGTTTGGCACTTTGGAATTATGCTGCTAGCAAAATCTGTTAACTGTTCCACTGTGCTGTTAAAAGGAAGATTCCTGTATTTGGATTTTTTTAAAAAGTTAAACAAGTAGATATCATGACATTTTGAAATGTTATTTTGATAAATAAAAATATTTTTGAATATACAATTTTATCTATTCCTTCCCTATCTGAATCTCTGATTTATCTGAATCATTTTGCTATCAAAAATAATAAAATATATCTCTATAGACTGGAATTTCAAGGAATGATAGAATAGAAATACTGTGTTTAATGAATTCTTAAATATCTTGAGTAATTTTCTATAATTATCTCTTACTAAATTGTAAAAAAAAAACACACACACACAGTATACTATTGGTCTAGGCTGATGTGGATTTTCTAGTGATGTGGTCTACCTCACTATTGTCTCTACTCAGAATTTACTGTTGGAAATCTCCAACTTAGTTTGCTTAGTATCCACAGATATGGTTAATAGAATCCCCAGGTTTCATACAGGAACACAAGGTAACAAATGTTTATCAGGTTCTTGTTGTTCAGTTATATCTGACTCTTTGCAACCTTTTTGTAAACTATCCATGGGTTTAAGATAATGGAGAGGTTTACTATTTCTTTTTTCAGTTTTAGGCAGGGTTTAAATGACTTGCCCAGGATCACATAGCTACCAAGTATCTGAAGTCATATTTGAACTCAAGGAGATTAGTCTTTCTGACTCCGTGCTCACTATCCACTGAACTAACTAACTGCCCCAAGTAGTATATAACTACTGGATATTATGTTCCCCCAAGTCAAGTTTCTCTTACATAAGCTAAACTTAAAAATTGTCAAATTCCTTCAACCAATCCCTTTGGGGTCCAATCATCATCCTTTTGAGTTTCATTGTTAACTGGTTCCCTTAATTTTTTAATCCAGTATATTAAACTCAAAGTGACACAAGGGCCACTAATTTATACATAAGGATTCCTGCTTACATTCTATTGACTTACTACTAAAATGTAATGTCACATATGTTTTACTGTCTGAGTACGGTATGTACCCTGCAAGTCATGTTTGATACCTCTGTTCTAGTCCATTGGCCAAGAGACTGTATGTGAGAACAGTATAGTTCTTAATAAATATTATAAGACAAAGGAAAAAATGAACCAAGGCTTGATAAAATAAAAAATCCTAATCCCAAAAGAGTATGGAATGACAAAAATTTCAAAATGGTTCAAAAAGAAAATTAAATCTATAAGGAATTAGGAATGGCTGTATTTCAAAGTTTATAATCTCATGAAGAAATTTTAAAAACTCAGACTGATAGCAAAATTTTGTTAGCAAAATTATATATATGAGAAAATTCAATGCCCTTTGCTAGTTTTCTATTTTTATTTTCATGGCTTCAGATGCAAAACAGCTTCACACTTAAGTGGTAAGAGCAATTATAAAACATTTCAATTAAGGCCTATAGATACAAGTGGATTTTTAGTTTGGAGTACAATTCTGGAATATTTTGCATCATATTAAAATAATTTAAATGAAGATGTTACTCTTTTGAATAACATCAGAAAATCTTTATCATTGAAAAATCTATATGACTAATTTCCATAGCTTTATTTTCTGCTTCTTCAAGATCCATTTAGTTTTTATCTATGACTTAAGGTTGTAATCACTTGAATGTCTTTGTAAAATATGTTTTTATTAGCATCTTCTGTTTCTTACATCATTATAGCTATCTTACTCTGTCTCTACCTTTCTTCCTCATAGTCATCTCAAACAAATATTTTTTGAGAAAAAAATCAACATGATTAATCAATACATTGGAAATTTGAAAAACATGTACCATATGTAATATCTGTGTGTTTTTGATTTTTTGGTATGTAGTTCTTTTCGTTTACATGGTAGTAGTTTTTGTATTTTTGGTTCTGCTTACTTGACTGCATCAGTTCATATAGTAATTTCCATGTTTCTCTGTATTTATCACATACATCATTTCTTACAGCAGAGTAATATATTCTGTTCATGAACCAGTATTTAATCATTCCTCAATTGATGGGAATCTACTTTGCCAATAAGCATTCCAATCCAATACGAATGCTAATATAGCAGAAAAAAAGAATTGGGTTCAGCATCAAAGGACCTAAGTTCAAATTTTGATTCTGTCACATATTCTCTGAGTATTAGGGGTAAATCACTTAACATGTCTGCACCTCAGTTTCCTTATTTTTAAAACATTGGGAATAGATTAGTCGATCTTTTAAGTTTCTTGACCTATGATCTAAACTGCTCAGCCTTCAAGTTCCCCCAGAATACAAAATCTGATTCAACCTAACTCATCATTTCCCAAAGCATCTTGCTTTCTCTTGTCTTCAGGCCTTTCATGTGCTATCTTGTATACTGGAAATATGGTTTTGTTTATACCTATAGAGATCTTGTTCTTCCTTTAAGGCCCATCTCAGGTGCAACTTTCTCAGTGAAGGTTTTCCCAATTCCCCCAATAAGAAAAGTTTCCTTCTCAAATTTCTTATGGCATTCATTGACCTTGCCTATATGCCTAACTATATTCTAATTGCTATATCCGGTATTTATGAATATTTCTCAACCCACCCCCCAGGCATTAGGTGGCACAGTTGTTAAAATGTTAGCTTCAGAGTCAGGAGGATCTAAATTCAAATGGCCTCAAGCACTTACTGAGTGAACCTGGGTAAGTCACTTAAGCCTATTTGCTTAGTTCCTCATTTATAAAATGAATTGGAGAAAGAAATGACAAATCACTCCTTTACCAAGAAAACCCCATATGGGGTTATGGAGATTCATGACTGAAGTGACTCAAGAGCAACAACTCATCCCATCCCTAGTAGAATGTAAGCTTCTTGAAGGATATACTTCATCTTGTTTTATATTCTTTTGCACAATACCTTGCACATGATGCGGAACTAAGAATTTTTATTTAACCAAATTCATATAGTAGAAAGCAGCTAATAGAGTGATGTTATAGAATTCATTTCATAGCAAGCTTATTTTGAAGAACTAAATATATTTTATCTAGAAAAAGAATTGAGTGATAAGGTAGTTTATCTTGATGTATTCTAGTAGACTGGACAATAAACCCAATTGTTATGAGCATAATATTTATACCTTTGTCTTTTCCACGTAAGAAAAGTAAATATCCTTTTGTAAAAACTAATTGGTGGCTTTCAAGTATTTGAAAAGTAAGGCAAGATGGTGGAGTTAAAGGAAACAGTTAAAGGGGCTTTCCTTCACAAACTCCTCTTGATATAGAAAATGCACCAGACTGAATCCTAATAGGGAAATCCAAAAGAGCCATGGTGAATTCTTTGTACAGCCCAGTTTGTCATAAAGAGACAGAGATCTGCTGATACTGGGGACAGGATTGGGAGAGGGGCACACAGTACAAGTTTCCAACTCAAGAGGACATCTAAGACTCCTGCTGAGGTATCCCTAGACCAATATTAGGGTACTGCAATATGCACAGATTTCAGCTGGCAGCTTTATAGCCCACTAATCAGTCCTGGATTGATTCAAGGCAGAGTGAGAAGGGGAACATCTATAAGGCAATGAATGGCATTTCTGATCAGTGAATGTACCAAAAAAAAGGAGGAAGTTCAGAAATAAATAGGAGTGATGTGGCTCAGACCTCAGGTATAAAGTAGAATCTCACTTCTAGCACCTAACCCAGTTTATATAAGAATAAGGAGGGTAGGAATCCCAGACCAAAGAGTTTTTGAGTTTTGCCTCTCTGAATCAAGAGCTTTCCAGTTGGAGTCCAGCAATTTACCTATAGGCATTCTCAAAACCTGGGACGAGCAAAGCCTAGATCAAGAGGGCAGTAATCAAACTTTACCTGACCAGACCATTATAGGAGCACTGAAAATTTGCTGCAGTACTTCAGCCTATCTCCAAGATTCTGGAATAATGTTAACACTCAATAATCTAACAAAGCAGCATTGGTACCAGCCCAGACCTTACTTCTAGATGTGCCCCTGAATCCAGCTCTAACATGAAGTCCAAAATCAGGAAGATGAAAGAATGGGCGAACAACAATAGCAACAACAAAAAAGAACACTGTCAAAACCAAGCTATTTTGTTTGCAGAGATTCTGATGACACAAATACCAAAGAAAAGAATGACTTCAAAACATCTACAAGCGGTGCCTATGGGAAAAACATAGCTTGGGCATAAACTCAACCAGAATTCCTGGAAGAGATGAAGCAAGACTTAATAAAAAATTTTTTTTTTTATTAGTGGAATAATTGTTTTTTATTAGTGGAATAAAATTGCTTTGTGGGGAAACAGAAAAGAGATTCATGGAAGAAGGAAATGAACTTGACTCATGAGGAAAAAACCCTTTCCCAAGCAACAACTTCCTTAAAATGAAAATGGGGGGGGGGGGAAGAAAATGAAAATGGACTAAATAAAGGCCAATGACTCTATGAAGCAACAAGAATATTAAAACAAAATCCAAAGGCTAGAAAAATTATGAGAAAATACAAAATATCTCGTAGCAAAAACAATTGAGAAGAAGAGGAGGAGGAGGAGGAAGAGGAAGAGGAGGAAAAGGAGGAGGAGGAGAAATAAGAAAAGAATGAGGAAGAGGAAGAAGAGGAGAAAGAGGAGGATGAGGAATAGGACAAGGACGAGGAGGAGGAGCAGGATGAGGATGAGGAGCAGGATGAGGATGAGAAGAAGAAGAAGAACAGAAGAAGAAGAAGAAGAAGAAGAAGAAGAAGAAGAAGAAGAAGAAGAAGAAGAAGAAGAAGAAGAAGAAGAAGAAGAAGAAGAAGAAGAAGAAGAAGAAGAAGAAGAAGAAGAAGAAGAAGAAGAAGAACAGAAGAAGAAGAAGAAGAAGAAGAAGAAGAAGAAGAAGAAGAAGAAGAAGAAGAAGAAGAAGAAGAAGAAGAAGAAGAAGAAGAAGAAAAGCTTAGACATTATATTTCATGAAATCTTCAAAGAAAACTTCTCAAGCTCTCTTAGAACTAGAGGACAGAGTGGAAATATAAAAAATCTGCCAGACATCTCTTGAAAGAAAATCCCAAATTAATACTTCCAAGAACATCATAACCAAAATCCAGAGCTCCCAGGTCAAAGAAAAAATGGTACAAGCAGCCAAAGAGAAAGAAATTCAAGTACCCAGGAGCCATAGTCAGGTTCACATATAATTGAGAGCCACTATGATAGAGAAGTGGAAAATTTGGAATATGATATTCCAGGAGGCAAAAGATATGCACCTACAATCAAGAATAACTTACCTAGAAAAACTGAATATAATAGCAAAGGGGGAAAAAAAGTATATTTAAAGAAATAGAAGATTTTCAAGCATTCCTGTTAAAAACATCAAAACTGTGAGGAAACAAGTTCAAATACAAAAGTGAAGAAAAACCCAAGAAGGTAATACATGAATGAACAATGCTAATGGATTAAATAAGAATAAACTGATTATAATCATCCGTAATCATTTGATATAAGTACCCCCTCTGCACCTTTCACCATCAGGATTCATAGAGGAAGTCCACTTAGACAAAGCCTTGATGATCTTAAGCACTCTTTTATTCTTAGTGTGTGTGTGGGGGGGGAAGGGGGGCAATTGCAGTTAAATGACTTGCCCAGAGTCACACAGCTAGGAAGTATTAAGTGTCTGAGGCTGCATTTGAACTCAGTTCTTCCTCTATCTAGAGCAGATGTTGTATCCACTGTATCATCTAGCTGTTCCACTTAATGATTTTAAGAAAGGAGGGGAGAGGCAAAGAAAGAATATCCTTGATTGGAGGTGGTGGGAAAATAAGGTTAGGGAAAATTGTCTCACATTATTAGGAAACATTAGTAGACATTCAAACAAAAAAGGAGGAAGGGGTAGGAGGGACAGGTAGCACTTGAACCTCATTTGGTCAAAAGAAGAAATACACATTCACATACAGTTGGGTAGAGAAATATTTTAGGTTCTTATTAAGTGCTAATGAGATAATGAGATATTAGGTTCTTACTAAGTGCTAAGTCGGTACTTAACAATTCTCTAGTTCCGGCCTTTAGGGGAGTTTTACTCCAGTGAACTCCTGGGGAGGAGCTTGCATACTTAGGAGGAGCAAGTTCATTGGTTGATCTGAGAAGAATTAAGTAAATTATAGTTGATCATTGAACAATGATGCTGTTTCTATAGATAATATTCTCCTGATTCTGCTCAGTTAATGTGTCTTTCTTGATTTTTCTGAAATCTACCTGTTCATTCTTTTTTATAGAATAATAATATTTTATAACATTCACATACCATAACTTGTTCAGATATTCCCAAATTGATGGGTACCCCCTCAATTTGTAATTCTTTGCCACCACAAAGAGAGCTGCTACAAATATTTTTGACTACATGGGTCCTTTTCCCTTTTTTATGATCTCTTTGGGATACAGACCTAGTGGTGGTATTGCTGGATCAAAAATTATGCCCATTTTATCAACCTGTCTTTCTAACAGTAAAAGGAGACCATATTTGTTACTTAAATAGTTGAAGGATTATCATGCAGAAAGAGCAACCTCATTCCATTATTCAAAAAAGGCAAAACTAGACCCATCTTTCCCTAAGATAGAGTTAATAGGGGCAGCTAGGTGGCGCAGTGGATAGAGCACCAACCCTGAATTCAGGAGGACCTGAGTTCAAATTTGGTCTCAGACACAACACATCCTAGCTGTGTGACCCTGGGCAACTTAACTCCAGCCTGGGGGGGGGGGGGGGGAAAGATAGCATTAGTAATTATGTAAGAATAGCTGTCATTAAAGTTGTTTATGTGACAATTAGATAACCTCTGGTTTTTAATTTGTTTTGTTTCATAGTTTCATTTTTTTCATATATGTTATTGATTACTCTATTGCCTATTATAGACTTCTTGAAGATTAAAAAAAACCCAATAAGATATAGAAACAACCATTTATATAAAGAATAAGATGTTCACCAGGAGGTACGCAATATAAAGGATGGAGTATAGAAGAATGAAAAAGATTTACTGATCAAGTTTACTTTTTCATTTGAAGTTATGCCAAAACTATTGTCAGAATCAATCCCGATGAACTTGTAAGCTCTCTGTATTTTCATCAGACTACAAAATACCCAACTTAAAAAATGTTTAGGAGTTTTGTACTTCCTGTAGTCTTAGAAATCTTGTGCCCATTAAGGGAATGATGATATCTGATAAATATGTTAATATGTTGAGAAACAGAATTGCTCCAGAATTGCTGAATCTCCTCATTGGAGGTGGAAAACTGCAGCATGGCCTTATATCAAGAAAATTTAGGAAACTGATCTAAGAAATGGAGCTTAACAGGTTTCTGTAGTCTTATGTATTACCGATTTAAATATCATTGAAAACTATGTATTATATTCAATATATGTAATATATTCATTATATTATATTTCCAAAGCTACACTTAGAAAATTGGGCTAGCCTCAGAATTACATTCATTATACAGTGTGATAAAAGTATAATTTCATGATGGAAAAATTAAAGATTTGTCAAAATCTGATGAAGTCAAAGCGAAATTCTGTAAAAATCAATGATTGCAGCCAAAGGAGGGTATATAGCATATTGAATTTTTCTTAAGTTGTAAAAAGCTGATTTAGTGGATCAGATTTAGTGTGTCAACAAATTTACCGATTTTACTTGGTTTTAGATGCATTTCTTGCCTTCAGAGTCATGCAAGTTATTTCATGCAGATCTTGTGCAGACAAGAGTAGAAACAACATATCAATCATTTACTTAAGTAAC
Source organism: Sminthopsis crassicaudata (assembly GCF_048593235.1). NCBI lineage: Eukaryota > Metazoa > Chordata > Mammalia > Dasyuromorphia > Dasyuridae > Sminthopsis > Sminthopsis crassicaudata. Next base: position 88,112,784 of record NC_133618.1, on the reverse strand, counting down.
TGTACAAGATGCAATAGAATCACAATTTCTGTTGCAGGTTCACATTGGAATTGCCTCCTAGGAGTTTACAGAAAAGTTCACAAGAGGTTCTGAAAGCTTACTGGTATGGGAGGGCTTGAAAAAAGAGGATCTGAATCAGATTTGCCCAGGCCTAAGAAAGTACTTAATTATGAATTTTAGTAATTTAAAAGCTTGCACTTATATAAATATGTAAATGCATCTTTTACTGTAAGTATCTCTGTTTCAAGTAGCACATAGGTTGTCACACCCACCATCCCCACTTCTCAGGAAGAGTGAGATGCCCCAAGGGGAGAGGAGAGCAGAGCTGAAACAGACATTGTCAGCAGGTTCCCTCTGAGCTTAAGGGTCTTATACCTCACCAAGAGTTCCCCCACTGAGTGGCTCTCTACACATTTATATTGATTTCTACTGTAACTACCTTTTGTCATCCTCACCTTCAGCCCAAATATCCCCTACCTATGTTCACTCTCTCTTTCCACTGTAGTGTCTTCAGCAAACCCTGTTTCTTAGTGTACAGAATCCTTTTATCTTTACCTTTTTCTTTCACAGTCCTTTTATCACCTAGTAATGAGGGAAAGGAAAGGGGGAACCCCATTTCTCGGCGTATAGATAGTAAGATAATCCCATGAGGCGCAGTGTCCCCTGTAAATGAATTTACAGGCCTGAAAACCTAGATTGATAAATAAAAGGTTTATTGAAGAAATTTGGAAGTAAAGCTCAATTAGAAAGACGCCAGGGCCAGAGGTGGCCGCTGGGTGGGCAGGAACCCTTACATGGCTGGAAGGATACCGTGTGTTGGGGGGAAGGGCTCCTGCCCAGAAAGGGCTCCGGTTTGGCCCTTTTATACCCAAAAGATTGTGGGCGCTTCCAAGTTCTTGGCGGACTTTTCAGTTAGCTCAGATCAGGTGAGGGCTGGGGGAAGATGAGCTGATAGTGGGGCTGGGCCCAGATATTCAAAGGGTGCCTTTGACCAGGATTTGTGAATCAAGGTCAGCCATGGGTTGGGCAATTAGAAAGGAATCTTAAAGGGATCTCATCACTAGTGTTCATTAAGACTCCTGAAGAATTTCTACTACAGTTTTGGTTATCCTATATTAATCAATTAATAGGGACAGGGCAAATTATTGGTTCATATTTTTGCTTTAGGAGGATCAATTTGACAGCTGTGTGGAGGACAGATTGGAGTCAGTACAGAGCTGACCCAAGGAGGCTATTGAAATAGTCCAGGTTTGCACCAAGATGATGACAGTATTAGCTGAGACAAAGGGACATATACAAGAGATATTGTAAGGAAGAACTGTAGTACTTGGAAAGACAGGATGAGAGTAAGGAGTTGAACATCACATGTAGATTACTGGAAGGTTGCTGGTAGTCACAACAATAATAGGGAAGAGGGGAGTTTTTTTGGACAGGTTAAAATGTCTATGACTTGTGTGCTTTTACATGTCAACTTGGAAGTTGGAGATGTGAACTTGGAGGTCAGTAGAGAGGTTAGGATTGGAGAAACATTAGAAAGATCAAAGTTGAATTTATAAGAGCTGATAAAATCACCAAATGAAAGAGTAAGGAAGAAAAAAAAAAAGAGAGAGCCTAGGACAAAGTTTTGGGGCACATCTACAATTAACTAAGTTGACCTAGAGGAAGAATCAGTAAAGGATACTGAGAAGAGCTGATCAAATAGGTAAAAAAAGAACGAACAGAGAATATTGTCATGAAAACCTAAAGGAAAAGAGTTTCAAGGAGAAAAAGAAAATTAACTATGTTAAAAGCTACAGAAAAGTCCAGAAGAACAAGGATTAAGAAAATGCCATTAGATTTGGTGATTAGATTTGGTCATTGATAGTCCTCCATTCTGGAATAGGATGAATGACATAGAGAGAATGGTGTTTTGACTTCCTGGTGAATTGGAAAGATCTTTGCCTTGATTTCTCCACCCAGAGTCATCAAAGCCTAGGAGCAAGACAAAGGTCAAGATGACTGGGGATGGTCCAGGATGCCTTGGGTGGCTTTGGCCTTTCTAAAGGCCTTTCTAATTCAATATCTTAGGACTGTTTAAGAGTTAAGACTAAAGGTGAGTCAAAGATATTTGGGAGTGGAAGTCCCTCAGAATAGAAAACATTTGTAATTTACCTTCTTTCTAAGCCATCAAAACTAAAACAATGAGCCATAGAGGTTTGGGTTGAGTCTATTAGTGGCCATTTAATGAAAGTCAGAGTGATTTGGGTTTTAAAGTGAAGACAAGTTGCTCCATTTAAACATGATGTGATAGTAAACAGCTTGTCTTTTCAGAGTTATGTTTCAAGAAATCAAAAAATGAAAACCACATAGAATAAAAAATTGTTTTTGACCCAGGCTGCTTTTTTTTTTTTTTTTTTTTTTTTTAAAGGAAAAGAAATAAGGAGAAGAAAATAGCAATCTCCAATTTTTGTCCAAATTGTCCAAATTGGCAGGTTGGGAAAGCAGTGACTACTACCCTCAAATAACATGGTAAAGACAGTTAATACAAAATATTCTTTTAAAAATCTCGTTCATTTTTTCTTACAAATGCATCCTCCATAAGTTTAAACTGAGACACCATAATTGTAGTGAGGCACATGTTTAAGAAATATTTGTGACCAAGTTTAATTCATAACACCTATATGGAAGTCTTTACATGTAGAAACTTTATGCAGAACTCTTGTTCTTTGTCCTTTGTTCTGGAGAGGACCAATGAAATTAAAAGGATAAGGTCTTGAATTGTGTATGAATTTTGGATATCAAAAAGTCATTGGTTTTGGAGATAGTAGATTCAATTTAATATTAGGGATTGGAACCCAGACTGCAGAAAGTTAAGAAATGAGAAGAAAGGAAGTAGAGGTACTTATTAGGAGAAGGAAGAGATATAGGAGAAAAAGTAGTAAGGACAGATGAACCAAGTGAAGGTTTTTGGAAGATGAGGGAAACATAGGCATGTTTTTAGGCAGTAGGGAAGCAGCCAAAAGACAGGGAGAATTGAAGTTAAGTGAGAGTGGGAATGCTAGAAGGGACAAGCCACTGGAGAAGATGTGATGAATAGGAACATTTTATGTAAAGGGCTAGAACTGAGCAAATGCACTTGGATAATGGAGCATGTGAGACTAATTGCCAATTGGACAATTCTCTATTAACATATTTGAAGGATGACCCTCCCCAGCTATTCTGAGCTGGCTGGATCGGTGGGTGTGGACAAAGAGGAGAAGTGACATGAGTGGGTGAAGGAGGAGGAGGAGATTGATTCATTCTCCTGGCAGTGGGGATAGAAGAAGGAGGTATGGAGATTGCTAGATCTAATCCCCTGACCAGGACCGCAAAAGACCAAGAATAAAGACTTTTAATTATCCTGACTCCTGCTGATTCTAAGAGATCCAGGGTCCCAACACATTTGTACTTGTAGAGGGATTTACCTTCACAAAAAGAAGGGGTTTATCTTCTTGATAGTGGTAGAGGAAATAATGATAGAAGGCTTCTGGGTAATTCACTTTCCTCCTCCTGCTGGTCTCATATTACCCACTGAGTAAAGCCTACATTTCTGTTATCACTCCTTTCTCAACCCTTTGTATTCTGGCCTCTGACTTCATCACTCCACTGAAATTGTTCTTTCCAAAGTTAGGAATTATATTTTTGTTGCCAAATTAAATAGTATTTTTTTCAATTCTCATCCTAATCAAACTTTGACACTACTGACTGCTCTCTCCTGCTCTTCCCTGGCCTTCCATAAAGGTCTAAACACTTGTTATTCTCAGCTCCTTCTGAGGCATCTAGGAAACATGTGGACAGAGTTCTGGGTCTAGAGTGAAGGATAACCTGAGTTCACAACCAGCCTCAGATACTTACTAGCTATGTGACCCTGAACATGTCATCTAACCTCTGTTTCAGTTTTCTTAATTGCAAAATGGAAATAATAACAATCTTTACCTTTCAGAGCTATTGAAAAGATCAGATGGGATGATATTTGTAAAAGTGCAATGCCTGAAACAGAAGGAGCTGTATTGTAATGTTCTGTTGTCTCCAGAAACTGCCGATGGCTCTTTGGGAGGAGATCTGTCTCAACTCAATCTCTGCCACATACTCTTCTTCTGCAGGGAGCCTTCCCAAATCTGGCCTAGAATAGACAACTTCCAGGCCCAATGTTGCTTCTTTTATCCTCCCAGAGAATGGGTGTGGAATAACTCAGGGGCCTGTGGGAAAAATACTTCAACCAATGAACTTGCTCCTCTTAAACATGTAAGCTACTCCCCAGAAGTTCAAAAGGGCAAAACTCCCCTTAAAGGCCGGAACCAAAAAGTGTAGACTAGAGAATTATTAAGTACTGACTTAGCACTTAGTAAGAACCTAACACTGTATAAATGCTTATTCCATTCCCCCTTCTTCTATTGTGAGGCTCAAGTGAAATAGTGTTTGTAAGTACTTAAGCACAGTGCCTGGCATATAGTAGCCACTATCTAAATGCTTTCCCCATTCCCCTTTCTTTTCTAATTTATTAACTGCATATCTCTAGCTGTAAATTGTTCTTCATATTTTCTTCTCCTCTTCTTTTTCTTCCTCGTTTTTCCTTTTCTTCATCTTGTTTCTCTTCCTCCTTTATTTCTTTTCCTCTTTCTCTTCTTTTCTTTCTCCTTCCTTCTCTTTTTGATTTCAAAAGCTCCCCTGAGTTTAAAATTACATCTTGGCCAATAACTTCTAAATCCATATAGTTGTAGAACAAAGAATAAGCTAATATGGTAGCTAGTAAAGTTGCTCATCCTTCATTTTTGAAAATAACTAATAATATTACAGGGCAATATCTAGATCTGTGTGTAAATTATATTTAAGTAAGGTAGAGCTGCACAGTGTCGTCAGCCTCAATCTCTCTTCCAGAGTTACTGAAGTCCAATGGCAATCCAAGAGTCTTGACCAGATGCAATGGGTGACGTTGGCATCTTTGATATTTGACCAAGGTCTAAGTGCTGGGAATTGTGGGGTGTTCAGAATGTTAGAGTCAGGAAGAACCTAATTCAAATGTAACCTCAGAGAGTTGCTACCTATGTGATCTTGACCAAGTCATTTAACCTTTTTATCTATCTCAGTTTCTTAAAATATAAACTTCTACCTCATTTGTGAAGATGAAATAAGATGATATTTGCAAAATACTAAGTTAATGGTATTTTCTTCCCCTTTCTCAACTCCAGTAGCTTTAGGATCAAATAGAACTTCCTTCTAAGAAGGCAGCTTTTAAAGTCCTTGATTGGCCAGCAAGAGGTCCCAACATAAGTGTCACTTGATCATTGTTTTGGCCACAAACCCTCTCCCCCCAAAGTGAAGGTAAATATCAATTGTTTCTGTTTTGGTCAGAAATCCTGAGGGTCTTCTCTCAAATTGATTTTTTAAAAATTAGGTAAAAGAGGCCATTCTTTGCCTCATTTTAACCTACCCTTAATTACTGAAAGGGTATTGCTTCAGTCAAACTGATACCTGGGGCAGACTTTAACTTAAAAAGGCCAAGGTCTAAGGGGCAGCTAGGCGGGCCTGAAGTCAGAAGGACCTGAGTTCAAGTTTGACCTCAGGCACTTAATACTTCCCAGCTGTGTGACTCTGGGCAAGTTACTTAATCCCAATGTCATGAGGGAAAAAAAAAAAAGGCCAAGATCTCTCTCTACATCTGGGGCCGTCCTTGTCAATCCTGATCAGTATCTTGTCATTGAATTCAGGTAGCTTTAGAAGAAAAAGTGAGAGGCTGGGGACTTTGCATTGAAATCCTCACTTAAATCCAATTTACTTGCAAATCACAGCAATTGCTCGTTCAGGTATTTTTACCCAGGTTCTCTCCAAAGCCTAGATCCAGTCTCTACCTGTGCCGTTGTTACTAGAAGCTGGTCACTTTCCCCGCACCTGCTAGTGCCCTTCCACCCAAACCACTTTGTAAGTTACCGTTTGGCATTGACGAGCTTTATATTCTGATACTTTAACAGATGCCTTGTCTCCATAAGCATGTAAGCTTTTAAAATGTATTCTTATTTGTATATCTGGGACGTAGCGCTGTTTAAATAGTAATTAAAAAAATAAAATAAATAAATAGTAAGTAAAAATTATTAATAATAATAGCTAGTAGATCCTACAATTAAATGCACATAGAATTTGTGGTATGATTTTAAACATTAACGTTATAAAAAATGGTATTTCTTTAAATCCCTAAATCCTTTTTAAAAACGTGCTTATTAAATTAAAAGAAAAACTTATCAATGCCAATGTAGAGAAAAGGAAGGATAAAATCAGTTCTAGAAAATGACAAAAGTGTGCAAAAATAAAAAATTCGGTTCTGCACACATATATTGTATCTAGGATATACTATAACATATTTAACATGTATGAGACTGCCTGCCATCTAGGGGAGGGGGTGAAGGGAAGGAGGGGAAAATTGGGAATAGAAGTGAGTGCAAGGGATAATGTAAAAAATTACCCATGTGTATGTATTGTCAAAAAAAAAAAAGTTAAAATAAATTTTTTTAAAAGTATTGAAAAAAAAAAAAAAAGAAAGAAAGAAAATGACAAAAGGCATTTGTACCCCGACAGCAACCTGCTCAGTGGGTCTGCCCCACACGGGTTAGGACTCGGTATAGTAACAGAGTAACTAACTTGGCAGCTGCCACTTTAGACAGTATCACGTTCCGCCCCTTTAAGGTCTGGTTTTCTTATTGGCCTCTGGACTGGTCACGCCCTCCCCCGCCCCGCTTCTCCTCCTACCAGCCTTCGTTTTCTCCAATCAGGTTGCGCCTTTTCCCCTTCGCTCTGCCTCCTGCTTTCGCCTCCGCTTTCCCATTTGTCCCTGGAGCCATTCGTCCCGGCCTCCTTTAGCCTCCTCTTTCCTCTTCCTCAGTAGCAGCGTCGGAGGCTCGTGACGTCATCCTCGTAGTGAAGATTTGTGGCGGGGTTTGCTGCGTTTGAACAACTTCCGTCCTGAACCGGAAGCCTGCTGGTGGACGCTATCCCAGGCACGGCGGGCGGGAAGGTAAGCTGTGGTGCTGTTCTCGCGGTCTCCCGTGAGTCGCGGGTGGATCCGTTGCCCGTGTCAACTCCGCTTGTTGTTCTGGAATTCCCGGAGCTTCAGGGCGGAACAATCCACAGTAAGACGTTCTCACACTCGCAGGCCGTGCTGTTACGGGTGTGATTGTGAGGTACATGGGGCGCACCTCAGCCCGCGCTCTCGTGTTTGGCGTTGCACTCAGACCCTACACACCCCCCCGAAGACTGGGGGCCGAAGCAGCCATGCCAGAACCCTTAGGGAAAACTCCCAAGCCTCCTCCTTTCACCCTGGATGGTTTTCGCTTTTGCTCTCCAGAGTCCCTTCTTAGGATTAGTCATAGCCATTATTTTGAATGGCCATATCTTAGGCTAGGACGGAATGGAAAGAGTCCTCACTTGGACCCCTGGTTTCTCACCTTGACCGTGGCATTTAACTGCCACGTGAGCTGGTCCAGAATGAGGCTTGCGTCCATTTATAAGCCCCGTGACCTCCCAGGACGTGCAGTAAACTCTTTTAACAAATTGGAAATTGAGTCTCCACCACTGTGAAGTAACTTGGTGAAGGTTACACAAACAGTAAATATTTATTTCTAAGGCTTTATGGAAATGGATGCACAGAAGGGAATCTCTTACTAAAATGTACGACCAGTTAATGATTAACATCTTTCAATTTCATCAGTGGTTGGATAGTTAATTTGGAGGAGTGGGCATAGAAGTGATTATTAAATTCGTCAGTGTCGGGCTCCACATGAGAAGAATTTGGAATGGTGGGCTGCGGTTAAGATGAAATAGACCCCATTGTAACATGTTGCATTTTTAAAGAACATTGATTGTTTAAATACAGGCTAGAAGGTGATGGTGATATATCTGAAAAGTAACCAGGCTCAGTATGAGTTTCCAGCTAATAGAACTAATGTAATTTTAAAACTAGGAGATGATAATTTCATCGTACTCTGTCCAGGATAATCATAATTCGAAGTACTGGGTCCAGGTCTGCGCAAGCATTTTAGAGGAGATATTTAGAAGTTGGGTTATATCTTTACAAGATATGAAATCAAATCAAGTCCATTTGAAGGAACTGGAGAAGAGAAGATTAAAATTTGGAGGGAGTGCATTAGTCTTTAGAAACTTCAATGATTGCCCTATGGAAGAGACATTAGGCTTATTTTCTTCCCTATGAAGGGCCAAGCAAGGACCAAGGTAAAAAATCTACACAATTATACTTGTCTAAAATGTGATGTGCTACTCCTAAGGGGTAGTGAGTTTCCCATCAAGAGAGAGGTTCGAGCACAGTTGGCAGATGGCATTTATTACTAGGGTAGGGGCTACACCAAATATGGTCTCTGTGATACCTTTAAGCTCTACGTTTCTATAGCTATTAGCACTTGTTTATTGAAAACAGCATCAGGGTGTTGAATATGGTGCTTCTTAGAAGTTACTTCACATATTTTGTGAAGACTTTTTTTTTTTTTTTTTCTGATTGCAATTTTATTTTATGCTTGAATAGGTTCCCTTTGACTTTATCTTGTTGCCAGGTTTCTTTGGTCTGCTCCCTCCCACCTCAGCTGAATCATAGCACCCAGAGTTCTTAGTCACCCTGTAGTAGGTGGTACTGATTTGGAAAATGCCTACGCATTTACAAAATAGGTTTTGTTGGGGGTAAAACAGGTGGATAAGACAGCTTGAAAGTAGGGAAATTCTGGAAATCTGGTAAGAATTTGTAGGCCTTTTTGTACTGTCATTCCTTTTATTAAGTGTCAATACTATATACAAGGTTTACTAGTTGTTAGGTGGAAACAAACCATATCTTAGATATTCATAATATTTATCTTCCAAAAAACCCTGGAATATTTTCATTCATTATCTTTTTTTTCATTTATCCAAATAACATTCTTTAGATGATTTTTTTGAGTTGTAGCAAAAAAACAAATTTATCTGTGAGCAATACCCATTTTAATTCTGATTTGTTGGACACAGTTGAATATAAGCTGAATCTGTTTTTTAAATTTATATTTCTTATATTATTTTTATTGTTTATAATAATAATAACAGCCCAAGCAAGATGAGGGCAAAAAGGAAAATTAAAGAAATGATATTTATTATAATAGCAAAGTTGATGGTTGGGGTATATGTTGGCAGGTAGTATGGAGTTGGAGTGCTGAATTTGAAATTAGAAGAGTATAGCATTCAAATTCTGGCTATTCCACTTTTTATATTACCTCGGATAAATCATCCTCTTTAAACTAAATTCTCCTTATCTTTTGAATGAAGTTAGACTAGATAACATGTATTTTTTAACATAATTAAAAATATCTCTTATGAAATAAAGGGACATCATTGAGATTATTCTTACTAAAGAGGCATTAAAAAGGTAAGAAAGGTAAATCAGTTTAAGTAATTCAATTAAAGGCAGAGGCAACCAAAATCTAAAATTTACAATCCTGTGGTGATTGTTACAGAAAAGGAATCAATGTATGTGTCAAATGAATTATTGCATCTGAAACACTTCTAAGTGAAATCTAGTAGTTATTCAAAAATAATTCATTGAATGAATGAATTTATTAAGCACTCTTGAAATTAAAATACAATTAAATACACATAGAAAAACAAAGTTAATGCTTTTACCTTTATATTTTTAGATTACTTGAACCTGTTATATCTTCCCAAAACTGCATTTCTACAGATCCAACTTTTACCTTGAACAACAAGCATTATGTACTATTTAATTCTTTAATTCTGAGAGGAATATTAACTTTGTTGATAGCATTTGTTTTTAAGACATTCCTGTCTCAAGCCTTGTTATATCTCTCTGAATTCAGTGTGAGGAAAATTCTATTAAAGCCTGTATTTTGAAGACCCTGTGTCTCAGATGTTTCCTGTGTTATGGAGAAAAGTTAGAGGACTAGAGATGGGGAAAAGTAGACTCCTATTTTTAGCTTACTTTGAGGTTCTTAGTGGCTTAGTTATATTTCTGTTAGAAAAACAAGAAAATAAAACCTTAAACCAAAAGCCTGAGAACTTGATAATGCTTTTGTTTAGTTTTCATTTGTGTCCCATTCTTTATGACCCCACTTGGGGTTTTCTTGGCAAAGATACTTGAATAGTTAGCCATTTCCTTCTCTAGTGCATTTTACAGATGAGGAAACTGAGATAAAACAGTTAAGTGATTTATCCAGGGTAACTATAGCTAGTGTCTGAGAATGGATTTGGACTCAGATTTTCCTGACTCCAGACCTGATTCTCTGTCCACTGTATTTCCTAATTGTCCCTTTTCTCTCTCACAGACACATCTACTTCCCCCCTTCCCCCCATTGATATGTGGTATTTAAAGACATATTATTCTATTGGTCTTTATTGAAGACCCAATTTGTGTGCTATTTTTGCATGTTGGCTATTTAATGTTAATATTTTCCAGCTATGATCCCAGCTATATTCTAGAAGTCTCTGAGATGAGTCAGATCATTTAAAGATTGAATGCCATTTATTGAATGCCAGCTTCTGCTTATATTTTTATACTGTGGTAAAGCAGAGAGGTCAAACACCTATGGGCCTCAGGCAGACAGCTTGAACCAGATTAATTATAATTAGGAAATACCCTAAAAAAAAAAAAATACAATAGAACACAAATAATGCTAGTATGTGCTTTTCTAAGTCATGCTGTTATCTGAGAGCTTTATGTACCTTTTAATAGTCCCTTTTTTATTTGAGTTCTTCACTATATAAAGGCATACCCTCTTCTCAGTTACATATGATATGAAATTCCTTTCAGTTCTAAAATTCTGTGATGTAAATCTTATTCCTTTATTTTTAATTCTTTTTTTTTTTTGGGGGGGTAATCAGTTTATTTTGCAGGTATAAACACTTAAGTTATATTACTTAAGTTAAAAGGATTATTCACATCTATTTAAGAGCACATATCAAGCCTCAGACCTTAGAGAAGCCATTAAGAGGAAGCAAAAGTGAGTAGTTCTTCAGTATCCACAGAGTTCCTTTTTACGTATAATAATGTTTTTTGCTTTTTCTATACTGGGAATTTCTTAATAAGGGAGATAATACATTTCTTAAATTTGACAGATATTTTTGATTATCTGGTGTTGAGTCTATTGAGCTCTTTCACATTTTATTTGTTAAAATTGAGTGGGTAAGAGTTGTCATTTTTTTTTTTTTTTAAATCCTAAAGGAGACTCCAAAAATGTATCTGTAGGAGGCCCAGAGCATGATTAATTCAGGATATTTTGAGGGTTTCCTTTTTTTTTTTTTTTTTTTTTGCACAAAGGTGACTGCTATTGGAGTGTCATATTTTCTGGGAGTAGGGTTGACCCACATCATCTATATGTTGATTATATATTACTGCTTCCTGAGCATAGTATGTTAAATTGTTTTAAATATGTGAGATACATTGGTCATAATTTAATTATATTAATAACATTCTAGACATAGTTACTCTTTTCTGTGGCAAGTAATATCTCTATTTCTTAGGTCAGGGATTAGACTATAAAACTCCTTGTATTGTATTGTATAACATGTATTGAGATTTTCATTTTGTAAATTTAGTCAGTTTTCACTTTAGGTAAATTCTGCAGATCTTTCCCTTCCCTCAAAGGGCTCAGCAATTCTTTGGGCTTCTGCTTCCAGAGTACCTTCAGTGCCTGGGCCCCTGTAGCCCAGGTGACTTAAATGCCTGGAGCAGGGAACCCTGTGGAGTAGAGCTGTGCCCCAGTGGATCCTATCAACTAAAACTGTTTGTAATTGCTGTTCAGAATTAACATGAGTCTTTTAAAACATATCTAAAATAGTCAGCTTTTGATTATTTGGAAGTGAATTTTCCTGTTTAAAGATTAACTTCCTGGCTATGTCTTAGGTCACATAGTAATTTGAGCAGCCACTTCATGCAGAGATCTATGTTAGATATTGAAGGCAGATAGTAAAGAAGGAAATAATACATATCTGTTCTTGAGGACTCTTTGGGATGATGGAAGAATTTATAGTTTGCTCTGGTTGCCAACCTAATTATCCTTGAATCATTTTAGTTGAGTAATTAAATATGTAAAGTTATTTATAATTAGAGCTGAATAGATAATATAGATATAGACATTTTTAAGGCTCTGAGAATACGTTTGATAGCTATTAACAGATCGCAGATGCAGAGGAGATAAGAATAGTGTCTGAACTTGAGAATTGTCTTTTCTTTTATACATATTACTTTCCAGAGCAGGGTTGAGTTAACTTTGAATGCATCTTTACTTTGAGGTAGCTGAAGAAAGTGTGCCTCATATTTGTGTCTTATATTGATTACATGCTATATTTCTTTCAGATGTCAACATCAAGGAGAGCAAAATTAAAAGTTCAGGCTGTGGTGGCACAAGATGAGTTGCCTTCTTTCCTTCAATCGTAAGTGTGTTTTGTTGTGGATGTAAAAAAGATGCTTATTTCACATGCTATTTTTTGCTGAAAACAGTGCTGCACCATGGAAAGAGTTGCTACATTAAAAAAAAAATACTTTCTGTTGTACTTTTAAAATAATTATTGATAAATTTTGCTCTTACATCATCTTTATTTCCCTCTGTGTCCTCAGAAAGCCATCCCTTATAATAAAAAATTAACAAAAGGGAAAAGGTTCAGCAAAACTAACAATTATTTTTATTTCTAAAGCATTATGTCAACTTTTTCCTTGTAACAGATTTGTGAATTCAGGAGTGATAGGGAATGATTCTTCTTTCTACTTCAAAAGGGTCCTAGAGACATCATGATTATAGTTTGATCCAGAACTAGAATCCAGGTTTCCAAGGCCTGCTTGCTTGCCTTCCTTCCTGCCTTTTCTTGAAATTGGGTTAAGTGACTTGCCCAGGGTCACACAGCTAGGAAGTGTTAAGTATCTGAGGCCAGATTTGAACTTGGGTCTTCCTAGCTTCAGGCCTGGTGCTTTTATCTACTGCACCACCTAGCTGCCCCAACCAAAGCTCTTTCTATTCAACTCAGCAATTAAGTATTCTGTTCCTTTTTACAATTTCTATTAAGAATATATGCAGTCTAAATGGACTTTGTTTATTCATTATCTTTGTAAGGAATTACTTTTAATAATTACCATTGCCTTGAACTCTGTGCTCACTGACTCCTAGATCTAGGATCATAGACCTTGTCTAGAAGTTTCCTAATCCTGATATGGGAACCCACATCATCCTAGTATTAATTTTACTAGAATAAAATCTTTTTTTTTTTTTTTATATCATTGAATAATAACAGACACATATAGAGGATGAGTGGATAGAGATTGAGTAATGGAATTGTTCTAAGTTGGTTTCTCTACCTAATCTACTGAGTATAACTTATTCATTCATTCATTTCTGAGGCAGTTGGGATTAAGTGACTTGCCCAGGTCACACAGCTAGGAAGTGTTAAGTGTCTGAGACTAGATTTGAACTCTGGTCCTCCTGAATTCAGGGCTGGTGCTCTATCCACTGTGCCACCTAGCAGCGCTGCTGAGTATAATTTTTGCAACTATTTTTCTTCTACACTGTGATTGAGACCAAGCTAGAATAGGATGATATGGAAAGCTGCTGTTTGATTTTTGTATGCTGTGTTAGAAGGTACAGTAATTGTTCTAGTCTTCTCAGTAAGCAGATTTACACCATAGGGTGAATATAGGATTACCTGAAGTTACTTAAGAATATGTAGCTCACTTGATGCTAATGCTTCATGTAGTCCAGGCGCTCTTGAAGGTCACATTATATATTGATTTGATTTAGTATACAATTTGTACGGATTGATAGTTAAAGATAAAAAATTCTCAGTGATTGTGGGGTAGTAGACGCAGTAAAAATCATCTGAATAATAAGTACTATCTTAAATTTCTTCCTATTTACCCTATAGTGAATATGTGTTTTCTTTGTGACATTTTAATTTTATTTTCCTAGAAAATGTTCTGTAAATTTTCTCCTAGTTCATCTGAATCTGAAGAGGATAATGATAAAGATAGTTCTTGGGAGCCCCAAAAGAAAGCTACCAACAGCTTGAAGGTGCCCATTTCTAATAAAAGCAAGGCAAAGAAAATGTCTGGGGTACGGAAGAAAGCCCCTCAGATCAGCAGTAGTCCAAGAAAGGTGGCTATTAAAGAAGAACTGGTAGGTATCCCAAGTAGATATAGGCTCCATCCTCTTGTTTTTGCAGAGCAGAGAACATATCTTTCATACTGAGTCAGCAGACTTTTTGCTTCCAGATAGATTATGATTGCACTGTAGCCTTTAAAGATGTATTTGTACTTTGCAAATGCTATATACAACTATCTGGATTTAATCTTCATTTTATCTTTTTTTTTTTTTTTTCCCCTGAGGCAATTGGGGTTAAGTGACTTGCCCAGAGTCACACAGCTAGGAAGTATTAAAGTGTCTGAGGTCAGATTTGAATTCAGGTCCTCCTGACTTCAGGGCTGGTGCTTTATTCACTGCACCACCTAGCTGTCTCTGCAATTTTATCTTAAGAAAGATAAAGTTACAGGTTAATTATTTGCTTTGGAAAAATTTGTTCTAATAACAAAAAATTTCATTAAAATTTTTTTTTAAACTGGGAACTCTTCTAGTATGTTAAAATTTGAGTTAACACAAGGTTTTACAGAGGTGAATGTTGAAAACTTTTTGCATGTATTTCAAAAAATAAAATACTGCTAAAATATGAGTTAACAACTTTTCAGCATTATATTTATTGTCCTAGGCAAATGTGTATTATATGCTTGCCATTAAATGTTATATTTATGGAAAATTGCATGATTACAAAATGAACCTGTTTTCTCTTTTGATTAAATAGCTATCATAGTTTTTTCATAAAATGCTGCTCAATATTCTTTAAACCTCTATGTTTCTTACTTTCTGCCTGTGCCTTCCACTAAAAAATTGAAATAGAGTTGAGTTTTGCTCGTAATTGAAAAAGCTATAGCTCCTATCCTGAATATTCTAGTCTTTTGTCACCCAAACTATAACCTTAATAACCATTAACAAAAACAAACATGTAACATAAGAAATGCAATTTTACATGAGACCCTTAGCATTTAATAAAGTGGAAATAAATAAATAGAAAATGATCAGAAAAAGCATTTGTTCTGTGTGTCCTTTCTAATTTGTCTTGGGATTCTGCTACCTTTGACTTTGTTTTTCTTTTTAAAATGTTGTCACAGTGTGTGCAATTCTTCCTGATCATTTTGGTTTTGCTCTGCATCACTGCATATTTCCTTATTTTCTTCACCTTTTTTGTAATTTTTCTCACATGGTGCTAGGAGTATGAAGGCTTTCCATAAAGCTTAGTTGATAGAGTTGGAGGGTAGCTCAAATTTCCCATTTCAGTTTATTAACTGTAAGTAATTCTAGCATATTCTTCTACTGATATTTAGTATTTTTAGAAATTAGGGGCAGTTAGGTGGTGCAGTAGATAGAGCACTAGGTCTGAAATCAGGAGAACCTGAGTTCAAATCTGATCTCAGACACTTAGCACTTCTTGGCTGTGTGACCCTGGGCAAGTCACTTAACCCCAATTGCCTCAGCCAAAAAAAAAAAAAGAAAGAAAAGAAATTTAAAAAATAAGGTGGGGGCAGAAGAAGAAGAACAAGCTAATTCAGATAGAAAAATGTTTTTATTTAGAATTCCTTTAGACATTTTAGAGAATTTTAGATTTTTCCATAATTCCTTATAAATTTTTCTAAAAGTCAATAGTTGAAGGAACATTTGATTCTATTGAAAATATGAGGGAGGAAAGTTCATCTCTAGATGATTGACCTTTTTGAGTGCCTCTATTGTATAAGGCGCCATTTAGTGTCTCATGTTCCTTTGGCAAGTACCAGTGAGGACACTAATGATCAGCAAGATTACTTCTTAAAAAGTGATCTTGTAGTGAGGCTCAGGTATCTTTTGTCATTTAATTTCCCTTTATACATAGGAATTGGATAGAGAGATGGACTTTAAAGAGTAACTTTGTGGTGGCCTAGATAAGTTATTTCAACTCTCAGCCATAGGCAACTCTTTGAAGATTAAGTCATAGAGGAGCTGCCTGTCTTCAGGATTTCCTCAATGGCAGAATAAAAGGAAGTCTGTTCAGATAAAAACCAGGAGCTCCTCTTTCCATTGGGCCTGTCACAATGGTCAGCCAAAGTTTTAGAATTCTTTAGCTAGTTATGGATCTGTGATCTAAAGAAAAGTGAAAGTAATTAGAAAAAGCATATAGAAATAAGTCGTCACAAAAGATTTCATCAACTTTAATGAATCACTTTTCTTTATGAAGACGAAAGCAAAGGATATTCAGTCAGATTAACTATATAGTTATTTGGGTGAAGAGGCAGTGTAGATATTAATTCATTTGCCACCTATTCTGCAGATTTCTACATAAAGAATTTTTACATAACAAGAATTTGCCCTGGGACTTGGGGAAGGGAGGGAGAGATGCAGGAAGGAAGCCATACATCCATTAAGAGAAGGAACTAGCACATGGTTCAAGAAGGACAGAGCAGGAATAGGAAGACTTGGGGGATAGAACTTCTGAAGGGAGTGTGGGGGAAGGAGAATAGACATAGGACCTAGAGAAGAGGTAGGTAGGGAGATTGTGGAGATGGGCCCAAATGCTTAGTAAGAATGGTCAGAAGACAGACACTGCTGATGTGGGGAGGAGGGAGATAGGTAGGGTAGGCAGAGTGGGGGATAAGTTTCAAGCCAAGCTCCCATCAGTCTGCAGTTGATCTGTCTCTTCACACCTGTTTTGCTTTCACTTGGTGGTTTTTTGTTGTTTTGTTTTGTTTGGGGAAGCAGGATAGGAACATCAGGGAAAGTACCAAGCCCCCACACTGAAGGGCAGGAATGGAGAGAATACTGTACTGTATGGTAAAGTTACATGAGATGTATTTCTGGAATGTAGATTCCTTTCAAATTTAGGTAAAGTCAAATTTACAGTGGAAATTTGTGTATAGTAAGAACTGTGTTGAAGATAGAACAAAAAGATTAACTATAATCATTATAGGTTACATTTATATGATATTGTAGGGTTTGTAAAGTGCTTTACTTGCATAATTTCACGTTTGAGTCATATAATACCTTGTGAGAAGGGTGCTGTCATTTTCTTCATTTTACAAATGAGAAAACTTGACTTAGGTTAAGGAACTTGCTCAATGCCATACTGCTGTTAATTGTCTTAGGTGGGATTCTAATTAAGTCTTGCTGATTCCAAGTCTAGCATTCTATCCACTATCCCATAATGCCTTTATAGCATGATAGTAAAGGAAAAAATTTTTGACAATAAAGTCTATTAAACATCAGAATAGGTTTGGCATGTTCAGGAGAGTAGTGCGATACATTTTCTGAAAGGCTTTAAAAATTATCTTTGATTTTTGTATTTTTGCAGTGGTTCAATTGAGGTTTATCTAAAGCTCTAAGGGATGCATTTAGGATTTCAGGTTCTTTATACACATAAGTTTGTAAAAATGTCAAAGACTTTTCAATTTTTGATTATTTGCTTTGATTACTTAATTTGTAGATTATTTAGGCAGTTTATTTCTTTCAGGATCATCCATACTTTTGGATGTTTTATTACTTAGCTCATTGGTTTACTTAATAGATATTTATAAAACCATAAGTATATGCATAAGTACCTCCACCAGAGAATGAGAAGGGTGATGAAAAAAAGGATAATCTTTAATCTGATAATGTCAGTTGTGAGCTTTTGTTAAAAAGACTGATTTTAGAGTGAACAGTTTGGAGCTTTGTTTGAACTTTAGTTTTGAATTTCATATATATGCTATTCTTACCCTCCTCTGGGTCTTTTGTTGAACTGAATTCTATGCAGTGCTTTTATAGTTCCTTTGACTGCATTTGTCAGTGATTTGAGTACAGTAAACTTTTGGGGAGAAGATTTGATTGTTTGGTGTGGCACTTACTTGAAATTTATCAAAATGGAATAGACAATGGATTTTATTTATTTGTGTTGATGTATTTGGGATTGAAATTTAGACTCAATGCAGATGCTTTTTCAGGTGACTATTGTGGTTTCAGGGAAGGTTGGATCTTCCAGATGAGTTTAGATCTTTTAACTGCATGAAGTTTGAAATTTTGTCTCTTCTTTATTTTAATGCTTCTGCTAGCTTTACTACCATGTGCCCTGTGGACACACTTTACAAACTTTTTAATTGAATTTAAAGGCTTTTGGGGAATTGGCTTTGATGTTGTTTTAATCACATGTTCACTTGATGGTTTGACAGAATAGCTCTGTGCTTATTGATGATGTTTCCGAAGACAGCAAAGATGAACTCAAAGTTTTACAGAACCAGAAAACTACAAATAGAACTCGGAAGAGAGTATCTAATAAGCCTCGAACACAGAAGGCCAAAAAACTGAAAGTTGATGAGGTGATCTGCAGAACTGACAACTTAGATGGTGGTGGTGGTGGCATCGAGATACCATCAACGAGCACCATGCAGGGAGGAAGCTGCATAAAGAAGAGAGAAGATGAAGAGGACCTTACGTTTAGTGAACCCCCTTTAAAGAAAATAAAATCTACAATGTTTCCTCAGGGACAGCCTGTCAAAACTGCAGGAAATATTGGCAAGGTTCAGGAGGAGTTGGAAATGAACTGGGACATGGTACAGGTAAGAAATGAGCATTTTCTTTTTGCTTCTTCCAGTTACTTTAAAAGGAAATGTTTTCAGAAGGGCCCTGTTTAATAATCCCAGGGAATATGTTCCATAACTAACATAATATTTTTTCAAATGACATATAATTCAACATGTCACCTCTTCCTGAGTTTTTAGAGACAAAAATAACTTTTTAAATTCAGTAATAACCTTTAAAATCTGGATTTTAAATACATAATTTAGGAGATGATTATTCTCATTACAAAAATACTTATATCCAGGATTCCTATCTATAATAAGTCCTTGATGCATTTAAATGTTTATTTCCAGATTATGAAATATTTGTTAATGACAAAGGATAGAGAAACTAAAGTGTTAGAAACTACTACCTACTTATTGAAAATCAAAAATGAAGTTGAAGCACCTCTCAAAGTTATAATATGGGAAATATTGGGAAAACAGGAGAAAACTGATAAAAATTTTTGGCAGCTTTCAGATATCTATCTTAGATGTGTATAGCTTTTCAGGTACTCATATGGATATAAATGCTGTTACTCAAATTTGTGATATTATATAAGCTCTACTGTAGACTTTCTTTATTTCAGTGTGCTATGAAGATGATTCTTCTTGAAGGCTATGATTTTAGAGGGAAAGGACCTTTGGGAGGTCCATTCATAGCCACTGGCAGACTGTGTTATTAAAGAATAATAAGAGGAAACCACAAAATTGTGGGAACCTCCATGGGTCAAAGTGATACATGAGGGAAGCATTGAATTCACAATGAAGTTGCAAGTGATGATTTTTCAGCCACAGTAATTCATAAAAACAAAGTGCTAAAGTATGTAAAGACTGTCATACAGATGTACATCATTTTGTGTAATAACTAATTCAATAACTTAAAAGATACAATAAGTTTCATTAACAACACTACTTTTCCCCAAACCTTAGCAAGTAGTCTTCAGGAATATCATCAATACTAGTCAAATATTCATACTTCTTTTACTTATGTTGCTTCCCGGATAACAGATATGTAACCCAGTCTGGTTTAGCACAGTGATTGGCAAATAATAGGTATTATAAAAATGTTAGCTACTATTATTATTACTCAGTATTCTTTTCATTTTTAACCTTGTACAACTTCATTTGGGAAGCCAATTTTTAGGGTTGTAGATGGACTATTGGCTGAGGATATTATTAAACTTGAGCCCTTCTTTCTTGTTAGTAATTTTTTTTTTCCTGTTCTTTCTCTTTCTTCTGTGCCCCTCTGTCATGAAGATTTCTTTATTGTTGCCATTCATATAACAGCTGGTGAAAGATTCCCAAAGAAAAAGAGTAAATAAAGGATAGGAGAATTGCAGAGGAGAACAGAAAAAAGGGCAAGAATTTATTATTTTTGCACTTAATAGTATATTTTTTCCAATTCCATATAAAGTTAATTTTTAACATTCACTTTTGTAAGATTTTAAGTGACAAAATTTTCTCTTTCTCTCTTCCTTTTCTCCTCCCTCCCCAAGATAGTAAGCAGCCTAACATATTTCCACATTAGTCATATTGTGAAAGAATTAGAACAAAAGGGAAAAACCACAAGAAAGAAATTACACAAAAAAATGTAAATAGTGTGCTGTGGTCTACATTCAGATTTCATAGTTCTTTCTCTAGACATAGATAAATTTTTGCATTGAGTCTTTTGGAATTGCCTTGGATTATTCCATGCTTAGAATAGCTAAATCAATTTGATCATTATTACACTATGTTGCAATTATTGTGTGGAATGTTCTATCTGGTACTGCTCATGTCTCTCAGGATCAGTTCATAGTCTTGGCAGGTTTTTCTGAAATTTTCCTGCTCACCATTTCTTTTAGCACAAAAGTATTTCATTACATTCATATACTACAACCTGTTCAGTCGTTCTTCAATAAATGGGCATTCCCACAATTTTTAATTCTTTGCCTCTATAAAATAGAGCTGATAGAAATATTTTTGTACATGTGGGTCCTTTCCCCCCATTTAAAAAACTTATCTCTTTAGAATACATACAGTAATAATAGTATTGCTGGATCAAAGAGTGTGCATGGTTTTATAGAGGGGTGAAGATTTTTTGAGAGAGGTGCTATATTGGGCTAAAGGTTTTTGATAGAAGAGAAACAGAAGAGACTAAGGAGAAAAGGTCAAAGCTTGATCAACTGGAACAAAGAATATAAATATCGTTTATTGTGATGTGTTATAAATATTTAGTAAAAGTAACCCTACTTTATAAGGCTCTGGAATGAAAATTAGTTTTCTGAGTTCTTTCCTCATGGCTATTTTCTGAATATTTGGAATGTTTTAGAATTTTAGTCCTTTTTGTTAAATTTGAGCAGATTTTCCTGCTTCCTACAGAATCTTCAACTTGTTTTTAAATGGTTTTTGGCATCTGCAACCATCCCACTCATAGTGAATCTGGGCATCCCTTGCTTATGAGTTTGGAAAGATGGTTGCTACAGCTCTCATCTGCTCTGATTACCCTAGTAGTAACTCTTTAGATGCTAGTTAGTTCATCCTATCTTTATAAATAGATTTTGAAAAATTGTCTTGGGGAGTTTTATTTTTTAATAGTAATAGTTTATTTTTCAAAATATATGCAAAGGTAGTTTTCAACATTCTCCCTTGCAAAACTTGTGTTCCAATTTTTTTCCTTCCCTCCCCACTTTTTCTCTCCCCTAGAGAGCAAGTAATCCACTATAAGTTAAATATGTACAATTCTTCCAAACATATTTTCACATTTATCATGATGTGCAAGAAAAATCAGATCAAAATGGGAAAAAAATGAGAAAATAAAAAATAAGCAAACAAAATAACAACAACAAGAAATTCTATGATGTGATCCATATTCAGTCTCCATAGTCTCTCGAATGCAGATGGCTCTCTCCATCACAAATCTATTGAATTGCCTTGAATTATCTCATTGTTGAAAAGAGCCAAGTCCATCACAACTGATCACTTAATCTTCTTGTTGCTGTGTACAAAGTTCTCTTGGTTCTACTCCTTCACTTAGCATCAGTTTATGTAAATCTTTGCAGGTTTTTCTGAAATCAGCCTGCTTATCATTTTTCATAGAACAATAATATTCCATTATTTTCATATAAAGCGCAACTTACTCAGCCATTTCCCAGCTGATGGGCATCCATTTAATTTTCAGTTCCTTGCGACTACAAAAAGGGTTGCTACAACATTTTTGCATATGTGGATTCTTTTCCCTTATTTATGATCTCTTTGGGATACAGATCCAGTGGAGACACTGCTGTTTGAAAAGGTATGTCCAGTTTATAGCCTTTTTGGCTATAATGGTTGGATCAGTTCACAACTTGGAGAAGATTTTTAAGGAAGAACGTACTTGTTTGGTTTTTCCTTTTGTTGTTGAACTATTCTTCTTCATTGTTGAACAATTTTCTTCAGATCACTTTCTGACAGTAGACTTTAGCATAGGTCATAGAAGAAGTATGTGGGTATGCCTCTGATCATGGGTATCTTAATTGCTCTTCAAACATATTTTGAAGTATTAACTTATTTGGTTTTTCTAGTGTTACCCACACTTCTTTACATATTGGTAGGTAGTTGGGAGTTAGTTGACTCTTGACACACAATCATCTAGTTAATTACACATACATAATTTCCTTGTACCTCAAGTTTTTAGAGAAAATATGGAATAATTATTTGGTGTCCATTTCTAAACAGAAAAATTAGACAGATCTTTTTCTACCATAAATGCCATTGGTTGACTAGGAACAAAGAACTCACTATATTTATCTTTCTGTAATAATTTTAAAGATCTTGTCATAGGAAATTCTATGACCAGAAGTTACATGTATCTGAAAAAGATGATCACAGGTTGGCTAGTTAAAATTTCCTATTAGTGCAGACATTTCTTTAGAAAAGTAAAACATAATCTTTTGGTACATTTTTAGTTTTTCTTGGAAAAGTAATCAGTAACAACCAGTATTTTCAGAACTTCTGTGTGTAATCTTAGATTGTTTTTTGCTTTGAATTTCAGGGAACAGTAATTTGCCTGTTTTTTAATTGTTTCTTTTGATAATATAGGCAGTCTATCATTCAGTCAGTCTGCAAACATTTTATTAACAAAGGCAAAACACAGTCTTTTCAAGGAGCATGTGATCTAATGGGAGAGATAACATGAAAACAATTATATAAAAACAATCTGTAAATTGTAGATAATCACAGAGGAGAAGCACTTCCATTAAGGGGGATCAAAATAGGTTTTTTGTGGAAGACTGCATTTTAGCTGGGACTTGTGAGGAACCAGGGGAGTCAGGAGGCAGAGAGAAGGGAGAAAATTGACAAAGGAGAAGATACAGTGAAATTACTTAGGAGATAAACTATCTGTTGTGAGGAGCAACAAGTAAAACTGTGTCACTGGGATCACAGAATATATGGATGTAACAAGCCCAGATTGTATTAGGCTTTAAAGCCAAAGATCTAGGCAGCTATAGGCACCGTGGTTAAAATGCTGGACCTGGAATCAGGAAGACTCATCTTTCAGAGTTTAAATCTGGCCTCACTGACCTAATGCAGTATCTTATGTCAAGTTGGACATGACTGAAAATGACTCAACAATAACAATGCCAAATGGAGGGTTTTTATTGATCCTGTAGATAATAGGATATCACTTGAGTTTATTGAATAGGAATGTCATGTTCAGACTTGCATATTTTTAAGATCAGTTTGACAGTTGAGTGGAAGATGGACTGGAGGGAGCAGATATTTGAGTAAGGGAGACTCAGCAGAGTTTTGCAGTAGATAGAATGGATAGGTCTTGGCAACAGATTGGATATAAAATGGGACAAGAAAAAGTGAGTAGTTGAAGATTACAATTTAGATTGTGAGCTTGAGTGACTGGTATGATAGTGACATTCTAGACAGAAATAAAAAAGGAAGAAGGGAAGAATTTGGGAGGAAAGATGAGTTATATTTTGGACAAGTATTAAGTATTTCCTGCCAGGCATTGTTTTATAATTATAAATAATGAAATGCTCCCCACTTGTAGTGAGCTTACATTCTAATTGGTGAGACAAGTATATATAAATATATATATATATATATATATACATGGTATAACATAAATTTAATAAGTATATACACACAAAGTAGTAAAAATAAGGCATAAGAGAAATTTGGAAGCAGACGAGTTTTTCTATTGTGAAATGAGAGTAGAGCTATATAGTACTTGGTTTTTGTTTGTTATTGTCACTCCTGAAATCACTTTGTGACAGACCCTACCATTGTCATTCTATACCTTATTCTCTTGGACTAGACTTTAGAGCAGAGTTTCTTAATCTGGGGTTCACAAATTTGTTTTAAAAATATTTTGATAACTGCATTTCAATTTGTCTTTTTTCTTAATTCCATATAATTTATTTTATACATTTAAAAACTTTCTGAAAGGAATCCATGTTTCACCAGGCTGCCAAAATAGTCCATGACACAAAAACTCCTTTTCTTCTCTTAACTCAACTAAGATTTGATTGAGATTTTTCAAAAGGCACTGAATTGAGTAACAAAGAAAAAATAAAATCATAATAAAAAAGCTTGGAATCTACAATTTTTTCTAGAATTGCAGAATTCTTAACTATAAGGCAACTATATTGAGGTCATATATTAACTTGAGGGGCAAGTGTTCTTTATCTCAGTCAAAACTTTTGCTTTCCCTTTCAGGGGAAATAGGACATTTGACAAAAGAAAAGGTCATGATAGTGATGGGCTTTTGCATATCCAGATTACAGATGTTCTTTGTTTTGAAGAGGAGCAATGACATGGATTGATGTTTTGACTTTTGTGTGAATTGGATTTAAGTGAAGCAGAATTGCAAGCAGTCAGCTTCATTTTAATTCTGCAGTCATCAAAGCCCAGTGGCAAGACAAAGTCAGGACAACTAGTAAATTCAGTGGATGACCTAGGATTCTTCAGTGACTAACCAAAGTTATAGCACCTTCACAGCTGCTGGACCAAATTGTTCTCATTTGCCTATTCTATGGAGAAGTCTTTACATGCTTAGGGAAGACATCATCCTAACTCACTGATAGGTTGAAGACCTGCTGGTCACACTTAACCTGGTTTAGTCCATCTGCCAACACAGTTTTGCTGGGGTGTGGTTGCTGTGCATGCTAAAACTTCTTGGAGGTACAGGTGAGAGTTGGGCAAAAGGTAGACACCAAAAGTGGATGAGCAGCCCTGAAAAGGGCTTAGCAAGTCTTCACACCAGGGCTAGTCCTATCTGAGCACTTTATTAAGACTGCAGTATTATAGAACTGGATACCCAAAGGATAGGGAATAGGAGCTGTAGAAATTGTAAGTGGAACTTTGGCATGAAGGTGAAAAGATGCCAAAATTTTCACCTGTTTGCAATTTTGCCAAAAAAATTATCTATAGCAGCTGATTTTTTTTTTTTTTTTCAAATAAGAATTTTATTTAATTGCCTTATGTAAGTTCTAGGGGAGAGGAAATTTGATAAGTTATTTTCCTGGACAGTCCTTCTTCCTCTCTTCAATTTTTATGGACTTTAAAAGGATGCTTTTTATGTTTCGGAAGCAATGAGGATGAATTTGAATTTTACATCATCTATAAATTTTAAAGATTTGGATGAGAGAGTTGTTTTGTCATTTTGTTATTCTGAAAAAATGATTCTAAAAAGAAAAATTGCCTTTGGTAATATTCTCCACACTATTTATTCTGCATCTACCTGTCTGACACTGTATTTGAGGCCATATTGAGTATACTAAGTTTATATGTTCATTTCACAGTTCACCGTGTAAAATTGAGTATAAAAGTAATAATTACCTGTACTGATAATAAGTTTATTCAGTTTTTAGTATTTTAGAGAATGTTAAATGCAATTCACTTTTGCATACTTAGCTGCTTGTTATTATTTGCTTTTTCAATGTCATCGCTAATTTTACAGCTTTAGGTGAAGTTTTTGGAATCTAAAATTGTATTTCTGAACTAAAAGGTGATTTTTCCATAACTTATGAGGGAACTTCTGAAACAAAAGTTTGTTCTCATGTAAAACAATGTACTTAAAAGCTCTTTTTTCTAGACTTTACATATTTTTGTTTGATATTTAAAATACTGGCAGGTAGAATGATATTCTTAGAATCTGAAGGCTGAGTTCTTAGCATTTTTATTCTCTGAAATTGCTGATAGAGATGTAATATGACCAATAGATAATTATAGCCTTATATAGATTGTAGTAATAGGAACATAGGAGCACTTAGTTCAAGATGCTGTTTTCAATTGCAAATATCAAAAATAATAAAGAAAGGAGTCAGAGAACCATTAAAAATAGCATTCATCCAGATTTTGTTTTCCTCTAAGTTAACTTTGTAAAAGGAAAGTTGTCAAGGTTGAGAAGTATACAGATTTGTGATAGTTTTTGAAATAAATGAAACATTTTTCATCAACATCCAGAGATTTTAATTTTTTTCTGCAATGTAATTTTTGGACATTGGGCTACTTACATTGTGATCAGGAAAAGAACATATTTTGGGTGCTTAGATAAAGGAAGTAGGTAGTCTTTATTGTGTACCTGAAAAAAAACAAAATATCATTGTATATGATTCATCTGTTGAAATAGCTTAAGGGGTGAAAGAAAAGTTCTGCAAGTTACTTATTTATGGAAACTTCCTCAGAAAATAAAATTTCAAAAAATGGTTTATTTTACGCTCTGTTCTACTTATAAGTTTATTATCTTTCAGCAAAATATGATATTTCAACACCAGTAAGATGAATTGTTGATAGTTCAAAATGGAGATCTTAGGAACTGAAACCAGCAAATTAAAGTTGAATACCTTAAAAAATGAAATGTAGGTGTCTATTAAGCATTATTATCAGACCAGGTTGGTCTAGTGTAAGCTTAAGAAATGGGGGCTATCCATGCTGAAGGAAAGTGACACTCACAAGAACATCCATTCTTAAGGTATAATCATATTCATCATCATCATCATCATCATTCAAAAGAATTAGTATCATTTTGGGAATTACATCATTTTGTATCATTAAAGAATAATGATTTTGTCCCCAAAATGGCATTTACTGTGGTCCATTTTGAAACATCTATTGTTTCTGAAATCTCAGTTTTCCTAAGTCTTAAAAATAATTGAAAAATTGGGTGGACTTAAACATTTTTGAAAAAAGGATTAAGGAATTTGGTCTTTCAAAGGATTTTTCCCTCTGGCAAATGGATTTGGGAAAACCTTGTACCTTCCTCCATCATTTTTGACTTTGTCTTATTACTTTAAAAAGCAAACAAGTTTCTCATTATGATATAAATTTGGGTTTGGAACAGTTTTTCTGGATGGCATTTTATAGATGAGGAAAATGAGATAGACAAGTTAAATGACTTACCCAGAGTAATATAATTAATAAATATTAGACACTGGATTTGAATTTGAGAGTTCCTGACTTTAGGCCCAGTACTCTATCTCAAAAGGAAGTGTAAATAAAAATATTTCGTCATTCATAAGTTTATTCATGTTAATATCTTTTATATCTTTTTATTTTGTAGAGTGACATATATAGCATAGATCCTTGAGAATTATTTGTCAGTTAAATGAAGGAACAGATTAAAGAGAAATCTTTGTACAAGCTAGTTCACTTAGCAGATGATTTGGATAAATTGAAGATTTTCAAAGAACATGACTAAATAAATGAGCTTGTGCTTATAAGAATAGGGTATCTTTTCCTCATCTCCTATAAGACATACTGGGAATTGTGCCAAGAAAATGCGCGCCTCCTTCCTCCAATTCCATAAAGTCCAGTGGCTCTCTTTCATCTCCAGGATCAAATATAAAGTCCTTTTTTGCTTTAATTCCCGTCATAACCTGATCCTTTCCCTCCTTTTCAATCTTTTTTAATGCTTTTCTCCTGTTTACCTATTCTGTGATCTAGTAACACTGGTCTACTTGTTGTTCCTTTCACAAGATACTTCATCTCCTGATTATCTTTCTCCTCATACTAGGAATTTTCTCCTTCCTCTCTGCCTCCTGGTTTCCCTGGCTTCCTTCAAATCCTGGCTAAAATACCGTCTTCCACAAGAAATCTTTTTAAATTCTCCTTAATGTTAGTTTTTCTCTGTGATTATTTTAGTTTATATCTTGTTAGTATCATTAGATGATGAATCATATTTTTAAAAGTATGAATTAGTATGCTAAATTTATTTATCAGGTCACCTATGTTTCCCAAAATATCCTTCCACTCCCTTCCCAGACAGCCATCCCTTATGACAAAATAAAAGCCCGGTTGGGGATGAAGGAAGGAAGAAAAAATTTTAGTGGTAATAACCAACATAATGATCTCCTTCCATAGTCTCATAACTCTGCAAAGGTGGTTAATGGACTATTATCTTTTGTAATTGCCCTTTCATCATTGCCATTCTCTGATCCATCTATTATGCAGTGGTGGATATTACTAATAATCTTAGTAGAGAGCTATTCAAAAAGGCTTAATTGCATCTAAGATAAAATACAAACTCCTTATTCTGGCATCGGAGCCCCTCCCAACTCCCAATCTGTCAGCCCCTCACAGCAAACTTATTTCCTTTTATTTCCCTTTACCCACTTTATAGTCAGACTGCCTTTCCCACTGCTTGCCAATCTTCACATGCCATTTCCCATGCCTATGACTTCACAGCTCCCATTCTTGACATACTGTACCTTAGCCTCATTTCCAACTATTAGAAGTCATTTCTTTTAAGGCTTTTTCATGGAATATTTCCCTACTCCTTCTATACCCCCAAGAAGTAAATAAAGGGTCTTTTTTTTTTTTTTTCACCTGTTATCAGCCTTGGAATAATATAAATTCTTGATGATAAAAATAATCATTAACAATTTGTCACCTTTGCGTACATCCATTAGGTCATTCTCCAGCATGCAGTCTCTGATGTTGAGTAAGTGATAACATTTTGTTAAAGACCTTCTCATTCAGTTTATCACTTTGAAGTCACAAAGTTTTTCTCCATCATAAATTCTGATGCTAAGTAAAGCTTCCTCTCTAGCAGAAAGTCTTGTAGAAATGGCATTTCTCTTATATGAGTTATTTGATGATCAGTGTCATATGAATGCTGGTAAAAAGCTTTTGTACACTCATTACATCAGAAGGTTTTTGTCCATACGAACTTTGATATTGAATGAGAACTGATTTTTGTTTAAAGGCCTTCTTATACTGATGGAATTCTTAAAGATTTTCTCTAGGATGAATTTTCTGATGGTAAAAAAGATTCTCACATTGCATTTATAAGGTTTGTTTTTTTTTTTTCCTCCAGTGTGACTTCTCTGATATTAAGTAAAGCTTACTCTCCAACAGAAATTACATTCATAAATTGCATTCATAAAAATTTCTCCAGTATGAATTCTTGGCTGATCGGTGAAGTATAAACTTTGCTAAAAAAGCGTTTCCATATTACATTCACAAAGTTTTTTCTCTAGTATGTATATCTGATGTTGAATAAGCCATACTATCAGCCAAAAGATCTTATATTCATGGTGTTCATATGTTTTTTGTTCACTATGAATTTTTGATGGTTGAGAAAGTATACTTTCTGATGGATGGCTTTTGTACATTTGTTACATTCAAAAAATTTCTCTCCATTATGAATTCTTTAATAGTCACTAAATCCTATACTCCACCAGTAGGACTTCCCCTATTCACTACATTCATATTGTTTTGCTACAGTATAAATTCTCTGATGGTTCAGTGATCTATGCCCTTTAACTAAAACCTTCCATTATTCATTGCATCCATAAGATTTTTTTCTAGTATGCATTTTGTAATCAGAAAAGTTTACATTGCAGTGAAAGACTTGTCTGCCTTTATAGGGATTCTCTCCAGTATGAACATTTGATATTTACTAAGTTTTGTATTCATAAGACTTCTCTCAAGTATGAATACTTTTATTAATAATGGTTGATAAAGTATGAACTCTTGTTGAAGACATGGCCTATATCTATTAAATTCAAAAGATTTCTTTCCAGTTTCATGTTGAGGAAATTATGCCCTTTGATCCAAAGTGATTTCCAAGTCTTTGCCTCCATAAGGTTTCACTTCAGTATGAATTTTGTCCTGGTAATTGACTTCCTATATTCATGAGAATTCATTCTGAATTTTCTCTCAATCATTATGTTTTGTGTTTTGTAACCTATGAATTTCAACAATGCCTGAATTATATAGGATAGATTTGTCTTTCACAATTAGAAGATATCTTCTTTGAACAATTATAATATTTTCTTGGTATTGAATACGCCCTGGAACTCTATTTGTGCATTGCTTTGATGTAGAGTCTTTCTCAAAGATCTTTTCTCTTGTGCCTAGAAGATTGTCTTGAGATATACTCACCATGTGGACTGTCAGACCAAGGCAAAAAAGCCATTAGATTATGTGTTTCTTGAGGACAGAAATTTGTGTCTTTTTTTTTTTTTTTTTTTTTAATTTTGTTACCTATAATGCCTAGTACAGGATACAACCAATAGGACACTGGGTCAGGAAAAACCTGAGTTCAAATGTGGTGTGGGTGCTTACTAGCTGATTGATCCTAGGCAAATCACTTAACCTCTATTTGCCTCAGTTTTCTGAACTCTAAAATGGGTGTTTGCCTTTCAAGGTTGTTATGAAAATCAAATGAAATATTAATAAAAACAAAAATTAAAAAACATATAACAGATTCTATATGAATGGTTATTCTGTTCTCTTCTCTTCCCTAATAGTTGATTTAATCAAGTTGTCAGAGTAGTCCATGACATTAAAAAAAAAAATTTAAAAAGTCAGAGATAGATCATTGATATGCTTCTCTTATTTTCAGAGGGATTGCTTTCTTTTACATGAGATTTAGAAACTGCTTTAGTGAGGATTTAAAAAGCCCAGAGTAATAAGATTTTCACATAGAACCTATCAGGCTCAGTTAGCCATGTATTATACATGTGTATTTTGGGGTTCAGTTTATGCTTACACATTTTTTGTATCTACTTTCTAGTTGAGTTATGGTAGTGTGTATGAGTTTTCATTTTAGGCATATCTTAAATATTAATAGTGAAATAATAATTATTTTTGTGCCCTCCCTCCCAATTTAACAACAGAGCTTTTTGAAATCAGGCAGGAGGCAGCTAGGTACTTTAGTGGATAGAGCACTGGGCCCGGGATCAGGAAGACCTGAGTTCAAATCTGGCACTTAGAAACTTATTGTCTGTGTGACTCAGGGTAAGATTCTTAATTTCCTTCTGCAATAATCTACTGGAAAAAAAATGGCAAACCACTTTAGTATCTTTGACAGGAAAATCCCAAGGACAGTATAGTCCTACAGGGATCATGAAGAGATTGACATAATTGATTGACCAAATAACAACAATAGTAATGGAAAGATGCTTTCATTATTATTTATCTTCTTCTCCCACATACGCTTCTCTCCAAATCTCTTTTGTCTCAATAAGATTTTTTTTTTTTTCAGGATTCTATACCTTTAAAAAATGCCACAAAATATTGTAAATTAGATTTTTTAAGAATAAGCAAATTAGTTCAGAAATTAATATTGTTTGAATATTGTGATTATGTCAATAATTATACATATTTATTATAAACGTGGTTGGTATTTCTGTTTAAAAAAAGACCAAGAAATTTCTAACTACATATTTGCCTCAAAAAATAACAATCTATTTTTAAAAGCTTATGAAATAGTAACATTTCAAGATTTTGAACCTTAAATTTCTCCCTTTATATCTTTTTTAGATTTTATCAGAAAGGACCAATATTGAACCTTGGGTATGTGCCAATATCATCTGCCTTTTTAATGATGATAATACAATTCCTTTCATTGCCCGTTATCGAAAAGAGCTCATTAACAATCTTGATGCTGATGCCTTGCGAGAAGTTCAACAAACTCTAGAGGAATTGAGGTAAGGAGCCTGTGGAAAGAGTTGGGTTGATGGGTAAATCAGAGGAAGGAGTAGCAGAGAAAAATTTATTTTGAAATTGGTTCATTCTATTTCAGCATATATTTGTACACATATTCTTTTGTACTTTCTTTGTACAACCAATGTATAAGAGGGAAGAGATTTTGAAGGTCTGATAGCTTACAGTATTGTTTCTTTTTGAAAGTTACCTTCTGAAGGAGAATTTTTTTAAAGATGGAAAGAATGTAGGGTTGCCAGCTATCTGTTTTGATCTGGAATTCAATTTTTTATAGTAACTTTTGCTTTATGTTCAATAATTATCTTTGTTATATAAAAAACTTAATGGAAAGCATTTTGAAAATGAAATGGGATAGGATTTATTCTTCTTACCTTTTCCTTGCTAAAGATTTTTAGCAAATATGTATCTGTGATGAGTATATTCCAATTTTCTTATATAAGTATTATGGAAATGGCTTTTTTGTTCTTCTATTTTTAGCTTTGCCTACTATCTCATTTATTATTGGAAGGTTTATTTTTGAATAGTAAAGACAGTGACAAGTATTCTTACTCTCCATTAGATGTAGTATTCATGCTCTGATCTTTACATATCAAGAATACTTCACATATATGATATAGGATATAATTACATTTTAGTTGAGGGATCACAGGTTTAGAACTGGAAGGGATCTGAGAGATAATGATCTTAGACTTGATCAAAATTTTGATTGTTTTTTTTTGTTTGTTTGTGTGGTTTTCCACATTCAAAAGTCTGGAATTAGTTTATTCTTTCTGTGTTCAATTTGTTACAGCAAATTTTTATTTTTTTCTCCATCTCACCTTCCTACTCCTCCAATGGAAGAAAAAAAAGTTGTATGCATCATCAAGCCAAAGAAATCTATTATTGATTCTTTCAATTTCTGCTTTACTCTCTGATCTAAGATATTATGACAGTTTTTCTTGATAATGTTTTGAAATATAATTGGGTTCTTTTTTTGATCATGGCTTTCAATCTAATATTTCCTAAATTTTTCTCTCGGATCCAATTTCTAGGTCTTTTTTTTTTTTTTTTTTTTTTGTCCAGTGAACTATTTCACATTTTCTATGTTTTCAGTCTTTTCTTGGATTGTTTCTTGGTATCTTCTGGAGTCATTTTCTTCTACTTGACCAATTCTGATTTTCAAAGAATCATTTTCTTGAGTGAGATTTTCTACCTCTTTTTCTACTTAGCTAATTTTGCTTTTTAAATGAATTTTTCTTTGAAATAGATTTTTGTGCCTCTTTTACCATTAGGCCAATTTTGTTTTTTTAAGATGTTATTTTCTTCAGTGTATGATTTTTTTTTTTCCCCCATTATCCCCTTTTCCCAGTTTTTCTCCAGTTCTTCCAGGAACTCTTGTTAGGCTTGGATAATATTAGCATTTTTCTTTTGAGGTTTTATTTGTAACTTTTCACACTGTTTTCTTATAAGTTTCTCTTGATTTTCCCTGTCAGTGTAGTAGCTTTTTGTGATCAAGTAATGATTTTGTTGTTTATCCAATTTTGCAGCCTATTTCTTTCCTTTGAACTTTGTTAAAATTTGGGCACTGCAATGGGTGAGGCATAGCCCCATGCTTCAGGCTTTCTTTCTTTTTTTTTTTTTTTTAATTTTATTAAAGCTTTTTATTTTTCAAAGCATATACATATGGCTCTCTTTATAATAAGATCATTGGAACTGGTCTGAATCATCTCATTGTTGAAGAGAGCCTCATCCATTAGAATTGATTGCTGTGTACAGTGATCTCCTGGTTCTGCTCTGCTTCAGACTTTTTCATGTAGCTGTTTTCAGAGCTCTTTCTGGAAAGCTGTAAGTTTTGGGTGTTTCCTATGTGGTGTGATTCTGGGAGAAATCTAGTCCCTGCTCTGATGGCCTGCATTCTAGTCTTTATCCCTGAAGAATTCCTGTAGCCATAAGTACTAGTGCTTTTTTCACCTTAGGAATAACTCCAGGACTTCTGCCCTCCTATGAAGAATCCCCAGGGCTCCTCTCCACCCTGGATCTGCAATCCAGAGCTGTATGTGGGTAATACAGTTGATGATAAGTGATCTCTTTCTGACCGGTTGCCCAACTCCCTTTCTCTCTGGATTAAGAGCTTCCAAAGTTGCTGCAGTGGCTGCTGTTAATTGCTATCATATGTGTGAGCTCTGGAAAGTCTTCCACCTGGTATAACAGACACTTTTTTTGCCAACCATTTCAGTTTTCTTAGGCTGGAAAAATGTTTCACTCTGATCTTTTGTTGATTCTGCTGCTCTAAAGTTTGATTTCAGGTGTTACTTTAAAGTTGTTTGGAAGGGAATATTGGGAGAGTTTAGCTGCATGATTGTTCCTAATTCATCATCTTGATTCTGCCTATATTCCATTCCCTTTATTTAGTTTGTATTTTTAAAGAAGCTTCTTTTTGGGGATCTGATTGACCTTAGAGCTTATCAATATAATTGTATAATGGCACTAGAGCAAGAAGAACTACTTAAATATATTTGATTTTCAGGTGTTCTTGAAGGCAGAAGAACTGAAGGTACAGTCTATGCTCTTTCACATAAATAGTTTGGAAGTGAGATTATAGCATGCCTCTTCGTATAGGGGAAGATCTAAGTCTTCTTTTTGAGCAGCTAGAAAGCACTTGGGGAATGGAATTTAGGACCCAATCCCCTCAACTTTGCAATGAATGTCAGGAGAAACTAGATCCTCTGATAACAAGGATTTATAAATAAAAACAAAACAAAAATTATTGGAATATATGGTTATTAGATAATAAATAATTTTCATTTTTAGGACTGTTGCAAAGAAGACTAATGCTACGATCCAGAAGATTAAAAAGGAAGGGAAACTATCAGAGTCCTTGTTAACAGCCTTGTTAAACTGTAGAACTTTAGAGGAATTAGACCATGTGGTAAGAAGTTGTTTCTGTTACTTGCTTAAGAAATAATTGCTTTTGTTGGTAATGTACTTAAACTCATAATACAGAATCCAGTCTCTGGGAATTGATCCCTTGATATTTAATGCAGGACCTAAAATAGCAAACTCATCTTTTCTTAAATTTAATTTCAGAAGTCTTGGGTTCTAATCCCAGCTTTGAAGCTTTTATTTATTACTTGAGTGAAACACTTAACCTTTCTTTGTCACAATAAACTTAATTGTAAATTGAGATGGTAATACTTGTACTGTGTATCTTACAGGATGCTTGCCAGGATCAGATGGAGTGTTATGCTAAATCATAAGACACTGTAATGGAGTAATGGTCCTTGTGGGCAGAGATTATTTAAATTTTTGTCCTTATATCCCTGGTTTCAAGCACACAGTAGTTGGCATTTAAGTACTTAAAAATACTTGTTATTTGAAATGCATTATTTATAAATA
Source organism: Sminthopsis crassicaudata (assembly GCF_048593235.1). Lineage (NCBI taxonomy): Eukaryota > Metazoa > Chordata > Mammalia > Dasyuromorphia > Dasyuridae > Sminthopsis > Sminthopsis crassicaudata. The sequence continues at coordinate 88,077,827 of NC_133618.1, read as the reverse complement.
TATTGGGCTATTACTTTCCAGTTGAACTTTTATCACCTTCTTTTCCTTACCATCTTGCCTGACTTAGAGAACAAACTACTCATCTGCAGAAAATATACCCAGTCTTTAGACAATCAAATAAAGTGAGAATTATGGTAGAGATTATAGGAGATATTTGATTTCTTTTTTTACTTTGCATTTAGTTTTCTACTGTCCAGTTTTGATTAGGCACAGTGATAGGCTTGGTTCAGATAGTGGCCCAGTGCCGATTTTGGAGGTTGATTGGATCACACTTAATGTGTCCTGGTTACTTTTGAATTGGTGTTAATGAGAAAAGAGGCAGCAGGAAGTCAATTTATTTATATTATGAATAATAGCACATATAAGAATTTAGAAAGTCTTTTAAGACTGAGAGTACTTTTTGCCTATTGAAGTTCTAGTTATTGTTATACTCATTACTTTGGGATAGTCTAGATGGTACAGTGAATAGAGTGCTGGACTTGGAGTGAGGAAGACCTGAGTTCAAATCTAACCTTAACCACTTACTAGCTGTGTGACCATGGGCAACAGTTTGTCTGTTTCATTATCTGTAGAATGAGATGGATGTTTATCTCTTCTACTCTAGGTAGCACTTTGACCTTTCCTAGTTTGTATGCTTCCAGAGAACAGAGGTACATTGCAGAATGTACCTTATAATATACTAAGCTCAGCACAAAAATGTTTATTAATAGGACCTAAATAATGATTTCTTCACTATGAAAACAATGTATAGTTCTTGTTTATTGCTAGAAAAATGAGCCCACAGAATCAGCTCCATTTCTTGATACAAGTTACAAGTAGCTTTTGAGTTTTCAAGTAAGAAATGAAGAAATTTTAAGTTTGTATTTAATGGAAACAACTGTTCGTGCAACCCAGGTGTGTGGAAGATGATTGGCTGTTTTTTTGTTTGTTTGTTTGTTTTTTTAATAGTTTTATTTACCAGATATATGCATGGGTAATTTTACAACATTGACAATTGGATTGGCTATATTTTTTAGCAGAGTTTTGATAGAATATGTTAGGGGAATATGTGGGAAACATCAGTGCTGATTAGGAAGGGAAAATATATAGGCAAGTGTCATTTGAAATGAGGGTTGAAATAGGTAAGACTAAATTAAATGTGTATAATTTGAAAATCTTGTTCAAATTATTGACTTCAGCCTTCTCTACTTGATAAATTTTTTTTAAACATTTCCTTCAATTTCTTTTTTTTTTTCTTCACCTTTTAATAAATTAACAAATCAAAAGGAACAGGAAATAGAAGGTATAACAAAGAGCTTTTGAAAAATTCACAAGTTGAGGAATATTTTGAAAATTGAAATTTGTCTTTTTTTTTTTTTTTTTTTTTAAACACACTAGCCCTAACAGAGAAAAGACAGCACTTAATCTTTGCATCTAGAGTGTGAAAAGAAAGGGCAGTTAATGGCATCTCTAGATAAAATATTTATGAATATCCTTAATTTTGATGACTAATTCAGGCTTTTGCTTATTTCAGTGTGAATTATTAAGGTATGCTTTCTAACTTTTACTTTGTAGTCAGCCCCATATAAAACTGGGAGCAAAGGTACGAAGGCCCAAAGAGCCAAACAACTGGGATTGGAAGGCGCAGCCAAAACTTTACTTGAAAATCCAGGGGCGCTAAATCTTCTCTCCTATGTGAAACCCAGTGTGAAAGGTAATTGTCATATATCTCTGGGACTTGGAATACATCTTTATCTATAGAAATTAATTTTATCTCTTCATAAGTTTACTTGTAAAATACTACTTTCCATTTTTCTCCCCTAATTTTTCTCTCTCATCTTAAGAAAAAGAAAAGGAAGTGAGATGGAAGAAGCCTTGGTGTTGGTCTCCTGCACCTTCCTATCTTTCCTCCCCCTCCCACAGTAGTAGACAATCTGAGAAGGTTTTTCAATTCTTGATGTGGTGATTCAATTTTTTAGGAAGTTCCCATGTCAAGTTCTAATTACAATTCTAATTGTAAGTCTGTAAAGGGTAATCAATTATAAAATACTATTGTTCTGTCTTGAAACTTTTAAAATTGTACCATAGACTGATTTTTCTTTTGTCCTTGGCAGTTTAAATTTGTGGTAAACTTAGTAAAATATTGTTTGTTTGTGTATAAATACATATACATTTGGATGAGGTGGGGGGAAAGGGAAAGAAAAACATTTAAGTGGTGAAAAAACAATGCAGGATTGAAGCAAAGACAGAATTTGAACTTATTTTTATGATCATCTTAATTTCAGTTTTCCAGCAAGATGGAATATTTAATTAAGCATCTTTCCTGCAGCATAGTTACTTCTAGGTAATTGTACATACTATGATATTTGAGTTCAGAGGTGATAGTGTATAACCAGGTGTTAAGAGTTTTAGCTCCCCAGAGCAGAATGATCACTATCAAGGCATGGCATTTGTTTTCAGTATAAAATGCTGGAGATTTTAAATATTCATAGTTTAATCCTTTTTCTAATTTTTTTTCTGATAGTTTAATAAGCTTGAGTTTATTTTGGTTTTTTTTTTTTTTTTGCTCTCAGAAGTACATTTGTTTTATAAATTATATCCCTAGTGATATTGATATATAACATATGATAATGCTTATAACTTATTGGTGAGTGGGTACATAGAATTGGTACAACAGTAACAATGTAAATACTAGTCTAGTACAGCCTTACTGGTCTCCCTTCTCTCTCCCATCTCCAATTAGAAATTCAGAGGATCAATAATGATTGTCCAAAACCAAGAGAAATAAAGTCTCAGTGGAAAGGTTCTTATGCCAATTTCAATCGTGATTCTGCTTGTTTTTTTCTCTCATATAATCAACTATCTTTCCAATGCTAATTTTTTGGGGTTTCTTTTTTTTTTTTGCATTATTCTTGAAAAATGTGTATGTAAGAAACAAATTTCATTGGTTTTCAAATAGAGGAAGACATAGCTGACCATGAGCAAAGTAGGATGAGGTCCATCTCATTGGAATGTTCTTGACAAATCCCATACCCTTTTCTCTCCTACTTCCCACCATTGACTCTTTCTGAATTTTTCCATTCAAAGAAACACTATGTTTGGGTATCTTTGTAAGGGACAACCTTGTGTAGATGAATTTTTTAAAAAGTCCCTCAAAATTTCTCTTTTCTGCTCTTATTTCTCTCCTAAAACACATTTAGCCATGTCTTTATATTAGTGTACTTGGTGGTTTGGTGATTAGTTTGATAGATTTAATAGGGCAAAAGATTGCATTTTTTGTTTTTTGGAAATTCTTATTTCCCTAACTTTGGATTTTCTTATAGGTCTTGTTTTATCTAGTTGCCAAGCTTTTAAACTCTTAAGAAATTGTTTGGTCACATTAAACTAGAACTAGAGCTGAACCCTTCACATTGGGATCCTTTAAAAATTAAGATGATTTCTCCGAGTGGATACAGGAAAGTCTCAGAGTTCCTACCCTCCTTTTTCTGCCACCATTTTTATTGTATCTATGAGTTCTCATGAAACTTTAAAGATAACTTTTAGAGTTTTTCTTCCATAAGCTCACATTTGAGGTACTTAGAACCACAAGCAAAAAAACCTGCAAACAATGAATGGTTTTCCTCAATGGGTATCATATAGCCTGGGGAAATCTACATTAATATGTTGGAAGATATTAACTTCATTGTACCTCTGGAGAGTTTGCTTTTTTTATGGACCTAAAACAGGATTGAGTAGGAGTATGAGTGCTGGGTTCCAAATTTTAGTCTGGTATTTTCTTTCTCACAGAGGCTTTGCTATTTTCTAATCTTCCCTTTACTTGGAATCTTCTTGATCACTTGTGGGAGGAAGGGTGGTATCATGTGTATACCTTTTCCACATTAAAGAGCTGGGCTTTAGAGAAGAAAGAAGACTGGTTTAAGGTCATGGAATAATTAGCTGGGTGAATAAACCTAGTGTGCTCTTGCTAAGAACTTTCTTTGTGAACAGATTCTGGTCAATAGGACTCTAGTACATTTTTGAAAAAGAAGCATATTTAAAAGATGTTTATCCTTCTTGACTCTTTCTTTAAAGAATAGTTTTAAAGACTACTAGGAGATTTGTGTTTTGGGGGGAAGTTTTCCTTTCCTTTTAGGTAGTTTTAGGTTAATAATACAAGAATCTTTAATTCCTATTTAACATGGGGACTATATTCTTATGCCTTTTTTATTTGTCTATTTTAGATTTTATTTGGACTAGATTTATTGTATGCTGGTTCTAAAAAATATTTTATATTTCTTTTCTTTTTCTAACTTCTCTTCCAAAGGACTTTCAACTCTCCAGGAGATTGAAATGGGAGTGCAACATATTTTAGCTGACATGTTTGCTAAAGATAAAGACACATTGGATTTTATCAGGAAACTGTATGTTCTTCTGCATTACGGGGTTATGGTCTGTGGGATTGTGTTTTTAGATTTTCTCTGTTACTGCCAATAGCCATGATTAGTTTAATCTTTGAAGTTAAATTAATATCAGAAATTTATATTCAGAATAGACTTTTCCCCCTTGCCTTTGAATCAGACCTATGATTTCTTTGGTTTAGGGAACTTTGGATAAAAAAGCTCCCTATATGAATTCAGATTGGCTCCAGTTGTCACTGTACAGTGTTAGAGTGTTGTCTCAGCAAAATGGCCTGCCCAGGGTCATGGAATCAGTATGTGGCAAAGGCATGATTGTTACCCAGGGCTTCTTGACTTTAAAGCCATATCTCTTTATTGATATCATTTTTGTCTCTCAGACACTGATCTAACTATATTTTTTGCATGTGTTTTATTATTGTTTAGCACATTTTTGGAATAGGTACCTATTCTTTCTTCTAAAGATTTGTCTGAACATTAGGAAGTTCTCAGCTACTGTGTGAGTTTATATTTTATTGAATTGAATGGGGAGGATTGACACCTTTCCAATTGTATTCATACATTCATATTTGATTAAGTTTTCTAAATTTGGGGCAGCTAGGTGATATACTAGATAGACTAGTCCTCAAGTCAGGAAAACCTGAGTTCAAATCTGGCCTCAGACATTTAACACTTCCTGGCTATTTGACTCTGGACAAGTCACTTACCTCCAATTGCCTTAGAAAAAAACAAAAACAAAAGTTTTCTAAATTTGTATAAGAACCTCTCACATCGTCTTTTTGATTCCTACAGCATGAGAGTAGGTGTTATTAGTGATTAGTTGTGATTAGTTATGTGTTAGTTGGGATAGCAGATGCTAAGGAAGTCGACAGAACAAGATTTTTTATAAAAGACTGTTAAGATGGTGTACTGGACCTGGGATGGGGAAGACCTGAGTTTCCATGTGACTTCGAACACTTCTAGCTGTGTGACCCTGGGCCATATCCCTCAACTTCTGTTAGCCTCTGTTTCTTCATCTATGAAATGGAGATATGAGTAGCACCTAGTTTCAGGGTGATTGTAAAGATAAAATAAGATAATATTGTGACTTTTTGTAAGTCATAAAATGCTGTGGGAATGCTAGCTATTATTTATGAGATAATTATCATTAATAATTTCATAACTGGGAATGATATCCTTAAACTTATTGAGGCCTGTTAATGATCCAAAGAGTGGCCAGGTAGGATTATACATAGATGAACACACCCTATTCCATTTGCTGAGGCAAACACAAAAAAGCTTATGTTCCATTGAACATCATCTTTAAAAATGAAAGACAATGCTTAAAATATTCCTTGGTATTTTGACATATTATAAACTAATTTTTAAAAAATTGTTCTATTGGGACATTAATTTTTTAGCTGTTTATTCTTTGTGCATAGGTGCTCACATAGATACATTTGCATCCAGTCATCCTTGGCAAAGGTGTCATCCAAGAATGAAAAAGAGAAAGATATCAGTAAATTTCAGCTTTACCAGAATTTTTCATGCAATATAAAAAATATTCAGCATCATCAGGTAAATATGTAAATTGCTTGTAAAGAGTAATTAATTGTGTTAATAGTACTAAGTTTAGTGCTTACAAAGATCTATGATTTCATTGGGTTATTTTTTTTCACTTTCTTTAAAAGGTGTTTCTTATAATACTATTGCTACTTTATAAATTGATTTCCTAGTTCTTCTCACTTTTTTCTGTACAAAAGTGTTCCCAAATTTCTCAGAAACCATTTTCAGTTAGTAGAGTCAATCAAGAAACATTTACTAAGCAGCCATTATGTGCCATGCTTTGTGTTAAGTGCAGGAAATTAAAAATTTAAAAAAAAAAAAAAAAAAGACAAAAGATACTGCAACTCCCAAGGAGTTAGTTCATTGTATTATAAGGAGACAACATGAAAACAAGCCCATAAATAAGACATAAATAAGAAATCATCATTAAAGTGAAGGTATAATTCAGGGAAATTGGGAAAGGCTTTTTTGTAGAAGGTGGGATTTTAATTAAGACAAAGCGAAAGCCAGGAATTTTAGATGATATGAAAGAGAATTTATCATTTTTAAAAGTAGTATTCCACTGCATTTACATGTCATAATTTGTTTAATCATTCCCATATGATTTGTTCTTCTTTGTTTCTAGTTTTTATTTTTTATTTTTAAAAATTTTTTTTATAAATTTTTATAATTATAACATTTTTTTGACAGTACATATTCATAGGTAATTTTTTTTTTTTTTTACAACATTATCCCTTGTACTCCCTTCTGTTCCAAATTTTTCCCCTCCTTCCCTCCACCCCCTCCCCTAGATGGCAGGCATTCCCATACATATTAAATATCTTATAGTATATCCTAGGTACAATATATATGTGCAGAACTGAATTTTGTTGTTGCTGTTGCAAAGGAAGAATTGTATTCGGAAGCTAAAAACAATCTGGGAAGAAAAACAAAACAAAACAAAAAGTGCTCACAGTTTATACTCATTTCCCATTGTTTCTAGTTTTTACTACTAGGCTTAGTACCATTATGGCTATGTGAAAGGATATACAGAATTTAATGACTTTTTGGATATAGTAGCAAATTTTTTCATAATGATTGGGCAGTTTACAACTCTACTGAATTATATGCGGTGATGATAAAGTAGTTCAACCTTTTTTTACCTTTTATCTTTTTGGAAAGGCCATTAATTTGTCCCTGTCACATATAGTAGTACTTCTTTATTTTAGATATGTACTACTTAACATATTAAAGAAAAGCCTATTTGTTTCTATGTCTTCTAGTATTTATTTTTTGAACAGAAATGATATTGAATTTGGTAAAAGATTTTTCTGTATTTGTTGAAAGTATTATATGATTGTTTTTATTAATATGGTCAATTAGTTTTGTAATAATTTTTTAAATAATAAATCTACCTTACATTCTGGAAACATGTAATTTGGTAATTTTTATAATCTTTTTGGCATATTTTATTATTTCCTCTTTTTAAATATTTTATTTGTAATTTTTACTTCCAATATTCTTAAAACTTATTGGCTTATGATTTATGTTTTCTATTATGAATCTCTGGTTTAGGTATTTAGACCAGTGAAGTCAAATAAAATGGGGCCACTGAACCATATATTCGTGTAAGCTACGTATTATATTTTTATTTTGTTAAAATTTTCCTAGTTGCATTTTAATCTGATTTTGTGTCTCAGGAGTGTTGCAGGCCTATAGATCTCTGGACTCTGTATTTAATACCTCTTATCTTGACCATATTTGTATCATAGAAGAAATTTGGTAGAATCCCTTCTTTTGCTATTTTTGTATATGTACTATTGGAATTAATTGTTCTTTAAATATTTGCTAAAATTTGCTTGTAAATTTATTTGATTACAGGAGATTTTTCTTTTGGAATTAATTTATGACTTTAGTTTTCTTTATGAGATTGAATTATATAAATTGTCTATTTCTTATTCTATTAATCAGGACATTTTGCATATTTCATATATTCATTTAATTTAAGTTGCTGAGTTTTTTAGCTTTAGCTTTTTTAAAAACCTCTTTTTCTGCTTATGTCATTTTTGATAATGGTAATTTCTTTCTTTGCATTTAAAAAAATCAAATTAGCTACTGGCTTAATTTTTGGGAATGTTTGCTTCAGTGTCCTTCCCTTTAAAATGAAGATAATAATAGCCTCTGTCTCTGAGGCTTGATTTAAAGGTCAAATGAGATAATATTTATAAAATGCGTAGCACAATTTCTGGCTCAGAGTACATGCTATATGAATGTTAACTGCTGTGATGGTGATAGTGATAATATCAATTCTGTTGTTTTTAAACAAAAATTCACTACATAGTTTTATATATTAATTTATAATTTTTTTAAGCTTTCAAGTTTATTAATACCTTCATTGACTTTTTAGCTTTTTTTATTGGTATTTAATTAAGGTTTTAAAAATTTTTTTTTCTAGTTTTTTCTAGTTTCATGCCTAATTAATTATTTAGGTCTTTCTCTTCTTTATGAGTGAAAATGTTTAGGTTTATCAGTTTTTCCCCTAAGGAGTGTTTTAATTGTATCACACAAATTTTGATATATTGTTTCACTTTTGTCATTTTATGTTTGTTTGTTTTTTTATACTTGTGTATGTGTATGTGTGTGTGTGTGTGTGAGATATTTTACTTCTTTATTTATAAAGGTTTTATAAAAGTTTCACAGCTCAGCCTTATGTTGATTCCTTTCTATACCTAGTCAATAATCACTAGAAGCTTGTTAACTAACTTATTAAATTCTTTTCAATCTTTCTTTCTTGATTAATATTTGATTGGATTTGTCAAGTTCTAAAAGAGGTCCAGTTATTTTTTCCTTCTATTATAGTTCTAACATATATGCCTCTTTGTGCAGCCAAGTGGCGCAGTTGATAGAGCACTTGTCTTGGAATCAGGAGGACCTGATTCAAATTTGACTCAGAAACCTTCTATCTATATCACCTTTGGCAAGTCACTGAATTCTTCATCTGTAAAAATGAGCTGGAGAAAGAAATGACAAACCACTCTACCATTTTTACAAGAAATCTCTAATGGAGTCATCAAGAGTGAGATGTGACTGAAATGACTGAACAACAATGATAAAACTCATTTAACTTTTCTTTAAATATTTAGATACAATATCATCTGGTACATACATATTAAGTACTTAACTTTTCTTTAACTATTTAGATATAATATCATTTAGTACATACATAGTAAGTACTTAACCTTTCTTTAACTATTTAAATATAATATCATTTAGTACATACATATTAAGTACTGAAACCAAATATATATGGTAGCATTCAGCAAAATGTCTCTTTCTATTTCTTTTTTAAAAATATGTCAAATATTTCCCTATTAGTTATTTTGCCTTAAATTAAGAAAAAAATGACTAGTGGCACTGGATTGAAGGTACATGTTGGGTGGTAAGGTATAAGAAAACTGGGAAGATAGGATGGATCTAGGTTTTGAAGGGCTTTAATGCCGAACAGAACATTTTGTATTTTCTGGGAGATGATAGGAAGCAATTGAAATTTATTGAGTGGGGATGGGTGTGGGGTGAAATGGTTAAGCCTGAACTTTAGAGAAATCACTTTGGTGGCTGAATGAAGCATGGATTAGAATAAGGATGAGCTTCTGCAGTAGAATGATGGCAGTCTTACAGGAGGAGTCTTTATAAGATGTTACAAAAGTGAAGTCCACAGGCCTGGCAATACATTAGATATAGAGGGGATGAGTGATAGAGAGGAGTTGAGGGTAACTCCTAGCTTGCCATTCTGAAGGAGTGAAAAAATGTTGTTGCCTTCTAAAGTAATAGGCAGGGAATGCTTAGGGAGAGAAGATAATAAGTTATGTTTTATTCATGTTTAGTTTAAGATATCTGGGCAGCTAGTTGGTATAGTACTGGGCCTGAAGTCAAGAAGATTCACCTTGTTGAATTTAGATCTAGCTTATTATGATACTTTCTAACTCTGTGAATCTAATGTTTGGAAGAAAATCCCAAATGGGATCATGAGGAGTGCAGAAATCACTGATATAGCTATTGAATAACCACAAATTTAAGTCGTCTACTTAGAGAGCCAGTTATAGAAATCTGAAAGGCAGTTTAAAATGATAGATTGGAAGACAAAGGATTTGGGTCAGGATATTCACATTTATAAAGTTAGCATTTTATTTTCGTTATTCTTTCATAGAGATCATCAAAGGAAGTAATATAGAGGGAGAAAGCTCAGTTACCTGAAGATTTGAGGTGTGATCTATATGAAGATCAAGAAAAGGAGACTGTGAGAAAGAGTAGTCAGATAAAATTCAAATTATGATTAACTCCCTTTGCTTTTTTGATTTCAACTAAAGTATGATACATTTTGTACCACCTCATTATTTTAACTCATTGTGAGTCTTTATAATTCAATTGTGTTTCTTGTGAAGAATATTTTGTTAAATTCTCCTTTCTGATTCATTCTAATTTCTTCTGTTTGTGGGTGGGTTTGTCCCACTCACATGTACATTTTTTACGTTAAGGATCTATTTCCTGTCCTATTTATTTTTGTTTTTTCCTCTTTTTGTAGTAAACAAAGAAAAAGTTTGTGAGAAATGGGTGTGCTATACTGTTTCATGCAATCTTCCTTCCTCTTCTTGCTCTTTTATGCGAATCTACAGGTTCTTGACTCTTCTAACTTTCCTTTTAAAATGTCCTTCGTGATCTATCTTCCAAGATGATAGTTTATTTTGCTTGTACTAATTTTCACAAGTCTATTTATCATCTTGTTCCTTAACTCTTGCTCCTGCAGTTTTTTTGAGTTGAATGTATTTCTACCCCTATTTCTGTGTGTGTTCACATATTCCATCTTTCCTTTGACCAGAAAGTGAGATTCAGATGTGTATTGTCTGTTCTCTATCCCTTTCTTCCTTTTTTTCTATAGACTTTTACTTGGTACATATCAATTCTGTAAGATAAATTCTCTTTTCCTTTCTACCCCTTTCTTTCTTTTCTCTTCTCTTCCTCTACCCCTCTTTTTTTGTCTCTCTCTTCTTTAAAGATAAGAACAAAGTATAACCATTTTTAGATCTTTTGATTCATTTAACTTCCTCTCTGATTCTTTTTCTTTTAAAATTTATTTTATTTGAAAAACCAGTAAGAAAAAAAGATAAACAGAAAAGGAATACAAAACAAAATGAAGCAAAATAAAAGAGAACATTGTCATGTGCCTAGCAGAACATCAGGGAGGATTTAAAATGTATAACAACAAATTATCAATCAAGAAAGTTATATATATTATTATAAGAAATTATATTCATGGATGTCCATTTTTTTCTTTACTTCTTTGTAAATTGTTCTTTTGTTCTCTGCTGTGCACCTTATTTACTTTATTCTTTTTTCCTTCTTTCATCCTACCACCTTCAAGCAGGCTATAGCTAAGAAAAGATATATTTATGTATACATATGCAGATATATACCTATATACCCACTCACACCCACCTACCCCACATACATGTATATCTTTCCTATCCCTGCTGCCTGGTTAAATTCTGCTCCATAACTTGCCTTGCTATTACTTAACCTCTCCCTCATGAGGTTAGTGTCAGGTTCAGGGTTCAGGGAACCAAATGAAGAGGTTTGGCTCCCCTAGATTCCTCTAGGATTCGGCACAGGACAGGAAGTTGTGGGGTGTGGTGGTGCAGAGGTCCTTCATAATGGAATTTACAAACCTGAAAAACTGGACTGGTAAAAGAAGCTTATTATTGGAATTGATAAGTCTGCTTTTGGTATGCATGAATGGAAAGAATGAATTCCTTGGTGGCAAGGTCCTGACAGAAAAGTAAAGTTTCTAGCAGAGAAATCCTGATAGAGAAGCATAAACTCTTGTTAGGGAAATAGATGAGAAAGAGATAAAGAGAGGCTAAAGCTGAAAGAGAATATCATTTCAGTGGGCAGAGGGTTGCTGCTATGCCAGGGAGAGAGAGAGCTTCCTTGGCATGGCATGTCAGGTCCTCTGCAAGGACTGGTGCTGTTTTTATAAAGAAATCTGAGACAGAAGTTTCAATTGAATGAGATTCCCTCAAATGCTGTCACTGGCCCCAGGTCTAGATGAGACCACTTACTGGGAGTGATTTTGAGCCAAACAATAGGGGCCAATAGCAATCTAGATCTCCAGTTAAATGAGATTACTTCAACTAGTCCCACCAAGAGAAACCACCTTATCTTGATTCCCTGGGGCGGGTCTCTCACAGAGGCAGAGTTCAAGGAGAATCTTTTCTTCAAGGAGCTTTTCAAGTGCTTTACCTCATGGCTCACCCCCAAACTCAGAGAGACAAAGAGAAAGCGTTTTGGGGCTCTCCTCATCACTTATACAATTATCATATACTGTACAAGAAAAATCAGATCAAAAAGGAACAAGAAATGAGTAAACAACAACAACAACAACAACAAAAGTTGAAAATGTTGTGGTTCATATTCAGTTCTAGTAATCTTCTTTCTGGATACAAGTGGCTCACTACATGACTAGTCTATTAGAACTGGCCTGAATCACCTCATTATTGAAAAGAGCCAAATCCATCACAATTTATCTTCACATAATCTTGTAATTGCTGTGCACAATGTTCTCTTCACTTCACTTAGCATCAGTTCATCTAAGTCTTTCCAGGCCTCTCTAAAACCATCCTGCTGATCATTTCTTACAGAACAATAATATTCCATTACATTCATATACCATAACTTATTTAGCCATTCCTCAGATGATGGGCATGTGGGTCCTTTTCCCTTTTTTATGATCTCTTTTGGATACAGACTCAGTAGAGACACTGTGGATCAAAGGGTATGCACAGTTTATCAATTATTTTCTAAAAAATTCAAACAATTTTTACTCATTTAAAGGTTATCCTTACACTATCCCAGAATTTTTTGAGGTGAAAAGGTGGATAGGAGAAAGTGAACCAAATCTGTTATTTCTTTTGTGTGAAATGTGCCCAGTGAGGAATGTTTTTTGTTTTTTGTTTTTTATTTATTTATTTATGTATTTATTTTAACCAATGTATATCAGCATCTCTTAAATTTAGTCTAAATTTAGAATAGCCTAGGAATCCTGAAAATATTAAATTCACAGGTGAGACTTTAATCTAAGACTTAGTGGTATAGAACCACCTCTTGATTTATTGTGCTATACTATTTTATAGATAGGAACATTAATACAGATAGCAATTTAGTGATTCACCCAGGGTTATTCAAATGTGTGTGTGTGTGTGTGTAACACACACACACACCCACACACACACACACACCCCAAAAATTGAAATTATGGTTTTTTAAAATTAATTTTTTTTATTTCAAATGAAGATCTGCCTTATACTCTTTCTTCCATCTTTTTCCCCTGTAATTTCCACTCTAGTTTAGAAAGTAAGAAAAAAATAAAAAGCACAAAATAAATTTTCACATTGACCACATCCAAAAAAAAGTTTCAGTTTGAATTCTGAATCTATCACCTCAGTCAGCAGGTAAGCACCATATTTCATTGTGAGTCCCATGGATTAAAGTTTATTACTGTGTTGATCAGAATTCCCAAGTCCTTCAGAATTACTTTTCTTTGCAGTTTTATTGTTATTATATAAATTGTTCTCCTACGTCTGCTCACGTCACTCTGCATTACTTCACAGTACTTTTCCTAGGTTAACTTAGGACATTTTCTTTATTATTTCTATCACTGTAACTATTTCATCTCACACACGCACTATATATATATAAACATATACACATCATATATGTATATTAATGAATGCTCTCTTATTTTCTTTCTCTTACCATAACTTGTTCAGCCATTCCTCCCTTGATGTATACTCTAAAAATTTCCAGTTCTTTTCACCACAAAAAGAGTTGCTGTAAATATTTTTATGTGTATGATGATCCTTTTCCTCCTTTTTTTCATCTCTATAGTAATCTTCATACCTACATTTTACTTATTTAAGTAAGAATTGTGGCTGATATAATATTGAGTCAAAGTTCTTGCTGTTAAAGAGTTTATGTATAGTAGAGGATATAAGAAAAGTATACAAACCACTAATAATACAAAGTAAGTTAGGAGCATAGAGTACAATTGAAAGTTCATTCCACCAACATTTATTAGGTGTTGACTCTTTGCTTAAGATTTTAACAATTTTGTCATTGCCTCAGTTGATGAAATTTGTGGCTTACTCATTAGATTTACAGATACTCAAAGCTGAGAGAGATTAGTTATAATTAAAAAAAAAAAGTTTATTTCTTTGTATTTTCTTGGTACCTCTACAGTTCCCAAAACTTCTTCTGTTCTTTGAGTTGTTAGGAATAGGGATTGTTTTAAATTTTTGTTTAATTTAAATAAATTTGTTTGAAATGTTTCGGATAGTATTTTTTTTCCTATTCAGTTATCTGCTTAGGATATTTGTTCTAATTAGGGTATATTCTATTAGTGGGATTACCAGTCCAAACTCTATTAATAATTATGTAATAACATAAATAAATAACTAATATTTAGTATTTTAAAGTTTATTAGACATTTTACATGTAATTGAAGTTTATCTTGTTGCTCTTATTGTATAATGCCATATTGCTTTCCAAATTCGGTATTGCACCAGTATCATAATAATATACCTCTTTTCCTATAGTTCCCCTTACATTGAGTTTTATTGCTTTAAACATTTTGGCTAATAATGAGTACAAAGTGATATTTCAGAATTGTTTTAATTTGTATTTTGAAAGGTTTTTAGTTAGTAAATACTTTTTTTTTTTTTTTTTTTTAATCCTTTGACCATTTATCTATTGGGAATAGATATAGAATAGAATTTGATTCTTATAACATTCTTGTGAAGTAGGTACTATTATTATCTCTTTTTTTACATTGAGGGAAACTGAGTTGGAGATGTTATGATTGCCATGGTCATATAATTAACAAGTACCTTAGGCAGGATTTACTCAGGTCTTTTTGACTCTGGTTGGATATGTTATCCAGTTGAAATAAAGAATCAAAACTAATTGTTAGATGTAGATCAAAATTAACAAATCAGGTTTATGAGTAATAGGAAAAATATTTGTAAAGGAACTTATGTGCAATCTTGTTTCTGAAATATTTCTTCCAACTGGTCGAGAGTAAAAAACACCATAAATGGTTGTCTTCAATTCTTTTTCTTAGGATTGACTATAAACATTGCTCAAAACAAGAATTAACGCCATCTTTTCTGGAATGTTAGCTTGCAAATGAAGAGAAGAAATCCAAATCCACATACTGTAAATGTCCTCTTCAGAAATCTACTATCTCAGGTAGAAAATATTTCCACAGGTTATATGTAACACCCTTTTTCTGATCATTCACACATGAATTAGGTCTTATGGTTTATAGGTTTCTTCATTGAGATATTCAGTATTATAAATAAAATTATTCATGTAAACCTCTTAGAATAATTTTGTGAGGATTTACTGAGGTTATAACTAGGTCTACATTGCTCTAATTAAGTGACCCCTATAATTCTAGCAGAAAATTGAGAAACTTATTCCCAATGATTTCTAAATTTATCCCATATTCAGTCAAATCTGCAAATCTCCTTATCTTTTATTCCTTATTAGCATCCAGGGTTTCTATTTAATTCTAATACTGATAATTCTAGTCTTTCTAAAATTTTCCTTTATCATCAAAATTAGTATAGTTTTGCCTCTTTTCTATAGTAACTCAAACATGTGTTCAAGTCCCTGTCTGTATACTATACATATCGCAGTTCTTTTTCTTCTTGTATATCCTTTTATAACTTAATTATCTGACTCTGTGAAATAAGCTTTGAGAAAATTTTTGATCAGTATGGTATTAAATGTGTAAATTTATTTAAGGGGCATTGACACAGGATAAGATGTGAGTGTGTGGAGGTTCAAAAGGAGGAGTCCTCAAGAGGTTGTGGTTGCAGACCAGTGTGGTAAGGTGTCTCTAAAGAATTTGCAGGCTTGAATCCATCTCCAAGTCAAGGGGCAAAGTTTATTTTAATTGTAACGCCAGTTGAAGTGGGCTAAGTTCTAAAAGGATTGAGCAAAGAACCAGGAGAAAGAAGACTAAATTTATAGGATAAAGTTATAGAGAGCTTCATTTTATTTGCTAATTTTATGGGAAGAGGATTGAAAATCATGCTAAATCCCATGCTTTATAAAAATTCCCTGAAAGAACTAGGAAGTTTTACCTGGAGAAATCCATCAATCAACAAATATTTATGTGCGCCATATACTGTACTTAGTGCAACATTACAGAGAATGGTCCCTATTTTCAAGAAGCACACATTCTTTTTGGAAAGACAACATATAAATAGATGTGTATGTGTAAAATATGTACAATATAAATGGAAGGTAATCTCCTTTCAGAAGGAAAGGATATTGGGGAAAGGAAAATGGAATGTGAATTTTGAGTTGAGTAATATTGCCCTCTTCAGAAATTGACTGTCTCAAGCAGAAAATACTTCCTTACCTGGTCATTTGTACCTTTTGAATTAAATACGTACAAAAGTACCTTTTGAATAAGCTTTTTAGAATAATTTTGTAAGGATTTATTGATAATTGGTCAGGAAAGTTGAGAGTAAGGAAGGAGAGCATTCCTCTCATAAGAAAGAACCATTGTAAAAGCTAGAAATATTGTATTTTGAGTGGAATAGGAAGGACATTAGTCAGATTGTAGAGTATACTGCAAGGGAGGGAGGGGGGGAAGGAAGGGAAGGAAGAAGGAGGGAGGGAGGGGGGGAAAGGAATGGCTTGTATTTTTGAAATTTGAGTCAATTCTCTATATATTTTAGAAATGAGGTCTTTATCAGAAACACTGGCTATTAAAAAATATTTCTTCTGCTTTCTTTCTAATTTGGATGCATTGGTTTTTGTTATACAAATCTTTTTAATTTAACATAATCAAAATTACCCATTTTGTATTTTATAATGTTCTCTAGTTCTTCTTTGGTCATAAATTCCTTCCTTCTCCATAGATCTGAGAGGTAGACTATCCCTTGTTCTCCTAATTTGCTTATAATTTCATCTTTTATGTCTAAATCATGAACCCATTTTAATCTTATCTTGGCATAGGGTGTTAGGTCTTGGTCAATGAAGTAATATGACATACTTTTACATATTTTGTAATTATTTGGAATGAGATGTCCCTACTTTTTGTCATTATGTAGAAATGCAGTTGGCTTTTAAGAGTTAATTTTGTAGCCTGCAACTTTTCTGAAGTTTTTACTTATTTCACTTATTATCTTTGTTGAACCCATAGGATTTTGACATGTATATATGCATAAAATTAGCAACTAGTCCTATTTTTATTTCCACTTTACCTATTTTTGTGACTTTAATTTCTTTGATCTTAGTAACATTTCCAGAATCATGTCAAATAATAGTTGAGATAGTGGGCATCCTCATCTTATTCGAACATTTATTGTAAAATGTTCTAATCTATTTTCCCTCACATGTGATGTTTGCTTTTGGTTTAAGGTAAATGCTTTTTATATTTTTAAAAGATTCTTTGATGCCTAACCTTTAGGTAGAATTTTTAGCATAAATAATATATTTTTATCATGGATTTTTCCTAAATTTGTTGATAGTTCAGAGTGAGTGTAAATAGCAATTGTTTCTGTTTTGGTCTGAGTCCTTAAGGGTCTTCTGTAATATTCTCTCTAAAATGTAATATTCTCTGGGAGCAGGTTTCTTGGGGGGCTTCTGGGAACAGCCTTCTTTTCAGTTCAGTATTCACCACAAGTGCAGCCAGGGATTAAGGTCCAAATCCTTTATTGTCTCCTTCAATGTCTTGCTCCTTCATTTGGGGCTAGGCTAGTTTTTCTTATTTTTCTTATTTTTAAAAATAGTTTTCATTACAACATTGACAATTGCCAGACAATTGCCAAACCTTTTGTTCTATTTTTCCCGTCCTTCCCCCCCTCCCAAGATGGCAGGTTGACCAATACATGTTAAACATGTTAAAGTATAAATTAAATACAATATATGTATACATGACCAAACAGTTGTTTTGCTGTACAAAAAGAATCGGACTTTGAAATAGTGTACAATTAGCCTGTGAAGGAAATCAGAAATGCAGGCGGACAAAAATAGAGGGATTGGAAATTCTATGTAGTGGTTCATAGTCAATCTCCCAGAGTTCTTTCACTGGGTATAGCTGGTTCAGTTCATTACTGCTCTATTGGAACTGATTTGGTTCATCTCATTATTGAAAATGGCCACGTCCATCAGAATTGATCATCATATAGTATTGCTGTTGAAGTATATAACAATCTCCTGGTCCTGCTCATTTCACTCAGCATCAGTTTATGTAAGTCTCTCTAGGCCTTTCTGAAATCTTCCTGTTGGTCATTTCTTACAGAACAATAATATTCCATAATATTCATATACCACAATTTATTCAGCCATTCTCCAATTGATGGGCATCCATTTGATTTCCAGTTTCTGGCCACTACAAAGAGGGCTGCCACAAACATTCCTGCACATACAGGTCCCTTTCCCCTCTCCAAGATCTCCCTGGGATATAAGCTCTGTAGTAACACTACTGGGAGAAAGGGGATGCACAGCTCCACAACTTTTTGAGCTTTTTTTTTTGAGCTTTTTGAACTTTTTGAGTTCCAAATTGCTCTCCAGAATTGCCAGGTGTGTTCACAACTCCACCAACAATGTATCAGTGTCCCTGTTTGCCCACATCCCCTCCAACATTGCACATTATCTTTCTGTCATTCTATTGACTAGTTTTTCTTAGAAGCTTATCTCTCTCCTTGGTTCTGAGAGCTTGAACTCCTGCCGCCAGTCCTTTGTCTTCTCTGCTTCTGCCAGCTTCTTGAGGTCCTCCTGAATGTGTTTTGGTTTCTGTGCGAAAGGCAGGAGGACCCCACCAAGGTCTTCCAATTCTGATGCTGGTTGAGTTTGAGCTTATATGCTCTCTTATCATGGGTGTGAATCTTGTGGAACTATATTATTAAGTACATGTACTGAACACTAGAGAATGTTAATTAAGCACTGTATTAAAACAACCATTGTCTCTATTAATTCTACTGACTTAGCACCTTGTTTCAAGTACTGGCCCATAACAGTCTTCCACTTCCAGATTGACGTTTTTTGTTTTTTGTTTTTTTTTGGACTAAGAGGCCTTTCTCTGCCTCATTTTTTACCTATTCTTAATCACTGAATGGGCATTGCATCAGACAAAGTAAATCCTGAAAAGGTTCTTAATTTATAAAGGCCAAAGTCTCCCACTTTCTCTAGTCATCCTGATCCATATCTTGCTGGACTCATACAGCTTTGGAAGAAAAAAATGAAGCTATTGACTTTGGACAACGCGTCCTCACTTAAGTCCAATTCACTTGCATGGCCTGGCATGGTATCAAACCCCCCTCCCCCATATCATAGTCCTCTTCAAGAATGAAGAACAAAACAGTTACCTTCCTCCCTCCCTTTCTCCTTTTTCCTTTTCTTCTTCTCTCTTCCCCTCCTTCCAATTTCTATCCTTCCATCATTCCTTCCCTTCCTTCCTTCCTTCCCTTCCCTAGGCATGATGGTGATACCAATTCCCAAATGTAGAGATTGGAATAGATAGATTGCTTTACTCCACTGAAATTCAGAACTTCAAAACTTGACAGATTGCCAGCCTCAGCCTCCTTGGCAATAGTGATTATAGATATGCACCACCATGTCTTACAACTAGAGTGATTACAGAGATCAGTGTCAAGTGGAAGATCTGACTTCAAATTTTACTTCAGATACTTAACCAGTTTTGTGATTTGCTTAGATCACTTAATCTTTGTTTTCCTCATTTTTATCTAATATGAAGTAGGAATAAAAATAATAATTACAGGGTTGGTAGGAGGATCAAATGAGGTAATGTATATAAAACACAACCTTAAAATGTATATTAGTATGTTGGTCTAATATCTTCCTCTATGCCATACATAATGTTCTGCATATAGTAGCTTAATACGTTTGTTGAATTGAATTTGATAGTTTAAATATAAGAAAAAATTAATAAGCATAACTATAAAATACTTCTCATGGTAATAATTTGTACAGTTCATGTTATGGGGAACATATACCTAGATCACATGAAAAGGATCTCAGAGTTCAATATAAGTCGATTTGTCATCAGGACCAAACAAATTATTATAATCTTAGGCTTTATTAATGGATGTACAGAGTTTGGAGTATTCTACATTAAGTTTGTGTACTGTTGCTTTTTTCAAACCATACCTGTAATGTTGTATTCTCATATTGACAAGATGATATGCATTTAAATTAGGGTAAATAGATGATGACGGTACTTGAATCCATCCTATGCAAACATTAATTAATGGAACTCTGATCATTGTGCAGTGAAGTCAGCTTAATTATTTGTGGAATGTGGATTAAACTTGTTTTGGCCCCATAGTTCTATTAGGAGCAGTGGGTAAAAGGTGCAGAAAGACCTAATAAGATTTGATGTGAAGAAAAGCTTCAAATAATTTGAACTACCCTACCTAGAAATGAAATGGGCTGTCCTGTAGGAGATTCCTGGTTCACTGGAGGTGTTTGTACAGTCTTTAATGACTAAAGTGATAGCATAGAAGAAACCAGTCTTCTTCAGTTTTGAATTTGATGACTTGGCCTCAGACCTATCTTCTAATTGAAATTCTTCAAATTAGATAATTTGTAACAAATTTGCTATAGACGGTTCCCTTATAAATACTGGAGTGCCATCTAGTGGTGTAACAAAGTAACAGATTGTTATACAATGTTATAATGTTATAAACAGGATAATGTTAGCAAGCTGAAAATTTTCTTGTTTTTTAGCAACATCTTGTGGCTTACCCAATCTTGCCTTTACTGCCTTTTTGACTTTTGACTTTTTACTTGAATTTTATCTCATATTTTAAAATTTTCAATTTTCTCTTCCTATTGAAACAGTTATTTCAATACTTTCGGTACATTCAACAGTATTGAAACAGTTCTCTGAGAGCAGAGGTGTTCTTGGTATCAGTTAAAATGCCTAGCACAATACTCTGTAGCCTAGTAAAGACTAGATAAATATTTGTTCATGAACATAGTTTTTCCTTCATATTGCCCTGTTTTGCTGTATAAAAACATAATGAAAATTTTTACAATGCTTTCTTTTCTTTTTTTAAAAGTTTTATTTACTTATTTCTATTAAAGTTTTTATTTTCAAAACATGCATGGATAATTTTTCAACATTGATCCTTGCAAAACTTTGTGTTCCAGATTTCCTCCTCCTCCTTAGATGGCAAGTAATTCAGTATATATTAAATCTTATACAATTATCTTATATAATTGCTACAATTCCGTTTGGGGTTTATACTGTACTTATCCCAGTATAGTCAAAATATGTAAAATAATTTATTCCATGAAATTTTACTTGATTAACTTCTATTTTGAAACACAGTACCAGAGAGTTTTTAGTGAAACACAGACCTATAATTATAATATCGGAATTGTTTGAAGAGTTTTGATCTATATTCAATTTTTTGTTTTTTCCTGGACATTTTCTTTAAAAAAATTACATTTTAATGTGATATTTAAGAATAAACCTGAACAGTTTTGATTAGTTAAAAGCTGAATTTTCACTATTTCCTTGGCAGTCATTATACCTAGTGCTTTAATATTTCATTTAAATTTCATTTAATTATTATTACAAGTTTGGCTGTTCAAGGATGTGTCAGGCTTGATGTCAGGAAGGCTGTTCTAAGGCCTGAAGGCACTTTAAACCACTGTATTTAACATATGTGACTTGTCTGAGTTAGCTAGTGATTAAACTAAAGTTCCTGATTGATACTGGATGCTGAATATTGACAATGCACAGGGGTGGGAAAATAAAGTACTCCTAGGATATCAACTTTTAATACATTTTTGTGCATGTGGGAAGGGGTGTGAGAAAGAGATTTGGGGAGAAAGTTTTTGAATTTCCATTGAGTGTTGTTTCTCACTTTCCAGTGTTTAAGAAGGATTTTTTAAACATTTAAAATATTTGATTCATTTATAAAATGTAATGAGAATTTGTTTTATATTTGTGGGCTTTTTTTGGTTTTGACTATTACAAAAGTAAAACTTTTACCTCTCTTTTCCAACCCTTTTTTTTCCTCAAATGCTTTGAACAGTTTTTAAAATTGGCTGTTTCTGTTTGGTATTACATTAGGCTATTATATGGAGATGGAAGATATAAGGATCTTTATCTTTTTGGAATGTTGTAATCTGGTTTTGTGTATAAACTTTTCAAAATATACAGTTGAATGCACAAGGGGAAATTTTTTTATATAGTAAAGCCTCAGTATTTTTGGAGGATTATCAGTATAAATTAAGAAATATTCTGAATATAGACAAGAAATACTTGTTCAATATTTTCAGATACTCATAGTAGCTTTTTTTTTTTATAAGTTGAATTTGCTAACAAAATATTTACTTGTTAGAAGTTCTCAATGAGTCTGTTTAAATTTAACAGTTAAACATAATTTTTAAAGAGCATGAAAAATGTCATAAGTAAACGCATGCTTCAGATGAGTTTAAGAATAAGAATGTATTTCAAAATTTAAGCATTGTCTTTGGAATTTTATATACATTGTTATTTTCTTAGTAAATACTTTTACATAGTTTTGGAAAATATAAAATTCATTTTAGATCCTGTCATGCTGATAAATTTGAATTTTGTTATAATAATTCTAAATCAATGGGATCTAAATTAAGAACATTTTATATAGAAATTTATTTTATATGCATGTCACTTTATCATAAGCCAATTATTAAATCTAATAAAAATTACTAATCATAAAAGTATGGTATGACTCTAATCCTTTGTTCATTTAATAATGCTTATTGATAGATTACTGAAATCCATTTTGAGATAAAGTAGAACTTAATTATTTTCCAAATGACTGGCCTGCTTTGTTGTAGAATGTCAGACAGTCTCTTTCATAAATGTTGACTTAATAAGTTTATCCTTTATATATTTTGTATGTCATCTGTCTTTGCCATTTATGTTTACACTCAGATTCTGGCCATTAACCGAGGGGAAAATTTGAAGATCCTGACAGTGAAGGTCAATATTCCTGATAATGTGAAGAATGAATTCTGTAGTTGGTGTGTCCAGAACAGGTCTGTCTGCTGATTTTTATGACCTTCTCACACTCCCTCCTTTTTAGAAAACTAACTTAGGGTTCTTAATGCTTTGAGGTGTTGTTTGAACCAAAACTTTAATTTAAAACTATGTAACACAAGTGTCTGAATAACTCAATGTAGTTTTTCTTTTTTGAAATTTTGACTGTATAGATGTTTTAATCATTTTTCTTTAATGACAGAGTTCTAAACTAGTAATTAGCATTACTATTGTGTGTCTGTGTGTGCATGTATGATTTTTATATTTTAAGTTACATACATGGGGATAGGCATGTTTGCATTGTTTATTAAGATACATTTGTGTGAGATAATAGTCAATCAGTAGATGTTTATTAAATGCCTACCGTGGGCCAAAAATGTGCAATGTGTTGGAGATTCAAAAAGAAAGAATAATGGAGAACATTGGTGTGATTGATGGAAGAATAAATTATTTTATTAATAGAGTATACAACAAACTACCTGGATAGGAAATTTGGGAAACTAAGCATAAACTTGGTTCAGAAGTGTAAAATAGTAGTGATTGAAGATTTCAGTCATTTGGAAAATCATTTCAATTCAGCAAGCATTTATGAAGCTCCAGCTATGCATTAGGTGTAGAACTAATTGCTAGATAGAATGATTACAATAAATCAATCTTAACCATTAGAGAAGAATTCACTTAGGAGGGTGCTCTAGTAGTCCAAGGGTGATTTTGTTAGTGGAGAGAAGACCATATTTGAACTCGGGTCCTCCTGAATTCAAGGCTGGTGCTCTATCCACTGCGCCACCTAGCTGCCCCTGTATAGTTGATTTCTGATCAAGGAGGTTTCCTATGTGCTTGCTGTAGCAAAAATCACACCAGATTCAAAAATGATTCAGAAATGCAATGACTAGGGTATGGAGCCAAGATGGCAGAGAGTAGACACAACTTTCTGTGACCTCCTCTGACTTTCTCAAACCAACAGCAGATGAAGCTGGTTTTGGAGTCACAGAACCCACAAATATTTGGAGTACAACACATTCCCAGAAGAAGATTCCTTGGAAGAACTTCAGAACACTTCTGTTTCAGACTGTCAGGGAGTCAGTCTGTCTAGCCCATAGCACAGAACAGGGAGACTGGGGCAAGGAGCAGAGGTGGGGAGTCAGTGTTGCAACTGGGAATCTTCTGCGAGCCTCTTAGGCTGGTTGCAAGCAGGTGTTTTGGTAGATTAGCTGCTAAAGGCAAATTTTAAACCACTGAGCCCCTGAAGAATGTAGGATCTATATCCAGCACTGGAAATCAATCAGCAGAACTGCCCCAGGGCAAATTAAAGCAGCTTTCCCTTCTTTGCATTGAACAAACCTCAAGTCTTTTTTTTTACAAGTCATCAATTTTATTGAGAAGAATAAACAATGCCAAAGTCAAACTATTTTCTGGTTTAGGTTGGTTGATTTGGGGATTTTTTAAATAGACAATCTGAAAGTTTTCATTTGTTTTTTTTAGAACCTGTTCGATTTAGTATCACTAGATTCAATCCTGGGGAATTTTTTCTATAATTGTAGCAGATCAGTCTTCCAAGACTGTACTCTAAAGACAAATCTATTGATAGCACCATAACTCCAACCTTTCAAAGTAAATAATAACTTGGCATGTCAGCGATTTTTTTTTTTTAATAGCTTTTTATTTAGAAGATATAAGCATGGGTAACTTTTCAGCATTGACAATTGCAAAACCTTTTGTTCCAACTTTTCCCCTCCTTCCCTCCACTCCTTCCCCCGATGGCAGGTTGACCAATACATGTTAAATATGTTAAAGTATAAGTTAAATACAATATATGTATACTTGAGACCTTAAGTTTAAAAAAAAATTGAATAAAAAACCAAAAAGAACTCTCACCATAGTCAGCTTTTATGGAGAAAGAGAAGAACCTCAAATCCTGAGGTTCCTAAAGGCAAAGCAACTCCAGATGAAGCCCCAAAAGGAGATAATATAAGCTGATCCCCATTTCATAAGGTTTTTTTGGAAGATTGCATAAAGGATCTTAAAAGATAGAAGAAAAATGGGGAAATGAAATGAGATCATTGTAAGAAGGAATGGAAAAATCATGTAATGCCCTACAAAAGAGATACAAATACCAATTCACTGAAAAACAAAATTTGTGAAATGGAAAAAGAATGCAATAAACAAAAAAAATTCAATTGGCCAATTACAAAAGGAGCTAAAAAAGGTAGCTGAAGAAAATAATACTAAAAATTAGAATCAAACAAATGGAAGTGAATGACTCAATAAGACTTCAAAAATTAGTCAAACAACAACAAAAAAATGAAAAAACAGAAGAAAATATGAAATACCCCCTAGCAAAAACAACTGACCAGGAAAATAGATCTAAGAGAGACAATCTAAGGATTATTGGACTTCCTAAAAGCCATGATGAAAAAAAGAACCTAGACATTATGTTGCAGGAAATCATAAAAGAAAACTGCTCTGATATTTTAGCATCAGAAGGTAAAATAGCCATTGAAAGGATTCACCAATCACCTCCTGAAAGAGACCCCAAAATTAAATCTCCAAGGAATATTGTTGCTAAATTTCAGAACTATTGCCCCAAAGAAAAGATATTGCAAGCAACCAGCAAGAAACAATTGAAATACTGAGAGCCACAATTAGTATTACCCAGGACCTAGCAAATTCCACCTTAAAGAATCAGAAGGGCCTGGAATCTGATATTCCAAAATGCAAAGGAATTTGGATTACAGCCAAGAATAAACTATCCAGCTAAAATGAGCATTATTTTTCTGGGAAGATGATAAAGGTGAATTTAATCTATTTCTAATGAAAAGACAAGAACTGAACAAAAAAAATTGATCTCCAAACACAGAACTCAAGAGAAACATAAAAAGGTAAAAAGGAAAGAACTCTAGAGAATATGTTTAGTATTGATATTGCTTCATTATTTAGGGTACCCTTTAGTAAAATATAGTTTCCTTCTGATCAGTTCTAGATAAGGGGTAGCTAAATGAAATTAGGGTTTAGTTGAGGCCTAGTGATGGGTTCGGGAGTTAAATGGAGCTCCCCTGCAACCTCTTTGAATTCGGAAGGATATGGAGTTAAATGAGGTCTAGTAGCAGCGCCAGAGTCCCCTATAAAGGAATTTACAGGCCAGAAAACCTAGATTGATAAAAGAGGCTTATTTTGGGGTTTGGAAGTAAAGTTAAAGTCTAGTTAGTAAAAGGTGAAGGTAGAGATAAGAGGGCATGGGAAATAGTGTTCCAATGGGCAGAGAGTCTTTGGTGCCTGGCATGGTGGTGATATGTTTAGACCCTCTGCAAAGAGAGGGCTCTAATTTGTCTCTTTTATAATGAGAGATTTAGCTAAAGGGGCCTGTAGTCCCAGGTTAGCTCCTTGATGGACACGAATTTGCTTGGTGGGGGTTGGGAAAACTGAGCAGATCATTAGAATGGGGGCTGGGACAGCCCAAGTTGGCTCAGATCCAATGGAGGTTGTGAGAGCCCAAATATTTCCTATTAGAATTCAAAGGGTGCTTTTGATCAGCATTTGTGAATCAAAGGTCCTAGCTTCTTGAATTGATCAGCTAGGAGGGGCTGAGAATCAAAAAGAAATAAATCAATCTGTGGTCTTAAAGGGACCACAACAGGCATCACTTCCTTATCTCTCTTAATTAGATCTCTTAATTAGATCTCTTAATTAGATTAAATGAGATCAGCATTTTGACCCCTGCTTTTTTTTTTTTTTTTTTTTTTTTTTTTTAAACTTGAAGCATAATAGATTCTTCTCTAGCCCTTTCTTTACCTTCACTCTGTATGTATCACTATGTTTTAACTTTAGAGAACTTTTTCTGTTATGGGTATACTTAGAGAATGTGAGTATAATTTCATTTTATTATTATAATATGAAAAAGAAACTAGAGATGGAAAGGGGATCATACTGGAAAAAGAGGAAAAAGGAGGTAAAATAAGAGACATTATATCTCATGAAGATGCCAAGAAAACCTATTATAAACGAAGGGAAAGAAGGGAATGGGATGAATTTGTGTGAATCTTACTCTCATCAGATTTGGCTCTGAGAAAGAATATCAGACATATTTGGCTTCACAGAAAAACTTCTCTCACCTTACAAGGAAGTGGGATGGAAAGGGGGAAAAGAAAGGGAAAGACTAATAGAAAGGAAAACAGAAATTTTAGGGGAAAGGTATAAAAAAAAAAGGGAGGGGCTTTAAGAAGGGGGAGGACTGTTTGAGGGAGATAGTCATCAAAAGCAAAATATTGAGGAGGAGAGAAAGGGGAAAGGAAAGAGAAAAGCATAAATTAGGGTAAATAAGATAGCAGGAAATACAGAATTAGTTATTTGTGCTGTGAATGTGAATAGGATAAACTCATAAAATGGAAGGTGACAGCAGATTGGATTAAAAGCCAAATCCTACAATAATGTTGTTTGCAAGAAACACATTTAAAAAACATAGTGATCTATACAGAGTGAAGGTAAAGGACTAGAGCAGAATCTGTTATGCTTCAGGTGAAGTAAAAAAAGCAGGAGTTGTAATCCTGATCTCAGGGCAAGAAAAAGCAAAGATAGATCTAATTAAAAGAGATAAGGAAGGAAACTATATTTTACTAAAGAGTACCTTAGAAAATGAAGCAATATCAATACTAAACATATGCACAAAGTGATATAGCATCCAAATTCCTAGAGGGGAAGTTAAGAGAGAAGCAAGAAGAAATAGCTATACTAGTGGGGGATCTCAACCTTGCTCTCTCAGAACTAGATAAATTGCACCACAAAATAAATAAGAAAGAAGTTAAGGAGGTAAACAAAATGTTAGAAAAGTTAGGTATGATAGAACTTTGGAGAAAATTGAATGGAGACAGAAAGGAGTTTACTTTTTTCTCAGTAGTTCTTGGAACTTATATAAAAGTTGACCAAGTGTTAGGGCATAAAACCCTCAAAATCAAAGGCAAAAATCAGATCATGATGCAATAAAAATCACATGCATGATAAAGCCAGGAGAAAATATGCCAAACATAAATAATCTAATCCTAAAGAATGAATGGATGAAACAGCAAATCAATAATTTCACCCAAGAGAATGACAATAATGAGACAACATACCAAAATTTGTAGGATATAGCCAAAGAGAATTATAAGGGGAAATTTTATATCTCTAGGTGCTAACTTGTATAAAATAAAGAGATCAATGAATTGGGTTTACAAATTAAAAAGCTAGAAAAGGAACAAATTTAAACTCCTCAAATATTGAATCAAATATTAAATATTTGAAATTCTGAAAATAAAAGGGGAAATTAATAACATTGAAAATAAGAAATCTATTGAATTAATAAATAAATGAAGAGTTAGCTTTATGAAAAAACCAACAAAATAGATAAACCTTTAGTTAATTTGATTAAAAAAAAGAAAGAAGAAAATCAAATTGTTAGTCTTAAAAATGAAAAGGGAGAATTTTCCATCAATGAAGAGGAAGTTAGAGCAATAATTAGCAACTATATGTCAATAAATTGGATAATCTAAGTGAAGTGGAGGAATGCCTGCAAAAATATATATTGCCCCAAGTTAGTAGAAGAGGAAATAAATTATTTAAATATTCCCATTTTAGAGAAAGAAATAGAACAAGCCATTAATCAACTCCCTAAGAAAAAATCTCCAGGACCAGATATGAATGGTACCAAATATTCAAAGAAAAATTAATTCCAGTACTATATAAACTATTTGAAAAATTAGGGAAAGAAGGAATCCCACCAAATTCCTTTTATGACACAGATATGATAGTGAAAGCTAAACTAGGTAGAGTGAAAACAGAAAGAAAATTATAGACCAATTTCCCTAATGAATATTGATACAAAAATCTTTTTTTTTTTTTTTTTTTTTTAAATATATGTTATTTTATTATAGCTTTTTATTTACAAAACATGTGCATGGGTAATTTTTCAACATTGACCCTTGCAAAACCTTCTATTTTCCCCTCCTTTCCCCCACTTCCTCTTCTAGCACTGGCAGGTAATCAAATACATGTTAAATATGTTAAAATATATGTTAAATCCAATATATGTATACATATTTATATAGTTATATTGCTGCACAAGAAAAATTGGATTTAGAATGAAATAAAACCTGAGAAGGAAAACAAAAATGCAAGCAAACAATAACAGAAAGAATGAAAATGCTATGTTGTAGTCTATATTCAGTTCCCACAGTCCTCTTTCTGGGTGTAAATGGCTCTCTTCATCACCGAACAATTTTAATTGGTTTGAATCATCTCATTGTTGAAGAGAGCTATGGCCATCAGAAATGATCATCATATAGTCTTGTTGTTGCCATGTATAAGGATTTCCTGGTTCTGCTCATTTCACTTAGCATCAATTCATGTAAGTCTCTCCAAGCCTTTCTGTATTCTTCCTTTTGGTCATTTTTTATAGAACAATAATATTCCATAACATTCATATACCATAATTTACCCAACCATTCTCCAATTGATGGACATCCATTCATTTTCCAGTTTCTAGCCACTACAAAAAGAGCTGCCACAAACATTTTGGCACATGTGGGTCCCTTTCCCTCCTTTAACATCTTTTTGGGATATAAGCCCAGTAGTAACACTGCTGGGTCAAAAATCTTAAATAAAACATTAGCAATGAGATTACAAAAAATCATCCCCAGTATAATACATTTTGACCAAGTAGGATTTATACCAGGAATGCTGGTCTGGTTCAGTATTAGGAACATTATCAGTATAATGTATCAATAACCAAACTAACAAAAATCATATGATTATCTCAACAGATGCAGAAAAAGCATTTGATAAAATTCAACACCCATTCCTATTAAAAATATTAAAGAATATAGGAATAAATGGACTTTTCCTTAAAATCATCAGTAACATCTATTTAAAACCATCAGCAAGCATCAGATGTAATAGGGACAAACTAGAACCATTCCCAATAAGATCAGGAGTGAAACAAGGCTGCCCACTATCATCATTATTTTCAGTATGGTATTAAAAATGTTAGCTTTGGCAATAAGAAAAGAAAAAGAGATTAAAGGAATTAGAATAGGTCATGAGGAAACTATATTATCATTCTTTGCAGATGATATGATGGTATACTTAGAGAACTACTAGAAATAATTCACAACTTTAGCCAAGTTGCAGGATACAAAATAAATTCACATAAATTTTCCTCATTTTTATATATTACCAACAAAGTCCAGCAGCAAGAGATACAAAAACAAATTCTATTCAAAATTAAGTCAATAATATAAAATATTTGAGAATCTATCTGCCAAGGGAAAGTCAGGAACTATATGAACACAACTACAAAACACTTTCCATACAAATAAAGTCAGATCTAATTAGTTGGAAAAATATCAAGTGCTCATTTGCCAAGCAAATATAATAAAAAATGACATTACTACCTAAATTAATCTATCCATACCAATCAAACTCCCAAGAAATTATTTTACAGATCTAGAAAATAGTTCATCTGGAAAAACAAAAGGTTAAGTATTTCAAGGGAATTAATGGAAAGAAAATGCTAATGAAGGTGTCCCAGCTATGCCAGACCTAAAACTATATTATAAAAAAGCAGTCATCAAAACCATTTGGTACTGGCTAAGAAACAGAGTAGTTGATCAGTGGAATAGGTTAGGATCACAGGACAAAATAGGCAATAACTATAGCAATCTAGTGTTTGACAAACCCAGAGACCCCAGTTTTGGGGATAAGAACTCATTACTTGACAAAAACTACTGGGAAAATTGGAAACTAATACGGAAGAATTTAGGGCTTGACCTACACCTAACACTACATACCAAGATAAGATCTAAGTGGGTTCATGATTTAGACATAAAGAATGATATTATAAGCAAATTCTATCCTAGAATATTGGATATTTTATCTCTCAGATCTGTGGAGAAGGAAGGAATTTGTGTCCAAAGGACTAGAACTCATAATTAATCACCAGATAGATAATTTTAATTATATTAAGGTAAAAAGTTTTTGTACAAACAAAACTAAATGCAGACAAGATTAGAAGGGAAGCAGTAAATTGGGAAATCATTTTTACACTTAAGAGTTCTGATGGGGGGAGATAATTTGGAAAAATGAATACAAGGGATAATATTATTTAAAAAATTACTCATGCATATATACTGTGGAAAAAAAATCAAAATAAAAAAATATTAAAAAAAAAAGAGTTCTGATAAAGGTCTCATTTCTAAAACATATAAAGAATTGACTCAAATTAAGGCAACTCTGACATACCATTACATACCTCTCAGATTGGCTAAGATGACAGGAAAGGACAAGGATGAATGTTGGAGGGGATGTGGGAAAACTGGGACAGTAAAACATTGTTGGTGGATCTGTGAAAGAATCCAGTCATTCTGGAGAGCAATTTGGAACTATGTTCAAAACATTATCCAACTCTGCATCCCTTTTCACCTAGCAGTGTTTCTATTGGGCCTATATCCCAAAGAGATCTTAAAGGAAAGAAAGGAACCCATATGTGCAAAAATGTTTGAGGCAGCCCTTTTTGTAGTGGAAAGAAACTGGAAAATGAGTGAATGTCCATAAGTTGGAGAATGGCTGAATAAGTTATAGTATGTGAATGTTATGGAATATTATTGTTCTATAAAAATGATCTGGAGGATGATTTCAGAGGCCTGGAGAGACTTACAAGAACTCTTGCTAAGTGAAATGAGCAGAACCCAGAGATTATTGTATATACATCATCATCAGTATTGCATGACTATCAATTCTGATGAACATGATTCTTTTTTTTTTTTTTTTTTTTTTTTAATTCATTTTTCCAAATTATCCCCTCCCTCCCCCCACTCCCTCCTCCCGATGACAGGCAATCCCATACATTTTACATGTGTTACAATATAACCTAGATACAATATATGTGTGTAAATACCTTTTTCTTGTTGCACATTAATTATTAGCTTCCGAAGGTATAAGTAATCTGGGTAGAGAGACAGTAGTGCTAACAATTTACATTCACTTCCCAGTGTTCCTTCTCTGGGTATAGTTATTTCTGTCTATCATTGATCAACTGGAAGTGAGTTGGATCTTCTTTATGTTGAAGATTTCCACTTCCATCAGAATACATCCTCATGTAGTATTGTTGTTGAAGTGTATAGTGATCTTCTGGTTCTGCTCATTTCACTCAGCATCAGTTCATGTAAGTCTCTCCAAGCCTCTCTGTATTCCTCCTGCTGGTCATTTCTTACAGAGCAATAATATTCCATAACCTTCATATACCACAATTTACCCAACCATTCTCCAATTGATAGACATCCATTCAATTTCCAGTTTCTAACTACAACAAAAAGAGCTGCCACAAACATTTTGGCACATACAGGTCCCTTTCCACTCTTTAGTATTTCCTTGGGATATAAGCCCAGTAGTAACACTGCTGGGTCAAAGGGTATGCACAGTTTGATAACTTTTTGGGCATAGTTCCAAATTGCTCTCCAGAATGGCCGGATTCTTTCACAACTCCACCAACAATGTATCAGGAACATGATTCTTAATGAGATGATTCATGCCAGTTCCAATGATCTTGTGATGAAGAGAGCCATTTACACTCAGAGAGAGGACTGTAGGAACTGAATGTGAATCACAACATTACATTCTTACTCTTTTTGTTGTTTGCTTGCTTTTTGTTTTCTTACTCATTTACTTTCTTTTTTCAATCTGATTTCTCTTGTGCAGCAAGAGAATTGTATAAATATGTTTATGTATAATTGGATTTAACATATATTTTAACATGTTTAACATGGGAAAAAAAAAGAAAAAGAAATGCAATGACTTCTTGCAATCCAGAAGCAATAGAAAAAAGAGTCTATCAGCCAAGCCAATGCAACCCAATAAGCTGAAATTCTCCCAGCACTACCAGAACCATGTGTTACCTATAAGAATCTATATCTGGAAGGAGTAAAAAAGTGTTCCCTTGAAAATGCCCCAGGTAAAAAAGAGCATCCATCTACATGGTGGATCTTGGAAAGGACTGGGAACAGACTGATCCCTGTGCATACTCTTATCAGGACACCTCAGGACTCCATTGTGTCAGGCAATCTGTTATGGGATTCTATGGTAGGTATAGACGATCTAGAACTCAGTCTCCAAGGTCTTGAGGAAGGGGACTAAGCATGGAACGTGGAGGTCAGTGCAGGAGCTCAGTTTAATACCAAGAACTGATCCTGTCCAAAATTAAAGCATGGCACTGAACCTGGCACTATGAGGATATAAATAGATCTAATTGATAACTATATGTTGGGCAGACTATTCGAATTCTTTGTTTTTGGGAAGAGAGTGTCAGTTATCTCCCCTGTGGCTTTAGCCACCACTATCCCTGTAACTGTATATCATCATGTCTCTTTTGGATCTCTCTGGCACTTAACCTAGTATTTGTCACTTAGAAAATGATTAATAAATGCCTTTTTTATCTAAAAAAAGGGGAGGTCACATCCAGAAGATGGATGAAAGGACATTAAAAAAAAGGAATGTAATTGAAATATGGTATGATAAAGTAAGAGTAGTGTCAGAACTGCTCGAGCTCTGAGTGAGCTAAGAGGAAAGCTTGAGAAAAAAGAGGAAGATCAAAGAAAATCTAGGGCTGCTACTCGGGGTGAATGGGCCCATGATTGTACAGCCAGTTAATTTCTTATTTTACTCATGGGTTTTACTTAAATAAGTTATAACAGATAATTTTGTTAAAATCTCTTGAATCAGAATTTCGACATACTTCAAATAACTGGCATATGTGATAATTATTGCTTTCAGTAATATTTGAAAGGTCATCAGAAATAGGAGAATTTTTGCAAAATAGGACAAGATCAAATGTTACATTTTTTAGAAAACTCTACTTATCTATACCTCCTGTCACATATCTCTAATTGCCTCTTTGATATCTCAACTTGGTTATCTCATGAGCATGTTAAATTTATTGTGTTCAAATGGAACCTATTATCTTTCCCCTAAAACTTCTACCCACAAAAATCTTGCCTGTTACTTTCAAGGACTCTACCCCCTTATCTCGTTCCCCAGACTTGAATCTACACAGAATCCTTGAATCCTTCCTATCTCTCATTTTGGCAAAGCCTCTTGCATGTCTGCTAGTTCTTTCTCCTCCAAGGCTTCATCTTGGCAGCTCAGATGAGCTTGGTGTCCTTCATCAGCTTAGGTTCCCACAATCTTCCAGTTGAGATGTATCTCTTGCAGTTTCTCACACTTTTAGGGATTTGAAAATTCTTGTAGCTGGGGCAGTGGTTACCTCCCATTCTAGACAGTCCTAGGGCTTGATGCTTACTGTTCCTACAGAATTAGCCTGGAGGTGTTTATACTTCACAGGGATCACAACTCCTTTCTGGTATCTTCTGAGATTGCTCCCAGAGGTCTACTATTCTGTTGTTTTTACTTGTCCATATTCATCCTGAGGTTGTATTTTCTCTTTTCAGGGGGGTATCTGGAGAGCTTGGAATTTCCTACTCTTCTCTGCCATTTTCCTAGAATCCTTTGTTATTTACCCTTTAAGTAATTTTTCCTTGATCTGTTTTTTTCAAGGTTCCTCCCTCCCTCAGGCAGTTGGGATAAAGTGACTTGCCCAGGGTCACACAGATAGGAAGTGTTAAATGTCTGAGGTTAGATTTGAACTGGGATCCTCCTGACTTAAGGGCTGATGCTCCATTCATTGTGCCACCTAGCTTCCCCTCAAGTTATTTTTTTTTTAATGCCAACACTTCATTTTTTCCCTGTTTTTTAATATATTAACTTTATTTTAATATTTTTGGTTATCTTGTTTTTTACTTTTCTTTTTATCCCTAGTGTTTATTATTTAAAAAAACTCCAGTTGTTGCTTATTAACTCTGAAATCAAATATAAAATCTTTTCTTTGGAATTTAAAGCCCTTCACAATCTGGCACCTTCAACCTTTTAGATTTTCTTATCCTTTTCTCCTTCTCCTGGTACTCTGGGATTCGGTATTACCAGCTTCCTTATTGTTCTTTGAATAAGATTTATCCTTTTGAGACTGGATCTTTTCAATAAATGTCCCCAGTGCCTAATGCATTCTACTTCTTCCTTTCTTCCTTTGGTCTTCCCTGCCTTCTTTGTGAAGCCTTTCCTTTCCCAAAATGTGTCACACTGTTATTTTTCTCTAATTAGTTGATCAAGTGTATTGTTTTTATATAGTTGTTTTCCTATTGTCTTAATAGACTGTGATCTTGAGAGGCTTTTACCTTTTTCTATAGTCTGAGCTTTTGCACATGTGCTTGGCACAAGTCTGTGGCACCTAGTAGCTTAAATGCTTTTTTCTATAACCAGCATATAGTGGTAAGTTAAAAAAGGTTTGTTGATTTGATTTACCTCTTTGTTCCAAGATGTTTTCTTTACAATATTTTTTTCCTCTAAAGAGCTCTAATTTAGGGCTTTTTTGTTTTATTTTGTTTTGTTTGCTTAATTTCTTCTAGACTTCTTTTTCTGTCAGACCATTTTTTAAAACATTTGTTCACATTGTAGAGTATTTTTCTTCTGAGTTAATGTCTCTCAAGTTTTTCTTAAATCCTAATATTTTTTCATTGTCATAAGCTTTTACTTTTGTTTAGTCATCTTTACAACTTTACTTCTTACATTATGACTTATAGTAATGCTAGGCTCCATCTCCTCTGGGTCTTGTAGATAGATTGTGTAGATTCTGTTAGATCCTATCTTCTTTGTCTTTTAGATGTCACTGTAACCATTCTGGGTAGGATAACAAGCACT
Source organism: Sminthopsis crassicaudata (assembly GCF_048593235.1). Lineage (NCBI taxonomy): Eukaryota > Metazoa > Chordata > Mammalia > Dasyuromorphia > Dasyuridae > Sminthopsis > Sminthopsis crassicaudata. The sequence continues at coordinate 88,042,028 of NC_133618.1, read as the reverse complement.
AGCCCCTACCTTTTGCTTTAATTAGTGGCTTTCCTTTTGGTTTCCTTTTGTTTTACTCTGTGCTTGGATCTACACATTTTAATCTTGTTCTCCTTGTATTGTATTGTGTTGTATTGTATTTTTCTCCTTATCTTACTATTGAGAGTTATTTATTTTGTTTTTACTTTAGTCCTGACATGTAAAGGTCTGGTCGTCTCTAAGTTATCCTTTCAGACTGCCGTCTCAACTCAATCTCCCAGCCAGTCTCCTTGCCCGACTTCCCTCCTCTTTTATCCTAGCAGAGATTGGGCTTGTGAGAACTCCTACAGCCAATGAACTTGCTCCTTTTGAAGGTGCAAACTCCTTTGGACATGTAAACTCTCCCCCAGAAGTCCAAAGGTGCAAACTCCTTTCAAAGGCCTGAACCAAAGGTGTGAATTCTGAGCTAGAGAATTGTTTAGACAACCTGAGTTATCACCTTGTAATCCTGACAATCCCTATTCACAATCACTGACAGTCCCTATTCACATTTTGGAGATTGTATTGGTCTATGTCTTCCCGCAAGCTTTCTAAAGTCGGCCTTCCAAGTATTGAGTTAACCCTGTCTCTTATGTTTTTCATTTCTGTGAGAAGTAAAAATGTTGATCTTTTCTCCTTGAGCAATGACATAGGGATGCAGGCACTATTTTCCATTTCTTTTCTCAGAGGCTTGGGCCAGCTTCTTAATTTAGTTCCTAATTAATGGATCTCTAGCTAGCTTGCATTGTCTTTTTTTTTTTTTTTTTTTTTTATATACAAAGCCTTTTATTTTCAAAACACATGCAAAGATAGTTTTCAACTTTGACCCTTGGAAAACCTTGTGTTCCCAATTTTTTTTTTTTCTCTCTCCCCCTACCGCCTTCCCTAGATGGCAAGTACTCCACTATATATTAAACTGTGCAGTTTCTCTATACCTATTTCCACAGTTACCATAATAAAAAGCAGATCAAAAAGAAAAAAGACCAAAAGCTTGTGTTGGTTTTTTTAACTATTCTTTTTGATTGATTTATTTACCAAAGCTTATGCTGGTTTCCCTGATAGGACCCTTTTGCTGTTAGATGCTTGCTTGCTCTTTTACTGAGCATTGTGCTGTCTCTTCTTTCTCTGAATTTCTTCTGTCCTGGCCCCCTGATTTTTTATTCTTTTCTGTTTCTAGTCTGGATTAACTGTGCTACTTTCTGGCCATCTTAAAGTTGCCATGCTCCATCCTTTTCATGTTCCATCTCTTAACCAGATTTCAAGTTTCCATTACTGGAAATTAATATTAATCAATTGCTCAAAAAACAAACAATTTCAGACACTTTGTCCATCCCCTTGCCAAGTATACAAAATTTGTCAATCAAGCAAAGAAATAGTTCAGTTCCCTACCTATTAAGGGCTTAATATTAGCTGCTTCATTTTTTTTTTTTTTTTTTAATTTTCTCCCAGACCCTTCTCCCAGAATTTACCTTTGTGTCTTTCAGGATTTAGACTTATTCTCCTATGTTTTCATTTTTCTACTTAGTGAGACTACTTTTTAAATCTCTCCAATTTTCCCTATTCTTTTGTGGAATTCTAATTAGATTTATGAGCTGTCATTTGTTTCACTTTAGTTTCCTTTCTCATTGCTCACTCATCTTATTTTTATATATTTATTATGGTATCTCTGAGACCTTGATTCCTCTGTGACTTTTGATGTTGACATTCAGTAAGAATCTTTTCCAATTATTTAATTCTTTTGTAAATTTGTAATTTAATACTTTTGTAAGAATTTTGTAGTTGTATTTGTCAGTGTCAGCCACCTTCAGATATTTTGCTGTTATTTTGAGTAGAATTTCTTCTGTCATGTATTTCTGGTTTTTCTTATTATGTATGTGTTGATTTTTTTTTTTTTTTTTTGGAATCATTTTGTATTCTAGTGTTTTACAGGAAGTATAAATTACTTTAATTTCTCCTGGGTATAATATGTCGAATCTTTTCTTAAGTTCTGCTGTTTTTATCATAAGTATCTGAACGTTTTTCAGTTTTTTTGGGGGTAAATTGTACTTGGCCATAATCCAACTCTTTTGCTCTATAAAATATAGTATTCTAAAAACCTATATTCCTTCAGTGTAGTAGCTGTCAGGTCTTGTATAATCCTTATTGTAGCTGTATGATATTTAATTTTTTTTTCTTGTTCCTTTCAATGTTTTCTCCTTAACTTGGGAGTTTTATGATATTCTTGTAATTTTTCCTCCTGGGATCTTTTTTCAGGTGGTTCTAGAACTTCAAGGCAATTTTCATTGATAATTCCTTGTAATATTGTATCAAGTTTTTTTTTTTTTTTAAAATTGTAATTTTCAGGCAGTTCAGAATATATTCTTATATTATATTCTTATATTATTTCCCCTTGATCTCTTCTCCAGATCAATTGTTTTTTTCTGATGAGATGTATCATTTCTCTTCTATTTTTTATTTTTAAAATTTTGTTTTAATATTTCTTTGTGTTTTACTTAGTCATGAGCTTCCTTTTGCTCAATTCTAGTTTTCAAGAATTATTTTCTCTTAAGTTTTTGATTCTCTCTTTTCTTGGATTGCTTTTACATCTCTCTCTCTCTCTCTCTCTCTCTCTCTCTCTCTCTCTCTCTCTCTCTCTCTCTCTCTTCTCTCTCTCTCTCTCTCTCTCTCTCTCTCTCTCTCTCTCTCTCTCTCTCTCTCTCTCTCTCTCTCTCCTCCTTCCCCCTTCAGCCTTTCATTTGATTTATATAGTTCTTTTTAAGGTAGTTGAAGAATCTTTGTGCTTGGGACCAATTTCCATTTATTAATTAAAAAGAGTGGAATTTTTGAGCTTTTTCTAAATATTCTTCTAAATATTAATATAGATCTTCTCTATCTCCATAGCACCTATCCATTTTTAGGTTCTTTCCTCTTTGCTTGTTCATCTTTATTTATGTATTTTGTTTTTAGCAGCTTTTAGTGTCATCAAGTTAATTTTAATTCTGAAGTATGGGGAATGATGCCCCAAGTCTCAGGTACTTATTATTATTTTCTGAAGTCTGAAAACCTTTGGCTTTCCTCTACATTCCTAAGCTGCTACTCTCTCTTTTTACACCCCTTCCTCCCCCCAATTCATTCTTCTACAATTAATTTTATTTTCTGGTTCTTCTTGTGGCTGAAAAACTACAACTGGAACTGAAATCAGGAACTCTCTTTTCTTGCAAGTGTCCACAGCCAGTAGGGTCCCTATTTCTCTGCTACTGCATTTACAGTGTATGTGCTAAGCCCTTCTTTCCCACATTGACAGCCCAGGTTGGGATACACCTGGTCAATATACCTTTGCTTGGTTTCCCTGCACAGTGGAAGGTACTTCATTCTTTTCCTGTTCAAGGGTCAAACCTTGTTGTTAGGATTACTAAGTGAGAACTGAGGTTGTCTGGATAGTGACAAGGTGAGAATTCAGGTTTTCTGGACAATTACAAGGTGAGAACTCAGGTTGACTTGATAGAGGGGGCAAGCTCATTGGCTGGGGTGGTTCTTCCCAGAAGCCCTTGCATTATCCCACACCCATTCTCTGGGAGGATAAAAGAGACAGCACTGGGCCCAGAGAGCAGATCGGCCTGGAGAAGGATAAGAGCTGGAGGAGATTCAGAGCCAGGATTCAAGAAGAAAGACTCTGAATTGCATCAGGCTTGACGGGGCTCTCTGCAGGAAGGGAAGTCACTTCTCTGGACAAGAGTTAACAGCAACTGCCTGGAGACAACGGTTCACTACAGGAAGAAGAATCTGTCTGAGAGATTTGAGTAGACACAGCAGATCTCTTCCCAGAGAGCGATCCGGCAGCTTCTGGAGACGACAGCTCGCTACACCTTGTCTGTGAGGTTTTTAAAGCTGAGGCTATGTCCCAATCCCAGCTGTCCCTAGGACTTATATTTTTAAGTCCATGGAGTTGGCCTGAAGGTGTTTGCACTTAATTTTGTGGAACTTCTGCTGCTGGATATCACTTCTTCTATGAAGTCTTCTTGGGTTTTCTTAAGAGAACAATTGCTTTACTTGGACTTTTATTTATTTCTGCTGGTTCTACTTTTCCTCTGAGGCAATGTTCTGTCTTTTTCTGGGGAGGAAATTTGGAGAGCTGAAATTTTTCTGACCTACTCTGCCATCTTCCTAGGTATTATTAATATAAATGAGTTACATTTTTAAAAGGCTTTTCCTACTTTTCTTGATATATCATTTTTTTCTTTTATATATTTTCTTAAGTTAGCTTCTTCACTATTGAAACATGTCTATCTCATGGTGAAAAAATGTTATACACACAATTATTTGTTTTGGTTTGGTTTTTTTGGTATCCTTTTACTAGAGTATCTTTAATTTCATATCATTATTATTTAGAACATTGGTTTTAAGTTCTCACACTATGCTTACTCTCTGATTGAATTATTAGGACTACATTTCTTTTGTAAAATGAGTTTGGTAGAGGGCTTTCTTCTCTAAAATATTGAGAGCAATATATGGCATAAGTATTAATTGTTCTTTAAATATTTACTAACATTTATCAGTTTACTAATTTTACTTTTTTTTAACTTTACTTAATTTTTAATTTACTTAATTTTACTTTAATTTACTTAATTTTACTTTACTTAATTTTACTAATTTTCCTTTCCCACTTCCCTTTCATAGTTATTTTATGGCTTACTTTTATGGCTTCCTTTCTGAAAGTGGACTTCTATTGTTCCCCCTTTCCTTATCATTGCATATTTTTGCTTATGTTGTATGATTTCAACTTGTTTTTCTTTTCTGCAGATGGAGACCTTTAAGGTTTGCCAGGCCAGAATTAATGAAGATCTTACATGATTCAGTAGAGGATGCTTACAAACGACTCATTTATCCTCTTCTCTGTAGAGAGTACAGGTATATAGCATATATGCTTTCTTCTTTCTCTGTCTCTCTCTCTCTGTCTCTCTTTTTGTTTCATCTCTCTCACAGACATACACACACAGAGAACTTGTTTTTTAGAATTTACTCAATAATTATTTAGTACAGGATACTGATATATAACCATCAACATCTTGGTATAAATCCTCATTGCTCTGTTTTGGAACTCCTAAAAATAGATCATAAAATAACTCTTGATAGATGAATTGCAGGTACTGTTGGCAATATGTGATCTTTTGATGTACTGCATTTCTAATCCTTTGGTACCAGTCTATTACTGTGGTGGTAATGATAATAAAAGCCAGAAGATTAAACAGATGAGCTTTTAGCAAGTGAGAAATGAGAAAAAAAGCCAAGGTATCTTTATTATAACATCTTATTAGCTAATTCTTACTACTCCTTTCTCTTTTAACTTTGATAATTCATTTTTAGATTCAAACGTTATTTTTGCTATATGTTTAATATTTGGACAAGGATTACTTTGGTTTTTAAGGATTCAGTTGAATCTTCATTATGCCCATAATGTCTAACAGTCAGTGTTGTTTCATCAATGCATTTGGTTGTCTACCTCAGAAAAGTCTGGGGTTGGGAATTTGGAAGAAAATTGTCAAATAGAATATTTCAGCAAATATATGCAACTTCTTGTTGAACCTTTTCTGCCTCATTATTTTCACATTTTCTTTCTTAACTCTTAATCTAAAACTTTTCAAAAGTTTTCAAAAGAAATAATTCCCTTTTTTTTTTCTTTTAAGTCATTTAGCAGAATTTTTCTAAGAACTTTAGGGACTTTATGTTCCTCTTATTAAGAAAAGGAAAGAAATTTCAATTATGCACTGGTTGTATAGGTACACATCTTCCATGTTTATCTTAAACCTTTAGTGAATTTGTTCAGCTCTACACCATCCTCTTTTCTCAAGTCCCTTGAATCTTTATTTGTTTTCAGTCTTACTTTTTGAAGCCCTAGCCTTCAGTTATTCCCATCTGCTATTTCAGTGTTGTGGTTTTAAGTCTCATCTCATTTTTAAAAGGTGACTGGATAATGAAAAAAGAAATGTGAATGAAAATTTGATAAATTACTTGAATGAACAATTTGGAAAAATCATCATGTGTCTTCAGTATTATTTTACTGTTTATTTCCTTTTGCATTTTGCTTTTATACCACAGCAATGCATTTCTATTTCTTAATTTATCATGTTTTGTGTACCCCTTCTCCCTTGTCCCTTTCATTGTTTCCCCATCACATAGTGACTTTGTATGAAGATGAATTGTGAGGAGAAAATATAGGGGGAAAATTTATAGGTAGAGAGAGAATGCTCTGAAATTTTGCATTAAATTTCATGTAATGCATTGATGAACAAAAGTTTTTTGATTGTACATATGATTTTTTCAGGGCTGCTAGCTGGTGTAGTGGATAGGGTGCTAAACTTGGAGTCAGCATGACCTTAGTTAAAATCTGGTCTCAGATATTTATTGGCTGGGTGACCCTGAATAAGTCTGTTTGCCTCAATTTCTTTATCTGGAAAATGAACTGGAGAAAGAAATAATCAACCACTCCAGTATTCACAAAGTGTCAGATATTACTGAAAAGACTGAGCAAGATCTGTTCTTGGATCATGTTGCTTAGAATAACGAGAGATTTTGTGATTTGCCTTGACTCATTCAGTCAATATGAATCATAGATAGGACTTGAATTCTGCTCGTAGTGTGATCTTTTTCCCTCCTAGGCTATTTTTCTTCTCAACAATAAAGATACGTTAAACAATTATTTAGTTTGGTATTTCTCTCAATAAATCTATTTGTTACAATAAATCCATTTTTAATTTTTTCTTTTCTAGGATTGTTAATTAGAAAAAAAAACTAACAATTTTTTTTTTTTTTTTTTTGATGGAAATGTGCCTTCTAAGATCAAAACTCACATCAGATGCAGAGAAGGAATCAATCATGATGTTTGGAAGAAACCTCAGACAACTGCTTCTAACAAGCCCTGTTCCAGGACGAACTTTGATGGGAGTAGATCCTGGGTACAAGCATGGTTGCAAGTTAGCTATTATTTCTCCCACCAGTAAGTACTTCTCTTAATATTTCCTATGAATATATAATATAGCTTATAATAATTATATTTTAGCTGAAAGTTTTTAAAAGGTTATAAATACCAACTTTTATTTTTTCATCAAGGCTTCTAAAACCCTGGGGAATAACATCTTAGTTGTTTTTGGCATTTGAAGTTTTCTTTTCTTCTGACTTCTTTTCTCCCTTTACCTGAGAATATTGAGCATTTACTGGCCATTTAAGTTTTTTACAATATTAAAAGTTGCTATATTTTGGCAAGATTTTGCTGTATGTATTTATTGTTGAATGGTGATAAGTAAAGGACACGAGTTTAATCATGGCTTGTGATTGTGTTTCTTATAGCTTAAGTTAAATAATACTTTTTTGGAAGGATTGGAAAGAATGTAAAACATTTATTTCCCATGACAGGTATTGTGAGTTAAAACTCAAAACCTTTAGCTAAGGTACTGCTTTTGGATTTAGGATGAACTCTTAAAATCTTACAGTGGTATGTGAATTAATTGGGACAAACAATCATTTTATATAGCTTAATATTTTTTGATAACAATGTTTGTATGTGTTCTTTTACTGTTACCAGGCTTGATTAAGAATGTCTGATTTTGACCAGATGAAATCAGATTGAGCTGGTATATTTAGATTTATCTTTGACAAATCAGTGGAATCAGAAGACTGAGAACATTTTTATGTTTAAGGTTAGGGTTGGGTTAGGGTTAGAATTAGGTTTAGGGTTAGGCTTTTTAGGATTGGGTTTAGGTTTTGTTTTTTATGTTGTTGATTATTCTGTTTTTAAAGATGGATATTCTTCAAGGAAATTTATGAGAGTTATATAACTCTTTTTTAAAAATTAATTTTATAACTATAATTTTTTTGACAGTACATATGCATGAGTAATTTTTTTTTTTTTTTTTTTTTTTTTTACAACATTATCCCTTGTATTCATTTTTCCAAATTTTCCCCCCTCTCCCTCTACTCCCTCCCTTAGATGACAGGCAATCCCATACATTTTACATGTGTTACAGTATAACCTAGATACAATATATGTGTGTAAATCCAATTTTCTTATTGTACGTTAAGAATTGGATTCCGAAGCTATAAGTAACCTGGGTAGATAGACAGTAGTGCTAACAATTTACATTCATTTCCCAGTGTTCCTTCTCTGGGTGTAGCTGTTTCTGTCCATCATTGATCAACTGGAAGTGAGTTGGATCTTCTTTATGTTGAAGATATCCACTTCCATCAAAATGTATCTTCATACAATATTGTTGTTGAAGTGTATAGTGATCTTCTGGTTCTGCTCATTTCACTCAGCAACAGTTCATGTTTTGTTAGAAGTATTTATAACATTGCTGATACAGAAAGTCTTTCAAGAATTTTTGAAGTTCATTATGGTATATGATTAGTTCAGGTCAAAAGAAAATGGACTCCCAAACAACAAAAACTCAACAGATTTTTCTTTTTTTTTAAAAAAGAACTGACAGATTTTTGCTGCCGAACAGTGTAACCCAAAGAAAGCAACAATACTCTTTCAAAGAGAAATTGATATTGATGTTTCTACAGTATGGCATAGATTTTTTAAAATTAGAAGAACCAGTTAAAAATGAACTGATAACCATTGTTTTGAAGAAAAAATGCTTTGTCCTATGCAAGAAGAGGTGGAAAGTTTTTCTGTGGAGTTGAAAAAAAGATTATTTTTACTGAAGAAATTTACTTTTTCATTCAAAGTTATATCAAAACTGTAGTCAGAAATCCAAATGAATCTGTAGATCTACCTTGTCAAAATGTATTGAGAAATTTTCTTAACTTCCAGTGGGCCTGGAAATCCTTTCTCCATTGAGGGAATGATGAACTCTGCCAAATATATTGATATACGTAGAAACTGAATTGTTCTAGAATTATAACCTTATGTTGATTGAATACTATGGCAGTGTATGCCACATAAGTCATGAAAGATTTAAGAAATGTATTCAAATGATGAAAATAAACATACTTTCAATTGCTTAAGAAATTACTGGGTTGAAAGACTAGGGTATACACTAAATAACTAGAATATTATCAAAATAGATTTAGGAAAATGAACTGTACATCAAAAGTATGCTTATTATCTATTCTCATGAAATATGGTTTCATGATGAAAAATCAAAGAATGTGCATTAAAATCTTGTGAACTCAATGATAAATTTTTAAAAATATAAGTGATTGAAGCAAAATATATGTTAAAAGTTTTTTTAAAGATGTAAAATATTCTGATGTTCACATTAATAAATTTACTTCATCCTAAGTAATTAGTACATCACTAGAAATTTAGTGACTTTGGTTTTTCCACAGTACATACATATAAAAATTGCAACTGTTAAACCCCCTTTTAGAAAGTATTTATGGAACTTAATTGATATATTTCTTTAGAAATAATTTTCTTCCCCCTTTTAAAAATCAATTTTCCAATAAAGGTAACTACATTTGTCAATGAAAAATATAATGAACTCTTAACATAAGGGTGTTTATAATAAGCCATTCTTCCTTCATAATTTTTGTGAACTGGAGATTTAACAATCTTATTTAATTTATATTTATGCCTTTTGATTGCTTATCTCTCTAAGAAGTTATATGGTTGCTTTTTAAAGTCCTTAAATCCCAAATGATATTAATGATCTCATTTAAGATATCCACCTGCGAAATTGCTAAAAGGAAAATAAAATATCCTCACTCTTGAGTTAGAAAATGTAGTATAGTCAACTATTTTCTTTTTGATGCACATATTACTTAGTGCATCTGTTTAAAAACAAAACAAAACAAAACAAAACAAAAACCCAAAACTAAATGAGGATAGTATTTAAAATAGTGTAGTACTTAACTTATACTTCATGGCTTACAAAATGTTTTCTTCACAGCTATTATAATCTTTATAAGTATCATCAGCTTTAGGAAGCTTTTGCTATAGGTAAGGAGCTGGCTCAACTCTGCCACTTTTGGTAGTTAAATATAAGGCACTTAACCCCTCAAGCCCTCAGTTTCCTCATCTGTAAAATGAGGAGATGTCAGTAGTCATTAAGCTTTACTTAAGATTAACTTGATGATGTTATGAAAATCAAGCAGGGCAGAATTTAATAAACAGTATCCTTATAATCTTACAACTTAATAAAAAGTTTAAAGTCTTTTTCCTGTAACAAACTATCTCCCATGAGTGTCCCAAGTCTTTTTTATAGATGTGTGAACAATAAATGAAAAAATAATGGAAAATTAATCAGTTATTCACAGCAGACAACAGAAACTTCCACATAGTAGTTTTAAATTGATTTTAATCCTTTGCAAGCTTAATAAATAGTGAAAATAATTCATTTCACTTGGCTTTTCTGAGGAAAAAAGGAAAATCATCAGCGATAGTGATTATTATATTTTAGGCACTATGTTAAATGATGGGGCTATGGAGTTAAAAATGGAACATTTTCTATTCTTGAGGAAGTTACATTTTAGTTGAGGGTAAATGTACACTTATAAATATATCTAATATACAAAACAGATGCAGTGTAATCAAATATTTAGGAGCAGCAAGGTCATGCAGTGGATAAAGTGCTGGGTCTGCAGGCAGAAAATTCATCTTTTTGAGTTCAAATCTCTAACAATACTAAGTTTGTGTGACCTTCAGCAAGTCATTTAACTCTGTTTGCTTCAGTTCCTCATCTATGAAATGAGCTGGAGAAGGAAGTGGCAAACTACAAAGGTCTGGACTAGCTCCTCTGAAGGGCTCAGAATAAGTCCTTGTCAGGATAAGCAAAAGTCCTTGCCCCATGTTGTGGATGCCAAAGTGTAATGTTGTTGTCTCCAGAAACTGCTGATCACTCTCTGGGAGGAGATCTGCTGTCTCAACTCAATCTCCCGGCCAGACTCTTCTTCCTGCAGACAGCCGTCCCAACTCTGGCCTAGAATAGGCTCCTTCTCCGGGCCCAATGTTGTCTTCTTTTATCCTCGAAGAGATTGTAGTGAGAACTCAATGGAGCTTGTGAGAAAATACTTCAACCAATGAACTTGCTCCTTTTAAAGGGACATGTGAGAACTCAAGGGCTTAAAGGCTTCTTTAACTCAGGCTTCTTAAAGGTGCAAATTTCTTTTAAACATGTAAACTCTACCTCAGAAGATCAAAGGTGTAAACTCCCTTCAAAGGCCTGTACCAAAGGTGTGATTTCTGAGCCAGAGAACTGTCCAGACAACTATCCAGACAACCTGAGTTCTCACCTTACAATCCTAACAGCAAACCACTCTAGTATCTTTGCCAAGACAATCCCAAGGAGAGGTGATTGAAATATAACAACAAATTAGGAATTCGACAAAATCAGAAGTTGATTTTTTTTTTTTTTTTTTTTTTTTGGAGTTGTCTTGAAGGAATTTAGGGATTGTAGAAGATGAGGATGAATAGGAAGTGTACATTTCTGGCATAGGGGAAAGATAATGCATAAATATGTAGATTTGAAATGGACTGTAGAAAATAAGGTCAGTTTAGGGCATAAAGTGTATGAAGGATTATCATGTGTATCTGCAAAGACAAGGAATGGACAGGTTTTGAAGAACTTCAAATTCTAAATAGAGATTTAGATTTGATCCTAAATGTCATGGGGATCCATTGGTGCATATTGGGAAGAGGAATGACGTGATCAGACCTGGTTTTTAAGTATAATCATCTTGGCAGTTTTGTGGAAGATGGATTGGAATAATAACATGCCTGAAGCACGGGGCCTACTTATTGCAAAAATCCAGTTCAGAAATGATTAGGAATCAGAGTAAGATAGTTGTGTAAATTGAGAGAAGAGGACAGTTGCAGAGATGTTGTGGAAGTAGGAGTAGTAAGATTTGACAGTATATTAAATATATAAATTTTATATATGTATAAATTATATAATATGTATTACAAATATATATATAGTGAAAAATCAAGGATGAAAACAAGGTTGTGAATCTGGGTGACTAGAAACCAGTAGATTGATACTGACTTCAGCCAATATCAATCAGCTAGAAAGCCGTGGTGGTTCAGTGATAGATCTGCAGGTTCCTCTTTGGTCTGAAATTTTTATTCTGGTTATTCCTCATTAGATTTTAGAGTCTGCTTGATGCTGATACTGTGACCCTGCTGCTCTCCTAATGTCAGAGCCTTACACTTGGTGCTTCCTTTTAACTTTGTTCCTTGCTCAATAACACCCATGATGGCCCCTCACCCTTGAAAGTCATGGCACAGATCTCTTCCTCAGTCTGTCTTGGATCAGTGTATAGAATTATAGAGCTTACGGTTAGCACTTATTCTGCATCCTACAGAAGATAGCTTCTACTGTTGATGGTCTGATAAGTTGGTTTTTTTGATTGGCTTTTTTCCCCCTGGTTCTAAGTCATACTTTCATTTTGTCTGCTCGAGTGGGGTTGTCTTGCTTTTCCTTGCTCATTCCTAGTCCCTGCAGACCTCTGTATACCTCTGCTGATCTGCTGCTTTAGTTTAGAATAATGATTTACAATGTTTCTTTCCTTGGATTTCTTGATGAAGATTTTGTTGTTGATTTTCTAGATCTTTTGTCTGTGCCTCCAAATACCTGCTGTATTCAAAGCATTGTGCTAGGTCCTGTGGGGAGACACAAAGACAAAAAAAAAAAAAAATAGACCCTGCTCTCAAGGAACTTTCAGTTTTTAGGAGGAATACATCATGCAGATACATAATTAAATACAAATTTATTTTAAGGAGGCGAAAGCATAAGCAATTGAGATCTGTAAAAGCTTAATGAAGGAATTGACAGCTGAAAGAACTATGGAAAGAGATTGGCAAATAAGTTGTAGGTAAATGAACAGTGAGTTAAAGGGAATAATATTAAACAAGACTGGAAAATTAGGTGGGAATCCAATTATGGAGAGCTTAGCTGAAGATTTGTTTTTTGTTTTTTTTTTTTTTTTTTTTTTAGATCATAGGGAGCCACTGAAGTGAATGGGGTTGTGACACAAATAGATCTGTATTTTAAAAATATTAATTTAGTAGCTATGTGGAAGTTGACCTGGAGAGTGCAGGGAGTAGTGGCAAGGAGATCAAGCCTAAGGTTTCAGTAAGCTAGATGAGATGTGATGAGGGTCTGAAGCTAGAATAGAGATTAGGTAGTGGGTAGGTGAAGAGAAGGAGGTGAATGATAAAGATATGGTAAAGGTAGAATTGAAAGGAGTTGACAGTAAGAAGAAAGAATTGTCAGGGATGATATGAGTTATAAATCTATTTTACTGAAAAGATGGTTATGTCCTTAGAAACTGAAAATGCAAGGTGTGTTGGGGGGAAAGACAATGAATTGTTTTGGTTATGTTGATTCATAATACAAGTTCTTGAGATGCTGATGACTAGGAGGAAATTGATTTTACAGGACTGGAGTTAAAGGGAGGTGTTCGGATTGGATAATTAGGTTTATCTGTTTAGAGATATTAATTCAATCTAGGATAGATAATGAGATCCCAGATTAGGGAAAAAGAGAGGAGATAGTCTTGGACAGAACATTTGGAGATACTTATTCTTGGTGGTAGAAGGGTAATGGTGCCACAAAGTGGTTTGAGAAGCAGGGATCAGAGAATGTCATAGTAGCAAAGAGTGTAGTCAGTAGTGTTACTATGTTCAGAGAGATTAAATAGAATGAGGGCTAAGAAAAAGTTGTTAATTCAGCCCTTAAGAGATTGTTGTTTGCCTTTAAAGAGAGTAGTTTCAGTTAAATAGTCTGGTTGAAAGCCATAAATGGGAAGTGTAGAATGGTTTTTAAAGGGGTGGGGGTGGGGGGGAAGATATGAGCTACAGTTCTGAGCAGCAAAGAGGAAAAAAGATAAGGAAAATTTGAATGGGATGATGGACCTGGAATTGAGGGGATAATTCATGGTAGGAAAAAGAAAAGGATTGATTTAAGAGCACAAGTTAAAAAGAATTATTAGTAAGTAGACCTACCTCATCATGGATTCAAGAGCCAAGGATGAAAGAGTTGGAGGTGATGTTGAAGAGATTTGAGATATGGAGAGAGGTGGAAATTTGTGATAGATGACCTTGGATTTTTTTTTTTTTTCCTACTTAAAGGGAGAGCTAAATCTTCTCATTTTGCCATTACTAATAATCTTTTTATATCCTCCTTTATAAAACCTTGCCTATTTTCTTTGGTTGCCATGTCTTTCCATTCGAAAAGGGAATCAATTGCTTACTGGCCGAGTTGACTTATAAGCTTTAATTTCTTCATTGTGCTGATTTTGCCATACGGTTTCACAGGAAATGGTATTAATCTTTGAAACACACTAATTGCTTCATTATTCATTTTCCCATGTTGTGTGGGCCCATAGCTCTTTGAAATTGACCAAATTGAAGTTGTTTTTAATTTTTAATTACAATGTCTTCATTTTATCTTTTTTGTTTTTATTTTTGATCCTTGTTCTAACAAGTTGATGGTCTGTATACAGACATAATTTAGAAATGACTCATACATTAGTAAATAGTTGTTTTCTGTCTAAGTTTGTTTTTGTTTTTCTTTATGTCTTAGTGCTTAGCACAGTGCTTGGCACATAGTAAGCATTTAAAAGATGCTTCTTGACTTGATTTCAGGTATAAGAGAAAATAGCTCTGTAGCCTAGGGTTACTTATGTAGCCTCTCATAACCTCAGTTTCCTCTTCTCTGGAATGAGGATATAATTAATGTCACTTTTCTTAATAATTATTGTCTAGATCAGGGCTTCCTAAACTTTTTCTACTTGTGACTCCTTTTTTGCCTGAGAATATAAAGAATATAAAGGCATATGAATCAAATATTTATTTGATAATAAATCATAATTTCACTACCCTCACATTCAGTTACAAAATCCCATATGGGATCATGGACCTGTTAGGATTTTACTAGGTGCTAAGTCAGTTGTCTGATACTTAACACTTCTCTACTTCAGAGTTCACACCTTTAAAAGGAGTTTACACCTTTAAAGGAGTTAGCTCATTGGCCCCTTAAGGAGAACTCCATAAGCCCATGGAGTACCCAAAAGCCCATTCTCTGGGAGGATAAAAGGAGCCAAGACTCAGTGGGGAGAGGCAGTCTGGAGGAAGTCAGTCTGGATTGGGTCAAGGAGAAGACTTCCCCTGGATTCACAAGTCCAGCAGATTCACAAGTCTAAAGGAAAAGCCTGCTCACGGACTTCTGGGAGATTCACATCTAGGATTGAATTCTGGGAAACCCATAATCCCACATTCTTGGAGGCAGAGTCTGATTCATTCCTACATCTACCTTCGTGCTGGCTGGAAGCTTTGGATTCAGATGGAGCTAGAGACTGAAGCTGGCTGGAGACATTCTGACAAGAGCTCATTGGGGAACCAAGGAAAGAGATAGGCCTCTATTAAAGCCAACCAGGGCCCCAGAAAAAGATTCAAGACTTTGAAGGACACAATAGAAGATCTGGACTTTAACTCCTGACTGCATTCTCTCCCCCCCCCCCCCCCAGGCTGGGGTTAAGTGACTTGCCCAGGGTCACACAGCTAGGAAGTGTTAAGTGTCTGAGACCAGATTTGAACTTGGGTCCTCCTGAATTCAGGGCTGGTGCTCTATCCACTGCACCCTCCTGGCTGCATTTTGGGGATTACTGGAACTGAAACTAAAACTAAGGCTGCCTCTGAAGAAGCTCCCCAAGAGATCTGTCCCCAGAGAACGATCTACAATTTAGAGACAACATAACTTCACAATAACCCATAGTTTGAGGCTTTTGTGTGGATCAAATGAAATGATAAGTGTACTGCAAACATTAAAGAATCATGTAAATTTTTATATGATGCTATTATTATGTTACAGTTACCACCTCCAAAGATATTCTTGAAAAGATGTGTACGATGTATATAGGTTGAGGTTTCAGTGTTATTCACAAGTCTTGAGTTTCTTTTGTTAC
This sequence comes from Sminthopsis crassicaudata, assembly GCF_048593235.1. Taxonomy (NCBI): domain Eukaryota; kingdom Metazoa; phylum Chordata; class Mammalia; order Dasyuromorphia; family Dasyuridae; genus Sminthopsis; species Sminthopsis crassicaudata. The sequence continues at coordinate 88,026,146 of NC_133618.1, read as the reverse complement.
TTCTGAATCACATTTTTCAAATTTTTTTTTTGCATCCCTCCCTTATGCCCAACTTATTGAATTAAAACTGAATAAACTCACTGCATATTAAAGTATATATTTATTTAATTTGTAGAACATTATGCATTTTATTTCATTCTTCAAATAATTTATCTTCTCATCCTCTGCTTTTATGAGTGCAAAAAACCTGAAGTTTTCTTCAGAAGATCTTTTTTGTTCAAGTTCATCTTGAACACTATAATTCAAAATGATCTAGAGAGTATAATGTTTTTTATTGTCTTTGGACGCAAGATAAAACCAAGTCTAAGAATATCTTCAATTATATTTCTAAGGAGAGTGAGTAAATACTACCTTTAGCTATAATTTTCTATTTTGTTATTTGTAGTAAAAATTTAAAAATTGCCTACTCCGTCCCCGCAGTAATAAGTTGTTTGTCATTGTATAAGGATTTTATGTTTAGAAGACCCAAAGTTAATTTGAAACTATGGCCAGAAGGCAATAAAACTGTGCATACCTTTTGACCCAGAAATATTGCTATTCAGTATATATCCCAAGAAAATCAAAGGAAAATGGCCTATACTTAAACATATTTTTAATAGCCTTTTTTTTTTTTTTTTTTCTTTTTGTGGATAAGAATGTGGGGATGTCCATCAAATGGGGAAAAAGGCTAAATGAGTTGTGACATATGATTATGATGAGATACTATTGTGATATAAGAAGTAACAAGCAGGATGCTTACAAAATATTCTAAGAAGACTTACATGAACTGATGCAAAGTGAAATGAGTAGAACTAAAAAAATATTGTACACAGGCGTAGTGATGTTTTACAGTAATCCATATGAATGACTTAGGTACAGTGATCCAAAACAATCTGAAGGACTGATGATTGAAAAATGCTCTTCACTTTCATAGAAAGAACTGATGGAGTCTGAATGACAATTGAAGGATACTTTTTTTTTTTTTTGATCTGCCTTTTCTTTTGCCACATGACTAAAATGGAAATATTGAACGTGATTGCATATGTATTATCTATATCAAATTGCTTGCCTTTTCAAGGAGGGAAAAGAAGGGAAAGAATATATAACTAAATTAAAAAGAATATTAAAATTTTTTGTTTAGATGTAATGGAAGAAAAAATAAAAAAGTAAATCTCAAAAAAACCTTATAGTTAAATCAATATACATACAATATACATGTATAGTTTAAAAACTTTGATTCTTAGCATTCTGCCTTTTCTGCCATTTCTTCCCTGCAGAAGCAGAAGATAATTGCCTAAGACTTCAGACTATTTTAAATGTTTCTTAGTTTCTTGAGTTTTTATGGCCAAGTAATTTACTACCAAATAGCTAGACCACCCATTCATCTGATTTCTTTTTGAAAGGACAATTAAAATATTTCTTTCCTCCTAAAACTTGCCAAATTTTAAGTTTGAATCTGATTGATAGTGTCTTTGATTTTTCTAAATTTTCAATAAATGGCTTTCATTTTTTATTTTTTGAAGGTCAAATACTTCATACTGGTGTTGTCTACTTGCATTCAGGAGAAGGATTCCGAGAAGCAGAAAAGATAAAAAGACTGTTGCTGAATTTCAAGTATGAAAGCATAACTTTCTGGGTACTTCTATAGTGTATTCAACTATGAGGGATTATAAAGCTGTGAATGTAAAGGAGAAAAGCCTTTATTTAAGTGGAAAGAGGGCATCACATAAAAAGCCACATCTCAAGAGAGAAGGATATTTGAAAACTCAAAGAAGATATTTTTGTTTACCAAAAAAGAATGGTATATCTAGTAACTTACTCATTTTATTCTTTTAATTAAGATTTTCTTAATACTTTTAAGGAAATAAACTCATTGTAGACAGGTCATAGGAGTTCCTTGTAAATATGACTAATTATGCTATTGGCTATGAAGTTCCTATTAGGATTTTTGAATGTTTTGCTTTTTAAGAGGCCTTTTTTGAGGAAATATAGTAACAAGTATCATGTTAGGCTCATATTTCTTAGTTTTATGAGCACAAATATTAGCAAGAGAAATACTGTGTAAAACATATCACCATGGACATCTAGAAAATGATGAATATATGGCAGAAACATTTTTTAGAGTTACAGAATCTTTAGTTGACAAGAGAACTCATCTGATCCATTCTTTTGTTGTTAAGTGGGGACCATCTTAGACCAATGAAAAGTTTTCCTAGTTGAATTAGGACCTTGATGGACAGTGAACATTTGAGATTAAGCTTGAATTCTTGGACCAAGTGACATTTTTATCTGTTTCTGTTTAAGGCCATGTGATGTCATGTGCTTTCAAATTCTAGTTTGATAGCATTTTAGTGACTATTTCTTTTAATCCTGTCAAGTTTCCAAGTCAAAAGGAAAACTGATTATGTTGGAAACATGGGGCATGTGGGTAAAAAGTAAAAGAATCTTTTTGAAGATGACTGTGGAAATACACGGGAACTCTGAATACACGGGATCCACCTGACAGTGGGTGCTGGAGATCCAACCCAGACCTACAGAATGGATCTCCTCTTGTGAGAGGATGATACAAGGAGACGGAGGCAGTTGCTGTTCTCTGACCTCTCTGACTGAGAGGCCTTTGCATTATCTGACCTCCTTTCTCTTCCCTCTGCCTCCAATTTATCTCGTTCCCAGTCAGCAACAACTGTGTCAGCAAAGGTTGCCCTGTAACTCCTTCAGATGTTATGATTCACAGCTGTGGAGGCTCTCGGAGAATTGACCTGTTCTTTAACAACAATTTTCCGTTTTTGTTTTTTGCTATTATTTCCTCCCCTCGCCCCTCTCCCCAGCATGGTCTGCACACTGAGAAATGCAAGCAGCACTATCATTTCTAGATGGTTGTAGCAGGTGTTGATCTTATCCAGGAGGCAAACTTTCAAACGGAGAAAAGGACTATAACCACAACAGGCATTTAAATCTCTCTTCAGTCTCCTGGCTCAGCCCTTTGTTATATCAGCCCATTTGATTATCCTGACTAAAAAAAGTCTGACCGCCTGCTCTTCTTCTTTCCTTCCCCACGGCTTCCTAAAGGAATTCTGGAAGGATCCTTCTCATGAACAGTTCTGGTTTTTCTTGTAATTCTTACCCCACATTCAGGTGCCATAGTTGGACTAGAGGAAAGCTGTTGGAATACATGGGAGCCACCTGACAGTGGCAACTGGAGATCCAACAGCTCCCTTGTATTCCAACAGATGGTGATGGTGATTATTATCATCTTTTTTCAATTGAAGGGAAATTTTACTTGGACAATATCTCTTCCTTTTAAGCAGTATGAGATAAAGCACAGGCTGTTAGGATATGTTCAAAAACACAGGTACCTATCAGAGTATCTGCTTTGGAATGCATTGTCTTATTGCTAACTGTGAAGATAAGACTTTTTCTACTTCTGTGAGACTTTATTTTTTTTTCCTTTTAAAGCTGCAGTACTATAGTGATTGGAAATGGAACTGCCTGCCGTGAAACAGAAGCTTACTTTGCAGATCTGATAATGAAGAAATACTTTGCACCACTGGATGTTGTTTACTGGTAAGGATGTTTTAGGATTTGTTTCAGAATATATTTTGTTAGTGGTTGTAACTTTTCTTCTGGCATCTTCTTTTTCTCACATTTTTTTTGGGTGTCTTTTTTATTTGAAGAGATTAGTATTGCTCATAAGTTGCTGTTCTAAGTGACATAATGAGGCCAAAGATGTTTCCCCTAATGCTGTGTAATAGCAGAGGTGAAGTCAAAGTATTCCTTAGAATAGATGAAGTAGCAGAAAGTCAGGATTCCTTGAACTTATAACGGAATATAAAGCTGTAATTATTTGGTCCTACTGTAAGTAGTGAGGGATTTGAGGAAATGCAGATTGTGATTGCTAGAACTATTTTTCTCTTAAATTTTAACTTGTTGATTTGGATGTACTTTATAAATTAAGATGAAAGCAATACTTTAAAGAAGTTCTTGTTTGGTTTTCATTTGTCTTTTTTATCAGATTCAGGTTAAATCAAGTGTACAGAATCTTTAGACAGGATATGAATTGACAATTTATGTAACAATATGCACACATTGTGAATATGAAGTAGACATGAATAGATTTAAGGGATTAGATCTCTTAGAGTGCCTGAAGAGTATGAATAAAGTTTTGTGATATTGTACAGGAAGTAACAACAAAAAAATATTCCAAAGAAAAAGAAGAGCAATAAAGCAAAATGACTGTTTGATGATATATTACAAATAGCTAATAAAAGAAGGAAAGTGAAAGGTTGTTCTCTGAAATGATCAATAAAAAGAAAGAAATAGAAGAAAGCAACAGAATGGGAAAGGAATGGAACTCTTCAAGAAAATTAAGATCTATCAAAGAAATGTTTCATGTAAAAATGGGCATGATAAATGATAAAAATTATAGGAACTAAACAGAAGTAGAAGAGGTGGCAAAATATATAAGCAAAGTATACAAGAAATATTTTTCCTTTTTATCTATCTATTTATTTTGTTGGGGCAGTTGGGGTTAAGTGACTTGTCTAGGGTCACACCAGCTAGTAAGCGTTAAGTGCCTTGAGGCCAGCTTTGAACTCTGGTCCTCCTGACTTCAGGGCTGGTATTCTATCTACTGTGCCATCTAGCTGTTAACATCAGTGTTAACCACTGTTAACCATAACTGTGTAATTACTGATTTAGAACCATACAATCTGGAGAATGAAGTTGACTGGGACCTAAGAAGCATTGTTAATAATAAGGTTAGCAGAGGTGATACTATTCCACCTGAGCCATTTAAAATTCTAAAATAGGATTCTGTTGAAGCACTGCATGCAGTATGCCAGCAGATTTGGAAAACTTAACAGTAACCTCTGGATTGGAAAAGATCATCTTTTCTATATCCCAGTCTTAAAAAAAGAGCAATGCCAAGGAGTGTTCAACTTACTGAGTAATTGTACTTATTTTACATGCCAGCAAGGTTATACTTAATATTTTGCAGGCTAGACTTCACCAATACATGAACTGAGAATTACCAGAACAGCCAGCTGTTTTTCAGAGGCAATGGAACTAGATATCATATTGTCAACATTCCCTGGAATATGGAGAAAGCAAAGAAGTTCTACAAAAACATCTTATTCTGCTTTATTGATTACACTAAAGCCTGTGACTGTGGATCACAAACAATTGTGGCAAGTCCTCAAAGAAATGGGAATACCAGATCATCTCATATCCTGAGGAACATGTATGTGGGCCAAGAAAAAACAGAATTAAGCATGGAATAGCTTGATTGGTTTAAGATGGGAAAAGGAGTATGACAAGGCTGTATATTGCCACTTTATTTAACTTATATGCAGATTACATCATGTGAAATGCCAGACTGGATGAATCAAAAGCTGGAATTAAGATTATTGGAGAAAATACCAGCAGTTTAAGATATGTAACTCTGTTGGTACTGTAACTCAGGTATTACAACTGTGATGGCACAAAGTGAAGAAGAATTAAGATGATTTTTGATGAGGGTGAAAGAGGAGAATGTAAAAACTGACCTGAAGTTTAACATTGGCAACTGGTCCTGTCACTTTCTGGCGGAGGGAGAAGTAATGGTAGCAGTATTAGAGTTTATATTCTTGGGCTCAGAGATCACTGCAGATGGTGAATATAGCCTTAAAATTAAAAGGTGCTAGCTCCTTGGAAGGAAAGCTATGACAAATCTGGCCAGAATTCTAAAAAGCAGAGACATTTCCTTCAAACAAAGGGCCATATAGTCAAAGATAGGGTTTTTCTAGTAGTAATGTACAGCTATGAGAATTGGATTATATGGAAACCTGAGCATCTCAGAATTAATGCTTTCAAATTATGTTGCTGGAGAAGTATTTTGAGATTCCTTTGGATAGCAAGGAGATCAAATCAGTCTATTGACTTAAATAAATTAATTCATAGTAGTGATTGGAAGATGAAATACTGGAACTAAAGCTTAACTACTTAAGCAACATAACGAGAAGATAGGACTCATTGAAAAAGACCTTGATGTTGGAAAAAATTAAAGACAAAAAGAAAAGATGATAGCAGATAGTGAGATGGTTATATAATGTCCTGGAAGCAATAAACATGAGATTGGACAGACTTCTAGAGATAGTGGAGGACAGAAGGGCCTGATGTGCTTTGATCCATGAAATCTCAAAGAGTCAAATATAACAGATTGATTAAACGACATACAGACATTACAGATGTCACCTGAAAAAATGTTCAATTTCTCCAAAATCCAAGGAAATTATAATTAAAATAACTCAATAATGAGATCTAGTAGATTGGGGGAAAATGACATTGATAAAAGTGTTGGTGGGGTTGTAGAGAAAGTCTTTCATAGTAAAAAGAATACAAATTGGTGTAATTTTTTTTTGAAGGGGGGGGCAGTGTTCTGTCAGTGCACTGTAGGAATTATACAACTAATTAAACCTCTTGACTCAGTAATCTCATTGCTCAGAATGTATACTAAGAAAATTATGAAAAAAAGGAAAGTTGCCTGTTCAGCAATTATGAGTAACTAGAAATAGTCTTAATGCACAAATGATGAACAAAGCTTTAAGGTATAAATTTAGTTGGGGGGAAGCAGTACTATGCTGCAAATGTGAATTAAAATATGAAGAATGTAAAAAAATCAAAACTATTTTTGGTAAGAATCTCAGATTATTGTGTTTGTTCAATGCATTTGAAAAACTTTCTATACCTCTCTAATAGATATATATTTTTCTCAGTATTCTACTTGTCAGAATTTCCCTTTTTTGGGAGTTTGGATAATGGGGTCTTTTCTGATTTCTCTAAATATTTGCTTCTTAAATATTTGAGCCCCACTCAGAAGCAAATATGTATAGACTGTCATACAGTAAAATTTCCAAAATATTAAGAGTGAAAAAAAATTCTAAATTATAATTTTTTTTATAAATTCAAAATTTATAGTATTAAAAAATTTAAAATAGACAAAAACACAGAGTGAAAATAAGGACATGAGGAACTTTTTCTTATGCTTTGGGTAACTCTAAATATTAGTTTCAATTATAATTTCAAATGAGGCAAAAATAAAAATTCAAGAGAAACACGCAGGAAAACTATCTTATAGAGTACAGAGAATAGAGAATGAAAAAATTTTCTATTATGCTTTTAACCATAATGTAATTTTCCTTTTTAAATAAATCTTAACAATAAAAAAAATCTAAATTATTGATTAAAGTATTGACTCAAGTTGGAGCTATTATTTTGTAATTAAATTACTGTTTTGGGAACTTGCTTTTGGCAAATTAAATATGCTTTTATTATCAAAGTAGATGATAACTTTTATTCTTTTTCATTTCTGTTAATTTTATCAATTTTGGTGTTCTTATCAATCAATGTTGATACTTCTTCTGATAGTCCAGATCTCAATGCATCTCTGCCCTCTTTTATTCTTTTATTCTCCACTTCACTTTATTTGGGCATGTACACAAATGGTTATACCCTTGATCATGACATCACCCACAAGTGTCCCATTTCTGTATTGATGAGCTCTGGAATCTCTTTATCTGATTATGACCTGTTGACGTTGCACTTTTCTTTATTACTTTTGCTACCAAAATCTGCTTTTTGTCCACACTGTGATTTTCCAGTCCTCAATACCTTAGATTCTTCCTTAAGCGATCAACTCTTGGCTATATTCTCTGTCTTTCCACATCTTGAACCCTATTACCCTAACTTATTTTCAATTCCCTTGAACTCAGATTGTAGTTGGAAGTTGGAAGAAGTAGTCAAATGAACTAGGAGAAGAACCAGGGAGGGTATTGTCATGAAAATCCAGATTTGGTTGAATGTCCTAGAGAAGATTTACCATAACTTCTTCTAGGAGTTTGGCTGAGGATAGAGAAAGGATGCTTAATTGTATGGATATTGAAATCTAGTAAGCGTTCTTGAGTGACATATTTTCTTTTTCTTTTTTTTTCTCTCTTACAAATCTAGATACAGTCCTCTTTTTAGGAATGTTGAAATGCCATGATCACACCTTCTGTCTCACATTCTATATGCATTGACTCACAACTCTTACTCTCCTTTTTGTTCCAATAAATCTACCCTCCCCTCCAGTTATCAAGTATTTATTTTCTTCCTTTCCCATTTTACCTCTCCCCCAGTGGATAAAAATAACAACAAAACCCTTTATAACAAATAAGCATAGTCAAGCAAAACAAATCTCCATATTCCCAAAACACCTCTCATTTAGGAGGTGACTAGCATTCTTAATCAGTCCTCTGGAATCATGATTGATCATTTCTTTGAGCAGAATTCTTTATTCTTTTTTTTAAATAGTATGTTATTTTCCAACTACATGTAAAGATGGTTTTTAACTTTAATTTTGGTAAGATTTTTGGTTCCAATTTTTTTTTTTTTGTCTCTCCCTTATCTCTCCCCTCTCTAAGATGGCAAGCAATCTGATATAGGTTATATATGTACATTCATTTTTAACATATTTCCATATGGATATTATTGGGAAAGAAGAATCGGAACAAAAGGGAAAAAACACAAGAAAGACACAAAACAAGACAAAACAAAAGGTGAAAATAGTATGTTTTGATACATACACAGTTCATTCTTCTAGTTGGTGATGGTCCAACTTAAATGGATATTTTCAGATCAGTGCAAAATAATAATTATAATATGACTTTAGGTAAACTTCTTACTACTCTAGGTAGAGTAGTAGTACTTAAAATATTTTTTTGTTTTCTTTTGTTTTTGTTTTTTGGTTTTTTTTGCTAGGATTCACAGAATCTGAGAATGTGAAGAAATTTAGAGGACATCAAATTTACCTATATTTTCCACTTATATCCATCAATCAGTTAATATCTAATATGTGCTTATTATCTGCACTTGGTGCTGTGCTATTTGCTGGGCATTGAATTATAACACTGAAACAATCCTGCTTTCAAAGAATAAAGAGTTACTTCTTTAGAAATAATATTACATTTGTATACCCACAAACATATAAACATGAATGCATGCGTGTGCATTAATTTAGTCACCGCAGATTTTACTAGCAATTGGTAGAATCAGTGAAGGCCTCAAATAAAAGGTCTCTTGGGATAAATTTTGAAGAAAATTATTGAAGAGGCAGAGTAGAGAAGAAAGTTCATTCCACAGTTGGAAGGTATTCTATACAAAGGTCTAGTGTATGAGAAGAAGAGAACAAAGATTATTTTGTTCAAACAAATAGGGAGATATTGACTGGTAAAATGAGACATGTAAAAGCTATTCAAAGTCAAACAGTAAATGAGTTTGTATTTGATCTAGAGGAAATAGGTAACTTTGTTGTTCAGTTATTTTTCAGTTGTGTCCAACTTTTTGTGACCTCATTTGGTATTTTCTTGACAAAGATACTGGAGTGGTTTGCCTTTTTCATCTCTTGCTCATTTTACAAATGAAGAAAATGAGAAATAAAGAGTTAATTAATTTGCCCAGGGTCACACAGCTAGTAAATATCTGAGGTCAGAGTTGAACTCTTTTCCCCTCTTTTTTTTTTTTTTTAAATAAGGTTAAGTGACTTTCCCAGGGTCCCAAAGTAGCACGGATTAAGTGTCTGAAGCCAGATTTGAACTCAGGACCTCCTAACTTCAGGGCCAGTACTCTATCCACTACACTATCTAGCTGCCCCGAGAGTTGAACTCTTGATTATAGGCCTAACACTATACCCATTCCACCATTTAGCTACCCTAAAAATTATTTTCAGCCATGTCTGACTGTTACCCTATTTGGGGTTTTCTTGGAAAAGATGCTGAAGTGATTTGCCATTTTATTCTCTAGCTCATTTTACAGATGAAGAAACTGAGGCAAACAGGTTTAAATGACTTACCCAGAGCCACCTAGCTAGTAAGTCTCTGAGGCCAGATTTTTGTTCTGGAATATCAATTCTCCCGACTCCATTGTGTACTCTATCGTATCACTTAGCTACTCTGAAATTTATTATTGGAATTTATTGAGCCAAAGAGTGTGTTCCATTATCTTTAGTTCTTCCCTCTGCGGCAAAACTAAGCAATTTTATATCTCCTTCCATATGGTAGACATCCTGTCAGATACTTGATTACACTTGGTATACAGACTCAATTTTTTTCAATTTGAATATAACATAAGAAAAGTGGACTGAGAAGATGTTGTGTGATTATCTGCAATCTTGTTTTATTATTATTATTATTATTATTATTATTATTATTATTATTATTATTATTATACTTATTCTGTCCCTTTCCTTAATTTATATTGTGACCATCAAAGACAGACTTTAGTGACTAACATTTTTGAGATAAAACTTTTTTTTCTACTTTGTAATTTGCTCAGTACCAGGGATGTTAAAAATGTATGTAATTGTTAATATCCTTTTTTTTTTCCCATTTTTGTCATTGTACTAAAATGACTAATGTGTTTTTTTACTCTGATATTTAAATAACATTTCATTGATGTATGTGATTGGAAGTGAGGCATCTGGAATATGTACTTTTTTGTGGTTTTAAAATTCTATCTGGACTCAATTTGACAGTTTTGGTTTTAAAATAAATACATTTTACTGCTCTGCTCTTACAGCTCATGTGCTTTCATATACCTATGTCCAACCTAAAGAATGGCAGGACTTTTTTTCTTTCTTTTTCTTTTTCTTTTTTTATTTTTTAAAAAAATGTTAGTCTCTCTTGCGGACCTATGTTTATTGACTTAGATTAGGACTGGACTAAAGCCCAGTGATGGCCATATCTGGTTTTTTGGTTTTTTGTTACAAATCTGCTTTTGTTGCCAGGTCCAATAAAAATTCTTGATTGTTTTTGTTAGTTTTATTGAGAATTCATGCCAAAGATACGATGTATTATAACTAAAACAGATGTTCTGTTTAGACAAGTGTATTTGCTTCAACAGAACTTAAAATGTAAATTAAACAACTTTATGTTAGGCTTGAAAATGAGAATTGATTAACTTTTATATTTCATGAGTGTTTAGACTAAATGAAAAACCTTTAAAAAGTGTAAGAGTGACATTCTGTTTTGATGAGTTCATCCATTGTTAATCATTTCAATTTGAGGTATATATGTACTCGGCTCTTTGAGTTTTCACTCATTCAAATTGACCTCATTCACAAGCATGATTATGCACTTCATAGGTATACTCATCAAATTAATAATTGTTCTTTGCTGAAGAAAAATGCTTTTGTTGTTGTTGTTCTTTTTGGATGCTTATCCATATTTTCCTATTTTCTTTGGCTTTAGATAGTATACCTTGCCCTTATCTTGGGAAAAAATTCTTTCTGGCTTCTATTCTCAAGCTTTAAAAAAATCAAATTATGCAGAATTACCAATCTTTTATTAATCTGATTTTGGTTGTAATTAAAGCAAAATTTTGAAGATGTTTTAAGGATGTTTGAGAAAGATCCCATTTTTAATTTGGGACAGCAAAATTTAAAGCTCAAAAGTCAAACGCTGAAAATTATTGTTCTCTAAGAATCTAGTTCATTTTACTTTTTAGATAGATGTCTAGGGAGAATCAAACTAAACTTTTTATTATCCTTTTTGATTCTAACGTGTGGCTGACTCTTTGCATTTATGCCATACATACTGTTAAGAAATGCCATTTTAAAGTATTCCCAGACCATACATTTCTAATGTTACACCAACCTTAATTCACAATACTTTTCCACTTCATAGCATTTTTATTTTGAAGGGAGGCTAACATTTAGGTTCATATTATGATAATTAGATTTCAAGAGGTTGGGAAGATTAAAAGTGTCTCGGGTCTAGTTGCAGAATAAAGTTTCGAACTACTTTTAAAACTTGCCTGATTTGTGGGTAGAGGTGGTTTTATTTATTCACTACTCATGCAGTATTAATTCGTATTTCATCAGGTACCTACAGTGCTGTAATTCTAGATGTGACCTGGGGACTTGATTTACTTCAGCTACGTTTTCTTTATTAATGTACCATGAAAGAAGTACATGAAAGATAGCCAACATCAAAGCACCTTTTAAAGTAAAATGGTTGATAGGAATTCTCTGGTATTTAACACTCTCTGTCAAATGTTTCAGCTGGTTTGCATCCGTTTACAAGCTATTGCTTGCTGCATTAAAAGAAATCTAAAGCAGTTGTTTCAAGTCTTTTTGGAGATAGAGGTGGGGCTGAGTAGGGTGATGGCTGAAAGAAAATGTTAAATAGAATGTTGGATATAGTCCTTTTCAATGCATATTTCCCAAAGTTCTTTGTTTTTTTTTTTTTCTTTTTAGAGGTCAAAGGGGAAATAATTTCCTAAATAAGGCATTTAGTCTTATTTTGTATGAGTCTTCAGTAATTTTAGTTATCACATAATTGAAATGGGTGGTACAAGAAAATTAACTAAATCCCTATGTAAGAAATGAAGATATGAATATTTTATTGAGAGATTGTTTAACTGCCTAGACATTTATTCTTCCCTGAAACTATGTAAGATCTTTTAAATAATTCATGTTACACTGGAGGTAGGAAAACTACAAAAAAAAAAAAAGAATGATTTATGACAGCTTGTTCTCTCTCTCTCTCTCTCTCTCTCTCTCTCTCTCTCTCTCTCTCTCTCTCTCTCTCTCTCTCTCTTTTTTGTTTTGTTTTGTTTTTACTCAAAACTTACCTCTAGGAAGGGGTTGAAGTTAAAATTCCTCATTGAATTTTTCATGTAACAGTAGCTTGTACTTCTTTGCTGTATAATACCCAAGCAAATATGCTTGCCCTACTCCCAAGTGTTTTGCTTCCTAAGTTATACAATAAATAATTTATTATTTCAAAGAACTTTTTTTATGTTCTTTCAAAATTGTTGATACGTGTACTACTCACCTCTCAAATCAAGACCAATTTGTTTCCCTTTCTCTCTCTCTCTCTCTCTCTCTCTCTCTCTCTCTCTCTCTCTCTCTCTCTCTCTCTCTCTCTCCCCCTCTCCCCCTCCCTCCCTCCCTCCCTCTCTCTCTCTCTCTCTCTCTCTCTCTCTCTCTCTCTCTCTCTCTCTCTCTCTCTCTCTCTCCCTCTCTCTCTCCCTCTCTCTCTCTTTTTAAAATCCACAAACTGTTGTTGATGCTCAGCATTTAGATATCTAACTTTTATTTTGAAATTTAATAGTAATTTGACTAAAAGAGGTAATAACATACACATTCTTTTAGGTGTACAGATCTGTTTGGGTATACAGAGGGAATAATTGAAGGGTAAGATGACTTTAAAAAAAAACACGCTTAATTGGGGAATGTGGTAATCAGAAGCAAAACAGACTTTTGAGTAGGGACAAAATGAAAGGAAAGAGAAATATAAATGGGAAAAATAGGCTGGAGGGGAAATACTTAGTAATCATAACCATGAATATAAATGGTATGAATTCACCCATAAAATTGAAACAGATAGCAGAACATTGTGGTTTTAAAAACCATAATCCAACAATATATTGTTTACAAGAAACACACTTAAAGCAGAGAGAGGGTAAAATTAAAGGGCTGGAGAAGAATTTATGATGCTTAGCTGAAGTAAAAAACAAAAAAAGATAGCAATGATGGTCTCAGACAAAGTAAAAACAAAAATAGATCTAAGACATTTTATATATACATATATATATATATATATATGATAAAACCATATTTTTTCTAAAAGATATGTTAGATAATAAATTAATATTAATACTAAACATCTATGTACCAATGATGAGCATCCAAATTTTAAAGAAGTTTAATGAGTTTTAGGAAGAAATAGACAGTAAAATTATACTAGTAGTGAGTCCCAACTTTCCCCTCTCAGAAGTAGACATATATAAACAAAAAGTAAGAAAACAGTTATGTGGCAGAAAATAGGTACAGACCAATGTATTTTTTTAAAAAAATTATAATAGCTTTTTATTTTTCAAAATACACAAAGATAGTTTTCAACATTCACCCCTGCAAAATCTTGGCTTCCAATTTTTTCCCTTCCTCCCCTCCCCTGAACAGCAAGATAGATAAATATCTTAGACCCTTATATCAGGATAAGGTCCAAATTAGAAGGCGATATAGACATAAAGGATGATTCTAGAAACTGAGAAAAATTTATAAGTATGTGAATCATTCCTCAGTTGATAAATGATCAAAAGATATAAACAGATATTTTTCAGAAATATTTAAAGCTATCTAGAGTCATATGAAAAAAATCACAATTGAAAAAAATACAAAATAAAACTGCTCTGAGGTAAGACTTCAAACTTATCAGATTTGTTAATAAGACAGAAGGAAAATGATAATTGTTGGAGATGATATGAAAAAATAGGGACATATGCCTGTTATGTGTTTTTTTTAATACCTTTTTATTTTCAAAATACATACAAAGATATTTTTCAACATTCATTCCTGCAAAACCTTGTGTTTCAGATTTTTCTCCCCTCTCTCCTCCTGATATCAAGTAATTTAATGAAGTTAAGTATGTTATTCTTTTAAACATATTTCCATATTTATCATGCTGCACAAAAAAAATTAGCTCAAAAAAGGAAAAAAATGAGGACAAAAAAAGGCAGCAAACAACAGCAAAAAAAGCGAAAATATTCTATTATGATTACACATTCAGTCCACTTTCTGGATGCAGATGGCTTGCTTCCTCAAAAATCTATTGGAATTGGCCTGAATCACTTTATTATTGAAAAGAGTCCTTTGTATTGTATTGAAAAGTGCTTTGTAGTTGATCATTGGATAATCTTGGTATTGCTGTATACAATGTTCTCCTGGTTGAATTCACTTCAAGCATCACTTTATATAAGTCCTTTCTAAAATCATCCTGCTAATCATTTCTTATAGAACTATAATATTCCATAACATTCATAAACTATAATTTATTTAGCCATTTTTGAACTGATAGGCATCCAGTTCCTGCATCTATAAAAAAGGGTTGCTATAAACATTTTTACTCATGTGGGTCCTCTTTCCTTTTTTTAATGATCCCTTTGGAATACACTGATGGTCAATTTGTGAAATAATCTAGCTATTCTGGAAAACAATTTGGAATTCTGCTAAAAAAGCTATAAACATTGCATCCTATTTGATGCTGCAATATTAAACTAAATTTGTATCCCAAAGATCAAGAAAAAATAAAGGAAAAGGACCTATATGTACAGAAATATTTATAGCTTTTTTTCTTTTTGGTTGTTGTGGCAAAGAATTGAAGAATTGTGCTTATCAATTGCACAGTGACAGACCAAATTGTGGTTTATGATTTTGATGAATGCTATTATGTTCTAAGAAATAATGAGCTGAATGTTTTCAGAAAAAACATCAATTAACTGACACAAAGTGAAGTGAATGGAATCAGAAGAACATTGTATACAACAATAGCAATACTGTATGATAATTGATTGTGAATGACTTTTTTGTATCCTTCTAAAGGACTTATGATAAAAAAATACTATATGCCTCCAGAGAAAGAACTGATGGAGTTTGAATGCAGATCAAAGCATTTTTTGGGGGGAGGGGCTTTTTTTGTTTTTTATTTTTGTCTCTTTTTTGCTATGTGGCTGATATGGAATAACATTTTGCAGAACTTCACATATGTAATGCATATCAAATTGTCTTTGCAGAGCAGGCAGAAGGAATTTGGAACTCAGATATTTTAAAATGAATGTCAAAAATTGATTTATTACATGTTAATTGGGAAAATTGAAATATAAAAATTAAGAATAGTTATTCATTCAGTTCAAGGAAGATTTATCTCTATATATTCCTTATTGACTATTATTGATATATTGCTCAATATCCATGGAAACCAAGCTATTTCACCCATGTCAGAAAGAAAAATGGAGGGGTAAAAACCAATGTAGAAGTACAGAAATACTGTGCATTTCGTGGGCCTTTCCATCTTTATTTTGGGTGGATAATGTATTAGTTGTTTAAAGTTTCTTAACAATGCTCTCCCTCCCTCCAGGTATTCTTTGTTCTTTTTCTTGTAAATCCAGAGCAAAAGTCATCCTTTTTTGAGGATTTAATTTGATTTCTACTTCATTTCCATCCTTTCTTTTCATTTCATATCTTTTAGAACTTTTTGTGTTTTGATTTATGTACTCTTCATAATTTAATTGCTAGAAAGATTTTCCTGGCTTGAAACCTAAATTTATTTCTTTGTAATTTATTATTATTATTATTTTTTTACCTAGTTCTTTCCTCTGAGGCTAAATAAATGAAATCTAATGTCTTTTTCACATATTCTTTTAAATATTTAAATAACATTTTCAGTTTATTTTTTGGGGGACATTTTTGATTTGTCATTATATTTAATAGTTTTCAATTTGATACCAAATTATATGCCATCAAATTTCCTGATATGATAGAGAAACTTATTTAAATATAAAAAGGAAATCTAGGGAAGTTATATATTGGGTGGAGGATTTTTGTATTTATAAATTACTTGAAAACTTTTATCACTGTCTTATATTTTTTGTTATTGTTTTGCTTAGTTTCCTTTGCATTAATTCCTATAAGTCTTTACTATTTGGTATGAAGATTTTTGATGAATAATTTGGTTTTAAATGAGAACAAAAATACAAAAAAAATCCATTACTTTGAATTATAGATAGAATTAGATATTTTCTTTGGAAAAAAAAATAACAATTTTTTATTTTATCATTGATTTCTATGTTATATCTCAAGCTTTGTTTTTCCCAGTTCTCCACTTCTACTTTAACCAGTACCAAGAAGGGCTCTAATAATGAAATGACTGTCAAAGCAATATAACTCTCAAATATTTTTATGTGGATTTTTTTTTTTTTGTAGTTTTAAGGATCATATATCCTCAAGAGAATAATAATTTTACTATCTCATAATAATAGTCTAAAAATTAACAATCCTCAATCTTGGTCCAGTTATCTTTTTGTATTGAATGTATTCCTTAATGACCAAAGACAGAGTATGGAACCATTCATGGGCTGTCTGAGGCCCATGAAATCATTTGCTAAGGCAACTTTAGGGAATGATGAGCTGAAAGTTAAGTACAGCAGCCTCTCACTGCTTGAGTTCTATAAGTTGATACTTTTGCATGTGAATGATCTTATAAATATCCAAATGGTCCTTGGCAGAAAAAAAGATTCCTCACCCCTGAACTAAGGTCTTTTTGTAGATGCTTTGTAGTTGTGAAATAAGCCGTTTTCCCACTTTTCCCCTGTCCCCCTTTTTTTCCTTTCTCTCTTCCCCTTCATTTCATATTTCCAAGAATATATTAGTTTAATATAATATTGAAATTCACTGCTGAATTTACAATTGCATTACAAATTTTGGGACTTTTCAAGGCTGATTTGACATTGTAATGGGTATTAATGACATCTCATTGGGTAAAAATGATTCTAAGTTTTCAAAGACTATTCTGATTTAGCTTAAGTTCTGCTGTGTTTCACCAAGCTAGAAAGATTTCTTGTAGAGATCTGGTGACAAAAACCAGTTTACAGAAAATTTTCATTAGTGGTTGTCCAACATCATAAGTGTCTCCTAAGTCATAGGCTTCCTTTGCTCTTTGAAAAAATCATGAATCCTTCAAGAACTGAGTTATTTTGAAAACATAATATAGTATGTGCATTTTTAATATAGGCCGTTTTTTTTTTTTAAAGTACAATTGCCATTAACTTCATATTTATATGATTGGATTCAGGTTAGATTCTTAGTAGTTAAACTTGATTTTCATTTGTGGAGTCTTGTCAATTCTATTTTTAGTATGTTTTATATTCATCCTTTCTGGGTACACTGCCTCCACCCTTATTTTACTAGTTCCTCCAAAGTGCTTTTGCAGATTATTGTAATAGGATTGTAACTGTAATCCCTACCTCTGTTCTTACCAAGTTTCTCCTTTTCTCTTTCCTAATTAAGAACCCCAAGACCTTTCCTTTCATCTCTTTCCTTCTATTCTCATTGTACATCTTTTCCAATGGTAATTTAATCAACTCCCTTTAAATCAATTATTCTTCTAAATAAAATCCAAATTTTGGATTTTCTGAAGATATTTCAGGTTCATCATTGGTAAAACAGCTCACTATCTTCCCTTCAAAATGTCCTCCCTTCAGACTTGTCTGTTTCTCATATAATTACCACTAATTTTCCAGGCATTGAGGTTTGTAGTCTTGGAGTGCTCATTGACATTTTCCTCTTTCTCATCCCTGTATCACTTCTGTATCATTGCTGACTTACAATGAAGATACTCTTCCTAGAACACATCAGGAAGAAGGCATTACACTCCACCATCAATATCCAAAGTTAATATTCTTTTTAAACTACTTCCTGCACACATCAAAAAAATCTTTTCAATTAATTAACGAATTTTAATTTATATACTATCTCAGTATTACATTTTTCAACAACTCAAGAAAACTAATGACTAATCATCACAACATGACCTCTCGCCATAATATGATACATCTCCACATTAGCAGAAAGTCAACAAGCACCTTTTGACCTGCCTGAAGGAGAATCCGAATTGGTATGTTATCTTAACACTTCTCATATAGTCAGAACCCTGGTTTTAGCTTCTTTTTTACATTTCTCTTGGACTATTTCAGCAGATTCCTAATTGTGCCCCCAATTGTTAGCCTTTTTAAATTCAAGTTGTTATTCTAAATCTGAGTTCCCTCCTAATGAGTGGATATACCGTGAGAATTGGACCAAATTGATATAGATGCTTTTGTTACAAATTGATATAGCAATTGGACCATATTGATCTAGATGTTTTGTTACAAATCAAACCAGAAATCAAAAGGAATTTATAGCAAGATTTCATAGGTTCCCTTTAGAGGCTTTTTTAAAAAAAGAAAATAGTGTGGGATTATATGAGCATCTTGTATTGTAGTTTTTGTGGTAAGCATTTAAAAAGAAAAACACCATGAATAATTATGAACTATATGCTCACACTTTTTACACCTTTTGAATATATAGAAAAATCTTTTGAAGAACTTAATAAAACTCTCCATATGAAATATTTATATACTTTGCTTTGTTGTGACTTCAGTACAGATGGCCATATGGAAAGATTATGAGAAATATGGTTTAGGAATAAGAAATGACAAGAGATGAATGACTGTAGAACACATTTGAAATATATAGTTCACAATATTCCTATATTGGTGAAAGCTATAGTAAAGTCTAATTGGAAGATATTAAATGAAATAGAAATAGTACAAGGCAGATAACATTAATATAACAATATACTTTTCTATGTTATCATGCAGCCCACCAGAATCCTTATATATGTTTTAGTGGTCATCTTTTCTTTCAAGTTTAACCCCCACTGTTATAGTTTTCATTGAAGCCATATCCATGTGCCAGGGATACTTTCTCATTTTTAGTAGCAACTCCAGCATTATACAAGTTTTTGCTACTAAAATTGGGAAATGGATAAAAGAACAGACATTAGTCTACATTATCATCATTTTTAAAGAATGTTTTACTGATGCAAATCAGTTACTGCAATGAAAGCTTGAAGAGAGTCTGGAAATAACTTCATAGAACTAACACTTACTTTTCTTGCCAAGTAGAAAAAGATAGTGGTAGCCAAGGAAAACAGTGATTTAGAATTTAATTTGTTCATAAAGTATGATATTAGTGGAACATTATCCACAAGATTATCCCATAAAACAAGGACAAACAATGGAGGAAAAAGAAGTTCACAGAGAACTTTGCAAGGGAACCTACTAAGTCTCCTTATCCTGTGAGCATATAAGGCAAAAACTGGAAGGAAGATGATGATGAATTGTCGAAATATCAAAAAGTCTGTCAGTTTTTATAGGAAATTTTTCTTCATCATAGATTCAAACATTGCAGTCCCCATTGTGCTACATAGAAAATTAGAAGTAGTAGTAAAGAAAATAAAGATGAAAAGAATATTTTGTATAGACCAAGTATTATAAAAAACAAATCTGTTCTGGGAGTAAGTTTTGAAGTCACTACATAGTTGAAGTACAAGATATCTGACAAAAGGAAAAGATCCCAAAGGCTTAAAAAAAAAAATCTAGTATCTTATTACACCAAATTTCTGATTTATATGTCTACTTTCCCTATTTCTTCAGAATCTTAATAAGACATTATTTCAAATAAAATTGAAGGTTTGTGAACTAGTCTTTTTCAAATTATTTTATATAGTAGAATACCTATGTATCCCATTGAACTTATTGTTTTTACATTTAATTAAGCATTTGATTTTATAGAACTGAAATACTCAAATGGATCTTTGTTGTGTTTGATTCAGGAGCTCCTTTTACTGACATAGATTGCAGCCCATATAAGCTTGCCCAAACTGTGAAACTCTTAGTTATATTTTCCCAAATATTTGCCAAATGGGTCCTGCAAAAAAGTTGAAATCTTCCTTGTTTTTTCTTTATGTTGCAAGTGTATCATGTTAGCATTCTGACTGTCCACCATCATCCATTTCTTTGACCGTGTGACCAGTCTGTTTTCTTTTTCACATAATTTTATGCCATTTATTCTTGCTCTTTTTTGAGAATTTCTGATCAGTTATCTATTGTA
Source organism: Sminthopsis crassicaudata (assembly GCF_048593235.1). Taxonomy (NCBI): domain Eukaryota; kingdom Metazoa; phylum Chordata; class Mammalia; order Dasyuromorphia; family Dasyuridae; genus Sminthopsis; species Sminthopsis crassicaudata. Next base: position 88,005,661 of record NC_133618.1, on the reverse strand, counting down.
TCCTGCTTTTATATCAAAAAATTTAATTCTCACCTTTTCCTTTTCCTGCCCTCTTTCATCTGTCTTGCACCATTGATAATTCCAGAATTCTTTGCTTCTTAAACTTACACATAAGCATTTCCTAATTATTTTAGCAGAAAACTTTTCCTCACACTATTACTGAGAAAACCATGTTGTTCCTTATACTTTGCTGAGAAAATTGAGAACATTTGCTCTCAGTTCTTTATTCTTCCCCAATTCTTTGTGTGAGAACATTTTTTATAATCCCTCATTCTCTTCTTGGTTCCATTTTTTGATGAAAAAAATCATCCTTTTCCTTTCTGATTATATCCCTGATTGTACCCCTTTTAATGTCTTTCTTCTAGTATCCCATTAGTCATCCCTTCTTTAATCCTCAGTCTTCCCCTACTTATTGGTTCATTTCTTCCCGATACAAATAACTATCTTTGCTAAACTTTGGGGACAAAGAAAAACTAACCTTCACTTGATCCTTTTTTTCCACAGTAAGACATCAGGGAAAAACTGCTCTCACTTTCTATTCTTTTTAGCTTAAAAGTAGGTCTTTGATAGGGAATGTTCCAAGGATCTGTGTTTGTTCTTCTGCTAAGACCACATTTTTATCAGTGACTTAGAAGAAGGCATATTAGATGTATTACTCATAAAATTTGTAAATGATACAAACTCAGAAATTTTGTCACCATACCAAGCTTCATACAGAATACAAAAAGACTAATTGGCAAGAGCATTGAGCCATCACATCAATTGAAATTTAATGGGGATAAAATATATATGACAGCCTACCATTGGGTTCAGAAAATTGACTTCGTTAAGTAGAAGATTAAGGTGACATGAATAGATAGTTGCTTTTCTAAAGAAAACTTTGGCTGTTGTACTTTGGAAACTGACCAAGAATTATCAAAATGATATATTATTCAAAAATCTGATGTAATATTTTTGGTCATATTTAAAGACACTTAGCTTTTAAGAATAAGAAGGTGATGGGCTTGCTCTATCTTCCCTTAATCTTATTTCATCTGTAATGCTGCATTCAGTTTTAAGAATCATATTTTTAAAGAAACATAAGCTAAAGAGGATAGCTAGAATGTATAGGGTGTGTGCCATATTAAGATCATTTTTAAGAAATGGGATATTTTTTTAAAAGGTGTAATAGGATAACTGTCTTTAAATTATCAAAGCATTATTTTCTGGATGCCAAACTGATATTTTTAAGAAGCTTTGGTCTCACATATTCTTCAGGAGTGTCTGTTTTTTCTTACATCTAGGAACAATACAAACTTTTCTGCTTAGCATTTTAATGTCATTCATGACATGATTTCAAGCTTCTATGTTGGCCTACTTGCTCCCCAAAGGACTCTTGACTCCCAAGTCTGGTGCTTTTTCAACTGTATCATGATGGTAGAACCTATTATAAGTGTACCTCATTTTAAGCATTTAAAAACAAAATTAAGAACTTATTTAACTTAAAATACTTAAAACTTCTTGGTTGCATTAATTTATGAATATTTCATTTAAGGACAACTTTTAGGAACTTTTCAGTGCATAAAAGAAGAAATAATCTGTATTTCTGTAGCCATGAATGGTTTATTGATTCATAAACAATAGTTAACATAGAGTACTTTTCTAGGTACTATTGTGTTGAGACTTTAAAAAGACATCTCTGTTAAGCAAATATAGTTGTAATTTAAATCCTTGTAATTTCAATATTGAAATATGGAAAAATGCTGATTAAAGATTTCCTTGTATTAGATTGATCATGGACATATGCTGAACTACCAATGTGAATCAGATTAAGAGTTTGAATATTTGATTAGTGAGAAGTTGATACAGATATGTTTTTAAATCTAGCAAATCATATACTTCAAACAGAGAACTAATAATCTTGGTTGATTTTTATAGAAGTCACTTACCACTCTTCCTAAAATAATATTCTTATTTAGGGAGTCTGATAAGATTCATTTTACTTTAGGAATAAAACATATATGTTAGTTTGCAGAGGAGAAAGCAAAAAAATTAGCAAGCAACAGTGTTAAGGGAAGGTAGAGTGTAGCTTCATCATTATTTCTGTTCTAGTTCAGCATACATGAAGAAAATAGGCATGCTGTGTCTCAAAGGACCCTTGTGTAAGTTATTTGAACTTGAAAGAGGATTAGCATTAGAAGTCTCTGATCATATAAAACATTTGTAATTGAATGTGGTTGTTGAAAATAATTATTTACATAACTGAATTCTAGGAGTCTTGATGATGAGTCAAGTGGGAGAAAAGACAAGAGTCCAAAGAGACCTAAAACTGGTCTTCTGAATTTCTATGAATACTCTACCATGCCATTTAGTAGGTTATAAGAAATCCAGAAGATATTCTCTCAGAAACATATTGACATTTCTGTCCTTACAGGAGCCAACTTAAAGATGAAAAACTTCATTGCCAATAGATTGACCACTAATGATTAATTCTTTTGCTCAAGATGCTATTCCTCTTGTGAAACAAAGTAGTTATTCATCTTGTGCAGCTTTCTTCTGTTTATTCAATAGAATAGAAAAAAAGAGATCTAAAAATTAGTTTTTAGATATCTAAAGATGTGGTACTCTATAAATTTGATCTGCTTTTCTCACACTAAGATCATGTATTATTGAGTCAGCCTTTGTGAATAAAAAGGGTACTAGATTTAGTCACATAAAGTAAGCAGAATTTAAGTCGTATATTTTGACACTTATTAGCCATGGGACTATAGGCAAGATACTTAACCTATGAGCATTAGTTTTCTTATATGCAAAATGAATATAACAATACTGACCTTACAGGATAATTTTAGGAATGAAATGAGAATGTGTGTAAGTGCTTTGTGAAACTTAAAGCTTTCTATAAATATTAGTTACTATTGCTCTTATATAGAATTATTATAGAAGAATATAACTGTATTGATAGTCTCACTCTAGAAGATACAAAAATTTGCAGGACAATGGAAGCTTGGTTTACAGGTTCTCTTAGTAATGGTAAATAAATAGATTGATTAAGCTAGTTTTTATTTCCTCTGAGAACAAGTAACATCCTTTCAACAGGACAGATGATCATTTTACATTGCTTTTGCTTTTTGCTGTGTATTGCTAACACAATAAGTGGAAAATAAATAATGGGAAAACTAATATTGTTACCATTTCTTAGAGAGGTTTAATTGATGTGAAATAATCATGAGGAAGCCAAAAGAGCACAGAGGTTTTCTCAGCCAAGAAATAATACAGGACTACTAACTTTGCCAAGAAGAATACATGGTAGATAAGTCCAATATCATTTTAGAATATAAATTAATTGCAAGACTTCACTGTCGGGGATAGTGTAAAATTACAAGCAATATCTCATTATAAACTAGTAAAAATGATAGAGGAGAGACTTATTCTTCATACACTGGTAGATTGGGTTGATTGGTTTTTACTGATTTTCTTCCTTTTTTTTAATAAATCCCTTTAACAAAATAAAGTTCATTAGAATGAAATTGCAAAAAATCATGAAATTATGCATGTAACTAAAATTAATGTTACGTGAAGTCAACTGGGCTCTTATTGCAGCAAGGCAATATTTGGATATTTTTTCCCTAATTGATTTTCAATCTCCCTCACTACAGTGGTCTTTTGGAACTTTTTCATTCATTCTCAAGCCTCCATGACACCCTCTCCATTACCTCTACTGGAGCATGTCATCTCTTACTTCACCAAAAATTTGAGAGGTTTTACTGAGAGTTGTCTCTTCTCACATCATTTGGCTATCTTCCTTCTATCTTTCAGTCCTACAGTTGTCTTCCTGTCCGTCTGTTTCATATGAAGAGGTTGCCCTTCTGTTTGCCAAAGCAGACTCCTTACAATGTGTTCTGGCATATTGACCCTCACCGTCATCCTTACTTTCTCTTGATTCTTCAAATTTTTTTCATCTACTCACTCCTCCTTTGATGCTAAAAAATATATCTTTGTCTTTTCTGTCTTAAAATCTTCAATCCATCTCATCATCCTCACTAGATCTTATCCTATAATCTGTCATTGTTTTGGCTAAAACTCCTGGAGAAAACCTTACTGTATGTGTCTCTACTTCCCCTCTCTTACCCTTTTCTCAGTTTGATTTCCAAACTCATAATTCAGCTGAAAATGCTTTCTACAAAGTTTCTGATGATTTCTTAACTGTAAAATCTAATGAACTTTTCTTAGACCTCATCTCTCTCAACACTTTTCTCTAACCTTTGACCATTCCACATTCTGCTTTGCTATATCTTCAGACAGGTCATGTTTCTGTCCTGAGTCCTCTTCTCTCCTCCCTCTCTCCCTACTGTGACTGTCTGTCTCTGCCTCTTTGTCTGCCTGCCTTCCTGTTTGCCTGTTTGTCTGTCTGTGTCTCTCCTTTCTCTTCTCTTTCTCCCCTTTCTCCTCTCTCCTCCCCCCTTTTTCTTTTTTTTTCTTTTTTTGCTGAGGCAATTGGGGTTAAGAGATTTGTCCTGGGTCACACAGCTAGAAAGTATTATGTGTCTGAGGCTGGATTTGAACTCAGGTCCTCCTAACTTCAAGGCCAGTACCATGTAGCTGCCCTTTCTTCCCTCTTTTTCACTTGGTGTTCTCATCAGCTCCCTTGGCTTTAGTCATTGTCTCTATGGAGATGATCCCTCAAATTCCTCTTTCCAGACCTTCTTTTTCCTGGAACTATAGCTCTGCATTATTTTTTGAACATCTTGAATTGGTTGTTCCGTAATCCTCATAAAATTAATATATCCAGAAAAGAACTCTTTATGCCCCGAATGTACTCTTTTTCCAGCATCTTTCTCAAAAATCTTCACTCCAAATATTCTCTTCTTCCCAACTTTCCTAATAGTGTTGGAAGGTGCTGCAGCTTCACAGTCACCTTGCCTTGCTTCCATAGTCACTCTTAATACATTTTGTGTGATCTCTCATATACAATCCTTCTCTCTACTCATAGTGCTACAAGCCTTGTTTAGGCTTTTCTTTAGCATTTTTCATTCAGCCTAATGTAATAATCTGCTAGAATGACTTGTTAGGTTTTATCTGTCTCTGTTTTAGTCATCTGGGTAAAATATTGGATCTGGAACTAGGATGACTTGGATTTATATCCAACTTTAATTGCTTTCTAAAGATCCTGGACATATCACTTAATGTCTGCCTCATCTGTAAAATGAGAACAATATTAACACCTATACCCAGGGTTTTTGTGAGGATAAAATGAAGTCATATTTGTAAAGCATTTTGCAAATCATGAAGCTTTAGAGACATGCTGACAGTAACAACAATAATAAATTAGCAGTACTAGTACTATTACTAATGGTAACTATAGTGCATCCTCCATTTAGCTGCCCAGGTGATTTTCTTAAAGCATATGTGTGATCATGTAACCCCCATCAAGATAAATGCTGTTTCCCTTCTTCCTGCTTCCTAGTTGGCTTCCTTTAGGATTCCACTTAAATTTTATTTTTTTTGGGTCCCATCACTCTTCTTTTCACAGCTCCTCTCTACTTCCCACCCCCATCCCCAGAATTGAGTTCCCTCTTAATTATTTGCTTTTTTTCTCCTCCATTATAATTTTGTTTTCTTGAAAGTCCTTCCTAGTATCTTTAGCTCTTAACACTTTGCTTGGTTCATAGAAGATATTTTACAGATATTTGTTTAGTGACCAATTAAGTAGATATACTAGAAGAGAGGAGTATATTTGAATAAGAATGTAAAATGAAAAAAGTAATTAATTTGCAAAGTAAAAATTTAAATTAAAAATGTCAGAAAATGAACCTTTAGAAAATGTATAATAGAATCGAGCCAAGCCAGATCCTTTCAACAATATTTATTCATGAATATGAGAGACCAAGAAGTGGATGGAAAGTGGAACACCTTCAATATTTTATTTGCTTAACCTAATATTTTTTTAAAGCTTTTTATTTTCAAAGCATGTATTTAATTTTCAAAATTCACCTTTGCAAAACCTTGTGTTCCAAATTTTTTTCCCCTCACTCTATCCCTTAGATGGCAAGTAATCCAATATATGTTAAATATGTGCAGTTTTTCTATATGTTTCCACAATTATCATGCTGGACAAGAAAAATCAGATCAAAAAAAATGAAAAAGGAAAGAAAATACAAGCAAACTGCAAGAAAAAAAAAAGTGAAAATACTATTTTGTGATCACACTTAGTTCCCACAGTTCTCTCTCTGGGTGCAGAAGGCCTCTTCATCATAAGACCTTTGGAATTGGCCTGAATCACCTTGCTGTTGAAAAGAGGCATGTATGTTAGAATTGATCATTGTGTAATCTTGCTGTTGCTGTGTACAATGATCTCCTGGTTCTACTCAGTTCACTCAGCATCAGTTCATGTAAATCTCCCCAGGCCTCGCTGAAATCATCCTGCTATTGTTTCTTATAGAACAATAATATTCCATAATATTCATATACCATAATGCCATTATGAGGCCATTCCTCAACTGATGAACATCTACTCAATTTCCAGTTTCTTGACACTACAAAGAGGGCTGCACATGTGGGTCCCTTTCCTTCCTTTAAGATCTCTTTGGGACACAGACCCAATAGAGACATTGCTGGATCAAAGGGTATATACAATTTGATAGCCCTTTGGGCATAGTTCCAAATCTGGATTCCAAATCCAGAATGTTTAGCTCAGTTCACAATTCCACCAACAATGTATTAGTGTCCCAGTTTTTTCACATCTCCTTCAACATTCATCATTATCTTTTCCTGTCATCGCAAATCAATCTGAGAGGTGTGTAGTGTCTTAATTTGCAAATCTTTGATCACTAGTGATTTTTAGAACACTTTTTCATATGAGTAGAAATGGTTTTAATTTCTTTATCCGAAGCTTTTTGCTTGAATCTGAAAACCAGGAAATTGTATTTTAGGGAATATAGTCACTTGTAACTGTATCAGCTAGTGGAACAAATAAGACTTAATTTCCAGAACCTTTCAGTAGTAAGTTTGCTGCAAGTAGTGATATACCAGGCAGCTAGACCATACATTGGATATACCAATCTGGAGTCAGGAGTCAGGAGTTCAAATGTGGCTTCAGACACTTAGTAACTATTTGATCCTGAGCAAGTCACAACCCCATTTGTCTCAAGTCTTTGAAAAGACTTGTATAAAATCAGCTGGAAAAGAAAATAAATCTGATACAATGTCTCTGCCAAAAAAACTCTAAATGGGGTGATGACTGAAAATGACTGAACAAGAACAAAGTAATACATTTCTGTATTATAATAATCGCTTATGATAAATGTTATTGCTTTCTTTTATCACAGGTAAGACTTGAGGAGTTGAAAGAACACATTTTTAAACTAAATTTTTAAAATCATTTAAAAGTATTTGATAGGTGTTTATTATATGTTAAGCTCTATACTAAGTTCTTGGAATCAGTATTTAAAAAGAGAGGTAATCTCTATCAAAGAATTTCTATTATGGGGTACATAAGGTATATTAGAGAGTAGATAGAAGATGATCTTATACTGATAAAGTCACAGTTCTGCCATATAGCAAGACTTTCACATTCCCTTTCCAGAAGTAATATTAGATTTCTGTTCCTAGAGCAAGGGATAGGATTGCAGAGTGGGGCAAGGCATTATATGACTGAAATGAGCAAAGTGAAGTGTGGTTTAGGGATTAGAGTGGGCTAAATATAGAGGACTATCACCAATCTGGCTACCTCAGTTGCAGAGCAAAATTTTTTTTTCTTTTTTATTAATTTTTATAATAATAACATTTTCTTTGACAGTACATATATATGCATAGGTAAATTTTTTTTTTTTTTTACAACATGATCACTTGTACTCCCTTCTGTCGGAACAGAACTCGGAAAAACTCGGAAGTTTTTCCCCTCTTTCCCTCCACCCCTCCCCTAGATGGCAGGCATTCCCATACATATTAAATATCTTATAGTATATCCTAGGTACAATATATATGTGCAGAAATGAATTTTTTTGTTGTTGTTGCAAAGGAAGCATTGTATTCGGAAGGTAAAAATAATCTGGGAAGAGAAACAAAATAAAACAAACAATGCTCACAGTTTACACTCATTTCCCAGTGTTCCTTTTCTGGATGTAGCTGATTCTGTTCATCATTGACCAATTGGAATTGGATTAGCTCTTCTCTATGTTGAAGATATCCACTTCCATCAGAATACATCCTCATACAGTATCATTGTTGAAGTGTATAATGATCCCCTAGTTCTATTCATTTCACTTAGCATCAGTTGATGTAAGTTTCTCCAGGCCTCTCTGTATTCCTCCTGTTGGTCATTTCTTACAGAACAATAATATTCCATAACATTCATATACCATAATTTACCCAACCATTCTCCAATTGATGGACATCCATTCATCTTCCAGCTTCTAGCCACTGAAAAGGGCTGCCACAAACATTTTGGCACATACAGGTCCCTTTCCCTTTTTTAGTATTTCCTTGGGATATAAGCCCAATAGTAGCACTGCTGGATCAAAGGGTATTCACATTTTGATAATTTTTGGGGCATAATTCCAGATTGCTCTCCAGAATGGTTGGATTCTTTCACAACTCCACCAGCTATGCATCAGTGTCCCAGTTTTCCCACATCCCCTCCAACATTCATCATTATTGGTTCCTGTCATCTTAGCCAATCTGACAGGTATGTAGTGGTATCTCAGAGTTGTCTTAATTTGCATTTCTCTGATCAATAGTGATTTGGAACACTCTTTCACATGAGTGGAAATAGTTTTAATTTCATCATCTGAAAATTGTCTGTTCATATCCTTTGACCATTTATCAGTTGGAGAATGGCTTGATTTCTTATAAATTAAAGTCAATTCTCTGTATATTTTGGAGATGAGGCCTTTATCAGAACCTTTAACTGTAAAAATGTTTTCCTAATTTGTTATTTCCCTTCTAATCTTGTTTGCATTAGTTTTGTTTGTGCAGAAACTTCTTAATTTGATGTAATCAAAATGTTCTATTTTGTGATCAATAATGATCTCTAGTTCTCCTTTGGACAAAAACTCCTTCCTCCTCCACAAGTCTGAGAGGTAAACTATCCTATGATCCTCTAATTTATTTATGATCTTGTTCTTTATGCCTAAATCTTGGACCCATTTTGATCTTATCTTAGTATGTGGTGGTAAATGTGGGTCCATGCCGAGTTTCTGCCATACTAATTTCCAGTTTTCCCAGCAGTTTTTGTCAGATAATGAATTCTTATCCCAAAATTTGGGATCTTTGGGTTTGTCAAACTACTAGATTGCTATTTTTATTCACTATCTTGCCCTGTGAACCTAACCTATGCCACTGAACAACTAGTCTATTTCTTAGCCAATACCAAATGGTTTTGGTGACTGTTGCTTTATAATACAGTTCTAGATCAGGTACAGCTAGGCCACCTTCATTTAATTTATTTTCATTACTTCCCTTAAAATTCTCGACCTTTTGTTGTTTCATAGGAATTCTGTTGTTATTTTTTCTAGGTCATTAAAATAGTTTCTTGGGAGTCTGATTGGATATAGCACTAAATAAATAGATTAGTTTAGGGAGTATTGTCATCTTAATTATATTCGCTCGGCCTATCCAAGAGCACTCAATGTCTTTCCAATTATTTAAATCTGACTTTATTTTTGTAGTATTTTATACTATCGATTGTTATTTTGAGTGGAATTTCTCTTTGTGTCTCTTGCTGTTGGATTGTGTTGGTAATGTATAAAAATGCTGAGGATTTATGTGGATTTATTTTGTATCCTGCAACTTTGCTAAAATTCTGAATTATTTCTAATAGCGTTTTAGCAGAGTCTTTGGGGTTCTCTAAGTATAGCATCATGTCATCTGCAAAGAGTGATAATTTGGTTTCCTCATTTCCTACTCTTAATTCCTTGAATCTCTTTCTCGGCTCTTATTGCCGAGGCTAGAGTTTCTAGTACTATATTGAATAGTAATGGTGATAGTGGGCAACCTTGTTTCACTCCTGATCTTACAGGGAAAGGTTCTAATTTATCGCCATTACATATGATGTTTACTGAAGGTTTTAAATATATGCTCGTTATTATTTTAAGGAACAGCCCATTTATTCCTATATTCTCAAGAGTTTTTAGTAGGAATGGATGTTGGATTTTGTCAAATGCTTTTTCTGCATCTATTGAGATGATTATATGGTTTTTATTAATTTGATTATTAATATGGTCAATTATATTAATAGTTTTCCTAATATTAAACTAGCCCTGCATTCCTGATATAAATCCCACTTGGTCATAGTGTATTATCCTGGTGATGATTTTCTGAAGTCTATTTGCTAATATCTTATTTAAGATTTTAGCATCAATATTCATTAAGGAAATTGGTCTACAGTTTTCTTTCTTAGTTTTCAATCTACCTGGTTTAGGTATCAGTACCATGTCTGTGTCATAAAAGGAGTTTGGTAGGACTCCTTCAATCCCTATTTTTTCAAATAGTTTATATAGCATTGGGAGTTAGTTGTTCTTTAAATGTTTGGTAGAATTCACATGTAAATCCATCTGGTCCTGGGCAGAGCAAAAATTTCAATATTGAATGATTAGCTCTTCTGGAACATGGTTCTAGAGATTTGGTTCAAAGGCCATAAATTCGTTTTTTTGTTTTTTTTTTTTTTTAATAATAGCTTATTATTTTCAAACATACAAAGATAGTTTTTAACAATCACCCTTGTAAAACCTTGTATTCCAAATTTTTCTCCCTCTCTTCTACCCTATCCCCTACCTTAAACAGTAAGTAATCCACTATAGTTTAAACATGTACAGTTTTTTCTAAACATTTCTACATTTATCATGCTGCACAAGAAAAATCAAATCAAAAAGAAAAAAAATGAGAAAAAAACCCAACCAAACAAAAAAGATGAAAATATTATATTGTGATTCACATTCAATCCCCATAATCATCTTTCTGGATCAAGATGGCTTTCTCCATCTCAAGGCTGTTGGAAGTTGCCTGAATTACCTCATTATTGAAAAGAACCAAGTCCATCATAGTAGATCATAACATAATCTTCTTGTCGCTGTATACAATATTTTCTTGGTTCTACTCACTTCACTTAGCATCAGTTCATGTAAGTCTCTCCAAGTTTTTCTGAAATCATCCTGTTGTGTATACCAAAACTTATCCAGTCCTTCCTTAACTTATGGGCATCCATTCAATTTCCAGTTCACTGCCACTACAAAAAGGGCTGCTACAAACATTTTTGCTCCAGTGGGTCCTTTTCCCTTTTTTGTGATCTCTTTGGGATGCACAGATCTATAGAAACACTGCTGGATCAAAGGATATGCACTTTGATAGCTTTTGGACATATTTCCAAATTGTTCTTCAGAATGATTGGATCAGTTCAAAATGCCACCAGCAAAGTATCAGTGTCCCAGTTTTCCCATGTCCCCTTCAAAATTTATCATTATCTTTTCCTGTCATCTTAGTCAATCTGAGAGATGTGAAATGTAGCACCTCCAATTGTTCTAATTTGCATTTCTTTAATCAGTAGAGATTTAGAGCTTTTTTTTTAATATGACTAAAAATGGCTTTAATTTCCTCATCTGAAATGTTATCTGTTCATAACCTTTGATCATTTATCAGTTGGAGAATGGCTTGTATTGTTATAAATTTGAGTTAGTTATTTTAGAAATGAGACTTTTATCAGAGCCCTTGGATGTAAAAACTTTCTCCCAATTTTCTGCTTCCCTTCTAATCATAGCAGCATTGGTTTTATTTGTAAAAAACCTTTTAAATTAATATAATTAAAATTATTCATTTTGTGTTTCATAATGTTCTCTAGTTCTTAGGCCACAAATTCCTTCTTCCAGAGAACTGAGAAGTAAACTAACTTTTGTTCTCATAATTTGCTTATAGTATTACTCTTTATGTCTAAATCATGAATACATTTTGATCTTATCTTATCTTGGTATAGGGTAAAGGCTAAAAATTTAGAAAAATTTCCACAGATCAACACAGTTTCTTGTTAGTCAGGAGTTGGCATTACATTTTAGGATTTTTTTTTTTTTAATCCTGTTATACTGACATTTAGTTTTCACAATTAAGAATTTGAATTTTGGAGGGAAGACCTATATTTGTATGCAGTCAGAAGAATTCAATGAGTATTGCTTGCCATTATAAGTAAATGAAAATTGCCCTAATAGCATTACATCTGAGAGAGAATATACAGAATGTTTGCCAATTTGGTTTTTCAAGTGGAAAAGATGTAGTATAATTGATTGACAGGGCATTTCAGATTTCATTTTGTCAGTTAATATAGCAGGACAATATCAATGATGGAAAATGTTCTTATTTTAATTTTATCAGGTCATATAAAGAGCTCAGACAAAAATGACGTATGGTAGATTTTTCTATTTTGATGAATGATCTTCTGCAATCCAATATTCAATCATTTTTGTTAAGAAATGGACAGATTTATGTCTGAAGAGAGAACAGGAGTTTCATTTGACTATTTTTTATAATGTCTTTAGATTTCTAGCTATTCTCCCACTTTTTATAGCTTTATCATATTGATTAGCTCCTTTCATTCTAAAAAGCTTAGATTTAGCCTATTCTTTTCTTCATTTGCTCATTTGAAAAGTCTTTCATTAGAAATCTAGGTCTAAATAAGATTGTGGCTAACAGTGGCACTTAATCTGATTATTTAGCTGAAATTTTTCCTTAAACTTGATTAATTTTACAAATCATACATTCTTCTGCTAAAGAAGTGGTTTTTTTCATTAGTTTAAGTAGGGTTCCTTGTGAAGCTAGCAGCATTTTTGATTGGATATTTGACATTTTAATTTGACAAGAAAAAAATTCATAACAACAACAATAATATACCTTTCTTAGTTTACTCTCTTGTCATGATTATAACATTTTCCTTTCAGTTCCTTTGGAAATAAGTGTTTTATAAACCATTTAATATTCTACCTTCAATGTATATGTGTACTAATAGGAGTCTCAACTTTCATCTTTCAAAGATTTCTTTTCTACCAAAATAAGTTGTTTCCATTTTAAATGAGCAAAATAAGTTTTGAATGTGACTCTTGTTTTTAGTAGTTTTTTAAATTTAGGTGCAGAAATAGGGAATGTTACGGTATTTTTATGCCTCTTTAGTTTCTGTATACTGTATGCTAAAACTCTTCATTCTTAACAAAGAGTAATTTGGACTTTTATTTATAAGTTGTTTTTTTGGCAGTACCTCTATATCCTAGATAAAGATATCTTAATTTCCAGAAACCATTGCTAGTGAAATTAAAGTCAAATACTGATCACATTTTTACATTCAAGTAAGCCGAAAACATTTAAGTCTAAATTCTTTACTATGTCACTCTTTCCTGGCCCTTCAAAGTTTGGCTTCAGCTTATTTTCATAGCCTTATCTTCCATCGCTCTTTCATGTATCCCGCACCCCAGCCAAAATAGATTATTGGTTCTTCACTGAATGTCCTGTGTTTTCCTACCTGTATATATTAGTTTATTACCCAAAATATTTACTATGTTATTCTCTTATTTCTCTTTACCAAATCTATCTATCCAAACTATTCCTATCTTAAAAGGTCCAGCTTAAATGCTAATTCTTCCAAGGCTTTTTTCCCTATTTTCCCTAGGTTTTTTTTTTTTTCCCCTTCCCTATTTTCTGCTTTTTTCCTGTGTCTCTATAATACTTTGCTTATAAATAACACTTAGTGCATTTCTACTTGTTTTCAGCTGTGTATATATCTGTCTTCTTCATAAGCTTCTTGGCAGCAAAGAACATATTTGTTCATTTTTGAACTTCTGCAGTACTTTACGTATAGAAGACAATTTTTTTTTGAGCTGTTGAACTAAATTGCCATTAAAATCATGCACAGATTTGCAGATTTTATTATAAGAAGATTTCCAGTTAAGTACATTTTGACCTTCTTTTATAGAATATACACTACTATTCTTCTTGGCAATAGAAAAGAAAAAAATTAATTCATCAAAAATTTATTCACTTTTTTTGTACTTTATTCACCTTTTTGTTATACTAGAACTTTGAAATTTTTAGTACCTGAAATACCATATAAATAAGTTTTGGAAATGAACTTAAGGAGAATAATGTAGTGAATACTTTTAATTGAGAAGATAAAACATTTTTAAAAATTACCATTTAAGACAACTTTTGAATGAGGATATTTAATCCTGATAGGAAATAAAGGAAAATATATGTTTTTCCAGTTTTTAAAAACATTTTAATTTAAAGTTTGAGTACCATATTCTCTCTTTCCCTTCCTTTTTCTTCCTCCCCTTCCTGAGACAGTAAGCAATTACATATAGTTTATATATTTACAGTTATGTAAAACTTTTTTATATTAGTCATTTTGTAGGGAGAGACTTGAACAAAAAAAGGGAAGAAAGTCAAAAGTAACATGTATTCAAACAATATCAGTTCTTTTTCTGGAAGAGGATAGAATACTTCATCATTAATCATTTGGGATTATTTTGGATCTTATCATTAAGAATAGGTAATGAATTCTCCATCAAAGAATATTGTTGTTACTAGGTGTGGTATTCTTTTGTTTCTGTTCATTTCACTATGTATGATTTCTCCTAAGTCTTTCCAGTGTTTCTGAAGTCATCCTACTTGTCATTTTTTTCTTTTTTGAAAATCAATTAGCATATATTAAGTAATTGTTATGTTCCAGGCGCTGTGCTAAACCCTGGAGATACAAAAAGACAGGATTTGCTCTTCTGAAGCTCATAATCTAATGGAAGAGATAACAAGCAAACATGTACAAACAAGCCATAATAGAAAATAAATAGAAAATAATTAATAGAGGGAAGGCATTACAATTAAGAGGAGTTGAAAAAGTCTTTTTGGAGAAAATGGGATTTTAGTTGCTGTTGATCTTCATTCTTAATTCTCTTTTTTAAAAAATTAATTCTTTTTATGGTATTTTAATTTTCCAAATACATAAAAAGATAGTTTTAACTTTTGGAAAACCTTGTATTCCAAATTTTGCTCCCTCTTTTCCCTTCACCCCTTTCCCAAACACCAAGCAATCTGATGTAGTTAAATCTGTGCAGTTCTTTTAAACATATTTTCCTATTTGTCATTCTGAGCAAAAAAAAAAAAAAAATCACATCAAAAGGAAAAAAAAAAGTGAATAAATAACACAACACAGTTAACAAGTGAAAATACTATATTTTGATCCACATTCAACCTTCATACTTCTCTCTCTGGATTTGAGTGGTACTTTCCATCACAACTCTATTGGAATTGCCTTGACTCATCTCATTGTTGAAAAGAGCCAAGTCCATCACAGTTGACCATCACATAATCTTGTTATTACTATCCATAATTCCCAAAAAAGAACTAACACCTGTCATTTCTTACTGTACAATAATAATCCATTATAATCACATAATACAGCTAGTTTATCTGTTCCCAATTAATGGACATCCCTTCAATGGGAAGATAATTTTTAAAAAGTCTATTTTAGCAATTGTGATTTTCACTAGTTGGGATAATTATTGATACAGATGAATCAGGAATTTTGTTATTTAAATTCTTCAGTGTCAGATTTTTTAATATGTCATATTAGAGACAATTAACAGCTTCATAATGTCTTCTCTTAATTTTTGAATCTCAAGACTACACAGTTCTGGCTTACAATAAAATCTTTAATGAGTGACTTTATACTTTATATTTGTTTCAGATTTGGTTTTACCTAAATAACATTTCTTTATTTCTGAAGATATAGCCTTCTTCCCTTCTTGCTCCAAATAAAAAAGAAAAAAACACCCAATTTTTTAATACCTTACAGTAACTTGGGATTTTTTTTTTATTAAAGCTTTTTATTTACAAAACATGCATGGGTAATTTTTCCAGCAAAATCTTGCAAAAAAAATACTCTTGCAAAATCTTTTGTTCCAAATTTTCTCCTTCTTCCTCCCATCCCCTCCCCTAGCTGTCAGGTAGTCCAATACATTTTAAATACGTTAAAATACATGTTAAAACCAATATATGTATACATATTTATAAACTTATCTTGCTGCACCAAAAAAAAAAAAAAAATCAGATCAAGAAGGAAAAAAAAAACTGAGAGAGAAAACAAGATGCAAGCAAATAATAACAGAGAGAATGGGATTGCTATGTTGCGTTCCATACTCTGTTCCCACAGTTCTCTCTCTGGGTGTAGATGGCTCTCTTCATCACTGAACAAGTGGAATTGGTTTGAATTATCCAATTGTTGAAGAGAGAGCCATGTCCACCAGAATTGATTGTTATTGCTGTGTACAGTGATCTCCTGGTTCTGCACATTTCACTTATCAGTTCATGTAAGTCTCTCCAGAGCTCTCTGAAATCATCTTGCTGATTGTTTCTTACAGATATATTCATATGCCATAATTTATTCAGCCATTCTCAGTTGATGGGCATCTGCTCAGTTTCCAGTTTCTTGCCACTACAAAGAGGGCTGCCACAAACATTTTTGCACATGTGGGTCCTTTTCCCTCCTTTAAGATCTCTTTGTTATAAAAGCCCAGTAGAAACACTGCTGGGTCAAAGGGTATGCACAGTTTGATAACATTTTGGGTATAATTCCAAGCTGCTCTCCAGAATGACTGGATCTGTTCACAATTCCACTAACAATGTACCAGTGTCCCAGTTTTCCCACATCCCCTTCAACTTTGGTCATTATTGTTTCCTGTCATTTTACCCAATCTGACAGGTGTGTAATGGTATCTCAGAGTTTTCTTAATTTGCATTTCTCTTATCAATAGTGATTTGGTAACTTGGGATTTTGAAAATACTTAATCATTTAGAAAAGTTATTGTTTCTTAAACACAACCAACCAGTTCAAGGAGGAGATATTAAATGGGATAAAGCAATTTCACATTTTTTTCTATTGTATATCCTCATTGAAGTTTTTCATTGCACCTTTTAATATTTGTTTTATTTGCTTGATGTATGTGCCATTTTGAAAATTGAGAACAAAGGCTATGTGTGTAGAGAAGACTATTTTTAAGGATTTATAACTATTATAAAGACCAAAAGAAACACTAGCATATGTGGAAGACTTTCCTAGGAATGACTGAAGATATAGATGGCAGCTAATACAGAGCTGGGAGATAGAGATAATGTGGGGTTGGATTTTATTTCAAAACTTCAGGGGACTTTCTGAAAATCATTGTGTGTCATTTATAATGAATAGACATAGTTATTAAACTTAAGACTTGTGCAAGGAAATGGATAAATGTGCCTTTAGTTGGTCAGTGTAGAAACTATTCGGTTCCATAAACTCTGAATCCTGGAGGTAGAATGAACCTTAGGTATTCTATGTAAATCTACATAGTATATTTATTATCATGAAGTTCACATCCCTTTATTTGTTTGATAAGAAAGTCACTAGAGCCTAGGTCAAAGGTTAGTTTGGAATAATAACTATTTTATTTTATGCATTGCCTTATTTAATAAAATGAAGGGAAAAATGAAGATAGCAACTCTCTCATCTTCTGTTTTCATTTCAGCATAGTATGTGTTGCAAACTGGAAACACAAGAACAAAAAAAAGATAAAATCCTGTCCTACAGTAAGGGAGACCAATTCTGTTCTACTAAGCTTACTTTTAATTGTTTTTGTTCCACCCTTCTCAATTTGAAGCAATTCGTGACTTTGCTAGCATAATCCTAATCTGGCAGACTGAAAAGATATTGGCCTTCCCCAGTTTTTCTTCCTCTCTTCCTCTGTTTCACAGATAAAGACAAAAAGATAAATCTGTTTTTCTCCCTAACTGAAGACAGCTAAGAAGTGGTAGTTATGGTTTGAATTTTGATCTTTTGACAATAAATACACCTGCTTTCCATGATACTTATCTTGCCTTTGTTAATTATTTCTCACAAGGTTCTTCCCCAGTGATTCTTTTCAATTAATGTTGGAATTTTTCAGATCTTAAGCTTTTCTTGTTATCTTAAGGCTTGGTCTTTTTGCAACTGAATACTTAGTGCTATTGAAATGTAAGCTTTGTTTTGTATGTAAGTGTACTATTGTCATGATTTTGAAAATTAAAAATTCTATTAAAGTAACACCTCATTTTTTTCAAGACTTTGATTTTTGCTGGTCATCATCTTTCTTACACACATACTTGTTGATTTTTATTAATTTGTGTTAATGACAAAACAAACTTTTCTATAAAAGCATGTAAGATTGGAAATTACAAGGCAAAGATGATAGGAAGTCTGGAATCAATTAAGTTAACATAGTCTCTGGGGGGGGGGGAAAGATTTGCTAGGGGGGGGGGATTTTATTACCAGATTGGGAATCAACATACTAGGTTAAGAAAATATCAAAATTTGTATCAGTGTTGGTAATTCTCTCATTTCAGACTACATTAAAATAGTTAAGGGAGAGCCTAGACAATAAGTATGGTTCTGTGCTTCATTTGACACTTAAATTTTCTTATGTATTATGTGTATTTTAAAATTATTTTAGGAGACTCTATGAAAATTTGAAGATGAGACCATACTTTTAAAGAAGGGTAATATCCAAAGAAGTGTAATAACATTCTATGTATAGAAATGTTAGTCAATTGGAAATCAGATAATAAACAAGATCCTGTGCTGAATTATTTATTTAGTGTGAAAGTAGTGATCCATGTTTTTATTAATTTTGATAACAAATTAGCCTCATATGACAAAAATGTAGAGAAGAGACCCATCTGCAAAAATATCTTTTTGAGAGAATTTGAGATTTTTTCTATACGGCAGTTAGTCAAATATTGGGGCCTTAGAGGTCAACTAGTCCAAAATCCTCATTTTATAGTTTACAGGCTCCTCCATTACAGAAATGGAGGCCCAAAGAAGTTGTCCAACATCAAACAAATAATTTTGTCATACCTCGAATTTTTGAGTCTCAGTATGCTGAGATTTTAAATCCAGTTCCCTCTTCATTATATCATGATATTCTCAAAGACTTTAGACCTTCTGTACTGAATTTTTAAATTACAGCTTTCCTATAAATGACTCATACAATTTTTAGGACCCTATTGTCATGTATGAAAGTATACTGGGGAATGCTTTTCATCAGAGAGGTCAGTTGAATGTGAAAATCACAATGCCCTTTTAGTTAAGGTTCATCTATTCTTTGTGTTTTAAAGTGAATTCTAAAAATCTTGTAGATTTTGCTTAGTTTAATGTATACACGAAAGTAGTATTTCATATGTGCCTTAAAGTTTGACTTATTAGGTAGCATGAGATAATGAATGACTTTAGAAGTGATAGATTTTTGCTTTTCTATCAATACAAATAACACAGTATAAATCTGAAGACTACTCCAAAAGTTATCTGCTGATCCTTAGCTCTTGGGAGAGAAATAAATATAGTGATATACCACAGCTATTACAGTGGGCTGCAACCAGTGTTCATTATGGAATCTTGGCAGTTCTGTAGTTTTCTTGGCAAATCATATTTATTTTCTGATACTGACAAACAACATTTAAATGGTTTCAGAGGTCATTTTTATAGTAAACACCAGTTGAAAGGCAATAGGATCAAATGGAATTTGTTATGGACTGAGAGTAAAAAGATTTGTTTTTTTCTTGGTTTTACTATTGCGACTGTGTCACAGAATCTTTCTGAGTCTTGGTTTATTAGTTCATAAAATGGGGAGAAGAATAATTACTCTACTTCCTAGGATTGTTTTGAGGATAAAAATAGTATTGTTTTTGGAATAATGCTTTAAAAAAGTTTAACATTATTCAAATTTATAATTTTTTTCTCTTCTGAGGTAGCTTAGAAATGGCCATGTGAAATAAAGTTTTTCTTAGGGGCTGGTAAGAGATAGCTAGCCCTTATCTTTTACTCTGTATGCAACAAGCTTATTATAATTTTTGTAAATTTCACATTAAGATGGTAGAATTATGCCCACATGCCCAGCACTTCTAGGGTGTAGAATTTCCAGTGTATTTAGAAATGGGTTTTTTTAAAACACATTTTATCAGATACTTGGATTGTGTTTCTTCAAGCAACAAATCTTTGACACCATAACACTGTCCTAATAGTGGCATGTGGCACAAGATTGATTTAACAGAGTCTGAGGTTTGCTCTTTTCAGACATGCGTTCTCTTAGTAGTGACTTTGTGCTGCTGACATGGCCACCCGCTGCTGCTGCTTTTTCTGCCTTCTAGCGCTGCTTGTGAGACTAAAGCACTTTGACACCTGCCATTTGGAACCTTTTCTTGCTGAAAAATGTCAGCATTTTCAGACAAGATGAAGACAGATAGAAATCTCTTTCTCAAGGCTATACTCAGAGCATTTGTTCATTGATGGATGAATAAGTAAAGTTGTATTGCTTGTTTTGTTACTTTAGAGGAAAAAAGTAGTAGTGCATAGACTTGTTTTAGAAAAGAGATCCATGTCATATCAGGGGGCTGCCTTCTTGCTTGTTATCACGCATAAATTTAGAGTTTGTACAAATGAAGGCTTCATTCCTTCTTTACTGTGTTTTATGCTAGGCTGGGCTGGGAAGCATTATGCTCTCCATGCTCTTCATTTACATTCAAATTGCTCAGTAAGAAATGACGGGGTCTTTATTAAGAGAAGTTCCTGTTACAATTTAGTTTTCATACTTCTGCATAAATCACATTACTCAGTTCTTGATTAGCAAGAATATTTGTTTGTAGAATAAGTATGGAACTTTCAAAATGTCCCTGAGGATTATGCTGCTAGTTTAAGCCTAAAAGTACAGGGGAGATTAGGTGAGAAGAAGATCACATAGTTAACTAAGAAGAAAAAATACTTTAAGCTTACCTTCTATAGGGTTAGGGAGATCATTGTTGCTGACAAGTTGATGGTACACAAGATGTATTTAAGTAATTTAAATGACAAGAAAGAGCAAAAGTTGGTAAGATAGCTCATAATTATATAAGAACTTAGTTTTATAATGCTTCCAGATTGGAAAAAGCACTAATTTACATATAAGCCTGCAGGGCTCATATGATGTATACAAAGTAGACAAATAGACTGGGGGCCAGCAATACAGAGTCACAATGAAATAGCCTCTAACTTCAAGAAGCTTACATTCTGTTGAAGCAAACATTAAATGTGCAGATATGAGGTGAGAGCAAAATAATTAGAGCAGATAGGAGTTTGTGCAGGATATAGAGCCCCAAGCCTAGAGTCATTAAGACCTAGATTCAGATTTGGCCTCAGACCCTTAATTGGCTAGTAAATTGGGCAAGTCACATAATCTCTGTCTGCCTCAGTTTCATCTTCTGTAAAATAGGGAATAATAGCTCCTCTTCCTAGAGTTATGAAGATGAGGTAATATTTATAAAGTACTTTGCAAACCTTTAAAACATTATATGAATTCTAATGTTAATAGAATAATAATAATACTACAATATTATTAGTAATAATAATAGTAATGAATTGCAATTACTACTGTTAGAGGAGTTAGGAAAAGCTTCATATAGAAGGTAATATATAGGCTGATCCTTAATATATGGGACTTTTAAGGTGAGAATGGACAATATTAAAGGCATAAGGGACATCTTGTACAAAGGCATGCAGGAAGTGATGGAATTCTGAGGAAACATCAAGAAGGACATTTTAGATAGAATAGAGAGGGTGATGGCTATTCATTTTTGCCTAGCAAGATAAATTTTGGACAGGTTATGAAGGGTCAAACTGAACAATTTATATTTTGTCCCAGAGGCAACTGAGATCTACTGAAGTTTTTTTGTTTGTTTGTTTGTTTGTTTTGTTTTGTTTTTGTTTTTTGTTTTGGTTGTTTTTATTAAAGAAGTTTTTTTGGGGGGGGAGAGTGTGGAAAGTATAACATTAAGATCATTGTTTCAGAAATATCAATTTGGCAGCTGTTTGATAATTGGAAACAATGGGGAGGTACAAAGATAGGTTGGTCACATGAGGTCCATTTTTATCCAAATAAGGTGGTTCTTAAAGATATGGATTCTTACTGTGTTGTCATTGATTAAATTTATTTCTGGTTGCACTGCCTTCAGACTCAATTAGGAGTGAAACCCTCTACACTGGGGTCTTTTTAATACTTAGTAACAAAACCTTCTTGTTTAGGGTCTATATTGGACCTAATGTTTTGAATTCTGTGTAATGAATGATGTCACAAGGTTCAAGATTTGTTTTTCTTCAAATCCTGCAATTTTCTTATGTTATCCATACTTTCTCTTTTGTTTTTGGAGCCTTTCCATGTTTTCATAGATTATGTAAATATTGCTCTTTAAAACTTCTCTTTTAAATTTGTTTCCTGAAGATGGTTTTTTATATTTGAGTAACCTCTGTTGTATTGAGGAGACAGTGTAGGGTAATGGAAACAGCAATGCATCTGGAATCAGAAGAGAGCTGGGTTCAAATTTAAGCTTAGTAGATGGGCAAGTCACTTGGTCTCGCAGATTGTCAGTTTCTTTATCAAATTGGGGATATCAGATACTTTCACATATTCTACTACAGACTGGGCAATTTTTAAAGAAAAGTTATTGAGATTATTTTTTTTTACTTTTATTTATAAATTTTTTTGACATTATATATGCATGAGTAATTTTTTTATAACATTATCCCTTGTATTCATTTTTCCAAATTATCCCCTTCCTCCCTCTACTCCCTCCCCTTGATGACAGGCAATCCCATATATTTTACATGTGTTACAATATAACCTAGATACAATATATGTGTGTAGATACCATTTTCTTGTTGCACGTTAAATATTAGATTCCAAAGGTGTAAGTAACCTGGGTAGATAGACAGTAGTTCTAACAGTTTATATTCACTTCCCAGTGTTCCTTCTCTGGGTGTAGTTGTTTCTGTCCATCATTGATCAACTGGAAGTGAGTTGGATCTTCTTTATGTTGAAGATATCCACTTCCATCAGAATATATCTTCATGCAGCATTGAAGTGTACAGAGATCTCTGGTTCTGCTCATTTCACTCAGCATCAGTTGATGTAAGTCTCTCCAAGCCTCTCTGTATTCCTCCTGCTGGTCATTTCTTACAGAGCAATAATATTCCATAACCTTCATATACCATAATTTACCCAACCATTCTCCAATTGATGGACATCCATTCATCTTCCAGTTTCTAGCTACAACAAAAAGAGCTGCCACAAACATTTTGGCACATACCGGTCCCTTTCTGCTCTTTAGTATTTCTTTGGGATATAAGCCCAATAGCAGCAATGCTGGATCAAAGGGTATGCACAGTTTGATAACTTTTTGGGCATAGTTCCAAATTGCTCTCCAGAATGGCTGGATTCTTTCACAACTCCACCAGCAATGTATCAGTGTCCCAGTTTTCCCACAGCTCCTCCAACATTCATCGTTATTTTTTTCTGTCATCTTAGCCAATCTGACAGGTGTGTAGTGGTATCTCAGAGTTGTCTTAATTTGCATTTCTCTGATCAGTAGTGATTTGGAACACTCTTTCATATGAGTGGAAATAGTTTTAATTTAATCATCTGAAAATTGTCTGTTCATATCCTTTGACCATTTATCAATTGGAGAATGGTTTGATTTCTTATAAATTAGGGTCAGTTCTCTATATATTTTGGAAATGAGACCTTTATCGGAACCTTTAATTGTAAAAATATTTTCCCAATTTGTTACTTCCCTTCTAATCTTGTTTGCATTAGTATTGTTTGTACAGAAACTTTTTAGTTTGATGTAATCAAAATCTTCTATTTTGTGATCAATAATGATCTCTATTTCTCCTTTGGTCATAAATTCCTTCCTCCTCCACAGGTCTGAGAGGTAGACTATTCTCTGTTCCTCTAATCTATTTATGATTTTATTGAGATTATTTTGAAGCAGTAAATGTATGGAGTTTCATGTCACAAAAAGAACTTTCTTTTATCCCTCATTTCTTTGAAAAATTAACATATCTAGAAGGCTGAGTTTTGGGACTTAAACCAAGCTAATTTCATTTGGATTCTTTATGATAGTAGAATTTCAACAAAGAAAAAAGGGTGCTGGTATTTTTCATGTAAGTTATTCTTAAAAATTATTACCGAGGTAAAAACCATGAATAAAATTCAGGCTAGATCAGGATAAATCATGCTTATTTCCCTTTCCCCTTAAACTCTTTCCTATCCCATCAATTACTTCTTCTCTGTTACAGTCTCTGGAATGTTATTTCTTTGAACCTTTAACACAGATTTCAAAAACTTCAGGAGGACAGATGTTTTCTGAAAACAATGGTCCAGTGACTTGTAGTATTTTAATGTCATTAACAGATTAAAATTTGACACCTGGTAATTTTAGACTGTCTGGAATTGAATTTATTAAAAATAGCCTGAAAAATTATGTGGTTGACAATCTGACTAGCTTTCAGTATTCTTTGTATTTCCTCCTAAAATATTAAATTTGATTTTTAAAATTTTTTTTATCAAAATAGGTTTAAAAATTAGACAAACATTTGAGCTATTTAGGAATTGGAAATTCAGATTAAACACACACACACACACACACACACACACACACACATCAGAATTTCTGTATGTCCAGAATTTTTTTTTTTAATTTTTTTTATTTTATATATATATATACATACATATATATATATATATATATATATAATATATTTTATAATATTATCCCTTGTATTCATTTTTCCAAATTACCCCCCTTCCCTCTATTCCCTCCCCCCGATGACAGGCAATCCCATACATTTTACATGTGTTACAATATAGTCTAGGTACAATACATGTGTGCGAATATCATTTTCTTGTTGCACAATAAACATTAGAATCCGAAGGTACATGCAACCTGGGCAGACAGATATTAGTGCTAACAATTTACATTCACTTCCCAGTGTTTCTTCTCTGGGTGTAGCTACCTCTGTCCATCATTGATCAACTGGAAGTGAGTTGGATCTTCTTTATGTTGAAGATTTCCACTTCCATCAGAATACATCCTCATACAGTATTGTTGTTGAAGTGTACAGTGATCTTCTGGTTCTGCTCATTTCACTCAGCAACAGTTGATTTAAGTCTCTCCAGGCCTCTCTGTATTCCTCCTGCTGGTCATTTCTTACCGAGCAATAATATTCCATAACCTTCATATACCACAATTTACCCAACCATTCTCCAACTGATGATGTCCAGAATTTTTTTAAGGGGGAGTTGATTTGAGTTTTGGAATTAGGGAAGGCAAATTTTTAGTTGTGGTTATTAATCTAGAGATGGCAGTAGATTTTGATGGCAGTTCATATACATTGAGTATCTGTTTCATTGCTCTTGACTTACAGAGGTTGTATTATGGACTATTTTAGTAGAGTTTAGAAAACTAAAAGATTGATGGGAATAAAATAAATTGGTTTTCTATGTCACTATTCCTCTTTTGTGATCATAATGTCTGCTAATTCTTTTGTAGGATGTGTGTGATAGTAAATTACTGTGGAAGTTTTGGGTTTGTTTAATTTTTTTTTTAAGCCCTTGTTTTCCAAACATAGTATAAATAAACTCATTTGCTGTAAAGACCCTGAAATTTATATCTCTGAGAGAATTATTCCCATTAAATATTTATAACATAGGGCAGAGAAATGTGCAGTGATCCCTAGAAGTATATTGTAACATAAGTAAATAGAGCAATAGGAAAAAACACATACTCTTTCCAACCCCCAGCATCTCTACAATGCATTATTTTGTTGTTATATTTTTGTATTTTCTTTATTTTTTTTCCATATTTTAAATCATGGAAAAGATTGGTCAGTATAAAAAACACTAGTACTAAATCTGTTTTATGCTTTAAGAATTATAATACCATTTGAATAGAATATAGTGTCGATTTAATCATAGGATCATGTGCATAGCTAAAGTAAAATTCTTCTGGTTTAAGTTTGATCAAGACTGCTGCATAGTAAGCACATTAAGTCACTTTTTTGGAACTTCAGCAGGGAAAATAGTGATTGTTTCATCTTCCAGTTTAATGTATCTTTAACACATTTAAATGCTGGCTGTATACAAGGCACTGTCACTAGGGTTTGGTAATACAAAGGCAAAAATGAAGATGTAATACTTTTCTTTAAGAAGATTAAAGGATAAAATATAGTCAGGAGAAAGCAATAATATTAAAACAGAGTTCTTTATTTTTGACTATTTTTGTGTCATGAAACCCTTCACAGAATAATGTTGTGTACTAATGTTAAGTACACAAAATAAAATGCAGAATTACAAAGGAAACCAAATATATTGAAATAAGATGATCAACGCATAATTTTTTTTTCTTCTTGAAATTTAAATCCCAGTTGAAAGCCCCTGACCTGGATAGGCTTCCCTCCTTAGTTGATCTTAGGTGGAAGCTAAAGATTTTTAGAGGCAGAGGAAGAACGCAGTGCATTCCTTTATATGGAAGATAGCCTTAATGTACAAAGCTATTAGAGGAAGGAGTTAATATAGGAGTTAGTGTCATGATTTAGATATCAAACAAGTTTGGGTGGAATGAAGAGAAATCTTTTAAAATAAGCCTAGAAGGATGATGTGGACTCAGTTATTCATTTTTCAGTGCCCAGCTACTGAATTTGTAATATATCTTAGATACAATAGGGAGCACTAATGATTCCTGAGGAGAAAAGTTTAGTTAATCAGATACTTGTAAGGAAGATTATTTTGGCAGTTGTATGAAGGATGGATTGGAGAGGAGAGAAACTGGAAGGCCAAAGTCCAATTATGAGATTGTTATTATAGTCCAATCGAGAAATGATGAAGGTCTAAAATTCCTTATCTATATGGATGATCCTATGAAGTAGGGTGTCGACTATATGTTTAAAAGAGATGCATGTGCTTTTTTTGGAGGTGGTGTTTTATATAGGCAAGGCCATTATTATTTTTTTTTTTTTTTAAAGAAGCCACAGAGAGTAGCAGATAAGTTTAGAAGTTTCACCTTTCCTCCTGCTGCTTCAACAAGATTTGACAACTAATTGGAAAATGGGTGGTAAAAGGAGAGGGGGGATGTAAAAATTATTTGGAGATGATGAACTTTGATGAGTGGAAACTTGTGGTACCCTCAACAGAAAATAGTAAGTAGACATAGAGAAGATGATAATGAGTTCTGTTTTAAACGTATTGAGTTGAGGAACCTTTGGGAAGTGAAGATACCTAATGTAGAATCAGTGCTATTGAAGGATGTCAGAAAGATGTAGATAAGGTATAAGAGAAGGAATGAGAGGAATGAATTTGAGACTGGGAGAACTGTCAACTCTTTTTTTCATTAATGTGCAGAGGTTGGCCATGGGGCTATGGGACTAGCTTGAAAATGATTCAGAAGAATCTTAAGGAGCAAACCTTCAGTGATACAAATTTCTTACAGGTGGAATTAAAAGGATCTGAATCATACTTACTCAGTTATGCTCATGGCTCTCCTTTTTTCTTTTTAACCTCTTGTGGTTACTCAAATACTTGATTTCCTCAAAATGGAGACCACCTAGGGTGGGAATACCTTCTATCCAGATAGATTGGAACCTGTTTATGTTTTATTTAATAAGCTCCAGTCCTTCATGTACATATAAAGTGACTTGCCCAGGGAAGCTAAATGACATAGTTAAAAAGAATGCCATGTCTGGAATCAAGAGGACCTGAGTTAAAAATTTGGCTTTAATCAATTACTAGATATGTGATCCTGGGCAAGTCATTTAACTGCCATTTCCCTCAGTTTCTTCTGTAAAGTGAGGATAATAATAGTATCTACCACCCAGGGTTGTTAAGATCAGGTGAGATAACATTTGTATACAGAAGCACTTAGCACAATGCCTTGCACATATCTAGCATTATATAAATGTTAGTTGTTGTTATTTTTGCTATTGTTGTTGTGATGATGTCAGAGTTGAGGCATGAATCCAAGTTTTGTGACTCCATTCAGTGTTCTTTTCTAAAATTGCAATTTTTATTTTTTGCCTTCTTAATCCAGTAATTTTAGAAAAAGTTGCTTAATTTTTAATTGGGAATTATTCTAATGGCTGTAAAAAACTTTCATCCTTTGGTGATTTACAGGAGTACAACTTTTACTTTAATTATAAGATACAGGGAATCATGCTACTTTATTTTTGGTACTCCAGTTTGGAATGTTTATGATGATAAAGAATGAAAAAATATCCCACAAACTGCAACCTCTATGTTTCCAAGAGCAAAGTGCTAAAACTTAAACCTTTTATTTCAATTAATCTGTAAAATTGGGAAGAAAAATCCATTTGAGTTGTGGTATTGAAACTTCATATTTGATTAAAGTCTTGTGTCTTTTAGCATATGAATTACTAAAAATTTAATAGTGCCTTGAGTGTCATAGTAATTTGTAGCAGATGACATTTGCTTTAGAGGTGAAGTTTAATGCTGTGAAAAAGAAGAGTATTAAACTAGAGCTTTGATTGGAGACTCCATCCATAAAAATAGCTTGGAAATTTTCTGTCTTTGGAAAAGAATTATGAGAATATTTCACATTCAAGCTAATGGATGTTGATTTGAGCTTTTACTTACCAAGGGCCAGCTCTGAATGATGTTTAAATAAAGGTTTTTGAAACTTTTTTCCATAAAGAATTTATTGAATAATTACATTGGCGAGAAACCTTATATAATGTTATATAATGTTACCAAACATTAATGGTTCATACTGTGCATATTAGTTACAATCTCAATATAACTGGAATTGCATAATTGAGTAAACTAGTATAATTTGTTTTGTGGCATATAGTTAAACAGTAACTAAATGCAAATTGAGTGTAAAATAATAGTCATAGTAATAACCTACATTTACACATAACTTCTAAGATTTACAAAGCTTTTTTCAGTGTTAGTGAAATATTTAACAAAATTGTGGGAGAAGAGTTGAAGACAATTTCATGTTATAGTGGGGGAGTTTTGTTTTGTTTTGTTTTTAATTTGACTTTGTTTGGAAAGGTTTTTTAAATTTAACTCTGTCTTTATTTCCTGAATTTCAAGTTTTTTTTTTTTTTTTTTTTTTAATTTAATTAATACAGAGGTGGTTATTTTATCACTGCAAGCCATGTGATTGTTTGCCTCTTTATGTGCTGAGGTATCACTTCTGCCCTTGGGGTCAAAAGTTTTTTTTAGCCCCTAGTACACTCTCAGCAGTGCTGAGCAAAGGCCTACTTCTGGCTAATTTAAGACACAGGCAGAGGAAAAAGGAGGAATCTGGAAAGGAAGGAGGGAACAAAAAAGGGAAAAAAAATTGTGATTGGGGAGAAAGTGTTTATGCCAGGGAATGAAAGAGAGCTTCTGAGTCTCCTTGGTTTCCTAGGCTGCATTCCACTGGGTAAACCTAGTGACTCATATACAAGATACAATCTTTATGACCTTATTTTATTAATCCCCTTTTTTTTTGGTTATTAGTGCCTTTGAAATGACCTTTGAGGTTATCAATTTACTGTTTTATTGTCCAGAACTCAAAATATCAAAATAGAATTGAATTAAAATATGACATTAATAACCTTATGAATGAGGTTTTTTTTGTTTTTTAGCATCAGCAGTATGTCACTGATTATTTCATTCTATTAATGATAGAGAAATTTTCTTCTTTCATCTTCCTATACCTTTGTCATAGAGTACTGAAATAGTGCATACTGAAGTAGAAGTAAACTTACATAGCATCTTTCAATCACTTATTTTTGCTTATATGTCCTGTTGATACCTACAACTATGTCCAGAATTGAACTTAATGTTTTTTGTTCCTCTTCCTTGCTTTTCTTTTTCTTTTGTTTCAATGACTATCCTTTTAGATACCAACGTTTAAAACTGAAGCAATATATGTGACTCTATTCTTACCTCTCACACCCTATCAATTGCCAAGATTCTGTTGATTTTAATCACACAATATTTCTCAAATCTGTGTCTTCCTTTTCAATATTTGTGTCTTCACTTTGTGCTGGTACCACTTGGACTACCATAATATTCTGTTTAGTGATATTTCTGTCTCTAGCTTTTTCTCTTTACAACCTATCCTTTACTTACCTTTCTATTATTTACACCAGCTACACTGATCTACTTGGTATTCTTATACACCGCCAACCACCTCCCAACTCCATTAACACTACACATATTTTGCATACTTACGTAGTTATTATTTTTATTAGTTATATATATATATCTATAATTACTATATTCCTTACCTCCATTAGAATGTGAGCTTCTTGAGAGCAGAGATCTTTTCTTAGTTATTATTTTTATTTGCAGTGCTTAGCACAGTAACTGGCATAAAGTAAATGCTTAATGAATGCTTATTGAACTGATCACAAGCTGACTAATATATTGCTGCAATTTTTGTTTACACTTATTGCATTGCTGACCTAGGGTTTTGTATAAACTGGCAGTGAAAGCAGTAATCTTTAATTGGAACTATTATCTAATTCTCCTTCTTCCCTCTTTTCCTCCCTTCTTCCTTCTCTCTCTCTCTCTCTCTCTCTCTCTCTCTCTCTCTCTCTCTCTCTCTCTCTCTCTCTCTCTCTCTCTCTCTCTCTGGATGTGTGTGTGTGTGTGTGTGTGTGTGTGTGTCTCCCCTTTTCTCCTCGCCTCCTCTCTTAGTCCCTCTTCTAAAGGTAAGTTGGGCACACTGTAGAATTTACATCTGGAATCTGGGCATGTGGTTTCTGTGGTCCTTCAATGTTTCAGACTATGTGGTTTGACTTGAAACTCTTTTGAAAGTTGACTTAGAATTAGGCTCCCACCAGGTGGTGCTCATGCTACGTATTTGGAAGTAAAAGTGCATTGAAAACAACCAGGTAGTTTGTGTCTTTGTATGATTGTCTGTCTTTCTGTCCCTCTGTTTCCGTCTCTGTTTCTCACTCTCTCTCTGCCCTCTTTCCCCTCCTTCCCTCCTCCCTCCAGTTTTCTTTGCTTGGCTTCTCTAACCAGAGTCTTGCAAAGCAGTAAGGATTTCCTTCCCTCACTTAATTAATTCCAGTTTATCCTATCTCTAGCTTGTTTGTACCAAGCTTTTTGTACTTTGTCTCTTTTATAGATCGTGAGCTCCTTGGGGACAGAGACTGTCTTTTGCCTTCCTTTGTTTTTCTTAGTGTTTAGTGCAGTGCCTGGCTTAATAAATGTTTACCAACGAATTGATTAGTTAGTGCTCACATTGTACTTCTGTAATGTGGAGAAATAAACCTGTAAGGTGTTGTAGGAGCTAAAGGACAGAGTGCCACTTTGAGATACTTGAATCTTATTTGTATGTATGGCTTTGAAGAAGCAGTATGCTTGTCAAAGCAGCACCTTAACATTTTTTGAACTTATGAATGCTTTTTCTTAAATTAACTTCTGTTTATCAATTCAATAATCATTTAATACAACGGAGTGGGTATTTGTTTAGATATTGGTAAAGGATGAAATAAGGCACAGATGTTCCTTCTTGGAATTCACAATTTAATTGTGCATAGGTGGGGATGATAAAATGTTTACAAATAGGGTATGTTTATGTGTGACTATATATATCTATAATATAAGACAGAAAGAAAAAGAAGAGTTTCAAAGTGCCAGGAGAAATCACTTTGATAATGGGGATCTTTGGGAAGACTTGTTTTTAGACAAAGCAGTTAGCCCTTCTTTTTTGTCTACTTTTGTAGACAACTTTTCTGACTTCATCATTTGAAACATGCAGGAGTCCAACAAAGGTTAATCTTTAATAAACTAAACTAGTTTACAATAAGGGCTATTTTTTTAAAGTAACGGTGTTAAAGCATAATTCATTTTTACTTAAAGATTTATTGAAATGTTAACGCTTTTCATTGATACATCATTCAGTATCATCTAAACTAGTAAATATATGAGGTTCTTCTGTTGGTAGTGTTTTGGTTATTCTTTGTAAATATTATCTCCCTATGAATAGACAGCCCTCCTTACACCCCAAAACAATTATATAGAGCAAAGAAAAGAGGATAAAGACTAGTGAGAAGTTTTAATTTAGTTCTTGCATATTGAGAAATTTTTTTCATGTTATTGAAATTCTGTGTGCTGCAGTTTCTTATCTGAGTAAATGAAAAGGATTTTAAAAAATAAACTACTTGTGAAGCTTAAGGAGAGTCATTAAAGACATTTAACCAAAAATGCTGATAAATATTGATGAATGAGTAAGTAATTCTAATAGTGTACAATTCTAGTACTTATTTTTCCTTCCCCATGATGATCAATGTCTTTTTCTATATTTTTCTTTTCTTCTAAAAGATTTCATGAAATTCTGCTAGGTATTTTGAAAAGTTTGAACCATGTCCCTGTAAAATAGTTACATATATAGTTTATTCAGAATTAAGATAATATTGTTATTATCTGACATGCCAACCAATTAATTTCAGTATTCATATAATTATTCCCATGGACAAAATCTGATCAAAAGTATAGTGATAGGTAGACATAAGTGGTCATTAAATTATTCATTTAAAGTTTTTCTTTTTTTCTCCAGCAAACAGTGCTGTTTTTGAAGTACATTGTTTCAGAACATATTTTTTTCCTTACAGGATTTCAGTGAATTCAAAACTAGACACTAGGAATAAGTTGGATGAAATATGCAGATATGAAACTTTATTTTTCAATTCATTCTGAGTAGTTAAGGGCATGATGTTCTCTCTCTCTCTCTCTCTCTCTCTCTCTCTCTCTCTCTCTCTCTCTCTCTCTCTCTCTCTCTTTTCTTCTCTCTCCCTCCCTCCCTTCTTTCATCTTTTCTGCCCTCTCTCTTTTCTTTCTTTTCTCCTTTCCTTCTCTCCTCCCTTTCTACCTTCCCCCACCCCTTGACTTTTTTCAGAAGTGCTACATTCCTGTGCACTACATTTTTAGGATATAAACTGTTCTAGGCTAAGTGTTCTTGTACTGGCTTATTTTGGGATTTTTGTTCATTCCTCAATAGATTTATGGATCTTTCACATGCATCCTCATTCATCAGTTTTTCAGGTTTTGAAAGAGGTGCTCAGAATTATCTTGATCAGCTAGCAATCTTCATAATGAAATTTGTTGACAAATGTTTTGTCTTTTTCAAGAGATACATTTGTTTCAGTTATTTCTCTTCAAAAATTCATTATCAGCTTTTACACTTTTTCAGAGTACCAAATTAATTTTAATTATTCTTCTTTTCCAACTTCTGGAAGATTCCAGCAAACTATATCTTTGAAAACCTCCTATGCAAAATTGCTGATTCCTACCATTCTGTTATTGTTGTTCATTTGAAGTCTATTTATGTTTGTGAACTTTTAAGCCGCTGTTCCAAAGGCAAAGACCCAGGGACAAATAGAAGTGGAGAGAGCTCTCTTGGGCCCCAGAGGTCATTTTGCTTTGCACAAGGGTGAAGCTGTTGTGCGCTTGCAAGTCATTTCCTCTGGTAATGATCCCATTCATTTTCAATGGCTGTTCCCTGTCTTCCCTGCAGCTGGGTGGCACATTGGATAGAACCATGGGCCATGAGTCATCAAAGAACTGAATTTAAATCTGGCTTCAGACAATTATTAGCTATGCCACCCTTGTTTTCCTCAGTTTCCTCAACTATAATATGGAATGTATTTGTAAAAGCTCCCAGTACAAAATAGGTGCTTAATAAATGCTTATGCTTCTTTCCTTCCTTCTCTCCTCTCTTTATTAATACCTTTGTCTTATAACTTCCCAGGCTTCTTTCAAGACTGAATTCAAATCTCACATTCCCTCCAAGGAGGCTTTTACTGGTTCCATCAGCCCCCACCACCCACTCCCCACTTTTAATGACCTCCCTTTGAAATTACCTTCCTTTTACAATGTATAGTGTATATCTCATATGTACAATATTTCACATGGTGTCTTCCCATTGGAGTGTGAGCTTCTTGAGGATAGACAATGTGTTTTTGCCTTTCCTTATATCTTTACTGCTTAGCATAGTCCCTGGAACATAGGAAATGCTTTTAATAAATGTTTATTGAATTGACAGTTTAGAAGGAATTTGAAACTGCCTCCTTTTCTGTATTAATTACTCTAGGGCCTTGCATTTCAATGAACCCTAGAATTTTTCAAACAGGATTGAAGTTAATCACCCATCTCATTATTATATTTTCTCTAAGAACTTAAAACAACCTTGTTCACCACTTTAAAAAATGGGGAAGGAGGAGGAGGAGGCAGCAACAATAACAAACAAACAAAAAAAAAAACTTTAATAAAAAATAAAAAATATTTCCCATAGAGTTTTCACAACTAAAAGAAATTGTTGCCGTTTTGGCAACAGAAATGAGGAGTCTGCCATAGGAAATGAGTATTTGTAAAACTGGCATAAGGAAAACTAATAACTCACAATATAAACTGATAAGTGTAAT
Organism: Sminthopsis crassicaudata; assembly: GCF_048593235.1. NCBI lineage: Eukaryota > Metazoa > Chordata > Mammalia > Dasyuromorphia > Dasyuridae > Sminthopsis > Sminthopsis crassicaudata. The sequence goes on along the minus strand of NC_133618.1, from coordinate 87,971,400 downwards.
AATGGTGATGAAAGCTTACAAAATAGCATTTTTGAGCAGCAGCAAATCCTATGATTTTTAATTACTGTTTGATATATATGAGGGATTTTCAAATATTTATGTGCAACATCCTTGGAATTTTGAGATGTTTTAAATTGTGATTTGGTGGTAGTGGTGGTGGTGGTGGTGTGATGTGTGTATTTTAAAGAACTTGATGTTTCACAATGTGTTTCTATATGGGGGAATAATTTTTTATCTATGATTGAAGGAATTCTTTTATTATTGTGTATTGGCATTGTAGGGATGATTTGCTAAAAGAAGTTCATTATCTGTCTAAAAAGTCAAGTTTCTTAAGAGAATGAAATCCATATAATTTTTATACAGATTGTTACTAGAGATCAGATCACATCTCTTAAAACATGCAAATTCCATTTGATGGAATTCTGATATACATATTATTTCTATCCCTGAGCAATTTTATGAAGTAGTAATGATATGATAATTTTGAGTATTTTAATTTAGAGGGGCCTATTATTTCTTCTTTTTTTTTTTTTTGAGAATAAGAAACTAATGTGCTGGACCTCACTTGCTTTGTTTTATTTTATAGTAAAATATGTTTAAAATATTTAAACATTTGAGATTAATGTCTTATACCTGAATGCCATTTGTCTTTTGAAATAGAATCCAGGGAGTAAGCATGTTTTGGATATCTCTATATCTTATAGCTTTCATTTTTACTATTATATTGCTACATAAAGAAAAATAAAGAATTTTGTCAATAAAAATAATAGATGTATTAAAAAAATTTCCATAGTATATTTTTTTCTTGTGGCTTTAAAATGCTCATGCGAACTCTTGAGAGAAAGAAGAACTGAGGTTTTTAATTTTTGTTTTTAACAACTCTGCTTGAAAAAAAATCATCATCACTTCAAATTTGATTTGTTTCCATTAGTTTTTTCTATGTATGTCTCTTAGATATTTCAATGTATTATATTGAAATAATCAGTTTTAAGGACTTTCTGTTCATTTAGATTATTTAAGCTTTCAGATCTATACTTAATGATGAACTGTTTATTGGACTCAAGGTATCTAATAACTACAGCATATGAAATTTACTACATTTTGTATTGATTTAATATTAATCTAAAAATGTTGAGTACCTCATGTCACATCTGTTTTATATTCCTGTGTTTAAAAGAAGTTCCAGTATGGGTTTTGAGGGGAGGATATATAATATTATCTGAGTTTTTCAAAATAATTTTGCTTAGTTTGTTGAATTTTAACATCTGAATCATCTATCAAATATCCATTTGCTTCATTGTTAACATGCACATGTTAACTAGACCTTTTATATCACTTTATAATTTTTAAAAATATAAAATTTGCAATTTTAAATATTTTTAAGAGAAAGATTTTAGTAGTAAGAAAATAGACTAAAAGTTACTTTTACTTTCATTTACAGATCATAGTCTTTACTTCAAAGTGCCTTGCCTTTTCAGAAGTTTTATTAGATGAAGTTTTTTAGCGTTTTTGAAGGTGACTTTTCTTTGACTTGACATTGAATCTTTTTTATGATGGGATCATAACGATTCTATATTTTCCATCTGTCACAGTATATAGAAGTATTTAGTTCAAATATTGCTTTAATCGTGTTTTCGTTATTTTTTTTTTTTAAAAGCTATGGCTACTTATTTAATTTTGTTGGCCCTGGAAATATATATTCTTGTAAGATAGGATAGGCATTCAGAGGTTTCCCAAACCATTTCAATTTAGTAAGCATTTTTTAAACAGCTACTATGTGCTAGGTAGTAATGTTAGGTGCTGAGGTTGCAGAGGACAAAAAACTAAATTCACTCTGTCACTAAGCATTTACAAAACTTTAAATGGCTATTCTTTTCCTTACAAAAATCCCTCTTATAACATCTCCTTGTAACATTTAGCTTTCATTCATTCCTATGATGGGGGACATTTGCATATGGGTTTAAATATTTAAAAGCTTTTTCTTAGGAGAACTCAATATCTGTTTTCTCTGCAACTTCTATCCAGCACATCATTCATTCACTCATTCATTTGTCTGTTTAATCTATTTATTTTATTCCATTTCTTTTTCCTATCATGGATTCTCCTTTTTTTCTTTAATATTTTTTTTAATTTTTTAATTTCCCTAGTTACCATAAAATAATTTTTTTAAAATTATACATGTACATTCATTTTTTTACATATTTCTTTATGTATCATGTTGGGAGAGAACAAAAGGAAAAACCATGAGAAAAAAACCAGAAGGGAAAAAAAAAAAGGTGAACATAGTATGTGTTGATGTTCTTTCTCTGAGTACACATGGCATTTTCCATCCAAAATTTATTTGGATTGCTTTGGATCATTTGAATCACTGAGAAGAGCCACGTCTATCATAATTGATCATTGCACACTTCTGCCATTGTTGTATACAATGTTTTCCTGGTTCTGCTTGCTTCATTCAACATGTAAATTCATGTAAAATCTTTCCAGGCCTTTCTAAAATCAGCCTATTCATCATTTTTTTATAGAACAATGATAATCCATTACTTTCATATACCATCACTTATTCAGCCATTCCACAGTTGATGGGCATCTACTCATTTTCCAAATCTTTGCCAACACAAAAATAACTAGCATTCCCTTTGACCTTCCATAAAACCAAAAGAGCATAGTCTTGTTCTATTTAGCAATCTTTCAATAAATTGAAATCAGCTATTCTCCCTAAATTTTGCTACTAACTTTCATTGGTCATAATTTTCATATCTGAATCAAGATTGCTCTCTTCTGAATGAATTTAATTTAATTTTCTTCCTAAAACATGACAATCAAAACAAAACACAATGTTCAAGAAATACTAAACAAACCAGACTAGTTAGTAATTCATAAATTTCCTCATTCTGAAAACTATTTTATAAAGAGGCAGCTAGATGGGCAGTAAATTGAACACTGGGCCTGGAGTTATGAAAACCCAATTTCATATTCCATCTTATGCACTTACTGGTTGTGTGATTCTTTGGTAGGTCGACCTCTCCTAGTTTCCTTATGTGTAAAATGAGTACAATAGTACCACTTGCCTTTTAGGATTATTATGGGTATGAAATAAGATCTTTACAAAATATTTTGTTAATCTTTAAGTGCTGCATAGTATTACTTTTATTTAATACCCTCTAAGATGGGGGAATCATTCTTTCATATCGATTTTGCAGTTCAATAAAAATCATAGGTCTTTTGTATATCTATCTTATAGCTAAGCCTATAATTTTACCTAAATCCCCACTAATTTTCATCTTATCAGATACATTCTATCATTGTAGTTAGTAGATGTCTTTCTGAATCCCAATTCTGGTATTTAAGATATGTTTTCTATCCTCCTCAAATTTATAAATTTGCTATTTATAGCAATATATTTAAATAAATATATTTATTTATTTGCTAAGCTATTACTTAATTCAAGTTATTGCTAGAAATATCAAAAATAATATATTGATAGAAGTATGAATTTTCCTTCTACTTAAAAAAATAAAATTTAGTTGAAAATTTAACATTGAACATCAATACAGTCAAACTTAATTTTTTTCCAGTTTTATGATAACATTTGTTTTTTTACATCACCTTCATTTTAAAATTTATTCCCCTTTATCCCCTACCCATACTTTATCCATTGTAACAACTAAGAAAGAAAGGGGAAAACCAAATAATATGTCAATTTTATCTAACAATATATTAAATATTTTAACCTGTACTTCTTCAAAGAAGGGAGAGATTGGTAACTTTTAAAAAATTAAATTAAGAATTTTAATTAACAAGCATTTATTTTCCTTTTCCAACCCCCTGTTTAAAAGGGAACAACAACAATTAAAAACCCCAAACCAAACTTTTGTAATAAATATGAATAGTCAAGCCAAAACAGTTTCCTATGTTGTCCATGTCCAAAATGTAAATCTAATTCTTCATCTTGCACATTGGTGCATAGCCAAACAGCGGATTTCATATTTGATCCTAGAGGCAATAGGGAACCACTAGAATTGATTGAGTAAAGAAAATGAAGTGATCAGTCCTGAGCTTTAGGAACATAATTTTGGAAAATTAGTGGAGAAAGTATTGGAGTGTGAAGAGCCTTAGGCAGGGAGACCCTTGAGAAGGCTATTGCATTAGCTGAAGTGTGAGATGATGGCAGCTAGAATGATGGCAGCATCAAAGGAGAGAACAGGATGTGACATATATATATATATATATATATATATATATATATATATATATATATATATATATATGGAAGAGTTTATGAAGGTAAAAATGACAAGACTTGAAAGTATTGAATATTAGGACGAGTGAGAATAAGGAATTGATGATGGGTATTGAGGTTGTGAACTTGGATGACTGGGAGAATGACTGCTTTTGACAGTAATAGGAAATTTGGGAAGAGGAGAGGATTGAGGGAATTAGTTTTAGACACTGGATATAGATATTTTAGACAAGTTGGATTTGAGAGGACTCTGGGACTGGGACTCAGAAATTTGGATTGAATATAGAAATGTGGAAGTCATCTATATAAGAGATGAAGTTAATAATTCATTGATAATTGAATTCATGAAAACAGATAGGGTCACCAAATAGGATATTGTAAGGGGGGCAAGAGAAGTAGATCCAAAACAGACTCCTTGATACGTGTCTAGGGTTAGTGGATATGATGTGGATGAAGATTAAGCAAACGTGACTGAGAAGAAGCTATTTAGAAAGTAGAACCATAAGAAAACAATATCATGAAAATGTAGGGAGGAGGTTGTATCCAGAAGAAGGTGATAGACAGTTTCAAAGATTGTAGAGATGTTATGAAGAATGAGGTTTGAGAACAGACCATTCATTTTGGTAGATAAAGATTGTTGGTTACTTTGGAAAGAGTAGATCCATTGGAATTTTGAGATCAGAAACCAGATTGCATATGGTATAAAAGAAAATGAAGAGAGAAGTTGTGTAAAGAAAAAAAAAGAAAAGAAAAGAAAAAAAAGAGTCCATTGAAACCTTTGTATGTTAGATAATCCTGCATTCATTTGACATGTGATGAACTAAAGGGGAGGTAGGAAAAGACAGCTTAATATAGTTTCAACTGATCAAGGCCAAATTATGACTTAGTCTAATATTAATAAAAGCATATGCACATACAACCATTACTTTCACAAAATTTGCACACTTTTATAGTACCCTAACCTGTGGATTTTTCTCTGAGATTTTCCCTCAGCATTCTAGATTCTTTTCTCCCCCTGTATTCTGTCTCTTAGACTTCCATGGTTCAATTATCCTCTCTTTTTAAGATAATTTAGACCTATATATACCCAATGTCATTCTCTCTTGAACTTCATTCCCAAATCATCAGTTGCCTTTTGGAAACTTCAAACTGGCATCATGAAGACATTTTAGTGTTAAAAAGTCTAAAAATGAATTTATTATCTTTCCCTCTAAACCATCTTCTTGAAATTTCTCACTTTTGTCCAAATGTCTCAACCATCTTTCCAATGTCTTAGATTCATATTTTTATGCTAACTCAACTCATATTTTTGCCTGATCTTTCTATTTCTGCCTTCCTTGAATCTGATTGCTCTTTATTCACAGCTACCACCTTAGTTCAGATCTTTATCATTTTTTATCTAGATTATTGCAATAGCTTCCTGATTTTTCTCATTACTATTTCACCTTTTCTTTGATATTCTCTCTTTTCTAGGTTTTCATAACACTACTTCATAATGGTTCTCTTCTTAGTCTTCTTTGATGATTATTCATCCAGGTCATACCCACTAAATTTGAGTGAACCCCCACATTTTGACTTGGGCCATGTTCTCTCTACTATTTCACTTAATGATCTCATTCGCTCTCACAGCTTGAATTTTCAGATGATTTTTCATCTACATATCCAGTCTTAAGTTCTCTGCGTGCATCTCCAGCTGCCTACTAAACATCACAAATTTGATGTCTCATAGAAAGCTTCGACTCAACATTTCCAAAATTGATTATTTTACTTTCATAACAGCTCTCATAGGTGCTTCCTTCTCTCCTCTGACACTACTACCCACCATTGTGTAGATCTTTATTGCCTCAAGCCTGGATTACTGCAGTAGCTTATTATTTTCTCTGCCACACATCTTTTCTCACTTCAGTCCATTCTCCACTCCCCTGTCAAATTAATCTTCCTAAATTGCTGATCTGACCATGTCACACATAGCTCTCTTTCCCACTGCCTCTTTACTCTATAAATTCCAATGGTTCCTTATCATCTCCTGCGTCAAATATAAAAATTGTTTTGTTTCATCTTCAAAGCATTTCATAATCTTGCCTCTTCTAATTTACTCAATCCCATGTATTCTGTAATCCAGTAACTCTGGCCTCCTGCATAAAATACTCCATCTTCTAACCCTGAACATTTTTGTTCAAATTACTCCATGCCTGGAATTGTCCTCCTTTTCTTCCTCCTCATTTCTGCTTCCTGGCTTAATTCGTTTCCATCAGTTCCCAGCCAAAATTCCATCTACCAAGAACCCTTTCCCAATGCCTTTAATATTAGTGCTTTCTTGTAGCTGATTATCTCCAATTTATTCTTTATTGTAAAGGGCTAGAACTGAGCAAATGCACTTGGATAATGGAGCAAGTGAGACTAATTGCTAATTGGACGGTTCCCTATTAACTTGTTTGAAGGTTGACCCTCCCCAGCTATTCTGTGCTGACTTGATTGGTGGGACAAAGAGGGGGAAGTGACGTGTGTGGGAGGAGTAGGAGGAAGAAGAGGAAATTAAGACCCTTTCGCTCTTTCTCACAGCGTTGGAGGGAGGAAGGTATATGTGGAGATTGCTAGATCTAATCCCCTGACCTTGACCGTAAAAGATCAAGAATAAAGACGTTTAGTGATCCTGACTCCTGCTGATTTCTGGGAAGACAGAGTTCTAGCACTTTATATATCTTGTTTGTACATAGTTCTTGGCTTGCTGTCTCCCTGACTAGACTGTTACAGTTCAATAATTTTCTGTTATGAGTAGGTACCACAATTTGTTTAGCACTTCACACACCAGTCTTTGTTTTTGGTTTTTTGTTACCACAATAAATGTTGCAAAAATTGTTTAGAGCGTATGGGACATTTTTGTATTTGACTTCAACAATGTGTTATGCTGGTTGTAGTATCTCATATATATGTTTTAAATATATTTCTTGTGTACTTAATTTTTTTTTTTTTAATTTTCTATTCCTCAGTTTCTTTTAATGGGGAATTTATGCATTCACATTTAGATTCATAGCTATTAAGCTTTTGTTTTTTTACATTAAAATATATATGCATGCTCCTCTCATATTCCTTTTCTTTTAAATCTGTCTTTTATTCACAAGTTTTTTTTTAATTTACACAAATCTTATTTCCATTCTTTTCCCATTAATTTTCCCTTTGCTGAATTTTAAAGTTTAACCACGTTTTTAACCATAGTTTTTAACCATGCTGAATTTTAAAGTTTACTTATATTATTTTCTTTTCCCTCTTTCTCATTCTTTGCTTCCTTTTTCTTACCTTGTTTATTTCTTTTCTTTCCTTGCTAAAGTAAGACTGGTATCTTATCCTCTATTTTCTATTTCTATCCCCTCCTAGCATCACTCCTTCCTTTCCCTTCCTTTCCTTTACCCAGCTTCATTTCCCTCCTACTTATCTATCTGCTCCTTTTCTGTCTGCTTTTTTTGGGATTTTCATTCATATTAGATCTCCCTCCTCTGGGAACTCTTGGAGGCTTTCCCTTGAACCCTTTCTGTTTTCTCTCAACTAGTGATCTCATCAGTTTCATGGATTTAATTGTCTCTATTTACATGACTTTCAAACCCATATATTCACTCTTAGTTTCTCCTCTCAGCTCCATTTATTCTCTAAATGTTTGTTGAATATTTCAAAATGAATATATTATAGGTCTCTCAAATTGGACATTTCAGAACACATTTCATTTTTCTCTTCCATTCCTCTTCTGAAATCCTTATTTCTTTCAGTCAGTCTGTCAGTAAAGCATCTAAGTACTTAAAATGCCAGGCACTATTTGTGCTAAGCAGTGGAGATTTAAATATTTTCATGATGGAGCAATGTGTACATACAAGCTATATACAGAGTAGATGAAGGTATCAAAATCATTGCCATTCTGCTTGCTCCCTTACTTCCATCTCCCTCACTCCTGCTCCTCAACTCCACAGTTCTCCAAAGTTCTCCAAAGAAACCTTTGCTTTCATCTTAAATGTTTTCCTTTCTTACCTCTTTCATCCTCTAGCACTCACTAAAACCTGTCTCCTTCCTAATGACATTCCATCACTGGCCACCCTTACCAGTACTGTTTTCACTTTCACTGACTTACTAGTTATGGTGTAGAAGTTTGGATATACTTCATACTGACAGTTCCAGATCTTCCCTTTACCACTATCACTCATGCATATTATCCTTTGAGGTAAACAATATTCAAATTTGTCACCAAGTCCAGATCCTGGTAATCTTTATCCTTTTTTTCTTCAGTGAATGTAGTTCCTCATTTATAGTTTTTTTTTTTTTTTTTGTTTTGTTGTTGTTTTTGCTTTCCCCCCAAATTCTACTCTCCTGAGTAGATAATCAACCTACACATTTTTTTTTTTTCTTTGCCCTATCTGCATTCCTTGGTAATACAATTCAACTTGACACTTTTCTTTAAATCTGAAAACCTTTAAGTCCTGTCTGGTCTCTACTTATGTCTTATGGAACCCCAACATGGGGTCACTCCCAACATTTCCCTCTCCATTTATTCCTATTCTTATCCTAATCCTTTATCCTAAATGCTTTTGAATAGCATTTATTCACTACAAATTTATGTTAAATAATCACTACCTGCCACTCACTGCTATAGGACAGTCCTTTTATTCCTTCCTAATTGATTCTCCTTCCCCACTCACCACAAGGGCCATTCTTAACTTTTTCATTTCTTTTCAACTATTTTGCACACCCCGCTTCCATCCTATTTTTGTAGCTAAGAATCTTATTTCATATTTCTTGAAAAAATTGAGGCCCCCTTTTCTTTTTCCTATCAGCTAATGTTCTTCCTGCTCCCTCAAATGAACCCATATCTTCTCATTTTGAAAAATCCTTTACTTGATCCTACCATCTGAGGTAGTTATTGAATGTCATCATCTGTCTTGTCCAAAACAGAGCTTAGTGTCTTTCACCTGTAAGTGTTCCCTCTTGTGCTCCAAATTAGGTGGTGTTCTCAAGTCTTCTCTTGCCAAATTCCACATCCTCTGGTTAGTCTCCCTTTAAAATCCCTCTTCATTCTAATTTTTTGCCAATTCAACTGCCAAAACAATTTTTCTTAAAGTGCCAATCTGATTACACCTTCTACTATTCGGATATAAACTCTCTTCCAACTACTGGTTGTGCTGGCTTTCATAAAGCTTCAGCACAAATCTTAATTGTTTTCAGAAGATCTTTCCTGTCCCCTCTCTTGTTAGGATCTCTCAAACAACCTTTAGTCTACCCTGTATTTAGCTTGCAGTATGTAACTGTTTGTGTACAATCTCCTCTCTTAATATGTGAGCTTTTTGAGGTCAGTTGTCTTGTTTTTGCCTTTCTTTGTATCCCTAGTACTTAGCACTAGGGCACATAGTAAAAATTTAAAAGTTTATTGACTGACAGAATACGCAACTCAATAAATGTTTGTGGATTGATTTTTGTCTATTTCTGTGACATTAATTTGTAATACCTCTTTCCATGTAGGTGTTCCTCTTACCACTTACTCCTTTTGGTGTCTTGTAATCCATCCTTTTAACTTATGACCCCTTTATTCAGCCCTACTCTGAGTTCTGCCTCTTTACCCCCATCTCTCCCCACCCCCAATTTCTCTTTTACTTCTAGATCAAGTGAATTAATCATCAAGCATTTATTAAGTGGCTACTCTTTTCTAGACACTGTACTAGACCTTGGGGATAAATGAACTGTCATATTTGAATAATAGCAAGAAGGCTAGTCTGCTTGACTATAGAATATGAAAATTGAATGATATATTTTTATATTTTATCCTAAAGGGAGTATGAATTAAAACAAACAAGTCTTCTGTTTAACTTTTAACATTAAATCTTTACAGTTTGGCAACCAACTTGTATTCTCAGCTTTTTCTCACCCCAAATTCACCCCTTTTTGTTTGTCTTTGATGCCTTTTTTTGTTGTTGTTGTTGCTATTGGGGCCCAACAATCTGTTTAACTGGCATCTCTTGTCTTTATCTTACAATAATTTAAAATCTCACCTTCCCAAGTGAACCCCATGACTTTCTTCAATAGGTTATTTCCCCTGACAAGCCTTTTCTCTTGCTAATCTTCAGTTTGTTATTATCTACTGGCTCCTTCTTTGCTGCCTTACTCAGTGTGACAGTGCTTGCTACCTATCATCTTCTAGCTCTCCTTTCCTTCATGGCTAAACTTTTTTAGAAACCTATTTATCACCAGTGTCTCTAATTCTTCTCACTCTTTTCACTTTCTGAAATCTGTATTCTGACCTCATCATTATGTTGCAACTTTATTCTCTGTCATGACCATTGTTCTCTTAACTGCTAAATGTAATATAGTCTTTTTCTAAATCCTCATCCTTCTTAAGTTTTCTGCAGTCTTTGACCCCTTCTCTTTTGTAGATTCTAGTGACATTGTTTTCTCCTGATTTTCCTGTCTCTCTAACTATTCCTTTTCAGTTCTTTGCTTATTTTTCTCCCATGATGTATCTTCTAATTGTGGCTGTTCTTTACAGCTCTGTCCAATGCCCTTCTCTTTTTTCTATCTTTGTATTATCTCATTTTCTGATATCAATTTTCATGAGTTCAGCCGTTATCTCCATGTGAAAATATTTCCCTTACCCCTCCCCTTTAGTAAGTATATATGTATGTAGAACATATACTTCTTGAGAATAAGGACTTTTAAAAAAATCTTTCTTTGTATACCTAGCACATGCCTGACACATACTAAATACTTATTAAATACTTTTTGACTCACTCTGTACAAATATTATTCTTCTATTAGAAGGTATGCTCCTTGAGGATGAAAACGCTTTTACTTTTGGCTTTGTATCTAGCACAGTGCTTGCAGTGAAATGCTTTTTCTTTCATTACCTTTAAATTCCTTGAAATAAAAAAAATTATATAATTTTCTGTAATTTCTTTAATGCTAAATTTGCTTTGTATTGTGTTGAGACAAGCAAGTGTAGTGGTTTGGGTTCTGGACTTCAAATCGGGACAACTTAGTTTTAAGTTCCACTTCAGACATTTCCTAGGTGTGAGAATCTGGACAAGATACTTTTAACTTCAGTTTCACTTTTTTCATTCATAAAATACATAATATATAATAACATGTAACTCACAGATTTGTTGTAAAGATCAAATAAGATGATGTATATAAAGAGCTATATAAACATCTAGCTATTATAAAATCAGTTTCTCTGAATTTTGTTTCCTACTATATTAATGAGACTAATGATGGTACCTCTCATGAATAGTTGTGAAATTTAAATGAGATGTTATACAGAAATGACTTTAGAAACCTTAATATGTGGTATAAGTATCAAGCATTATTGTTATAATCTCCATTTCATTAGACATTTTGTTTATCATTTATTTTTCCTCTTTTACAAGATCCATTTCTTAATGGTTTGTCACTTTTCTTATGTTTATTCATCATCCATTGGTTTTCTGAAGATATTGAATTTTTCCATTGTCTCTGCTATTAATTTTTTTATCTTCATGATTTTTTTTGAATTATTAGGTTATTCCCTTTCACCTAATTTTAGGTGAAAATTCATTTCATTCATTTTTCCCTTTAATTTTTATTAATTTAGGCATTTAGTGATGTACATTTACCTCTAAAATCAGGTTTTGCTGCATCTCATAAATTTTTATTATTATTATCTTTTAAAGATCATCTTGATATTTTTCTGATTGCTCATTTAATGTAGTCGAGGATTTTTTTCCAATTTACATATGGTTTTACAACTTGCTCATATTATTTAAATTTAATTTTTATTGCATTTAGTCAGAAGATGGAACTTATGTTATTCAGGGCTTCTCTATATGATCAGCTTTTGTGAACATCTCTCTTGTTCTTGAAGAGAATCTGTTTTCTTTTTCTCTGAGATTATTTCCATCTTCAAAACTAAATTATCTCTTTTCCTTTAGTACAGATTTGGCCACATTACTTCTCTTTTCAATCATTGCTGGTATTTTCATTTTCCTATTCTATACTAAAATAAAATATAAAATTCTCTATTTAACTTTTTTTTTTTTTTTTTTTTTCCTGAGGCAGTGGGGGTTAATTGACTTGCTTAAGGTCACACAGCTACAAAGTGTTAAGTATCTGAGGCCATATTTGAACTTAGGTCCTCCTGGCTTCAGGTCTGCTTAACTTTTAAAGGATTTTGCAACCTAACCCCAATCTTTCTTTCTAGTTTCTTTGGACTACTCTTCCCCTGATGTACTCAGCAATCTAGTCCAATTGTCCTGTCTGTTCTCACACGTGATTATCCATTCCTTGTTCACATGCTTTGTTCTGTCTATTTCCCCATGTTTTTTCTTCATCATTTCTGTCTCTTAATTTCCCTGGCCTTCATTTGAACTAATTTAAAGTTTTCCCATTATCCTGACTTTACTGCTCCTCTGAGATTATCTTCCAAAACCTTTATATCTTATATATACTTCTTGAGGAATGGGACTTGGTTTTGCATCTCTTACTTAGTATGCAGGAAGGGAGTAAAAACTGTTTGTGGACTGATTGTTTCAGTCTTTGTAGTTATATCCCTGACATCTAGCACAGTTCTGAAGACTAGTAGGGACTTATAAAATGCTTGTTGATTGATTGATTGAAATGTCCAAAGTAACATATCACTCCTAGGTTAGAATTAGGACCAAGATTTCAGGGCTGGTAGAGTATGTTGCTCTATAAGTAGTAGTTGTAGTTGCAATTTCCTCTTTTTTACATAATTATATGGCTTTCTTTTTTGTAGTTCTCTTCTTGGTTCTTCCCTAGATTTTCTTAATGAGATGAAGAAAGTAATGTCTCATGAGTGTTGAAGGAATTTGGAAGGAGCTACCCTCCCTGACTTTCTTTCCAGGAAGTCTTTTAATTTTTTTTTAAATTAATGTTATTAATGTCTTAATGAATTAATGTCCCCTTCTAATTTACTTTTTTTCTTGAGTTACTTCCTGAGTAATAAAATTTTAAATAAATCTTAAAATAAAATAAAAATTTTATAATTTTTTGAATAAAAATTTTTTTATTAATTTTTATAATTATAACATTTTCTTTGACAGTACATATGCATAGGTTTTTTTTTTTTTTTTTACAACATTATCCCTTGTACTCCCTTCTGTTCGGAATTTTCCCCCTCCTTCCCTCTACCCCCTCCCCTAGATGGCAGGCATTCCCATACATATTAAATATCTTATAGTATATCCTAGGTACAATATATATGTGCAGAACCGAATTTTGTTGTTGTTGTTGCAAAGGAAGGATTGCATTTGGAAGGTAAAAATAATCTGGGAAGAAAAACAAAACAAAACAAAACAAAAAAAATGCTCCCAGTTTACACTCATTTCCCAGTGTTCCTTTTCTGCATGTAGCTGATTCTGTCCATCATTGATCAATTGGAATTGGATTAGCTCTTCTCTATGTTGAAGATATCCACTTCCATCAGAATACATCCTCATACAGTATCATTGTTGAAGTGTATAATGATTCCCTAGTTCTGCTCGTTTCACTCAGCATCAGTTGATGTAAGTCTCTCCAATCTCTCTGTATTCCTCCTGTTGGTCATTTCTTACAGAACAATAATATTCCATAACATTCATATACCATAATTTACCCAACCATTCTCCAATTGATGGACATCCATTCATCTTCCAGTTTCTAGCCACTATAAAAAGGGCTGCCACAAACATTTTGGCACATACAGGTCCCTTTCCCTTTTTTAGTATTTCCTTGGGATATAAGCCCAGTAGTAGCATTGCTGGGTCAAAGGGTATGCCCATTTTGATAACTTTTGGGAATAATTCCAGATTGCTCTCCAGAATGGTTTCTTTCACAACTCCACCAACAATGTATTAGTGTCCCAGTTTTCCCACATCCCCTCCAACATTCATCATTATTGGTTCCTGTCATCTTAGCCAATCTGACAGGTGTGTAATGATATCTCAGAGTTGTCTTAATTTGCATTTCGCTGATCAGTAGTGATTTGGAACACTCTTTCATATGAGTGGATATAATTTTAATATCATCATCTGAGAATTGTAAGTTCAAATCCTTTGATCATTTATCAATTGGAGAATGGCTTGATTTCTTATAAATTAAAGTCAATTCTCTGTATATTTTGGAGATGAGGCCTTTATCAGAACCTTTAACTGTAAAAATGTTTTCCTAATTTGTTACTTCCCTTCTAATCTTGTTTGCATTAGTTTTGTTTGTGCAGAAACTTTTTAATTTGGTGTAATCAAAATGTTCTATTTTGTGATCAATAATGATCTCTAGTTCTCCTTTGGACAAAAACTCCTTCCTCCTCCACAAGTCTGAGAGGTAAACTATCCTATAATCCTCTAATTTATTTATGATCTTGTTCTTTATGCCTAAATCTTGGACCCATTTTGATCTTATCTTAGTATGTGGTGGTAAATGTGGGTCCATGCCGAGTTTCTGCCATACTAATTTCCAGTTTTCCCAGCAGTTTTTGTCAAATAATGAATTCTTATCCCAAAATTTGGGATCTTTGGGTTTGTCAAACACTAGATTGCTATTTTTATTCACTATCTTGCCCTGTGAACCTAACCTATTCCACTGATGAATAAAAATTTAAAAATCTGTCAGAGCCGGGCAGTTAGGTGATACAGTAAATAAAACACCAGCCCTGCAGTCAGGAGAATCTGAGTTCAAATTTTGCCTTGGACAGTTAACACTGCCTAGGTGTGTGACCCTAGGCAATTCACTTAACCCCAATTGCCTCAGGAAAAAAAAAATCTGTTAGAGCTGTAAGAAGATTTTGTAGTTAAATGTTCTATTACCATTATGACCCACCTCATGTGGAAGACTAAAAAAGATATGATCAGGGTAGGGATTAGAATGAGTTTATATTGTGCAGAGCCCAGAAATTTCTCTAGTTTCAAAGTGGTTGATATTTCCAATTATACTGTTATCTCTAGTTCAATTTATTCTTCTTGCTAGCTATTGGTCATTAGCTATTCATTCAGACATATTACCAAGCATTTCTTAAGTATTTCCTATGTTCTAGACACCATATTGGATGGTGGAGACACAAATATAATGAATATTTACCACTGGAATTCTAGGAAAAGTGGATAGGTAGGAGGGCTAATCTGAAAGAAAACTAACAAAGATTGTAAAATCTCTAGGCACTGAATTGTTACTTTTTTGGGGGAAGAAGGAAAATAATAATTGGTTTTCTAAGTTAGTTTAAGATAATTCAACTTCAAAATATTAGAGTGGATCAAATTTTTAATTTTTCTTGTAGGTCTCTTGTTTTATGTTGTATTATTCAGGTGTAGAAAGTAACATAGCTATGTTTGGTACAATGCTTCTGATTTGTGATGTAGCAACTTTTTTTTAATCCCTTGTTTTAGAATATGCAGGTCATTCAAAAGCATTTATACTAATTCTGCAATCATCCCATTGAATTGTTAAATGTGATAGCTAAAAGGAGATTTAAATATAAAGTTTAGAAAGATAGTCATTGTTAACTTTCTGAAGTTTTGAGATGTTCAAGGAGCTGTAGATCCTTGTTGTATACAATCTCTACTCTTCCCAAGCAGTCATTATTCTTTCTATTTGAATATAGTTAATAAAACTCCTTCAAAGGCTCTTAAGAACAGTTTGAATTTTAATTTTTTCATGCCTATCTTGGCACTTTAAGCATTCATTTGTATTCTGTACTGATAAGACAATGGATGGATATTTTGCTTTGGATACTTATGTCATAAAAGTATATTTCTTCTTTGATGTTTAAATACTGAGCTATCAAAACTTCCTGAAATAAAATAAACAATCATACAATAATAGAATTAGTAGCTAACATTTACATACTGCTTATTTTGTGCAGGGTACTGTGTTAAGTTTTTACAATTATTATTTCATTTGATCCTCAGAAAAACTGTGGGAGTTAGGTGCTAGATTTATCATCTCAATTTTACAGATGAGGAGACTGAAGCAAAAGTGACTTATGCTAGATCAGGTAGCTAAGTGTCTGAAGCCAGATTTGAACTTAGATCTTCTTGATTCAAGGCCTTGTTTGCTATCCACTGCCCTTTCTCAAAGTGCCAACACAGTTAATTATCCAATTCAACTGACCAAGAATTTGATAAGCTTCAGTTATGTGACTTCTTAGAACAAAGGCTTGCAACAGAGATTTAGAATTGGAAAAGACTTCAGGGTGCATCTAGTTGAACCCTCTTATTTTACAATTTAAAGAAATCAAGTTAATCCGAAAAATTGTAAGCTCTCCATATTTCCCCATAAAGAAAACAAAATTACTCCTCCTCAGGACAAACATAGAGCTGTTAAAAACAACTAGGAGCTGGGGAAGAACTGTGGTTCTCTTGGGAACAACTGGAAAAGATCTGAATAGGATTAAAATTTGACCCCTATGGAGTGTAAACATCTCCAGGCTAGCTGTACCGAAGTAGCAAGCAGCTAGCCCTGAGCTTAGTTGGGTTGAGAGGTAGCTTCTGCCCCAGCCATAGGAATTTTCACTTTCCAGACACTTTCCAAAAAAACATAGATTGGCACTTTCCAGCAAAAATTGAGGGAACCTTTGCTAATAAGGACTTCAAAGGTGTGGAGATGTGGTTTTGGGTGAAAAGGAACAAATACATGTTGAATGAGTGCAGAAGCAGTGCTGCCTGTCTGAAGGCACCTATAGGAGGGCAGAGTACTCACTTTGGGGATCTAGACCAGAGAGGAGAACTGAAAGAAGACCTGAAGCCAGAAGTATTCTCTCTCTACCACAGGACTAAAGGGGATGAGAGTAACAAGCTTTTATTTAAATAACAAAAACAAAACTTTTTTTTTTTTTTTTTTTTTTAAAGAGCAGGCAAAGGAGAAAGGTTAGAAAGTTACTAACCATAGAAAGTTATTTTTGGCAATAAGGAAGACCAGGGTTCATCTTCAGAGGAGCATACTGAAATTAAAAAAAAAAAAAAAAGCCTTCTCCTGTGCCAGAGAGTAAGTTAAATGATTACCTGCCCCCAAAAATTCATAAAAGAACTAAAAAAAAAAACAAAAAAAACTTTTTTAAATCAAATGAGAAAGACTGAGAAAAACTTGAAAAAAAAATCAAGATTATGAAAAGAAAGGCAACCACAGAAAAGGAGACTCAATGTATTAAGGAAGAAAATGACTCTTTGACAATTAGAATTTTGTAAGAGAAATCCATTGAAATTACAAAAGACCAAGAAATAATAAAATGTAAAGAAAAAAATAGAAGAGAATGTGGGATATCTCATAAGAAAACATCTCTGAAGAAAATATCAAGAAGAGAAAACATAAGAATTAGACTACTTGAAAGCTATGAACAAAAAAAGAATCTGGATATAATAATATAAGAATAATTAAATTTTTATTAAATTTAAATATAAATCGAATTAAATAGTTAAAGAAAATTGACCTGACTTATTAGAACAAGAGGAGAAAGTAGAAAAAGAAAAAAAAAAAATTGAGCCAAATCACCCAGAAGAGATCCTACAAGAAAAATCTACAAGAACATCGTTGCTAAATTTCCAACCCCCCCCCCACACACACATCAAAAAGAAAATCACCTCCACCACCACCACCAAGAACAACAACAACAATAATACATTTCAAATATGCTAGAGCCACAATTAGAATCACACAAAACCTATTGTGGCTACAATAAGAGACTGCAGGACATGGAATATAATATATGGTGGAAATCAAAAGAAACGAGGATTGCAACAGAAAATACTATATCCAGCAAAAAAGAAGCATAATCCTGAACAAAAACAAAAATATGCCTTATACTTTTAGATCCTTAAAAATTTACCTATTTCTCTTGACTCTTATTTGTCAAATTTTTTATTAAGTTCAAAGTATTTTTGCAGTAAAATCCTAAAAGTCTTGCAATTCTTTACATGTCTCTCTCCCCCTCCCACCTTCAACTTTCAACAATATAATTATATTATCATCAGAATGAGAAAAAATAATAACAATTAATTTGGAAGAACAAAATGTCAAGAATATCAAAGATGATAATGAAAAAAAAATGCAAAGGAAGGAGGTTTAACAGTACCACATCTTGAAGTAAATTATAAAGCAGTGATTATCAAAACTATCAAGTTGTCTAAGAAATAGAAAGGTGGGTCAGTAGAAAAGAGTAGAAATGCAATTTACAGAAGCAAATGAATATAGTAACTTTGCATTTGACAAGTATAAAAACTCAAGTTTTGGGGATAAGAATTCATTATTTAGTTAAAAAATTGGGAAAATAAACTATGGCAGAAACTGGGCATAGACTAATATGTTATTTACAAAGGAAGAAAAAATGGATACATAACCTAGATAAAGAGAGAGATAGGCAGTTTATGAATAATTGAGGTAGAGAGCAAAATTAGGTATAAAATGCATATTTTTCATTATATTAAATTAAAAAGTTTACCTACAAGTAAAACAAATGTAGCCACAATTAGAAGGAAAGCAGAAAATTTGGGGTGAAATTTTTATAGACAGATTCTCAGATAGTCATTTAAAACATAAAGAACTTGACTAAATCTATAGGATATGAGTCATTCTCCATTTGATAAGTGATGAAAGGCAATTTTCTATGTGAGCAGGCAATTTTCCTATGAAGAAATCAAAACAATTTGTAGTTGTATGAAAGTATAACTCTGAATCGTTATTGATTAGAGAAATGCATATTAAAATAGCATTTTATATATCAGATTGGCTAAAATAATTGAAGGGGAAAGTAACAGATATTGGAGGGGATGTGGAAAAATTGGGATGCTAATTTATTGTTGGTGGAATGTGAAATTATCCAACTATTTTGGACAGCAAATTGGAATTATACCCAAGGAATTATTAAACTTCATATACTCTTTAACCTAGTAATACTATTACTAAATCTATTTCCAAAGATGACTAGAGAAAAAGGAAAAGAACTTATATGTTCTAAAATATTTATAGCAGTTCTCTTTGATGTGACAAAGACCTGGAAATTGAAAAGATGGCCATTAGGAGATGGCTGAACAAGTTGTGTCATATGATTTAGAAGAAATACTATTATGCAATGAGAAATGATGAACTCATTGATTTTAGAAAAACATAGATTGGCATGAAATAGTGAGAAGCAAAATGAAATGTGTGGGTGTGTGTGTAGCCATCTTGGGGAGAGAGAAATTTAAAAAAAAGTTATGTGTTAACTCTATATATTTAAAAGAAATAGCAAGTTGATACATAATAAATTTGCAGTTTTTTTGAACAACAATAATAATAGTCAAAGTCTTAAGCATGAGATGATTTTGGTTTGCACCAGTGATGGTAGTGTCAGAGGAAAGAAGATGCATATATGAGAAAAGTTACACAGGTAAAATTGTCAAGTCTCAGTAATTGACTGGATATGGGAAGTAAAAGAGGAAGTATAAAACCTAGTTGTTGTGAGCCTAAGGAACAGGATACATGGTGATATCTTCAACGTAAGAGGGAAGTTAAGGAGAAAGTATTTGAGGGCAAAGATAATAAGCTCAGTATTGGGACATGAGTTAAAATGTATACTGGATATTGAGGTTGAATATCCAACAGGAAGTTGGAGATTAAAAAAAAGTACAACTACCCCAGATGTCCCACTCAATAAACTCTAGTGGCTGTTCCTGTTAGTATCAAATGAAAAGTCTATTTGGTAATCAAACTCCTCCATGACCTCATCCTTTCACTCCCATCCCCCACCTTTCTTTTATTTTTAGACCTTATACTACCTTCCTCAGATACTCTTTGATAGATTGACATCTAGGCGGCTAAGTGACCCAGTAGATAGAGCACTGGGTCTGGAGTCAGGAAAACTTGAGTTCAAATCTGGCCTCTCACAATTATTTTATGACCCTAAGCAAGTCACTTAAACTTCTCACTAGCACTCACACTTTGTTATGAGAATCAAATGAGATAATATTTATAAAGTACAAGAAATATTTGTTTCTATTTCCCTTCCATGCTAATCCTCAAAATAAATAAACAAAAAAATCGCTATTCAGAATCTGGATGTTCCTAGCTGTTCTTTATTCTTAAAATGCTCTTCCTCATCATGTCTGCTTTCTGGCTTACTTCTAATCTTAGCTAAAATACTACTCTGTACGGGAAGCCTTTTTCCTTATCTCCCTTAATACCAGCACCTTTCCTCTGTTGGTCATTTCCAAGTTAACGTGTGTGTGTGTGTATCTACACATACGTTGTACATAGTATTTTGCCTCTCTGTATCCCCTGTGCGCATTTAGGACTTGGCACATATTAATTGTTTAATAAGTGTTTATTAACTTATGTCTAAAATAGATGCATGGCTAAAGATCATATTGACAAGTAGGATGGCAATTTTTCTTATCTCTTGTCACATCAAACTATGGCTATTTTTATCATAGAGCATTACTCCATGCTCTCTTACAAATTATCCTCTTAGTGTGACTGGCAGAGACTACACAAAAATGTTATAGATTTAGTATTTTTAGAATTCAGATTTACCTTTCTGGATACTACATATGTTCTTAGGGTTTGATACTCATGTCCAGTTAGGTCATCATTATCAAATATTCACCTCCTGAGTATTTTCATATAGGTAGAAATTCATTTTTCTTCTATATAATTTGGAGTAAGAGAAGGACATAAATGACTTGATCAGAGAAGTATGATAAACTATGGAAGATCCTATTTCATGAAATTTTAATTTCTTTGTGCCCCTTGTCAGTGATTTGCTAAACTTTTTTTTTCTTTTTTTTTTTTTTTTCAGCATTGTCAGTGAAGCAGGGGCATCCATCTACAGTGTCAGTCCTGAAGCTAACAAAGAGATGCCAGGCTTAGACCCTAATTTGAGAAGTGCTGGTAAGAAAACACTATTGGCCTTCATAGTAAAAGCAAAGTTTGTGCTCTAAAACATCTTACGTGAAGATTGCCAGCTTAGCTTGTAAGAGCTTTTACAGGAACAAAAGATGATATCAGGAAAACATATACAGAGAGCAGTCATCATAGTTGATGTTACAAAACAAGTATCTTTGATTAAAAAGGTTGATAATCACCTTTTACTTATATTTAAAATACACATTTAAATAGATCACTTTTACAAGAACTGGTATGTTAAAAAACTGAGTAATCAGAAAAAGTATTTTTTAAGTGGATTGTGTTAGAGAACAAGACTGATTTTTCATTAAAATTGATGAAAAGGATATCATATAGAAATTTACATATGGCAAGTATTGTGGTCAGTTTGAAAGTCTTGGTGATTTTATTTATTTATTCATCTATTTATTTATTTATTTATTTTTTTAAATTCATTTTTCCAAATTATCCCCTCCCTCTCTCTACTCCCTCCCCCCCCCCCATGGCAGGTAATCCCATACATTTTACATGTGTTACAATATAACCTAGATACAATATATGTGTGTAAATACCACTTGGTGATTTTATTGCATGGGTCTTCCTTAATGGTAATATCATAATACATTACATGCAAGACATGTGTCAGAGAGTTGACCTTAAAGTCATGAATACCTAGTTTCAAATCCTATGTCTGGCACTTAATGGTTTTGGCCTTGTGACCTTTGACAATTCACTTAACTAATCACTTCCATAGACAACTCTATAATCCTGAAAGCTGCAGGGCCAGTCCTCATATACAGTGGTACTTACATCAAAGGGAAAAAAATCCTTCTGAAACCAACCAGATTTATGTAAAATAGCTGTTTCCAATGTGTTTAAAATATTAACAGACATTATGTTGCATTTAGATTCAACAAATCCAAATAGGGTATTATAAGAGCTACAAAATATTTATTTACCTATGTGAATATATTAATTTTTGGTATACTGGTAAACTTTTAAAACAAACTCAGTATACTCTTTGTATTATACCTTTTCTATTGTGTCAGTTTTCACTGGTAACACTTCATTCAACATTTATTTTTGTGTCATTCAAGTGTAATTGGGAAGTAATGGTGCCTGAAAGAAAAATTATACCAAGTCTAAAAGGCTTTTCTTCCTTTCATCTTTCTTTTGAATGTTGCTTAGAAGGCTAACTTGGTAAATATTACCACTTATGTAAATTGGTCCAGTAGAAATGGGGAAGGAATAAGGGTAGTATGGTTTCTGGGTTCTATGTCATAGGAAATCGTTAGTGTTCCTTTTTTTATTTTTACCAAATAATTTTAGGATTACATTCGGATAGATCAAGAACTAGATGAAACCTTTCTTTTGGTTCTTTTCCAGTTACTTTTGGAAGGCTGCTATCCTGGGAAAATTCAACTAAGTGGTGGTGGATGTCCAGGATTGAAGCTCCTAAAACCAAGTTGAATGAATTATCAAATGACCTATCTTGGGATAATATCTCTAGTTGATAGCATTAAAATATTCCATTAATCTTGGTGCTAAGTGATGAAGGGGAGTGTGAGGGATTCAGAGTTAGTGTAAGATTCAGATGGGATTTATGGCATATAACTGACTATGAGTTGAAGCATTGGGTAGTATTGAAGTACCAGAAGGCCTGATCCTTGGTGATGGCAGAATTGTATTGTGCTGGGCAACTGATTCCAATAGTAAGGGGGTAATGAGGATTGTTTTTACTTCAAATTACTTTCCCACTTGAACCTATCAGACCTCAGACTTTTGGATCATTAATCCTGACTGAAGTGGATACTATTAATTGTTTTGATTACTATAGAATCTACTCTTGCCTCTAACCATGTAAATTATTTTAAAGTCTCTTATTCTATCATAGTTGAGACTTGTGATACTCAGGGTCATAAGTCTGTCTC
The DNA here is from genome assembly GCF_048593235.1 of Sminthopsis crassicaudata. Taxonomy (NCBI): domain Eukaryota; kingdom Metazoa; phylum Chordata; class Mammalia; order Dasyuromorphia; family Dasyuridae; genus Sminthopsis; species Sminthopsis crassicaudata. The sequence continues at coordinate 87,948,375 of NC_133618.1, read as the reverse complement.
AGGGATAAGAGAAATGGTAAGGTAGGAGATGGGAGGTGGATTGAGAAGCAGTCATTTGAAAAGGAGTATGCTAGAGTAGCACATATACTGGACTGTCTTTCCTTGAGTGAAGTGACGTAGTCCAAGTGGAACAGACTTTTACTCTTTTGTTAATAAAAAGTTCTCGTCTAATTTAACTGTTTTGTTTCTATTTCTTTGTACTTACAATTTCTCCTCTCTGGAATTCCTCTTCCATTTTCTCTGCATTGAAATTCTATCTGACCTTAAAGATTCATTTAAAATATCATCTTTTTAACAAAGCCTTCTATGATCCCCATCTTAGCTGCTGTCTATTTTGGACACATTAGTATTTATTTGTACATTGAGCCATCTTAAGAGCTTAAAGTATATGAGCCCTTTGATCACAGAGGAGATGAATGAGGCAGGAGACTCATTGAATGTGAAAAGAACTCCAATTTATTATGCCCAACAGCCTTGTGGATAAACATTTTTGTAAGTGTGATCAGCATGTAAACAGTAGCAATCCCCAATCACTGTTGAGAGAAGCGGGCTTTGTGTATGCATGGTATCTGCCAATGGGAGGAGAGCTGATCCAGCAATTTAGCAACCTGATGACAAGTGAGAGGCCCTGTCCAGGCATCCCTACTCCCATGCTACTTACTGATTAGCTGTATGGTTTCAGACAAGTGACTCCATCTTTCTGAGCCTTTGGAGATTTTCACATACATATAAAGTGTTCTAGAAGTCTTAATATATTCTTAAGTTTTTGTTAACTTTAAAGTATAAATGCTATGACCCTCAGGTCAACCCATCCCCATGACGTACATCACTGCTCCTTGCTCAACAAGGGCGTTTCTGCAATGTGGCAGAAAACTTATTGTGCATCAAAGGTTGAGGTGGCCTCTGTACTTCCTCTTGGCAGGGTCCCATACCCTAGCACTTCTGTGATACTTTATTATATTTTCTTGTGTCTGTGCAAGTCTTAGCTCCCTTTCTAAAGGGTAAGGTCTTGAGAACACATACTGTATGTAATGCCCAGAACTTAGAGTCGCAAAACAAACCCCTCATTTTGTATGTGAAAATCCAGTGGCACAGGATGGAGAGGGTAGAAAGAGGGAAAAAGATAAGTATTCATATAGTATGTACCATATGTTGGAAGGCATCTGGATAGTGCCATAGATAGAGTGTCAGAAGTGGAGTCAAGAAGGCTTTTTTAGTCTTTGTGAGTTCTAATTTGGTCTCAGACACATTCTGACTAGATGACCCTGAACAAGTCACTTCACCCTGCTTGCCTCAATTTCCTCATCTGTAAAATACAAATGGCAAACCACTCCAATATCTTTGCCAAGAAAATCCCAGGAGGACCATGAAGAATCAAACTCAACTGATGTGAACATATCAGGCCCTGTGCCAACCTCTGTGCAAAGGACTTTTACCTGTGTTATTTCATTTGATCATTTGATCTTCACAATGATCCTATGAGATGTGCTATTCTTCCCCCATTTTATAGCTGGGGAAAGGAAGACAAGCATAAGTTAAATGGCTTGTTCAGGCTTATAGTAAGTCTCATGGGATGAATTTGAATTCAGGTCTTCTTGACTCCAGGTCCAGCACTCCATCCACTGTCCCATCAATTGTCTCAGAGGTAAGATGATTTGCCTAAGAATGCAAAACTAGGTCCTAGAATATAGGGTTTTTTAAGTTCAGTTTACCTTTAATTGCGCCATGTTCCACCTTTGTATCTCACTTCAGCACCATCCAAGTACTCAGTGGTTAGATACTTGTTTAAGAATATATATATTTTGCCTCAAAGATATTTATATTCCCATATACATTCACCCAACACCTACAGCATGGGCAGTTGAAGGTACACTGGATAGAACATCCTGGATTTATGTCAAGTGCTACTGCTACTTACATTAACTAGCTGTATGGTTTCAGACAAGTGACTCCATCTTTCTGAGCCTTTGGAGATTTTCACATACATATAAAGTGTTCTAGAAGTCTTAATATATTCTTAAGTTTTTGTTAACTTTAAAGTATAAATGCTATAAATTTATAAAAATCATCATTTTAAAGTTTGATTATTTAAAATTTTACACTTGGTGAATTTTTTTTTTTTTTAATTTAAAAAATTTTAACAAGATGATGGGGCACTCTGTCATTAATGCCATGCATGTTTGATAATTTCTGGAAGACACTCTCAGACAAATTGTATTAGTATAGGTGATCCTTTTGCTTAACTATCTCGATTACTTAATCTTTATCAATTTAACTTTTTGTTGTGCATACACATCAAAATTATTGTGTACCCATCAAAACTTCATTTTTTGGATGATTTTAAGACTAGTATTAAAAATTTATTCCTTTCAGTCACATAGAGTGGTAGCTGATGAAAGTTTTTTTTTTTTTAAACAAAGTTTGAAAATCTACCAAAGTAGTGCATATAGTGCAATAAAATAGTTATGTCAAATTTTAGTAGGAAATTAGCCAATATTTTTAAAAAAAATTTGATCTTTTTTTTGTGTGTGTGTGGTTGTGAAATGTGTGGGATTTTTTTTTTTTTTTTTTATGACATTCCAAAAATCTTAGAGCATTCTTACTATTATTAAAGCTTCAGACAGTACTTAGACTGTTGGGACACTATATTATCAACTCCTCAGTTACATCATAATTAGGTACAAAGTTTTGGTAATATTTTCATCCAACTTCAAATATTCTTACATTTTCTTGTCTGAACTTTTTTTAAGAAAATTTTTTTTTAGGAAACCAAGTATCCTTTCTCAAAACATTTTAGAAATGATAAATATTGCTAGCACAGAAACCCTCCTATTTGCTTGTTATTTCAGTCTAACAGCAAAATTTTAATTTTATAAGAATTAGAGTTCCGACAGTTTCCGTTTAAGAATCCCACCAAAACTTCTACAAGGAAAAGAGAATTGACATTTTAAAAAAATCATATTATTTTATTGGCATAGTTGCTTAACATAAAGATTTTTTTATACTCTCCTAAATCCAATCATTATTTCATTGATCTCCAAAGAAATACTAAGTTATCAACTTTATGGAGGAAATAGTACATCACAAAGTGAATTTTTATTTATTTTTCTTTTTTATTAAAGTTTTTTTATTTTCAAAACATATGCATGGATAATTTTTCAGCATTGATCCTTGCAGAACTTTATCTCCCAAATTTTCCCCTTATTCCCCCTGCTCCCTCCCCAGATGGCAAGTAATCTATGTTAAACATGTTAAAATATATATTAAATCCAATGTATGTATACATATTTATACAGTTATCTTGCTGCACAAGAAAAAGCAGATCAAAAAGGAAAAAAACTGAGAGAATACAAAATGCAAGCAAAGAACAACAAAAAAATTGAGAATGCTATGTTGTGAATGACACTCATTTCCCACAGTCCTCTTTTTGTCATAATCATAAGATCATTGGAACTGGCTTCAGTCATCTCATTGTTGAAAAGAGTCACATCCATCAGAATTGATCATCGTTTAATCTTCTTGTTGCTGCGTATAATGATCTCCTGTTCTGCTTATTTCATTTAGCATCAGTTCATGTAAGTCTCTCCAGGCTGAAATCATCCTGCTGGTCATTTCTTACCGAACAACAATATTTCATAACATTCATATTCCATAATTTATTCAGCCCTTCTCCAAGTGATGAGCATGTACTCAGTTTTCAGTTTCTGGCCACTACAAAAAGGGCTGTCACAAACATTTTTGCACATGTGGGTCCCTTTCCCTCCTTTAAGATCTCTTTAGGATATAAGCCCAGTAGAAATACTGCTGGATCAAAGGGTAAGCACAGTTTTTTTTTTTTAAATAATAGTTTTTATTTACCAGATACATGCATGGGTAATTTTACAACATTGGCAATTGCCAAACCTCTTGTTCTAATTTTTCCCCTCCTTCCCCTCCCCCAGATGGTAGATTGACCAATACATGTTAAATATGTTAAGGTTTAAATTAAATACAATATGTTTATATGTCCAAACAGTTGTTTTGCTGTACAAAACGAATCAGACTTTGAAATAGTGGGGTACGCACAGTTTGATAACTTTTTGAGCATAGTTCTAAATTGCTCTCCAGAATGGCTAGATCTGTTCACAATTCCACTAACAATGTATCAGTGTCCCAATTTTCCCACATCTCTTTCAACAGCTGTCATTATCTTTTCTTGTCATCTTAGCCAATCTGAAAGGTGTGTAGTGGTACATCAGAGTTGTCTTAATTTGCATTTCTCTGATCAATTGTGATTTAGAGGACTTTTTCATATGACTGGAAATTGTTTCAATTTCTTCATCTGAAAATTGTCTATTCATATCCTTTGACCATTTATCAATTGGAATGGCTTGAATTTTTACAAATTTGAGTCAATATCTATATATTTTAGAAATGATATTTAGAGATTATCAGAACCCTTATGTTTCCCTAGTTTATTGCTTCTCTTCTAATCTTGTCTTCATTAATTTTGTTTGTACAAAACCTTTTTAACTTAATATAGTCAAAATTATCCATTTGGTGTTAATAATGAATTCCAGTCCTTATTTGGTCACAAATTCCTTGTACAAAGTGAAGTTTTAAACCATGATAGCTTGCTAAAAAAAAGAATTTTAAAAACAGTAAAGCTCTTGAGCAGTTCCTTAAAATAAGTTGGATAGGAAGATATGTGATAATCAAAATTATATCACAAATCCTGACAGAGAAAGAAACTTGATTTTTAAAAAGTCTATTGTATGTTGTACTGTCTTTTTATTTTTTTAGAGGAAGTCAAGTTCAGGTCATAGGATAACTTCTTAGATTCTAGAAACTTAATTTTTGATCATAGAATAAAGATTAGAATAGATCCATATGGAAATTGCTTAATGTAATTTTTTTTTATTTTAAGAGAATATTTCTAAATTCAACAATTAATTACATTGCCTTTTCAGATTTTTTTTATAATTTAATATGAATGAGCATAGTATCCCTAGACAATGTTTAATTGATATAAGATAACTCCAAACTCCATATATAAAATCAAATTAATCATAAGTTGGTAGTTTAGAATTAGCAGAACTTCTTCCAACCAGTTAGTGGTCTCTGAATTTTCAAAAGTGAAAGTAGATAACTCAGGATTTATTCCTGGTCTCTTTCTCTTCCTTTGTCATACTTTCCCTCTTGTGTTGAAAAATAAACCTTCAAGGAAAAAAATCATAAAAATATGAATTCTCTTTCTTTGCCTTCTTTTCTTCTCCCTTCCCTTCTTTTTTCCTTTCATCCTTCTAATTCTTCTTCCTTTTGCTTTTTTCTACTCTCTATTCCTCATTTTCCTCTTTTGTATAATAAAGGCCTTGAACTTAACATCAGGAAGATCTTGATTTTGTCCACTTTAGGCTATGGTTTTTTGACCTAGACCAATGCATTCAATCTTTCTGAACTTCAGTTTTAATGTGAAAAACAGATGTTGTATTAGTACCTATTTCATAAGATTATTATGAAATTCATTGAGAACATTTTTACCTAGTCATACCCTTTACATCCTTCTGATTCTGAAATCTCATTGAAACTCCCATTCTTCATCTTGTATGACCCTGTCCCCTTTTCCATTCCATTCAACTTTCCTACCCAAAATGCCAGTCCACCCCTTCCACTGTGGTTTTTGGAATTCTTGTACCATAAACAGATTGCACTTCAACTTAAATCATTTTCTTTCTCTTATTCTTTTCATCTTCTAGCTATTAATTGTTTTGACAAGTCAATAATTATTAATCAGTAAGCATTTATTAAAGTACCTTCTTTGTGGTAAGCACTGTCCTGTGTGCTAGATGGAAGGTTTTTTAATGAATGAGGCAAATTTTGAATATGATGGAGGTATCCTAATCTCTAAACACCATTCCAGAGTTGTTTCTTTGAGATACTCTCATCTCCTCGACTTCTGAAATTTTCTCTGCAATTGGGTTGCCAATTTCATAGAATTTTAGATTTGAAAGGGAATTCTAAAGTCATCTATTCCAGACATGTAAATCTTGCCTGTTAGCTGATTGAGCCCTGAAAAATTGAATAAGATAAAAATATGATTGGGAAATGTTTAAGAAAATAAATTACAACAAATTTCAATATAATGTTAATCTTGGGCTTCTAAGTCAATATGTAGCTTCTGGAATCTGTTTCAATTTGAGTTTGGCACCACTGATCTAGTCTAAATATTCTCTAAATAGGAATCCTTTTTTTTTTACAATGTTCTAGGTGATCTTCAGTGAAAGCAAGCCTGCTATTTCCCTAGATCATTATATTTTTGGAGTGACCTCATTGTTAAGAAATTTTTGAGACTTCAGATCTGTTTCTCTGTAATTTCTACCCATTTCTCTTAGTTCTTGTCACTATAAGTAAGAATAATGTTTTTGCCATTTGTGAGATCTTGAGCATCATTTTTCTTGCATTTTAAAATTAGGGTTTTAGTTTAATTGAGGTCCCTTCTAATTCTAGAACTGTGAGCCTAAATCTATTTGAAAGTATTTGAAAGTTGTTCTCATATCCCTTAAAATCTTTTCTCCATATTAAACATTCTAAGTCTTTATTCATTGCATGACTTGATCTCAAAGTCTTTTATTATCCTGATTTTTTTTGATATATTTATCAATATAGTGTCCTTTCTAAATTGTAGTGTTGAGAATAATCAGCCAGTAAATATTTATTAAACATTTACTATACATCAGGCACTGTGCTAAATACTGAGTACACAAAAAGAAGTAAAAAACAGTCATTTCCCTCACAATCAAATGGAGAGACAGCAAACAAACAAACTCTATATAAGGTAAACCAGAAATAATTGAGAAGTTGGAAATGGCTTCCTGTATAAGATGGGATTTTAGTTGAGACTTAAGGGAAGTTAAAAGGTAAAGGAGGAAGAACATTCTAGACAGCAGAAGTGCCCAGAGTTGAGAGATAGAATATCTTGTTTGTGTATCATCTGGGAAGTCAGTATGTCTAGGTCAAAAAGTACTGCCAAAGGTGGGGAATAAAATTCATAAATATTAAAAAGCTGGGAGGAGGGACTGGGTCATAAAACATATGATCCTTTTGGTGCTAGGGAGCCACTGGAGATTTTTATTAGAGATGTGTCATGATTAGACCTGCCCCGTAAGAAAATCATTTTGGTGGCTGAAGGGTACTTGTCTGCCATGCTATTTATGTAGCCTGAGATTCCATTTACCTTGTTGGTGGCCTTTATAGCTTGGCAAGTCTAATGAAATCTTGGAATCTTTTTCATAGGAGCTATTTATTTACATGTCCTTCTCCTGTGTCTATTTAGTTAATTTAAAAAAAAAAAAAAAACTAAGCGTAGATTTTTATATTTATTCTTATTCATTCTCATCATTTGGCTATAACATGTGAAAGATGTTCTTCAATTTCTTATCCTTTTCAATATTTCAGGATTTTTCAAACCAAGTAATACAAACTCATTAAATAAAATATAAAACTAATTTGCAAGTTCTTATTTTCAAGAGTTCATCTTAAATAGGCTTTTGAGTGAATCTTTCCTATTGTCTTCATACTCAGAAAAGGTTTTTTTTTTTTTAATTGAAAATAATCTTATTTTGGATTTCATATTGGCAGAATGTGGGTAAATAGCATTATTGCAACTTTTAAAAAAAATAGTATGTTTCACAGGACATCAAATATATCTGTGGCAGTGTAGTCTGTAATTATGAATGATTATTAAAGGAGGGTATCTCTCTTGTATTAAGTAGTATTTGCACTGAATAACCTTTTTTGAAGAGTCATATGTGAGAGCCTCCTTTGCACAAGCAAAAGGCAGATCAGATGACATCATGCTATTGCTCTCTAAGCCTGTCCTGCAAGCTGTGGTTCTTAGAGTATGTTAAAAGTAAATAATAAGGGATTTGAAAAGACTTGTGTGACCAGCCAGTCAGGTTCACCATAGATCTCATCTCTGATAATTTGATGACAAATCAGTGACTACAGAATCTCTGATAACCCATGTCTATTTTTTTTTTTTTTTTTTTTTTTTGGTATCTTTTCCTATATGTTTGAAATAGTGAGATGAGGGGAGTACTAATCTACAGAAGGTTTTCTTTTTTAATTGCTGGCATTTTCTGTATTTATTTTGACCATTGTTAGTCTGACAGCAAGCTAGATGACCTTGAAGTTTTCATTCACTTGAAGATTATGGGCCACTTATGTATAATGATAACAGTAGTAGTAACTAGTCTTTTTATAGAGTCTGTTATGTGCTAATCTCATTGTATCCTCACAACAATCCTGGCAAAGGGAGATGCTGCTATTACCCTTAATATACATATGAGAAGAGTGGGGGCCACAGAGGTTATATGACTAGTCCAGGGTCATTGAGTGAAGAGGTATCTGAGGCCAGAGTTGAGCTCAGCTGTTCCTGATTTAGGCCCAGTCTTCTGTCCATTGGGCCATCTTGCTGAACACAGCAATCTGGGTTAACTGTGCTACCTGAAACCAAGGGAAATTGCTTTAAATTGGTAGAAATCTTCTGTTTCTCCATCTATTTAAATTACCTTACATGTACAGTTCCATGATTAATAAATAGAACATACATAGAAGGTAGGGAAAACTCCTACACCTCTTTGACTTTGGTCAAATCACTTAACCTTCATCTGCCTTAATCTCCTCACCTGTAAAACAGCAACACCTACTTCCAGGGAGTTATTTCAAGGAGCAAATATAATCACATCTATAAAACCCTTTCAAACCCTTAAAGCACCATATGAATTATAGTTATACTATCATACAGAGAAGTCTGAAGTTAATTATATGGGAAAATTTCCTGAATATAAATTTTGGTATTCCATAGACATGGCAATGGTGTTGCATAAGAGACTTCACTTTTAGCTCCTTCTTGGGTGGTCTATTCTGCCTCTGAATTGGGCCCTTGCTATGTAGCTCCGAGTCTCTGCTTGGTATTATGTTGTGCTGTGCTGTGAAGGTTTTTTCCTCCTAGGCAGGAGGTTAACAGTCAAATGAGAGAAATAAGTCCTTTCTCTCTTATCAGCTAGTAGGAGAGCAGAGGTGGGGTAGGAGGGTGGAAGGATTATCTTTTATCCAGTTCTCCTTGGCAAAAAAGAAGCAAATTTCTGCAGAGGCAAAATTAAACCTTGGTCTGCTGACTTTAAATCTAGTACTGAGATGGGGAAAAATTCCTTTTTTTTTTTTTTAACTTTTGGGCATATTATATTTCATTTGATATTATTTAATTAGCTTTTTTGGTTAAAATATTATGAAATTTAATATTTCAATACATCCATTAAGCACTGATAACTATATTCTGTCTCCTAATGGGATTGCAACCTGCCATCTTATACTAAGCAGCTGTGGTCTATGTCTTCCTATAAATTCTCAGCTGAGCATCTCTACAATGTACTAAAAGATTCTTTTCATTTTTTTTTTTTAATGTTAAAAATACTAAAGCAACATATGTGTTGTCCAGCAATTATTCTTTGCTTTCATTAGTAGCCCGTCTGTTTAATTAATCATATTTTATTTTATAATATCGTTTATATCACTTCTATAGATGACCCATTTCATGTCTTTCAACATGTTTACTTACATCAGCATATCTCCATTGCCCAATGGGGATCCCAGTGACATTTCCACTTTCTCTCTCTCTCTCTCTCTCTCTCTCTCTCTCTCTCTCTCTCTCTCTCTCTCTCTCTCTCTCTCCATTGGGCCATCTTGCTGAACACAGCAATCTGGGTTAACTGTGCTACCTGAAACCAAGGGAAATTGCTTTAAATTGGTAGAAATCTTCTGTTTCTCCATCTATTTAAATTACCTTACATGTACAGTTTCATGATTAATAAATAGAACATACATAGAAGGTAGGGAAAACTCTTACCACCTCTTTGACTTTGGTCAAATCACTTAACCTTCATCTGCCTTAATCTCACCTGTAAAATAGCAACACCTACTTCCAGGGAGTTATTTCAAGGAGCAAATATAATCACATCTATAAAACCCTTTCAAACCCTTAAAGCACTATATATATATATATATATATATATATATATATATATATATATATATATATATATATATATATATATATATATGTGACTGTGATGTTACATTCTAAAATTAGTAGCTCCAATTAGTAGACCAAGACCTCTTTATGATCAATATGTATAAATCTTCTATGTAGCTTAAAGGCTTTTATCTTCTCTGTCACTATTCTTGAACCATGTTTTCTACTATTTTTTTTTTGCCTTTCTCACCTGTGTCAAGTTTTGCATTGAAGTCACTGTAATCATAAAGCCCTTGGTGGTTTAGGTAGGTAGGTAGGTAGGTAGGTAGGTAGGTAGGTAGGTAGGTAGGTAGGAGGAACTTATCTAGATCTTTGTAGACTTTTTTTTTTAATAGCTTTTTATTTATAAAACACATGGGTAGATAATTTTTCAACATTGACCCTTACAAAATCTTCTGTTCCAAATTTCCCCCTCCTTCCCCCCACTCCCTCCCTTAGATGGCAGGTAATCCAATACATGTTAAATATGTTAAAATATATGTCAAATGCAATATTAGTTTATATATTTATAGTTATCTTGCACAAAAATCAGATCTAGAAAGAAAAAAAAACCTGAGAAGAAAAACTAAAATGCAAGCAAACAATAACAGAAAGAATGAGAATGCTGTGTTGTGATCCACACTCAGTTCCTCTCTCTGGGTATAGATAGCTCTCTTCATTACTGAACAATTGGAACTGGTTTGAATCATCTCATTATTGAAGAGAGCCTCGTCCATCAGAATTGATCATTGTATAGTCTTTTTGTTGCCTTGTTTAATGATTTCTTGGATCTGCTCATTTCAATTAGCATCAGTTCATGTAAGTCTCTCCAGGCCTCTCTGAAATCATCCTGCTCATCATTTCTTACAGAACAATAATATCCCATAGCATTCATATACCATAATTTACCCAACCCTTCTCCAGTTGATGGGCATCCATTCAATTTCCAGTTTCTGGCCACTACAAAAAGGGCTGCCACAAACATTTTTGCACATGTGAGTCCCTTTCCCTCTTTTGAGATCTCTTTGGGATATAAGCCCAGTGGAAATAGTGCTGGGTCAAAGGGTATGCACAGTTTGATAACTTTTTGAGCATAGTTCCAAATGGATCTCCAGAATGGTTGGATCCATTCACATTTCCACCAACAATGTATCAGTGTCCCAGTTTTCCAAAAACCCCTCCAACATTTGTCATTACCTTTTACTGCCAATCTGAAAGGTGTGTAGTGGTACCTCAGAGTTGTCTTAATCTGCATTTCTCTGATAGTGATTTGGAGCACCTTTCCTGTGACTAGTAATAACTTCAATTTCTTCATCTGAAAATTGCCTGATCATATCCTTTGACCATTTATCAATTGGAGAATGGCTTGATTTCTTTTGAGTCAATTTGAGTCAATTCTCTATATATTTTGGAAATGAGGCCTTTATAAGAACCTTTGAATGTAAAAATGTTTTTCCCAGTATATTGCTTCCCTTCTAATCTTGTCAGCAGTAGTTTTGTTTGTACAAAAACTTTTTAACTTAATATAATCAATTTTTGTGATCAGTAATGAACTCTAGTTCTTCTTTGGTCACAAATTCCTTCCTCTTCCACAAATCTGAAGGGTAAAGTATCCTATGTTCTTCTAATTTTTTAATAATATCATTCTTTATGTCTAGATCATGAACCCATTTCGATCTGATTTGGTATATGATGTTAGGTGTGGATCTAGGCCTACTTTCTGCCATACTAGTTTCCAATTTTCCCAGCAGTTTTTGTCAAATAGTGAATTATTATCCCATAAGTTGGGGTCTTTGGGTTTGTCAAACACTAGATTACTATAGTCATTGACAATTTGTTCTGTGAACCTAACCTATTCCACGGATCAATTTCTCTATTTCTTAGCCAATACCAAATGGTTTTGATGACCACTGCTTTATAATATAGTTCCCTTGAAATTCCTTACCTTTTGTTCTTCCAGATGAATTTTATTATTATTTTTTCTAGGTCAGTAAAATAGTTTCTTGGGAGTTTAATTGGTAGAGCACTAAATAAATAGATTAGTTTAGGTAGTATTGTCATCTTTATTATGTTTGCTTGACCTATCCAAGAGCACTTGATATTTTTCCATTTGTTTAGATCTGACTATTTGGTGGAAAGTGCTTTGTAGTTTTGCTCATATAGTTCCTGGCTTTCTCTTGGCAGATAGATTCCCAAATACTTTATATTATTGACAGTTATTCTAAATGGAATTTCTCTTTGTAGCTATTGCTGTTGTATTTTTTTTAGTGATGTATAAAAATGTTGATTTATGTGGATTTATTTTGTATCCTGCAACTTTGCTAAATTTGTGTATTATTTCTGTAGTTTTAAGTTGATTCTCTGGGGTTCTCTAAGTATGCCATCATATCATCTGAAAAAAAAAAAGTGATAATTTGGTTTCCTCATTATGTACTCTTAATTCCTTTAATTTGTTATTGCCAAAGCTAGGATTTCTTTTTTTTTTTTTTTTTTTTTTCTCTTTTTTCTTTTTTTTTAGCTGAGGCAATTGGGGTTAAGTGACTTGCCCAGGGTCACACAGCTAGGAAGTGTTAAGTGTCTGAGACCAGATTTGAACTCAGACCCTCCTGACTTCAGAGCTGGTGTTCTATCCACTGCACCACCTAGCTGCCCCCAAAGCTAGGATTTAATACAGTATTGAATAGTAATAGTGATAGTGGGCAACTTTGTTTCGCCCTTGATCTTATTGGGAATGGTTTCAGTCTATCCCCATTATATATGATACTTACTGATGATTTTAAATAGATGCTACTGACTTTTAAGGAAAAGTCAATTTATTGCTATACTCTCTAGTGTTTTTAATAGGAGTGGATATAAGATTTTATCAAATGCTTTTTCTTCATCTATTGAGATAATTATATGGTTTTTGTTAATTTGGTTATTGATATAGTCAATTATGCTTAGTTTTCCTAATATTGAACTAGCCCTGCATTCCTAGTTCAAATCTTACTTGGTCATGGTGTATTGTCTAGGGGATGATTTTCTGTAATCTCTTTGCAAATTTTATTTAAGATTTTTACATCAATATTTATTAGGGAGATTAGGCTATAATTTTCTTCTTCTGTTTTTGTCCTACCTGGTTTAGGTATCAGTACCATGTCTGTATCATAAAAGGAATTTGGTAGGAGTCCTTCATTTCCTATTTTTTCAAATAGTTTATGTAGTATTGGAGTTAATTGTTCTTTAAATGTTTGATAGAATTCACATTTAAATCCATCTGGTCCTGGGGATTTTTTCTTAGGGAGTTGATTAATAGCTTGTTTTATTTCTTTTTCTGAAATGGGACTAAAGCAATTTACTTCCTTTTCAGAAGTTAATCTGGGCAATCTATATTTTTGTAGATATTTCTCTATTTCACTTAGGTTATCAAATTTATTGACATAAAATTGGACAAAGTAATTTCCAATTATTCTTCTAATTTCCTCTTCATTGATGGAAAGTTCTCCCTTTTCATTTTTAAGACTAACAATTTGATTTTCCTCTTTCCTTTTTCTAATCAAATTTACTAAAGGTTTATCTATTTTGTTTTTTGTTTTTCTTCATAAAGTAAGTGTTTTACATTTTTTCTATTTTGTTTTTTTTTGTTTGTTTTACTTGACTGATTTCTTGATGTCTCATTGAGTCATTCATTTCCTTTTGTTCAGTTCTGATTTTTAGTTAATTATTTTCTTCATTTACTTTTTTTACTTTTTGTATTTGTCCAGTTGAGTTTTTAAATGAGTTGTTTTGTTCTATGGAATTTTTTTCCATTTCACAAATTTTATTTTTTAAGGAGTTATCTTCTTTTTCCATTTCACAAATTCTGTTTTCCTGGGAATTATTTACCTTTTCCGCTTCACAAATACTGTTTTTTCAGGGAGTTGTTTTCTTTTTCCATTTTGTCAAATCTGTCTTTTAATGAGTTCTATATCTTTTCCAAACCCTCTTGTAAAGCTTTCCTTTCCTTTCCCCATTTTTCTTCTAGCTCTCTTTTAAAATCCTTTATAATTTCTTCTAGGAGAGCCTTTTGTCTTGGGGACCAGGTTTTTGGGGCTTTATCTGGAGATGATCTGCTTTTAATCTCCTCAAGGTTTGAAATCTGTTCATCTTTTTCACCATAAAAACTATTTATGGCTAGAGTTCTCTTTGCTTTCTTACTAATTAAAACAAAACAAAACAAAACAAAAACATTGGGATCTGCTGTTAGGTCAAGGGAGGTTTTCCAAGCTTCCTCTACAGCTGCACTGGGTCAGTGCTGACTCACTCCCAGAGCTGGGTGGGCCTGGCCAAGTTCAGGAAGTGAGACTCTGAAATTTTGGGGTTCACTATTTACCTTTTGCATCTATGTTGGATTTTTTATAACTTCTCTGCTGATCTACTGGCTTGCAAGCAGGGCAGAGTAGTCAACACTAGTGTAGATTCTCTGACAGGAGGAGTCTGCACCGCCCCAGGAGACCGCATTCATCCTGGGGATGCCCAGTGTGCACTGGCCTTTGTGCTCTGCCTGCCTGAGCCTGGCCATCTCCCTCCGTCCCTGACCAAAACAGACCTTTTCTGGCAATCTTCAAAATAATCTTCTGCTGGTAATTTACTGCACTCCCAATATTCGTGGATTCTGCCAGTCCAGAACTAATTCAGAAGCTCAATTTGCTAATTAGTTGAGGGTTATAGGAGAAGATCAGAAAGTAGCGTGTGTCCTCTCCACCATCCTGCCTCTGTCCTAGACTTTCTTTAATAATCTCTTCATTCTCTTCAGTGGATATTGGCACATATGATTCAATTATTTCCTTGGATGCCTTTTTGCACATACTTATTATGAGCTTTGCAATATGAGATGACTAAATACTTATGAAAAGATGTTTCTTGTTGACTTGGATGTAGAACAAAACCAACTCCATCATTTCATTCATCTGTTTCTCTGAGGAGTACATATGAGACATTGTTCCATGTAGTTCCAGCTTCCTTTTATCTACTAGTTGAAGTGTATCAAGATTAATTGGTTCAATTTCATCTGCTGCATATCTAGTCATTGGTCATATTAAAAGGATTTCACATTTAGAGCAAGAATTTATAATTTGATGCTTTTGGGGAGTGGGGTGGTGTCAAAAACAGAATCTTAATACCATTTTTCCCCCTTTTGGTCATCATCTTCCCCTGTGTAGTTCTCTCTATATTAATTACCACTTTTCATCTCCCCATTTATGTGTTGACTTCTCTCATTAGATTGTAAACTCCTTCTTTGTTTTTTATTCTTGGTGCTACTACAGTGCCTACCTTAATGAATATCCACTCTGTCAGTCATTGCACAGGTCAGAGGGGACTTGATTGAGCTGAAGGCCATTTTGCATTTTTCTTGTTTCTGGTTACCATGCCCAAAGAATTTGTCACCAACTGGCCAATTTATTATGTTAGGTTTTTTTCAGTCTAAATTCACATTTTGTGGGATTTTATATGTAAAGTTGGGATTCTGTTTGTATATGTACATATGCAAATACATACAATGGCCATTTGCAGGATCACCACATAGTTTGCATTAGAACCCTAATTCAAGCTATCATCAAGTTAAGCCTAAACTATTAAATTGTCCAGCAATTGGTTTCCCTGGCCTAATACTTTCCAACCTGTTCTCAACACAGTGCCAAAGTGATTTTCCTAAAGCTTGTGTCTGTCTGTGTCACATTCCCCTGCTCAATAAATTCTAGTTCCTACCCAGGCCAAAATATATAAACTCCTCTCACTTACATTTAAAGCTTTCCACCCCATTTAGGGATAGTGGTGGTGGTATTTTGTTTTGTATTGTTGTAGCTATATTGCATTGTGCTTTCCTTGGTATAGACAAACTAAACTGATTACTGTTTCTCAAATGACATTCCCATATTCTGCCCCTGTGTCTTTGCAATGGTGTTCTCCATTGCCTGTAAGATATTCCTGCCTTACCTCTGAATTTGAGAGAATCCATAGCACCCTTTAGAGCTGATTCAAGTTTAACCCACTACATGATACCTGTCTTGTTTCTACCAGTTCCTATTTCCTTCCTTCCCTGATTTGTGTATGCCTATGTTTTTTGTGTATATTCATATGAATACATATTTACATGTGTACCTATATGATACTAGTGTGTATATGTATATTCATGCATGTGAGCCCTTGTATGAGGCATCTTGGTGGAAAAGTAAGTAGAATACTTATTCTGGAATCAGAAAGACTAAAGTTTAAATCTGGCCTCAAATACTTCCTTGCTATGTGATTCTGGACAAATCACATAAACTTTGCTTTAATTTTCTCCCTCCCTCCCTCCCTTTCTTCTTCTTCTCCTCCTCCTCCTCCTCCTCCTCCTCCTCCTCCTCCTCCTCCTCCTCCTCCTCCTCCTCCTCCTCCTCCTCCTTCTCCTCCTCCTCCTTCTCCTCCTCCTCCTCCTCCTCCTCCTCCTCCTCCTCCTCCTCCTCCTCCTCCTCCTCCTCTCTCTCTCTCTCTCTCTCCCTCCCTCCCTCCCTCCTTCCCTCTCTCTCTCTCTCTTTCTCTCCCTCTCCCTCTCCTTCCTTCCCTCCCGGTCCCTTTTTTCTTTCATTTCCCTCCATTCTCTCTGTTCATCACACCAATTTCTTCAATTTTCTTTGTCTTTTTTTTTTTTTTTTTAAGTTTGACTAGGCATTGTCTCTCTCTTCTCCAATATGCCCTCCACACAGCTTCAGAAATAATTTTCTAGAGGCACAGATTTGCCTGTATCAATTCTTTGAAAAGCCTTCTTTATTTTTGTTATTTTGTTCTCTTTGTGACCCCATTTGGGGTTTTCTTAGCAAAGATACTGGAGTTGTTTGCCATTTCCTTCTCCAGTTCATTTTAAAGATGAGGAAACTGAGGCAAATAGGGTTAAATGATGTGCCCAGGTCACATGGCTAATAAGTGTTTGAGGGCAGATTGGAATTTATGCAAATCAATCTTTCTGATTCCAGATCCCACACTCTATCCATTATGCCACTTAGATTTTGTTCCTCCATATTAATTCTAGGATAGATTCCTAATGTTAGACCTTAACATTCTGCAATTCTGGCTCTCATCAACCTTTCCAACTTTATTTCTGTTATTGTCCTTTGCACATATCTATGATCCTGAACAAGTCACTTTCTCAATGCTCTAGATTATTAAACTATACATTGAGGAACAATTCTCATTTGCATTACTAGGATTGTGATCTAGGATTTCTTCATATCAGGGAAATTACTGATCTAAGTCTCTTTGTCATTATTGCCTGCCCATTGTACATTATACTTTTTCAACCAAAATGACTATCAGGTGTAGCACAAATTTGTCATTCTATTTTATTTATTTATTTATTTATTTTTAATGAGGCTGGGGTTAAGTGACTTGCCCAGGGTCACACAGCTAGGAAGTGTTAAGTGTCTGAGACCAGATTTGAACTTCGGTCCTCCTGAATTCAGGGCTGGTGCTCTATCCACTGCGCCCCCTAGCTGCCCCCATTCTGTCTTATTCATCCATTAGTCAAATGGTCAATTAGTAAGCATTTAATATATATTAGTTACTTTATTAGCTACTGAGAATACAAATGCAAAGAATAAATTAATCCCTCCTCTCAGAACCTTACATCTAATGGATACAATAACAAGTATGTATCTAAATGAAATAAAAAGAATAAACTTGTTGTAACTAATAAGGATACCTACTGTTTATATAGTGCTTGGAGATGTGCAAAGTGCTTTTTTGGAGCGCGGTATACTTTATATGTACACTCTATTATCTCATTTTATCCTTACAACAACTCTGTGGTGTAGGTCAGTGGTGTCAGGTTCACATAGAAATACCATAATAAGAATTCTTGGAAGAATCCATATTGGATTGCACCATATTGACCTAGAAAACCACATATTAACATTATATATGATGTATTTTATTGTTTTTTATTTTGTTAAATATCTCCCAGGGTGTTCAAGGAGGACTGGTACCTCTGATATAACACTGCCAAGCCTTTTTACAAGGCTGCTTTCTACTTCTGGTACTACCTGATACTCAACTCTTTTTTTTTTTTTTTTTTTTAATAGTTTTTATTTACCAGATATTTGCATGGGTAATTTGACAACATTGACAATTGCCAAACCATTTATTCCAATTTTTCCCCTCCTTCCCCCTCCCCCCCAGATGGCAGGTTGACCAATATATGTTAAATATGTTAGAGTATAAATTTAATACAATATATGTATACATGACCAAACAGTTGTTTTGCTGAACAAAAAGAATCAGACTTTGAAATAGTGTACAATTAGCCTGTGAAGGAAATCCAAAATGCAGGCGGACAAAATTAGAGAGATTGGGAATTCTATGTAGTGGTTCATAGTCATCTCCCAGAGTTCTTTCGCTGGGTGTAGCTGGTTCAGTTCATTACTGCTCTATTGAAACTAATTTGGTTCATTTCATTGTTGAAAATGGCCACATCCATCAGAATTGATCATCATATAGCATTGTTGTTGAAGTATATAATGATCTCCTGGTCCTGCTCATTTCACTCAGCATCAGTTCATGTAAGTCTCTCCAGGCTGAAGTCATCCTGCTGGTCATTTCTTACAGAACAATAATATTCCAGACTATTCATATACTACAACTTATTCTCCAACTGATGGGCATCCATATAGTTTCCAGTTTCTGGCCACTACAAAGAGGGCTGCCACAAACATTCTTGCACATACAGGTCCCTTTCCCTTCTTTAAGATCTCTTTGGGATATAAGCCCAGTAGTAACGCTGCTGGATCAAAGGATGTGCACAGTTTGATAACTTTTTGAGCATTGTTCCAAATTGCTCTCCAGAATGGCTGGATCCACTCACAGTTCCACCAACAATGTATTAGTATTCCAGTTTTCCCACATCCCCACCAACATTCTGCTTTACCTTTCCCTGTCATTCTAGCCAATCTGACAGGTGTGTAGTGGTATCTCAGAGTTGTCTTAATTTGCATTTCTCTGATTATTAATGATTTGGAGCATCTTTTCATATGACTAGAAATAGTTTCAATTTCTTAATCCGAGAATCTGACACTCAACTCTTACCTATGGTTTCAAGAACCTGTGTTTGTACATGAGTCACATTGTTAAACCCTTTGGGCAATTAGATTAAATCAGGTTAAGGGTAACCAAGAGGTCTCAAACCTGTTGTTGAGTCAGGGGTCTCTGCCTCATACATGGGAAGAATTTTCATGGTAAAATAAGTGGATGTGAACAATTTGTTTCAATGGGCCATGAAGGCAGTGGAAGCAGGTGCTGTGGAGCACTTAGAGCTTAGTTAAACATTAAAGACACCAAAGCCATCTACTACATCCTGAGATCTAATTATCTTGATTTGTTTTGCTACTGGACTTCAAAAATTCTAAGAATGAATTAAACCAGTGACTTTGCTCAGTTTTTTCTCACTTATATCTAACTTATGCATGAATCAAAAGACATCACCATTTTACCATTTTTACTTACCTCAGAATTTTGTGGTTATAGGCAAGTGATAAAATAGCAGGTATGGATACACTGAGAGCTATACTCACAACCCAGCACACAGGGGGCTCTCTTCATAGAGTTGTATTGCATTGTACTAAAGCAGTAGAATTTAACAGCCTTTTAAAAGAACTGCATTGCTCACCACCTAGGATGAGGAAGAGGCTAAAAAAAGTACCCTTAAAGTTATATCTGTACTCTTAGCTTAACCCTGGCCTGCTGACTATGGTAGAGAGAGCCCCTCTCTTGCAGAGGAATTATAAAAATGTATGAAAAATTTTGTGAAGATAATTTCAGTCACTATTGGTACATGGAATTTGTGCATGCTTATAGACAACATGAAATACAGTAGACCCAAAAGACAAACAGCACTTGTTATAAGAGAACTTATTGGGTACATCCAAATGACAGCCTTGAATTTAAAAAAAAAAAAAAAAAGGCTGACAAATGAAGGTTAACTTACTGAAGTTATAGCTGGATGCAAGTTTTTCTGGAGTAGCTTTTCTGGAGTGGAGGAGCACTATAAAGATGGTGTATGTTTCAAATCTAATCTCATCATCAAGCCTTTATGCTTCTCCAAAGAAGTGAATAACAGGCTCATGAAAAATGCAACTACCACTGGTAAGAAGCCACCATCCTCAGTGTGTATGTTCCCACTGTAAAGAACCCTATAAAGTCAGAAGTTTTATGAGGACCTGGAGATCCTCATCATCAGTGTGTGAAAGAGGACAGGCTTGTACTTTGGGAATTTAAATGCCAGCATAGGAACAGACTACCAGACTTGACAGGGAGTCATTAGAAGGAATGGAATTGGAAATAGCAATAGCAACAGTCATTTTCTATTGAAGACTTGTGCATTTCATGATCTTCTCATCACCAACACTGTTTAGCATTTACCTAAATTCAGTAAAACTTCATGAACATCTTCTTGCATTGGAATTTGTAAGAAGAGATAGACTATAAGAGTGTGAAGGTGATGCTTAGCACAGAGTGCTGATCCCATCTTAGATTTATCCTTCTTAAGTAAATATCCTCATTCAACAAAAGCAGCAGCTCCAAAGCAAGATGACTACCAGAAGACTGGTAAGATGGTAAGAAATTAGAGGGCTTCTCCATGCATGAATACTTTCTTGCTAACTTGGTTACTTGCTAAGTTGCCTACATGTTATTGTCAACAATGGAGTAGGAAAAAAGTGGGCGATTTTCAGAGATTTGGTGTATAGTACTACAATTTACACATCTCGGCCAGAACATTCAACAAATAAGATTAGTTTAATGGAAATGATGGGAAAATTCAGAAGCTGTTAAATGAAAACCGAATACTCCACAAGATCGGTTAGTTCATCTGTCACTGAGAAGGTAACATTTAACTCCATCAAAAGTAAAATGCAGGCAAAGCTTAGAGAGATGCAGGATTTTTGGTTCAATAAAAAGGTAGATGAAATTGAGTTTCATGATGATATGACAATCCAAAATACATTATGTTGTCGTGAAGGTTGTTTACGTGCAAATAATTGTGCATTCAGTGCAGCCTCTGAGGTTGAGATGCAATAGAATATGGATCTATGCCCCTTGTGCTGCATCAGCCAGCACCACACCATCCATATATGGAACTATTGGTTACACTAAATGGGTAAATATTAAATCCACAGATGAGTTCAGTTGCTTTGGTCTTATATTTTCCAAGGATGTCCACAGAGATGATGAGGTTGATGCACATATGCCAGAGCTAGCTCAGTATTTGGGAGGCTCCAGAGTAAAGTATGGAAAGAAAATGTATTAGACTGCTTACCAAAATGAAAATCTATAAGCTGTGTGCTGATTCCTTATTGAATGCCTATGAAACCTGGGCAGTCTGCTAGTACCACTTCAGAAAACTGAATTGGTTCAATTTGAATTGTCTTAGTAAGGTTCTGAAAATCACTTGGTAAGATTAAGGAACTGAATAGTGAGATCCTTTGTTGAGTTGAATCTGCTGCAGAGAGCGCAGCTCTAAAGGACTATGTTGTTCTAATGTAAAACTTAACTTTGTCTAAAAGACTATTTTATGAGAGCTTATAGGATGTATGCACTCATGCATGCGCACACGCACACACACGAGAAGAAACATTCAAGGTCTTTTTAAAGAACTTAGGAATTTGATTGCATAATATGGGAGACAATGGCACTGCTCAGCATAGTGTGCTTACATCAAAGAAAGCTCTGTGCTCTATGAGCAAAGCAGAAATGCAGTACCTCAGAAGAATTGTGAGATGCACAAATTTAGAAACATCTCCATGCCACAATATTTATACAGACTATTTATGCCCAATCTGTGGTAGAGCTGTTAGAGCTTGTGTTAAGCTGATCAGCTAGGCAGACACACTTGACCTTGACATAATGATATTATTTCAGTCATTTTTAAGCATGAAGAATAACAACAAACCAATTAAATATTTTCCAGTTGTGTTTTAACCAGGTTTCTGCTTCACTCTGGAGTATTTTATATCTCTGATGTAGGTTCTGTTTTTCTTCCATTTTAATAAGAAAATGAAGCTGAGTGTGGTTGTTACCTGCCCAGGATTAGACAGCTAGTGTGTTAGTTTAATATAGGTAGTGTTGGGGTTGAGAGAGTGGGGATTAGTAATTGTAGTCATCCAGAAAGGTTCTCCGATAGATTTGTGAGAAGGGGAATTATAGGAGGTATGAGGAGAGAAAAAAATAAAATAACTTCTTTGCCTAGTGAGATAAGGATCTATTAGGGAAGAATAAAAGGATTACCATGCTACAGGGAAGACCCAGTTGAAATTAGATAACATGAATTTGTCTTGGATTCATTAACTAACATCTGTGTGTAACATCCTCTACTTATGTTCAGCCACATGTGAGGAGTAAAAGAGGTGGAGAGCAAAAATATGCTAGAGCTAAGGTTGGTAAATGATAAATATCAAAAAGACATGTTTTCAAGATATTCTAGAGAAGAGGACAGCATGGACTTGAATTGATTAACTGTGAAGTTCAGTTTGGGAAGGGAGAAGAAAATTATAGTCAAGACACAGGGAAATGGTCTGAGAAAGTGCTAAAGAGTACCTTAATTAGACGTGAGTTTGAAGATCTAAAGCAGTGGAGTCTGTAGAGGAAGCTCGTTAACACCATCCAGCCCCATCCCCCTCAAAAACAGACCAATTGTTTCTCTTGTCAATTTGTTTTCTTCGATTCCTGTTCTGACAAAATGAATGAAAAATTTAAAAGGGCTCTAACCATTGACAGCTTCTGTATGGAGAGAGAGCAGCTCTTCAAATGAGACTAAAAAGCAGATTGTCCCCAGAGGAATCCCCTAAGGGGGATATAAGCTGCTCCTCAATACAAAAGAATCTGATAGAGGAAATCAAAAAGGCTCTCACAAGAGAGCTAGAAGAGAAATGGGAAAAGGAAAGGAAAGCTTGGCAAGAGAGCCTGGAGAAGTCATCCAGAGTGGATAAAGAGATCAAATCATTGAGAAACAAAATTAGTGAATTGGAAAAGGTAAACAACTCCAAGGAAAACAGGATTAGTGAGCTGGATAAAGAAAACAGCTCTCTAAAATATAAAATGGATAAAATGGAAATTCCATAGAAGAAAAAAACTCACTTAAAAACACAATTGGACAATTACAAAAAGCTATAAAAAGAGTGAAGAAAATATATCATTGAAAATTAGACTCGAACAAGTAGAAATGAATGACTCAAGGAGAAACCAAAAAGTAGTCAAGCAAAACCAGAGAAATGAAACAATTGAAAAGAATGTCAAGTACCTTATTAGAAAGACAACAGACCTGGAAAACAGATTCAGGAAAGACAATTTGAGAATAATCAGACTCCCTGAAAAATGTGAGGGAAAAAAGAGCCTGGACACTATTTTCGAGGAAATTATCAAAGAGAACTGCCCAGATGTTTTGGAAACAGAAGGTAAAATAGACATTGAAAAAATTCATCAATCACCTACTGAAAGAGATCCTAAAATCAAAACGCCAAGAAATATACTGGCCAAATTCAAGAACCATCAGTCAAAGAAAAAAATACTGGAAACTGCTAGAAAAAAAAGCAATTCAGTTATGGAGGAGCCACAATAAGGATAACCCAGAATCTAGCAGCGTCCACATTAAAAGAATGAAGGGCCTGGAATATGACATTCCGAAAGGCTGAGGAACTTGGTATGCAGCCAAGAATAACTTACCCAGCAAAAATGAGCATTATTTTCCAGGGAAGAAGATGGACATTTAACGAAATAAATTAATTCCATCTATTCTTGATGAAAAAACCAGACCTACAGAAAATGTTTGATCTTCAACTACAGAACTCAAGAGATTTCTAAAAATGTAAAAAGAAATCTTGAGAACTATATTTCTGCCATAAAGATATGTAAAGAACACATGTATAATTTGTCCTAGAAACTAGAGGTGGAAAGGAAATTATATCATAAAAAAGAGTAAAGTGGTGGTACTATATCTCATGAAGAGGGAAAGGTAACCTGTTATATCTGAGAGAAAGAAAGGAGGGGGATGAACATAGTGTGTATCAATAGACATATTTGATTTATGGTGAAACTTCTTCCACTTCATTGAAAAGTGGGTGGGAAAGGAGCAAGCTAAGGGGAAGGGAATACAGAAATTGTGAGGAAAAGGGGTAAAATAAGGGGAGGAACTTTAAGTTGGGGGAGGGATACTAAAAAGGGAGGGCTGTGAAAAGCAAATCACAAATCAAACCACAAAATAAATAAGAAAGAAGGCAAAGAGGTAAATAGAATACTAGGAAAGTTTGATATGATAGATCTTTGGCGAAACCTAAATGGAGACAGAAAGGAGTACACTTTCTTCTCAGCAGTTCATGGAACCTATACAAAAATTGATCATATACTAGGACATAAAAACCTCAAAGTCAAATCCAGTAAGGCAGAAATAGTAAATGCATCCTTTTCAGACCACAATGCAATGAAAATTACATTCAATAAAAAGCCAGGGGAAAATAGACCAAAAAATAATTGGAAGCTAAATATTGTTATACTAAATAATGATTGGGTAACAGCAAATCATAGACATAATTAATAACTTCACTCAAGAAAATGACAATAATGAGATATCATATCAAAATGTGTGGGATACAACCAAAGCAGTAATAAGGGGAAGTTTTATATCTCTAGAAGCCTACTTGCATAAAATAGAGAAAGAGAAGGTCAGTGAATTGGGCTTAACACTAAAATTGCTAGAAAAGGAACAAATTAAAAACCCCCAGACAAACACAAAACTTGAAATTCAAAAAATAAAAGGTGAGATTAATAAAATTGAAAGTAAAAAAACTATTGAATTAATTAATAAAACTAAGAGTTGGTTCTATGAAAAAAACCAACAAAATAGACAAACCCTTAGTAAACCTGATTTAAAAAAAGGAAAGAGGAAAAACAAATTGTTAGTCTTGAAAATGAAAAGGGAGAACTCACCACTAAGGAAGAGGAAATTAGAACAATAGTTAGGAGGTACTTTGCTCAACTTTATGCCAATAAATTCGATAACTTAAATGAAATGGAAAAATACCTTCAAAAATATAGCTTGCCCAGATTAACAGAGGAAGAAATAAGTAGTCTAAATAGTCCCTTCTCAAAAAAAGAAATAAAACAAGCTATTAACCAACTCCCTAAGAAAAAATCCCCAGGACCAGATGGATTTACATGTGAATTCTACCAAACATTTAAACAACAACTAACTCCAATGCTATATAAACTATTTGAAAAAATAGGGATTGAAGGAGTCCTACCAAATTCCTTTTATGACACAGACATGGTACTGATACCTAAACCAGGTAGATTGAAAACTGAGAAAGAAAACCAATCTTAATGAATATTGATGCTAAAATCTTAAATAAGATATTAACAAAAAGACTTCAGAAAATCATCCTCAGGATAATACACTATGACCAAGTGGGATTTATACCAGGAATGCAGGGCTGGTTTAATATTAGGAAAACTATTAGCATAATCATCTATATCAATAACCAAATTAACAAAAACCATAAGACCATCTCAATAGATGCAGAAAAAGCATTTGATAAAATCCAACATCCATTCCTACTAAAAACATTTGAGAGTATAGGAATAAATGGACTATTCCTTAAAATAATAAGGAGCATATATTTAAAACCTTCAGTAAACATCATATGTAATGGCGATAAACTGGAACCTTTCCCTGTAAGATCAGGAGTGAAACAAGGTTGCCCACTATCACCATTACTATTCAATATAGTACTAGAAACTCTAGCCTCGGCAATAAGAGCCGAGAAAGAGATTAAAGGAATTAGAGTAGGAAATGTGGAAATCAAAGTATCATTCTTTGCAGATGATATGATGTTATACTTAGAGAACCCCAAAGACTCTGCTAAAAAGCTATTAGAAATAATTCAGAACTTTAGCAAAGTTGTAGGATACAAAATAAATCCACATAAATCCTCAGCATTTTTATACATTACCAACACAATCCAACAGCAAGAGATACAAAGAGAAATTCCATTCAAAATAACGGTCAATAGCATAAAATATTTGGGAATATATCTACCAAAGGAAAGTTAGGAATTATATGAGCAAAATTATGAAACACTTGCCACAAAAATAAAGTCAGATTTAAATAATTGGAAAGACATTGAGTGCTCTTGGATAGGCCGAGCGAATATAATTAAGATGACAATACTCCCTAAACTAATCTATTTATTTAGTGCTATACCAATCAGACTCCTAAGAAACTATTTTAATGACCTAGAAAAAATAACAATAGAATTCATATGGAACAACAAAATGTCGAGAATTTCAAGGGAAGTAATGAAAATAAATGAAGGTGGTCTAGCTGTACCTGATCTAGAATTATATTATAAAACAACAGTCACCAAAACCATTTGGTATTGGCTAAGAAATAGACTAGTTGATCAGTGGAATAGGTTAGGTTCACAGGGCAAGATAGTGAATAAAAATAGCAATCTAGTGTTTGACAAACCAAAGATCCCAAATTTTGGGATAAGAATTCATTATTTGACAAAAACTGCTGGGAAAACTGGAAATTAGTATGGCAGAAACTCGGCATGGACCCACATTTACCACCACATACTAAGATAAGATCAAAATGGGTCCAAGATTTAGGCATAAAGAACAAGATCATAAATAAATTGGAGGATTATAGGATAGTTTACCTCTCAGACTTGTGGAGGAGGAAGGAGTTTTTGTCCAAAGGAGAACTAGAGACCATTATTGATCACAAAATAGAACATTTTGATTACATCAAATTAAGAAGTTTCTGCACAAACAAAACTAATGCAAACAAGATTAGAAGGTAAGTAACAAATTAGGAAAACATTTTTACAGTTAAAGGTTCTGATAAAGGCCTCATCTCCAAAATATACAGAGAATTGACTTTAATTTATAAGAAATCAAGCCATTCTCCAATTGATAAATGATCAAAGGATATGAACTTACAATTCTCAGATGATGATATTGAAATTATATCCACTCATATGAAAGAGTGTTCCAAATCACTACTGATCAGAGAAATGCAAATTAAGATAACTCTGAGATACCACTACATACCTGTCAGATTGGCTAAGATGACAGGAACAAATAACGATGAATGTTGGAGGGGCTGTGGGAAAACTGGGATATTGATGCATTGTTGGTGGAGTTGTGAAAGAATCCGGCCATTCTGGAGAGCAATTTGGAACTATGCCCAAAAAGTTATCAAACTGTGCATACCCTTTGACCCAGCCGTACTACTACTGGGCTTATATCCCAAGGAAAGACTAAAGAAAGGAAAGGGCCCTGTATGTGCCAAAATGTTTGTGGCAGCCCTTTTTGTAGTGGCCAGAAACTGGAAAATGAACGGATGTCCATCAATTGGAGAATGGTTGGGTAAATTATGGTATATGAATGTTATGGAATATTATTGTCTTGTAAGAAATGACCAGCAGGAATACAAAGAGACTTGGAGAAACTTACATGAACTGATGCTGAGTGAAACAAGCAGAACTAGGGGATCATTATACACTTCAACAACAATACTGTACGAGGATGTATTCTGATGGAAGTGGATATCTTCAACATAGAGAAGAGCTAATCAAATTCCAATTGGTCAATGATGGACAGAATCAGCTGCACTCAGAAAAGGAACACTGGGAAATGAGTGTAAACTGTGAGCATTTTTTTGTTGTTATTGTTTTTCTTCCCAGATTATTTTTACCTTGCGAATACAATTCTTCCTTTGCAACAACAACAACAAAATTTGGTTCTGCACATATATATTGTATCTAGGATATACTATAACATATTTAATATGTATGGGAATGCCTGACATCTAGGGGAGGGGGTGGAGGGAAGGAGGGGAAAAATTCGGAACAGAAGGGAGTACAAGGGATTATCTATGCATATGTACTATTAAAAAAATGTTTAAAAAAGATTAAATGCAGTGTATAGCAAGAAAGGGAGTGATAGATGATTATTGATCAAATGGAGCAATATCAAAAATTATGAACTCAATAGGGAATTCCGGTTGTAGTTAATGATAAGATCCCGGTTATGAATATCCTCATTGGAAAAGATGGAAGAATTGGGGGATTAGAAAGTTTTAGTAGAGCATTGACATGAATGCCCCCTATTAAAATGGCCCTGAGACGCACTTGACAAGCCTGAATTCCTCAAATTCCATTCTGCATGTCTTACTGGATTCTCCTATCCACTCAGTTTCTGTGAGTGTGTGTGTGTGTGTTTGTACTTTGTATATTATTAAAATGTACTCCTTATTCTGATTTCTTTAATGTGATCTCCCTTTACCGTACTCAGTCTGCCTGTGAGTGTGTGTGTGTCTTATTATGTACTTAATTATTCATTGTATCCTTAGTTTTAAATTTTGATTTATTTATTAATATGTTACTCATTGAGCTGAGATCATACTTTTGCCTTTATTGTATCCCCTGATTTGAAAATATCTGACATATAGTAACTATTTAATAAGTGACTTGATTCCGAAGTTGCAGTCAACTTCTTGTATGTTAGAGTGAGAAGCATTGTGTACTTGCTGAACATTGTTTATGTCATTCCAGCTCTTTGGGCCTCAGATAATTATTATAAAATGAGGGAGAAACAACATGATATGATAGCCAGAAAGCTGGTCTCAAATTCCACTTCTGACACATACTGGCTATTTGACCCCAGGCAAGTTACTTCATTTCTCTTTGCTCTAGGCCATTTCCACAGCCTCTAACTTAAAGAAAATCTACCAACCTGCATTAGTAGACAGAATGTCCTCTCCTGATTTGTCTATACCAATGAAATCACAGGTACAGTCCCTATCCGCAGCTGGTAAAATGAAAATAAATGATATCATTACCATTTTCCTCCCACACAGGATTGTGGTGCATAAAGCATTGTATAAATTTGTGTTGTTATTCTTTAATGTAAGCATGTGTTTTGTGCATTTAGGATGAAAAAGAATACATTATAGACTTTTTCTTATTATTTTAATCAAAAATCTTATTTAGCTATATTAGGCAATATATGATTTAGCTAATCTGAGAGTTAATTTTTAAGTTGTATCTTCATTAAAGTCTGATATTTTCTCTTTGTGTGAGAAAAAGAGAAGACTTTATCTAGAATTCTCCAACTAAATTATTGAATTCTTTTTGGGAGAATGGGAGGAAACGATTAAATACTTACATCACTTTTAAATACTAGTAAGTAATTATCTGGTACTGCTTTTCACATTAAACCATACTTGTTTTCTAATTTTGTTTTTTCAGTTTCCATAGCAAGACGTGTACAAGATCCGTTAGCTGAGCTAGTGAAAATTGAGCCGAAGCACATTGGAGTTGGAATGTATCAGGTAAAGCAATATGGAGCTTTTAATATAAGAGTAATTTAGGAAATCTATCAGTCTTTCAAATTATACCACACCGAAAATATGCAAATTAAGGGTCACAAAGTTCCTATTTTCAAAGATTGTTATGGAATTAATAAATATTTATAAGTTGTCATAGGAAGATTTCTCTCCTTTATTCTTTGTTTTACAAGGGTTATGATTGAAACAGAATTGACTGCAGTGAGATTTATAGTCTATTAAAAACATTAGATCAGACTAGTAACTTGATATGCAGATCCTTCTTTTCACATCATTATAGTGGTTGTAGGGAAAAGGAGAAAGTTAGCTCTTATATAAACGAGCATGAATTATTGATCTTTTGGGAAGATATTGTTAACATAATACACTAGCCTCTTTTTCTTGTGTTTCAATGATTTACATAAATGATATTGATATAGTTATTTGTTTTGTCATTAGACTTTGTGGTGGAAAAACATTTATTTTTCCAGTTTTGTAGTTACATTCACAAGTTAGTACAAATGAGCTAAACTACTTAGCATGGTGCTTAGCACATAGTAGGTTCTGTATAAATAGTTCTTGTTGTTGTTATATTTACAAAGTGAATTTACCCTGATGGACAGACAATCATCATAAGCTTTAACTTGTCTCCTACATTCACATCTTTCTTCTCTTTGAAGTGAACTTAAGGCATCTTTAGATGTAGACTGAGATGGTATTTATCACCTAATTCATAGGAGATTTTTGTAGTAATTATGAATTTCATTTTAGGCTTATGATATGTCATATAATTGAAATTTTAGATCTAGGAGTTCTTTAGCTATCATTTAGTAACTCTCTTCCCCTACCTCCTTGTTTCACATGTGAGAATATTGAAGCTTGGCTAACAGTGGCAGAGCCAAAAATTAAAACCCAGATTTCCTGCCTTCTGGTTTGGTTTTCTACCATAAGAAGATAAAATCCCATGACAATGAATAACATTACAACAAAAGTCTATTACTAAAACATATCCAAAGTCTCAGCTAAGAGACTTTCAACTTATATTTGGCATGATGAAATTCCAGGATAATAAAAAGGTTTGACTAGAATTCATTATAATGAGTCTTGGCTTGTAATTTCTTTGAGCACAAATTAGGCAATAATTAATTGTTAATGAGATGAGTAATTGTGGATAAACAGTGCTGAAAAAGAGATGAAATCTTTGAAAGAAAGGATATTAAGTACTTAGAGGAAATAGTAGAGACCATAAAATTACTTTCAGTACCATATGAAATAATTTTTGGTTTAACAATAGCTAAAATTCAAAAGGCATAAAATTCCTATAACATTGCAGGTGTTGATTTTAAAAACACATGGTTCTCAGTATTTATGGAGAGGGAGGTGGTAGAGATCATCAGATATTATATCCCCTGGTGACCTAAAAGGACTTCTTTACTAGACCATGGTTTGATGAGACTTCCCAAAAAATACTTTGAGACAAGAATAAGATGATACATTATTGGCTATACAGTGGCCTGTGGGAAGATGACTATTTTGTGCTGAGAACTCCAATCTTGTTTTTAAGTTATCAGTATTCCATAGGTGAGTTAGGTTAATTTGATATTCCTCCTATTTGTTTTGGCCATTTCTCCATTTGCTAACTTTGAGTGTTGAGGATGAGCAAGATAAGACAAAGAGAAAAGCTTTGGTTCAGTCCTTATTCTAGCCTCTTAAAAACATTTAGTAAAAATAGAAGTGCAAGAGTAAATTTTATTAAAATGAATTTTTAAGGATTCCTTTTGGAGATTCCTAATGGCTTTGCTATAACTACACCTTTTTCCCCTAATTTTTTTTTTAAATAAATTATTGAATTGTTTCTCAGAATGATTTTCTCTGATGAATTTAGTGGAATTTGAAATGTGCAGATTTATTTTTCTATAGAAACAGTACTTTGAAAAGAAAAAAAGTTTTTAATCATGTGAAGACAATAATGTTAAACTGTTTCATGTGTCATATGTGTGAGTTATGACATGTTTGATAGTAAAGATAGTAAAGAAAATTACTTCTAAATGGTTGCTTACTGATTGAATTCAAACTCTTCTTTCTTTTTCTGCATGATTTATCATTACTGGGACGGGATGATACTGTCCTATTGTGATAGTCATCTAAGAACCTTATTTGGAAACCCCATGTTTCATCCTGAAGCAATCATTTTTTAATTTTAAAAATCCAATTATTTGTCCCATTTTACTTTTTGAATTTTAAAAAGTAAAATGGGACAAATAATTAGGATTTTTAAGAAACCAAAGACTATATGTCCAACTTTATTTTACAGATGATTAAACTGAGACTTAGAGAAACAAGTTGAAGCGATTTTTTTCCTAGGTCCCTAAATAGTAAGGGACGGTAGCATGTTTAAAACCAGGATCTTTGAGTGCAGAATCAGTATTCTTCCCCTTGAATCTTACAGGTATACCAATTTTTATGCCAAGTACTGTCTTGTATTATTATTCACAAAATGAGCAGGCCAAAATATTTGAGACTTTGTCTGCCTTTTGATTTTTTTCTAACTTAATACACATAGAATGATTAGCAAATTCTTATTTGTTACTATGAAATATATGTGTAAAAGTCCAAATTCTCTATAAATTCAAAAATATTTTCTTTTATTTATGAAAGTGAAATTAAGATAGTTTATTTCAAAGAAGCAAAAGCCTATAATTTTGATGACTGCAACATAAACTGAACTTTTAATTTTTTCTTCTTAAAAATTAGGATCTTTTATTCATTTAGATAATTATTATTTTCTTGTTGTTGAAAATGCTGTTGAGTTGTAATTTTACTCTGTGATAAAGCTGCTATAAAGTAGACATGACTTGAAAATTTTTTTATTTTTCAATTCCTTACCTATAATACTGAATTATTAACGCTAAAAGATCTAATTTCCATTTTGTCTTTGTTCTGTTAATGTTGCACACATTGCTGACCTTGGATAATGAAACTAGATAATCAATTTTAGTTCCTATTCAAGTTCACTTTCCATTTTTGTTGCATCAGCACAAAGTCATGGTATTTAAATTACCAAAAGTTTAAGGACTCTTTTGGTAATGCTATTTAAGATGAGTAAGATGGTTCTTTGAAATCAATTGTAATGATTTCATGAATTACATAACTGCATAATGTGTTTTCAAAATCTCATTTTCTGAACCATGAGTTTTTTTTCCAAGCTAAATTTGTCCTTTAAAGCTGTTTTTAATTTTAGAATTACCATTTTCTACAGAAGTTTATTTTCATAGAAGTTATGTATATTTTACAATGTAGTCCAGTAGGTCAGTATCTTAAAAGAATACTGATTGTGCCATCAATCCTAATCATTCTATTAGGTGGTTCTGCTGAACCCTTTTTGAAAAATGCATTTTGTTGGTGAGCTTGCTTGAATTTTAAGAAGTTTCTTTTAAGGCAAAATTCAACAATCAAAATAAAAAGAATAAAATGCAGATATTATTGTAGTCATTTCTAGGAGAACTAAGGGAAAAACAATTTTTGGATTAGTCAGTTATTTACCTTTATTTACAGTGATGGGTCGGGTGCATCAAGCATTTGTGGTATTATAGAGAATAAAATTGTTGTAATAATAGTTATTTAATGTGCTTGGCATCTGGTTAGTTACCTTTAACATTTAAAATAAGCCTGTCTTTAGATTGTTTTTTGACTAAATTCTGGCACTATAGTGACATGTTTGATTTTGAGATACATATGATTGGTAATAATATTGATATAGTTATGGTATAGTTGTGAAGGCTCACAATTATTACTTGTTGGCTCTGAACACATCAATTAAAATCTGTGAATTTCAGTTTTCTTCTAGTGTGGAATGCTTACATTGTATATAAGCCATACAATGGCATATAAATGAGCCATTTTAAATTAGTATTACAGCTGTTTATTTATTGTCTTTTTTAAACTTTCTACAAATAAGTAATTCATTCCTTCCTTTGGCAAATACCTGATATAAAATTAGATAGCTTTTATGGTATATTTAATGTGGGAGTTTGGAGGCAGTTTTTTTAAAAATCAAATCTGGTCATTTTTTTCCTCTGTATCTTTTTAAATGTTATTTCTACTTTAATAGAATTTTTGTTTCTTCCATTTCTTCAAACCTTGAGTTCCATTTACACAACCACCTCTATCACTAATCAGTGAACATCTTTTTTTTTTTTTTTAGTTTCTTTTATGGTTGGCTTTGGAATCTCTGATGGGACTTGACTTGTTTTTTTTTTTTTTTTTTTTTTTTTTCCAGTTTTGAAAGTTGACATTTGAAAAAAAAAATACCATCAATGTGGTATTATAGTTCTGATATGAATGGTGAACAGTTTAGTTCAATAAAATCTCTCAAAAATAACAGTGCTATTATCTCTCAACCATTCTTACAAAATACTTTTTTTTGTTCCTTCCATTCAATTTTTAAAATTGTAATTAACATTTTTGTATTTGAAATCTCAGAAGCCTAGTTTTTCTTATATAAAAGTTGCCATATTCCAAACATGAAATAAATCCCAAATCTTGTGAGTGATTGTTTTTCTTCTGTGGAGTTTCCCTTGCTTTTATATATAATAATAAAGTACGGGTATTACTTATAATCTAGTGCTGGTAAACAAATTCAAAGTTAGAGATGAAGAAGGGAAAAAATAATCCAACATTGAAGAGAATATGAAATAGAGGAAAGGATTTGAGCATCTAGAAGCACTTACCCATGTGCCTGTCCTGAATTTGGCATCAAGATGGGGGTGAGTCAAGAAGTTGTTTGTTCATCCATTTCAGTCATGTTCAACTCTTTGTGATCCCATTTGGAGTTTTCTTCTCAAAGATACCATAGTAATTTTATTTCTTTCTCCAGGTCATTTTATAGATGAGGAAACTGAGGCAGAATGGATTGTAACCTGCCCAGAGTCACACAACTAGACTTGAATTCAAGTCTGCCTAATACTGTATCTACTTGTAGCATCTAGTCACCAACTTGAAAATGAAGATGATAATGGCACTAACTTTCAAGGATTATTGTGAGAATCAAATGAAATGATTTTTAAAGTGCTTTACAAATCTTAAAGCACTACTTAAATGCCCATTATTAGCATAGTCCCACAGCTTCATGAGTCATTCAAAGAACTTTGTTCCTACAAAAGTTCTGAAATATTTCTAATAATTTCTAAGTTCCTTAATATTTACCAGTAAAGTTGTTGGAATATGAACCTTTTTGCCTGGTTATTATTTGTTAAAATAGTTTAATGAGCAGATTTTGTTTTACAATCTGATGGTTTTACATATATTTTTTATTCAGTAGCTGATCCAAGGGCAAGTGACTAAACTTTGAATTTCTTTTCTTTATCCAAATAAAAGGAGAGTAATGGAAACTGCTTCACAAGGATACTTCAAATTAAAATTTGACAACTCATATAAAGTACTTTTAAAATTTTAAATTGTTATATAGAGAATAGTAATAATGGTTTATTGTTTATTAAATATTGTGTACAAAGAAACATACAAAGTTAGATGTAAAATAGTACCTCTCCTTGAGGAACTTATAAATTAACAACTTATATTCACATAGGTATACACAACATAAATAGGAATATATAAATTTTGGGGGGGGAATAAATTCTGGAAGAAACAGGATAGATATCATGTAAAAGATTAGAGTTCAGTGATGAAGGATGCTATGAATTCTTTCAGACTCAGAGATAAGTAAGGTATATGTTATAGGGAGTGGGGAAAGCCATTGCAAAGGCACAGAAAGAAAAGATGCAAATGATATGCAGGAAGCAGTACAATGAGTTTACCTAGACTGAGGACAATACAGTATAACAAGAGTAAAAGGGCAGTCTGGGAGATAGTATGTAAAAGGCTTGAAGCAGAGGAATTTATGTATTTTATCCTAGGTACCTAGTTACTGGAGTTTATTAGATAGAGGAGTGATACAGACATTGACACGAGCTTAAGGAAAAATCATTTTAGCAGATGTATCAGGATATATTAGAAAGGAGAGAGTTTAACATTATTATAATCAATGTTTATTGTTTTCTTGGCTCTGCTTATTTCATTTTACATCACTTCATATGATTCTTCCCATACTTTTTCTACATTCATATTTGTTTTTCCCTATAGTATGTTAATATTCCATTACTCTTCTATATCTAAGCCCTAATCCATGGGTATTTAGTTTATTTTTAATTCTTTTATACCACAACAAGTTCTTTAGCATCATTTTTTTAAAAAGTGTTTTGTTTTCAAAACATATGCAAGGATAATTTTTCAACATTGACCCTTGAAAAACCTTTTGTTCCAATTTTCCCCCCTTCCTTATTCCCTCCCTTAGATGGCATGTAATCCAATATATGTTAAACATGGTAAAAATAGGTGTTAAATCCAATATATGCATAAATATTTGTACAATTATCTTAGCATCCTTTTTTAAAGACATTTTTATTGTATTTATAATAATGTAAAAGTGATTCTTACAAATTTTCAATTTAAAGACATTTTTTCTATTGAAAATTTGTAAGACTCACTTTTCCATTATTACAAATACTTACAATAAAAAAGAAAAAATCAGCTTTTTGAAAAAGAGACATTTCCTTGATTTGTCATTATACATTTTAAGCAAAAGAATATGATATTTAAATATGAAGGTCATTCTCCAAGTATCTACCCAGAATATTTATGGACTCACTTCATCAAAATAAAATCATTAAAAATATGAAATTATATCCCAAGATGAATGGACTGGTATATATTAGTCATTTATATTGAATGTATTAATCAGTGTTCTAGGAATACTGTTTACTAAGAGTTCATAAAAATCCATCACCTAACTGGCCACAGAGTGATGAATTTTCCTCTCACAGGAACTCATAAAGACAACTAAGGTATAGAAGACTTGTGCTTTATGCCTTCAGAGAGATTATTCCCAGCAACATAGTCATGATGCTTTAAAATACTGAAATTTGCTTGGAATGGGCTAACAAAATTTTATCATGCAATTATAGAATGAATTGATTCAGAATAAGCCTAGAATTGTAGAATGGGTAAAAAAAGCTATGTCCACTATGCCCAAATAGGAAGATCTCAAGTGATTTTGAAGGTGGTCAATAAATAGTGTCACCACGAAGGAACTGATTGAAATAGTGTATGGGTATCCTGATCTGAAGAGGATCATCAGTCAAACTAAATCTAGGGAACTTTAGGTAAAACTTAGGGTAGAAAGAGTAATGTGTTATCCAACCTCATATTGTTTTTTTTTTTTTAATCTACCTGTAAGCACTTGATCCTTATATATTCTTATATTTGAATTTTTTTTTCCTTTTTCTCTTGGCTCTCTATTGTCTACTCTCATGTGTATGTTATTTAAGAGTTAATCATCTTAAGCCAAAACTCAAAAATATTCATAACTACAATCTTAAGTGAATAAAATTAAGTGAATTTTTAAAAATGGCATGATAGTAGATTACATTTTTGTAATGTAAGATGTGAAGTAAATCAAGCACTAATCACCATTTCCTTCCAAAAACTGACACTTCCTTCTTAAAATCTTTGTTAGTACTAGGCTTGGATATTATTTAGCCATATCAGATTTGTCTTACTACTCTCATAACACAGCAAGATCAGATTATATCAAGTTGGCTACAATATGTTTTTAGAATAGTGTTTTCAGTAGCTTAATTGGGTACTCTGTTGCTCAGGATTGCACTGAAGGGACATGGGAATTAGGGAGTATTATAGAGTATATTGTTGTTTATACCCTTGGAATTGCAACCAGATAAACATTCAAGCTGTGGCTTTTCTAAGATCACTGTTCCTCATGTAAGAAAGCAAACAAATATTGAAATTACACTGGAATTTTGTTATTGCACCTGGATGAATAGGTATATTAGGCCAGATTTCTGCTTCCATGTCTTCTGGTATCTTTCTTGTCCCCTGTATCCAAAGCAGGGGATTTGGAAAAGGGGTTTATTGGGATTAGACTGTGACTTGTCAGTTCTCATTCATGTGTCTTTATAAAGCTTTCTGTTTTCATACTTTTTATGTTGCCAAGCCTGTTACGTGATTTTAAGATAGATAGTTCAGAAATGTCTGATCTGTGAAGGCTAAAGCCTTAAACATTGTAAGAACATGAAAGTTCTCCAGAGAGACCCTTTATATAAATCAGAACTAAAAATGATATTTGATTCTTTATAGTCCTCATCCCACCTTATTCAATTATTGCTTTGCAGAGAATTCTTTCCATATTATTATAATTGCTTTTACATGTATTTTATTTCCTTGTTTTTACTAAATTTTATGGTCCTTGAGATCCAGTGTTTTTGCTACTTTTTACCTTTGTATCACTTGCTCTGAACTTTATACTTGATAAACATTGAGTTTATTAAAATTATGTCTTATGACAATCTCTTTCTTATGAATGAACAAGTAGAAAGAATGGTTTAAAACAGTGTAGAAGGAGAAGTCATTTGCTGACTGTCAATTCCTGTCATCTCAACATTCTTTGATCTTTTGCACAGTAATTTGAATTTTGGTAGGTTCTATTTAGTTGGTTGGAATGTTTGAAATAAAAAATTGGAGTAGAGAGAAATGGCAGACATAGATCAAACATGATCAGAAGTAGCTTGCTAATCTTGTCTGTTCCCCACTTGAAATTCCAGCTCTGCTGGTGTGAAAGTTTCTCTTCATTTATTTCTTCATCTAATGGGTGTCTTGTTTCCAATAGTGAAGCTAAACTGAAACAGAAATGGTAGCCCCTAAACCACACATGAAGTTTGCTATAAGCTGCTTTAGAAAACTTAGAAAACTATACCTGCTTGTTTGTTTGTGTGCGTGTGTGTGTGTGTGTTATCATTATATCAACATGTAAAAATCGGATAAGAACCACATTTTTTTCACATTTTTTAATCCACTTCAGGTTGCTCTTAGGAGTATTGTAGTCTGTATTTGGCCTTCAACTGCATGTTGAGAAACTTAAGGGGAGTTTGGTCTGAGACATGTTTAAGATCTCTAGGATATATAGTTTGTTATTTCTAATAGAATATTGGTGGAACTTGGGGGGAGGGTTAGATATATAGTCTCAGAGATGATCATTTGAACCCATACATCCTGACCAGCTGAGATAGTATAGAAGATGGAGACAGAAGATTTGTCAGACATGTAAGAAAAGAACCAAGAAAGAACAGTGACACAAAAACTTATTTAGAGATTAATGTGATTGTTATGTCAGGGTCTCTCTGTTGATATGAAGTTGCATATATAGTGATACTTTTCCCACTTTTCAATTCCTGGGAATTAAAATATTTGTCATTTGAAGGTGAGCCATCATTTTTCCTTAAATTTTCTCAGGTTCACAAACATAATAAATAAAAGGGGAAAGAAATAGTATTTATATAATCTTTTTTATGGGCTAGCCATTGTGTTAGACATTTTACACATGATATTTCATTTGATCCTCACAATAACACTAGATAGATGTTCATTTTTATTTGGGGAAACTGATGAAAACAGAGATTAAATGATTTAAGGATTAAATGACTTAAGGACACAGCTAGTAGATGTCTGAAGTCAGATTGAAATTCACATCTGATTCTAGACTTACCCAAAGAACACAGAGAAGGTTTTCAAATCGATACCCAACGAAAACCAAGAGATACTTTTCAATGAGCCATATCTCCGAGTCCTATGTAGTTTTCCTGGCTTAGAGTACTTAATGCTTTAGGTTGGACTCCCACCCAAAAGCATAGCTGGGATTAGTTCTTCTCTAACTATATGCTCTGTCAAGACTACTTGTGCATGGCTCTTTTGTTGGCATTTCTCTATTTGCTGCTCTGTAACTGTGTCCCTTGGATCCTCTTTGTGTTATTACAATTCTCCTCCAATCTGTTGTTCTAAATCTGATGTTTGTTTCTAATCTTTCTCAGCTATGGTCCCTTTTGCAGTTTAGCCTTTCTTCATTGATTGGTACTTGTTATTTTTCTTTCTAAAGCAACACTGTTGCCTTGATGGTTGATCCTAGGTTTTGTCTCCTGCACAACCACACATCCCCTAAACCCCAATACTGAAAAGCTTCTTCTTTTGCTGTATAAGCTACCAGCTCTTCCTTCTTAAAGTTGGGTGTTAACCTCTCAAGTTATTTATAATCTAAATGAACCTCTACCCATAACAGCTGTAGGAAAATTCTCTCTCCACTCTCTCTCCCTCTCAGATCACCTTATGACCAAAGCAAGTTTTCTTTTAAGGTCCAGCTTTCTGCTTGGGGAGAGTAATGAATGAGTGAGAGTCCTGGCTTTTCTCATTTTCATTTGGTGAGTTAAATAGGGTGAGCAGGTATGGGTGAGATTTGTATCAGATGTCTATTATGTTGTATTTTTCAACAAACCTACATATCTTCCAAGATTCTTTATTCCTACTAGGAGCACCATCCTCCAATTGACTCAGAATTTCACAAACTTTATATAATCTTTCATTCTTCACATTCCCTCAGTCCATACCTACATATGAATCAGTTGCCAAATCTTGTTATTTTTACCTCTGTATCTCCCTGAATTGTTCCCTTTTCTCTAATTAGTTCAGATCTTCATCATCTATGCTAGG
The DNA here is from genome assembly GCF_048593235.1 of Sminthopsis crassicaudata. Classification (NCBI taxonomy): domain Eukaryota; kingdom Metazoa; phylum Chordata; class Mammalia; order Dasyuromorphia; family Dasyuridae; genus Sminthopsis; species Sminthopsis crassicaudata. The sequence continues at coordinate 87,908,344 of NC_133618.1, read as the reverse complement.
GTAATATTAGTTGGTCTTCCTGCCTCAGGAATCTTTATCTTTACCCAATTCTAACGTGATTTTCCTAAAGTAGACAGCTGACCAGTTCACTTCCCTATTCAGTAAATTCCAGTGGTCTCCTAGTCACTCTTGGCTCAAGTATTATTTCACCTTTATTTCATCCTTTTAAAATTTTTTATTTCTTTGTAAGTTTTATAATGTTCATAATTATTAACACAGAAGTAAATGTACATAATTTATAAATAGGTGGGTTCATACATTAAGGGTGCATGCTCAAAATTTTTTTCCTCATAAGAATATACAAAGTTTGGAGAACATACCAACTATCACGGAGAGAGGGTCACAATGTTTTGACTCATTCACTCCTCCAATTCAGATTTCTCACAACTTTTTGAAATTTGTTTTTAAAAGCCCATTTTTTCTGGTCTTACCTTCCATGTAAAAATTTCCTCAGGTGTCTTTAGAAACTCCCTGGACATAAAAATGGAACCTTGTTTTCCAGTTTGGATGACTGTGAGAGCAGCTCCTTTTTTGTCCTTCTCTGTAGTACATAGTATTCTTTATTCCATATGGTTAACCATGGATTTTATATATATCTTTGCATTCCTGGAGATTTAGAGAAGGAATTCCTTATAGGAAAGGTATTTTTTCTATCTAATTCTGTTTGATTACTTACTATCCATAAGATTTAATTTGTCAATCCATTCAGAAACATTTTGTCTATGTGAATTTTAGGTTTTTCTGATGTAGAGGTTCTTGCCCTGTGATGTGATCTTTTAAAAATTATGTCAATCAAATTTTTTTCTTTTTTAATCATATGTTTTTTATGCATTTAAAAAAGGAGTCCATAGGCTTTAGCAGCCTGCCATAAGGTTCATGACATAAAAAAATAATAAGAACCCCTGCTCAAACCCCATCTTCAATTTTCAGATGAGATTGTAAACTGTCTTATTATTCAATGGGTGGTTTGTTTTTTTAAATAATCTAGATCAAGGCAACCACACTTTTTTTCATGCTAGAATTAATAAAAGGTTATATTTTGCTTTAAGTGGGATATTTCTTTAACTTATATATTAGACTTTCATTTCATTATTTATTTGGCATTAATTGGACCAGAGGGTATGAGTAGAGTTAGCTTTTTTGGAAGGGAACTTGCAAAGACTTTTTAAGACATGATGTTCAACTGAGTGTTGTTAAATCTCAGAGGTGTGATTATGTCATAACAGCTATAACCTTTGGGCTTGCTTTATTGCTTTTATTAAAACAAATCTGTATAGTGGTGGTATGTAGATTTTCTCGATGAAGGAAATGAGGTGCTTAATTTATTATGTGAACAGCACTTTCAACTAACCACAGCCTGATTTACTGAGACCCAGTGGGACCCCATGGTTCTAAGAAAATGACTGGTTTCTTATTTGTGGACCTCAGATTTCAACACCAGAGCATTCAGTTTGTCTACAGAATGGTTGATGCTTTTTAAAAGTGAATGATCTTTATATCTTTTTTCATAGCATTTCTTTACTTCATCATGAGCAATCAATAAATATTAAATTACAGTGATCAATCTGTACCAAATTATTAATGAAAAAAAAAGAAAAAGATGCATATTTTAGGGGAAAAAGGAAATATTTGTAATTTTCTTAGCTAGTCTATCTATACTAGCTGAAAAAAAAAAGACTTTAAAAATAAAGGTCTATCAGAGAAAGCATAAAGTTTGTTTATATTGATGCCCTCTGTGCTTGCTGCATAATTTCTGAAATGTCAGACATGTATTTCAATACTTTCTTCTTTGTCAGGTTACATTTAAAAGTAGAGCATATCAATATGGTGGAAATGAAATCCTATACATATGAGTTTCTGAAAAATATATTACTAGAGTGGAGATGGGATGCCAGAATCATGTGATACCATAAAATTAAGTATAATATATGGGGAAAATTTAGAAATGGTCCATCTGGCCAAACTTATAGAGTACAAAGCACTTGTTGTATACTTGCAAACAGCAATTGGAAAGGCCAAGAAAAGGTTGTTTGTTCTGGAGTTGTGCCATATCCAGCATCATCTTTGGTGATGTGAACCTGCTTAGAGAAGAAGGAATGAAAAATAGGGATTCAGTCCAGTAGGATATTTTAAGGTCTCTGCATTCTCCAGGCACTAATACCAGTCATTTACCATAAAATAACCAGGAGATTACAAAGATAGTTAATTGAAATTCCATGTTCCCAGTACCTGCTGCACACTTAGGTCATGGTAAAATTTGGATTTTGGTAGGTTCTGGAATTTAACTTCTCTTTTGAAGTAATATTTTATTTCAGTCAAGTAACTAACTAAGCAGCAGACATGTTGATGCCAGTAACTATGTTAGATGCTAAGAATAAAGATTTTTATAATGAAAACAATTCCTATTCCTTTACATTCTGTCAAGGAGACAACATGTACAGATAGAAGTATATGCAAAGTAAATAAAGATAATTAGGAATAAAAAGAGATTAAGAATCAAAAAATCTTTATCAAATCAAAAAAGAAAAAGAGATTAAGAGTCAAAATTGTCTATTGAAATCAAGTAACTTAACCATCTATATTATATTCCATTCACAGAGACTATGTATTTGTGCAATTTCGAAGGAGTTGAACTTTTATGGGGATTGAACTAGATCTTCATATAATTAGGTGAATATCTTAAGGTTGTTCTTAAGCATTATGACCTTCAACTGATGACCATTTAGAAGACCCTTTTCCCTTATTTTAATAAGGGAGGAAAAGCATGGCATGGTGGGACTTAGACTCAGGAAAATCCGGATTCACACTCCCACCTCTGATGCTTACTTAGATATATAATCATGAAGAAGTTACTTAACTTCTGCCAGTGCTAGTTTTCTTAATTATACCTATTGGTAAACACACATACCTCATAAGGTTGTACTAAGGCTCAGACAAACCAGAGATAGAGACATAGAAACTTCTGAGGAAGAAATTAGATCCAACAGCCAGAGGATAAAAGGTTGTATCTTCATTAAATGAGGTCATTTCTATCATCTCAATTCTTCCAGTGAATTAAGAACGTTTGTGTAGGGAAAGAAGGAGAACCTGAAAGTTTTGAAACAGGAAAAAAAAATCAGAAATTCCTGATTCTCATGTATGAAAGCAATTCTAGGAGTTGAATGAGTAGTTAATAATGGCTGACCCAAATAAACAATTTGGCTTGAGGAGTCCTGTGTGCTACTTAAAAGAGACAGAGTTTATTCTTCATTTGATAATTAGACTTCTTGATAAGCTAGTGAGTCTTGTTTTCAGTTCATGTAGAAAAGTGGGTCTGGAGCCACCATATGACTTCTTGACTTCTTGAGGGAAAACAATGAAGATTCCTATAAGGCATAGCAAACTTAAAATTTAGAAGAGGAATTTTGGGGAACCAAATAGGGAAAAATCATCAATGATCACATTAAATTAAGGGAGAGATTGAAAAATGGGCAAGTACAGCATTGTGAACTGTATCAGTCAACACATACTTTGGTTAAATTGGTGTAATCTTAAAGTGCCCACATACGACAGTCCTTCATATTAGCAAATTATTGACCCTTAAAATATTCATTTCTTTTTGTCTTTTGGCTGTGCCAGGTCATCTTTAGTTTTTTTTGACTGACTGGTTTTGCTTGTGTTTTAGAATATATACATTAAAAACCTCATTCCCATCTTTCTACCACTCTTATCAGCCACTAAGAGTTTTTCTCATTCAGTAATAATTCACTGCCTTGACCAAAGATTTCAATATTTACAAATTTTGTCTTTATAATTTTTTGTTTTTATAATTTTCCTCCTGATTTTGCTCACTTTACTTTTGCTTTGCTTTACTTTTTACTTCACTTTACTTTTTACTTTACTTGTCTCTCTGAAACCATGGCTCTTACATCACAGTAGTTATTAAGGAGTGAGGTGGCATTGTGGATTGAGCATAGGCCTAGAATCAGAAAGACCTTCACTATCTCTGTGACCTGCAAGTAAGTTGAATCTTTGTTTGCCTTATTCTACTGGAAAAGGAAATGACAAGGCACTTCAGGATCTTTGCCAAGAAAACCCCAAATGGGGTCAACAAGATTGGACTTGACTTAAAACAACAACCAAAGCATTCTTTATATGCACATTTATATGCCATACTCTGCAGCCTTTTCCTAGTAAATGGACAAACACTTAATTTTTTTTGCCACTACAAAAAGAGCTGCTATAAATGTTTGTATTTATGGGTCCTTTTCCTCTTTGATTTCTTTAATAATAAAAGCTTAAAAAGTTTGCCATCAGTGACTCAATTGAATGCTACTCTCACTAGGCAATAGAAATTCAGCCAAACCTCAGAAATATTGATTGCTCTTAGAATAGGCTTTTTATTCCTCTGACAATTAGGAAGCCTTGTCCAGGCCTTTAGTCCCCAGACCAACCAAGTCCCAAGTTCTGTCTCTTTACTCTTTTAAAGGGAAACTAGACCAATTTAGGAGAAACAGATACTATTCCTATCATATACATTGTCTAGAATTCCTTTGGAATTCTACATATTTTTTCACTTCTTAAGGCTCAATTATATTATATTACATTCATATGCCATAATTTATTCAGCTATTCCTCAGTTGATGGTTAGTGTTTTTCCCATTTCCTTTTCTGTTACAGAGTTATGCTGAATATTTTGATATTTTGGGCCCTTCTTGTCTTTGACCTCCTTGTCAGTTTACATGTCTGGCACTATATTAAGTGCCAGAGATACAAAGAAAGACAAGGTTGCTTTTAACACACATTCTTTTTTTAAATTAGAAAAAAAAATTTCTCTCTCTCTCTCTTTTTTTTTTTTTAGCATTCATTTTTATTTTGAGATCCAAATTCTCTCCTTCCTTTTAGTCTCTCCCCTGCCCACGGAGTAGGCAAGCAATCTGATATCCATTATATATGTGAAGTCATGTAAAGCATTTTTCCATATGAGCTATGTTGCTGGAAAACTAAAATTAAAAAAATATATATTCTTCATTCAGCACTTGGAGTTCATCAATAATAACATACATTCAAATGGGTAGACAACATGTAAATAACTGAGTATTCACAACATATTTATAAGGTAGAAAATAATGTAAAAGAAGAAAAATTGACAAATATTATGGTGAGTTATTAAAAACAATTTAAATTTTTTTTCCCAATTCCAAAACTCATTTCCAGAACATTTTAACTAAATGTTAGCATGAAAGTATGGCATCTCTCTAGCCCCCATTCTTTTTTTTTTTTTTTTTTTTTTGTATTTGTATCCCTTATACTTAGCATAGTGCCGGTCCAATTAGGCTCCTAATTAATGTTTATTGACTATTTCTGCCTTAACTCTTCTTAATTCCCTTACCAAAGGTCTCTCTTTTCACTACAAAAATGTTTCTGTAAAGTTTGAAACTACATGTTAAGATGCTATAGCCCTCTCAAATATGTTTTGTTTGATTATGGTATTAAAATGAATTTTCTTTCAGTGGGTACATACTTACTCGTGAAAGGAAGATGGCTTGCCAGTTTAGTGTGAAATAGAGGGCATGGTTTTTGTTTTCATAAATTTTTTTTAAATTTGAATTTTATTTTTCATTCTAAGCAAAGCATATCTTATAAAGCAAACATTTGCATAAACAAAATGGAATGTACATTAAACTGTTTCTATTATGTATAGCTTGCTTTTTTTAAAGTAGCTTTTTTCATTGGTGCTTTCTGTTTCTTACATTACTGCAATATCTTATGTATCCCTTCCTGAGAGCCATCCTATGACAAAATAGTGTTTTCTTTTTGTTACTTTCTTTAAAGAGAAAAAAAAAAAAACGCACTTGATCAGTACCTTGAGAAAGTCTCAAAACATGTATAGTGTTTAATACCTGTGAACTTTGCTCCTCCATGAGAGAGTCTTCTCCTCTCTTTCATTTTACTTCTGATTTTGGGGGGTGTCTGTTTTTTGTTTGTTTGTTTTTGGCGGCTTTTCTTATGTAACTCTCTCAACAGTTAATATGGATCTTTCTATGCTTCTCTATATTCACATATTATTTCTTACAGTACTGTAGCATTCTATTATACCATGTAGTAGAGTTTAACTATTTCCCAAGTGATAGGTATCTTCTTTGTTTTAAATTTTTAAATATTTTGGAGTTTATGAATATTTTATTCTTATTAGTGTTTTCCTTTGGTTTTTAAGCCCAGAAAGACATTTCTGGTTTTAAAAAATAGAGACATTTTAGTTATTTTATTTGAATGATTCCAAATTGTAAAATTTTTATTTTCTTCTATCTTTAAATTTTTTAGACATATTTTCTCCCTTCTCTGTTGTAAATTCAACAGAATTTGTTGCTTTGTTGCTTTGATCTTTTTTGGTTGTTTTCCTCTCATTCTGATTCATTCTTCTTCCTTTAGGGTTTTATTATTTTCTCTCTTCTGCTTTTATCTAATTATATATTTCTGCTTCCTTTTCCTTTTCAGTCTTGTAGATTCCACCATCTTTCCTTCCCTTTAATTAATACTGTTCATTAGATTTTTAAATTTTCATTTTTTATTTCCCTTTACAAATACATTTTTTTCACTCATCATTATACATCTTCTCTTTCTCTATATTCTAGACCTTTATTCTCTGATTAATGACTCCTACAATCATCTGTTCTCTCATTTTTCTCAGTATTATTTATGCCATCAAAGCTTTGAAAGTATCCTCTAGTTTCCAACCTCTGGCAATTTCTGCCACTGACATATATATAGATTCCCCTTTTCTATTGTGTGCTTCACTCTCATAATGATACCAATAATTGACAGTGTCAGAAAAGACAATGCCCCATAGTTGTGGAGGCCCCCCCTCCATTTATACCCTCTCTTGATCTTTCCCTCTCTACTTTTCCACTATTTGCCTAGAAGTCTCCTCCCACTTCTCCAGGTACCATTTCCCCCAAGGGGTTCCAATTCTCTCACTGGACTAGAATATTCTTCGGACATCAAAACTTATAGACCTCATCCAGTGTAAAATCTTTATCTCCCTTCCCCCTTAAAAGCATTCAATGAAACCCTCTTCTGTTAGGGTCTTATTCACCCCATCATTTTGAGTAAGATCCCAACACTCCCACCTCCAAAGTAAGTCCCCTTCCTTCTTTCTCCTTTATCCTTTTCTACTTCCCCACCCATTCCCATATAGGTTTTTTTTTTTTCTCTCCTTAAGTCAAAGAAGTTACCTTTCCTTTATTCCTAGCCCTTGATTTGACCCCAGTGAATTATTCATTCTTATTTAACCTCCTGTTCCCTATCTTACCCTCACTCCTTTCTTTGTACCTTCTCATATTGTAATGTAGTCTCATAAAATAATTATTTACTTGTAGGTTGAATGTAACCAAGTTCTATTTATAATTCTCCCTTATACTTCACTGGTTTCTCCTAGTTTTCCTCCATCCCCCTTGACTTCTGTATACATATAGAAAGAAATCTCTTACTGGTCTTTCTGTTGTCACTCTATTGTTATCACTGTTATCTTCTTTCTGGTTTTCTTTCTAAAAATAGTTTTTAACTTTTTTTTGTTATTGAATATCCATCTTTTGTCATATTTGTTAAGACCAGATGTTTAGGATAGGTCATCCTAGGTCACAACCTAAACTTCTGTGCTCTTTCTCTCAAACCTTGTTTTTTAATTGAATTGTTAAATTTAACCACTTTGAATTTTAGAATTTGTAGCCTTAGAATTCTTTCTGAAGGGGTGGATATACAATAGTCCTTGAGATCTGTATATTTTGCTTGTGTAGTGAGCATAGTTTTTTTGTTTTGTTTTGTTTTTTTGGCTTTTCTCCTAGATTGTTTTTTCACTTCTGTGTTTTTGGGAATTTGCATTTCCACTTTATTATTTTCTATTGCTTCTTTGGTAAGGCTGCTTGCCATTGTAGATTCAATTTTGTTTTTTTTTCTAGTTTCATTATTTTTGTTATGCAGGACATAAATCCTTTCATGAGTCCTTTTTTGCTTCTAAACCACTCAAGAACATTATTATGGTTTTATGTTCTCAACTTCTGTAATGTTCTTTGTCTCATCAAGTGTTGGATCATTTTTGCAACACTTATTCATAGATGCTTAAACTACTTTACTAGATTTGGAGGCCATATTTATTTCTGTGATTATGGTTTTTCTTATTGACTAATCTGTTTATATTCAAGGTCTTTGAGATTTCTTCTTCCTAGAATATTCCTGGAATCTTTTTGTTTTTGTTTTATTTTTTTATCCCTTAATTCTGACTCCCCTTTCTTAAGGCTGAATCCCAAAGTATCTGTCTCCTCCTATAATAAGCAATTGACAGATTCTAACCTAGTTTTCTGTCCCAGATAACTTCTTGGTGGTTAAAACTGTTTCTAACTGGTTGCTATAGTTTTCTCTCAGGCTTGGTGAAGTGCTACACAGTTCCCCACAAATGCATTAGCCTGCCCGGTCAATCTGTTAAACTCCCTATGTTCCTTAATTTTTGCCTCTGTACCTATAGTTCAGAACTGCCAGCGGCTCAGAACTTGGCAGCATTGGCAGGCTTTTGCTCCTGAAGAGTTGTGAGGAAGCTGGTTGTTGAAGCAAGAGATTTCCATGGATCTTTAAAGTGCTGAGAAGAGAGAACAAGATGGGTGATATGAAGGAGAAGCACTATCTTATTAGGATGAACCTCATTTGAAAGATAACAACATCCATAATATCTGCCCTAGCAACAAAATGATACAGTGAATATTATTGGCCTGGAGTTAAGAAAACCTGAATTCATATTTGTCCTCTTTGACATATTTTGTGACCATGGACATATCAGTTTCAGTGGTCTAGGAGATTCTTTAAAAGTTTCAAATTACTTAGTAGTTGCTGGTCTATATCAATAGGAAGTTTTCCCCACAGGAGTTTGCTATACCAATAAGCCACAATCCAGTTTAAAAAATAAAATAAAATAAAATAAATGCCTTTCCATCAGAATAAGATAACAGAAGATATGAAAATATTTTGGTAGTTAAATTGTTTTTAAATACCAAATAGTTAATTAGTGTTATATGCCAAATATTTAGGTAGTGAAAAGTATTTCATATGGCCTAAGGGTTATCTAAAACAGTAGTGTCATTCATATAGAAAGACCTCATTTTGGGAGTCTATTTTTTCCTTTGATTACAAATGTTTTGTTTATTCCTATGACTTGGATTCAGCAAATTTGAAATAGCATGTACTTTCTACTTATACACATACTTCCCCTGTTAGAATGTTAGTTGCTAAGACAGTAGGGATTGTTTCATTTGTTGATTTTCCATTCTTACTCCCCAGCTCAGTGCCTGGGAATGGTGTATGTGCTTAGAAAGTATTTGTTGATTATTGTGTTACCTTCTCAACTCTGACACTGTATATATATCCTTGAGCAGATCATTTAACATTTCCAATCTCTCCCTAAGGTAGTCTTAATTATAATAATAATTGCACTATCTACATTGCAGGTTTGTTTGAAAAGTGCTTTTTTTATATACTTTGAAGAGCTGTGTAAATGTAATCTACTACTCTTTCACAACATTGATTATTTAAGATTATCAACTAACTATAAAATTTTGAGTTAGGGGAAACTTTCAAGATCACTTTGTCCATTCAGGCAGGTTCAAACTTGAATTCTCCAAAAGTGAGAAAGGAAGGGTGTGTAGAGCAAAATTTCAAAACAAAGAATAATGTTGGTGGTGGTGTAATGAAATCCAGGAATGAGGAAACAGAGGCTCCTTATAAATATTACGGGGAGAGACTATGTAGCATCTTGTTTGAAAGTATACTACTCCTTGGGCCAGCTAGGTGGTGCACCAGCCCTGAAGTCAGGAGGACCTGAGTTCAAATTTAATCTCAGCCACTTAACACTTCTTAGCTGTGTGACCCTGGGAAGTCACTTAACCCCAACTGTCTCGGAAGGAAGGAAGGAAGGAAGGAAGGAAGGAAGGAAGGAAGGAAGGAAGGAAGGAAGGAAGGAAGGAAGGAAGGAAGGAAGGAAGGAAGGAAGGAAGGAAGGAAGGAAGGAAGGAAGGAAGGAAGGAAGGAAGGAAGGAAGGAAGGAAGGAAGGAAGGAGGGAGGGAGGGAGGGAGGGAGGGAGGGAGGGAGGGAGGGAGGGAAGGAAGGAAGGAAGGAAGGAAGGAAGGAAGGGAGGGAGAAGTATACTTTTCCCTTTCTAAGATAATTGTTATCTGCACAAGTATTGATTTTCAGCCATCACATCTTAACAGCATTTCACCTTATATTTATAAGGATATGATTTTTGTTCATTTCTAGTTATTAAATATTTTGAAGATGATTATGGACAGGAGAATTTAAGGAGATTTAAGAAACTGTCATGTTTTGGGGTGGTATGATCTAGTTATGGGTTGTCAATAAGAAACAGCTGTTTGTTTGTTGACAGCCTGTCTCTTCTCTCCTTATAATCAAGCTGTTTTTCATCATATAATTACTTACTAGTTCTGTGTTTTGGAGGTTTGTTGTGGATTTACATTTGGTTGTAGAATGGATGCCAAAATACCATAGTTTTGATATAAAAATTAGTGATTTCCCTCTAGTCATTCTATTGAAATCTGAATGTGGGGAGTAATATAAGAAAAATGCCTAAAGAAGATTTCTGAAAAGTGCATTTTAAAAACCAATATATTTAAAGGGAGGTATTGTATTTTGTGTGTTCCTGTTTTCTTAGATTTTGCCATGTATTTGAAGGGGTTAGGAAGAATACAGGCAGCGGGATGGGACAGACAGAATAATTCTTGTACTATATTATCTGACTCTTAACAATATTGGGGGGAGGTAAGCTATTTGTCCTTGGATCTTTCCATCAATGTAGTTGAGCAGTATTGATGCAAATAGCAATATAGATTCAATTTTGATTTAAACCAATTTTTTTCCTTACAAAATACCAATCTGATGTGGAAGCTAAGAGTGAAAGAGAATAAAATTTAATTAAAAAGTTATTTGTGGGCCAAAGATAGTATTTCTTCTTTATTCAGTGACGTAAATAGTTGAACAAAGACTGAAAGTCATTTTTACTTTAAACTAATGTCCTTCCAATTTCTAATACAGAGTAGTCCTTTTTAAAGACAGAGTTCATTTCATCTTGAATTATGCTAAGTTCAGGCCCATTTTAAAAGAAGGGCCATCCTGTGTTTAAGAAAAAAAAAAAAAGCAAGAAAGGTAAATTTACTGTTTTTAAAAGAGTTTCATACTTCAAAATAGAGATTTTCTTCAGCCATGGTTAAAGACATTGATCCGAGAATAGGAAAGTTTCTTCTAGATGAGTTGGAGTCATTTAAATAAACTTATTGTATGATGTCATTTCAAAAATTCCATTGTAAAGACTAGAGTGTCATTTATTTTTATTTTTATATAATCCCAAATAACCAATATATTTCAATTTCTGTGTTCAATAAAACTTATCATGTAATTTAGATACTTATTTATCTTTCTTCCTTACCTCAAAGATATTTATTATTTTTCTTTTTTATTGTTTTAAAATATGTGGTAACATAACAGAAGAGTGAATACTTAACTTATGATTTTTTGATTCCTTTTTACAAGATGGTTAATAATTAGGATCATTATTAATATAATCTTCTTTTCCCTTATTCATTGTGAAATTATGAGACACGGATTTTATTCCCAACTTTCACATGAACTTTTTTTTTTTTTTTTTTTTTTTTTAATGTACTGTTATTTGGATATTTTGCCTCATTTTTAAGTAGCATGTAGAAGTAGCTTTTATCTTAGGTCAGGATCATTTATTCACTGTATTATTGAGACTGGCATTGATTTACTCTCCAAAGCTGATGCATGTTTAATTTGGGGAACAGTAACTATGTAGAGCTAAAATTGAGGCTAGACATTATATCAGATTGTTTACTGTCTTAGGAAGGGCAGAAGTAAGGGAGAGAGGGAGAAAAAAATCGAAACTCAAAATCTTACAAAAGGGAATATTGAAAACTATTTTTACATGGAAAAATGTGAATCCTGTTGTGAAAAAAATTAAAGTTAGACATAGTCAGAATTCTTAGATAATGTTGCACATTCCATATTGCTATTGTAGCTCCTTTGTTATATATTTTCAGGACAAGATTTCTTTTACTTTAAAACATAAATCATAACCTTTGAATATGTAAACTATATATAAACTTAAAACATATAAACATTATATTTCAAACAATTTAAGCGCATAGGAAATGATGAAATATTAAGAAGCTTATTTTATACATGCAGTTGTATACTCTTACATAGTACTCTTATGTTACTCAAAATCTGTTGTAATCTTAATAATACTGAAATTTGGCCAAATGACTTGTAGATGATTCATTTTGAAAGCACTTTATTTCTTGGGTGCTCTGAAATAAGATAGCTTTAAGTTTAAAGGACTCAGATCAATCATATCTTAAATATTAATAGATTAATATTATGATCTCCAATTTCTCTCAAAAGAAACTTAGGTTGCTAATATTAAGAAGAATATAACATTAATCTATACAGGTTTGTTTTTTCTCTCTATCTCCAATACTCACTTTTCTGTGTGTGCAAGTTTGTGTGTCTCTTATTCTTCCAAAGAGGATAATAAATGGCAAGTTTTTTTTTCTTATGTGTTACTTTTATTTGGCTAATATTTTCTTTAAAAGAGTCCATATAAAATAATTATTAGAAACATTAATATCTATTACCTTTACTTTTGGATCAGCTTTATGATTATATACTTTTTATATGTCAGTCATTGTCTAAGATTTCATTTTTGTTCTGCGTTCCATTACATACCATGAATTATATGAAATTAATTTAATCGCTACCACAAACAGAAATTAAATGTGCCCTAATCCAGAGTTACGTTGTTTGCTTTTACAACTGTAAGTCATAAGTAATTAATTTTCCTTGGAAAATTAATTCATTTACCATTTCCAGTAGCATCATATATTGACACAGGGTTATAGATAGTTAAAACATTTTTTTCAAAGTGCTAGGCTCAACTTTGGAAGACCTTAAATCAAAACAATTTAAAAGTTACTTAATTATATATAATTTGATGTTATTTAAAATAAATGTTGTCTTTATTGCTGTCATCCAGGTGACTCTCAAATTATATTCAAACTTTACAAAATATCAAGTAGTCTGTGTGTACTCATAAGCTACTTAAGTGGGGGATGGGAGCTGCTAGATTTTCTTTCTACAGTATTTTTTCTTGGATTTACTTTGAGGAAGGTCAGGCACTCCCTTTTCACCAAGGGAGCAGGTAGTAGTCTTGTCTCCATTTTACTTGATGGAAAAACAAGGTTTAGAAAAGTTTGCCTGAAGTTCTCTCTCTATGAACAAGAGAGCTGACTTGCTGACTCTGGGTGCTTATTTTAAACTACTGTGGTTTGGGACTGACTTAACAGAAAGGGGTCTGCCAAGAAGGGAGAAAGGATTCAGATCGATCAACAGAGCTCAACCTTAACTCAAGTAAAGGTACCATCAGGTACAATAACTATCTTTAAAGTACATCTTTATATGCTTTTAATTTCCATTTGTCCTTGCTGCTTTTTTCAAAAGTTTCTTTACTGTAATTTGGTTCCTTTTCATTTTAGTAATCTCTATTTACTTGTTTCTCAGAAAGGTGAGGAGCATAGAAACTGAAATAGGCCAAAAATCTTTTAGAGTAAGTTGATGTTTCTTCCTTTTGTATTTTAGGAACTCAGAAAATATTAGTGAACCAAATTCAGCTTTCTTTTGCATTTATCAGGAGATTATTACCAAGGAGAGCTTTTTCCTCCTTATTCATAGAACTCTATAAAACATATAGTGTTTATTTATATTTGCATATGCCTTTAAGGTAAAATTCTAATGGTAGCAGTGTTAAGTTTGAACAACCAGGGCTTTTTCTGTAAATGTGCCGTTATGGGTTGATAGCTAAATGTTGAATAAATTTATTTGGAAGGTTGAGGTCAATTTGTTACTATATGTGTCTTTAAGCAGGAAAATAAATATCTTTAATTACAGTGTAAAAGTGCAGTTAGGCTTAGGTAATTTTTTTGGCCTCAAAACTATATCTATTTTGTTGTTTTTGCTGCTATCATGCCCAGTTTTCCTATTCTAGCCTTATAACATTCAGCAGCATCAGGGCAGTTTGTGTAAAAGAAAATTTTACAGTATCTTCTCATATTATAAAGAGATGCCAAGGTTCTTCCATCCTTGTGTTTGGAGCGACATACTTTCATACATAGGCTCCAGTCTCTAGAGATGGAAAATAATTAATATGATAGTGATTACTGTCATTATCAAAACACATTGGGAAAAGTCACCATCATATAATATACCTACTTGAGGTTTTTTGGTTTAATCTGTTCCTGGTTTTGATATTAGTAGACATGGTTTCCACTGTCTCTGCCACTTAATGTGTGATATTGGATAAGTCATTTAGCTTCCTGGGGCCTCAATTAGGGAACTAATTTGTAAAATGAGATCAATGGACCTAATGGTTTCTAAGGTCCTTTAATACATCTTTAAATCTATAATTCTACATTAAAAGACTTTAAAAAACTATTAATGTTCTGACTCTCAATACATCCAGAGAAGAATTTATTCCTATTAGGATGTCCTTAAATTTTTTTGTCTGTATTTATATACAGGGAAGCTAATTTTATTTTTATATAGAAATTTATCAAGAACAAGTTATGTTGAAGTTTTTATTGCTTTGGGATAGAAAAGTTAGTAGTAATACCTTCCATTTATAAAACATTTTAGTTTAGACTTGAAGACTTATTTTGAGGCACAATTATTATTTCAACATATTTGATTTTTGAATTATAAGGATCTTAACTTAATGCTTATTTATTACAACTTTTAAGTTACACATACTATCTTCATGGGAAAACTGATTTCTATTTTGAAACTAGAGATAGATTTTTGTCTGTTTATATGCAAAGAGAAGGTGATTTGTGGAGTGTAGAAAGGGGGATGATTAAACTTACAATAACTTAGTTATTATTTACTTGGTGTGCTGACAGGTGTACCTTCATGAAAGTTTCAGTTCATACTGAACAATTCACATAAGTACAAATTGAAGTGACTGAAATGGAAAAGATTTTTGTGCACTTGTCTTCAAAAGCAAAAAGGTTTTATTTCCCTCTTTATTCCTACTGCTATTCTTTTTCTTCTTATTTTGAAATGGGGTTGTTTCAAGTAGAAATTTAAGTGCTTTATTTTGTGAGATAATGTACTGTCTGTGAAGCCCAAAGCCATAGATTTAGTTGAGATTGAATGTAGTGTTTGTTTATATATTTGTGCCATGTTTGCACAGAAGTATATATGAATGGCATTGAGTATTTAGAAAGAAAATATTCTAAAATAAATCTAAAATCAGAAGCTTTCTTGAACTTATCCCAGTCATATTTATTTGTCTGTTTCCAAGTACATATACATAATCAGAAATATAAAGCAAAATCAAGTTTTTTGAACCTTCTTCTTTCATGTTAAAGGTTAAGGATAGAGATATCTTAAATATTGTATTCATTAGAATCTAGTGGATATAAATTCAAATACATTTTATTTTTTCATAATAGATGTTTGAGGAAAATGTGTAGAATCATAGATTTAGAATTCAAAGGAACCTTAGGGATCATCTGTTGTAACTTCTTAATTTACACATGAGGAAACTGATATCCAGAGAATTTAGGCAATTTATTCAAAGTCATACAGGTAGAATTGGTAGGGCCTAAATTTGAACTTAGGTCATCTCATACTAAATCCAAATCTCTTTCTATTGAATCATGCTATAATTTTTTGTAAATGAACTATCTTCTTTAAACATGTAATGTCCTTTTGACATGTAATTATGCTGTATTCTGTGTATTCAATTATCAGTATGTATTCTCCTTTACCTTACTAAATCTAGTCTTTTATGTTTAAAGTCATAATCATTGAATAGAAGTTACAAAATTGTGCTTTTATTTAAACCTCATTATTTAAGAAGACCAATGTATTTTAAGAACAAAGAGACAAAATGACCACAACTTTTATAGGATATCATGATTACTCTTCTCTCTAGAGAGCCATCTTAAACGAATCAGTCATCTGAAAGTCTGAGAGTCTAAATCTTATTCCTTCTACAAGGATGAACTGGCTTTGGTTGCACTTTAAGATCTCTTAGAAACTTTAACAATTTTCTATTAAAGCTGATAACAAAATATCTGCATTTGGAAGTACATATATTACTCAGTGCTCCTTCATCTTGATACCTTTCTGATATATGCTGTTTTTATGGTTTAGATAGCTATATTTAATTTTCTGTTTGTCAGAAGTCTCTCTATACTGTTATTGTACTTTCTTGGTGTACTATCATTTTATAATTCCTTAGCTGAAATTTCATATTTATGAGTCTTCAAAAAAGTGACTCATGGGTTGGAAAAATCTAATTGTCTCCCTCATTAGATTGTAATCTCATTGAGAGCAGGAATTATCTTTTGCACCTTTTTTGGTATCTCATAGAGTTTACCTGGCATATAGTAGTCACTTAATAAATAAATGTTTGTTGATTGATTGGTATGCATGTTACTCAGGATTGAAAGCAGACCTAGAATCCAGGTAAATTGGTAAATCTTGAATTTATACCTTTATTGTTTGCTTCTAGTCTCCCAAATTAACCTGCAGGCTATTTGACAGCAGGAATTTTTTTTTCTCCTTTTTTTGTGTATTCTTAATGTTTAGCATAGTGCCTAGCATATAATAAGTGCATAATGTTGATTGGAACTACATAAATATTGTTTCTCATGTTTTTGAAAATTTGGTCATGTTTCATCAAAAGCTGAATTTTTCAAAATTTTTTATGTGCCGTACATATTTGTTTTTTATCTTAAAAAAAATAAATCAAGAAAATAAAGCTCTTTAAAGCTGATAAAAGCTTTGCCATATTTGTATGTGTCTCATATTTACTTTTTTTTTTTTTTCTTCTTGGTATAATCGAAAAGTTTCAAATCTAGAAATGTGCTTGTGGATAAAGGGACTGCCAAGATGAAGCTAATTTTGAAATAATCCTATGAGTTATAGTTATAATTTGATTAAATTTAACTTAATAAATGCTTGTATAAATGCACAAGAGGAAGAAAATGTATAAGAAATATGGAAGAAATACAGACAGTGCCTGCTATAATACTCTGAAGGGGCCACCAAGAAGTCTGTAATGATTGACATGCATTCTGGTAGAGTCTTCCCTTCTTCCCCCTCATTCTACCTCCTTTTTTTTTTTTTTTTTTTTTTTTTTTCCCCTGCGTCAGTGTTAGTCAGTCAAACTATATAGACAAAGCTGAGTGAATACCAGTTTCCCCAGTACAGGGGCTATTTTTTCAGGAAGTCTAACTCAAACCAGATGTTTTGCCTAGACTTAGAGTTTGTTCCTGCCAAGCATCTCATCAGAGGTCAGAGTTCTGGGCTCCAGGCCCTGCTAGAATTCTTTCACAAATTGCTATTCGGTGAGGTTTTAATCCTAATGGAAAGAATAATGTGCTTGTAAAATCTGCAGTTATTACAAACACAGTATACATATTGTGAACTTCAAATGACTACATATTTCATTCCCATAAACAGGGAATGCAGATGAATGCCTTATGTGATAGCTTTAGACATTCTAATTTAAACCAAGTATATAATTTATACTACTGTTAACCATTTGCTTCTTAACATTCTCATAAAAAATTTATCTTTGAGTGACAACTAAACAAACAAATAAAAATATATCAGACTTAAAATCAATAGATTTCTGAATGGAAAGTTATAAAAGTCAACATTTTAAAAAACCATTGGATTTTATAGGAGATTATTTTCCTTCCTTAAAATTTAATATTTTGAAATTTGGAATCATACTTTTAAAATAGTAATTGAATGTTATTGTACTGGATGTAGTTCTTAAAACAGAAGTGAGAGAGCCACCCCATTCTAGCTCTCTCATGTCTTTTGAAATATTATTCAAAATAGAACTCGACAAGATATAATTTTATTGTTTCAAAACAGGAAAATGTCAGTAATAGTCAGATAATTTTGAATTATGGTAGAATTGAAATGTGGTGTACCTATGCTGCTGTGCTGGGTTTTCTTTTTGGTAGCATTTGACATAATGGTACAAATAGTAAGAAGACAGGCCAACTTGGGATTGCCACTACTTCTGCTGCTAGGTGCTGATTAGGAACCCTGGAGAAATTCTCAGGTACCTCAGGTACTTTGTGAAACTTGAGAAGTCAATTTGAACAAGAGATAAATATGGCAATTTGGTCATGGCTATCAGAATTAAATAAATATATAATTCACTTAAAGATAGGAAGTTAAATGTGAAAGCAAAGCAGACTTTTTATCTTCATTGAAATCCGATGACAAAAAGTAAGAAAGCTAAGTTGGTCTGCTTTTGAAAAATAAAAGAACTTATTTATTTTTAGAAATTTGATTCTACTCTGATTTTGTACCAGTTAAAAGTATTTTTGGATTTGAAAAGTTGAAAAGCTTTTATTTGAGGATGCATACTTTTTTAACTTTCAAAAATTAGTATAGTCAAATTAGTATAGATCATTAATTAGTAACTTAATAAATTAATTATAGATCATTAATTAGTATTAGTATAGATCAAATTAGTATAGATTAGTATAGATCATTACTCATGGCTCATTCTAATTTCATTCAATGACAGTCACTTGGGTATGTGGTAATGAGTATGAATCAATAGATTGTCAGTGATTGTCCCAGAAAGAAAACTTATGAAAAGTAGGAACTTTTTTTTAAGTTAAAAAATACTGAATTCTCTAGCATAGTCACTATCATTTAAGTAGAAATCTGATTTTAATTTTAATTCCTTTTTCTTTTGAAAAGCAACAATTGACTACAACTCTACTAGGCAACTGTGCTGATATTAGGATAATCTGCATTTCTTCAAATAGGTATGTTTGCAGCTATCTGCATACCAAGAAGAAAAATTTTATGGTTAGAAAATTGTTTAAAGTGATTTGTGCTTTCAGTCTTTATTATAGCTGTCAGAAAATAAAGAGAAAATTTTACTAATTTTTATACTTTTGTATGCCTAGAACGATGGATTGGATTATTTGTTATAGTGGTATCAGCATCTTTTATACAGTCTTATTTTCTTGTTTTAGAGCTTGTTGAACCTTTACCTTGCCCAGTGAGTATATGAATGAGTATAATTTAAGAAGTTTATTAATTAGTTTATTTTATTTAAAATTTGTCTATGATGATCTTTCGAATTTTTTTGAAGAAACTGTATGTGTATAGTAGTGTTACTATTATCCTTGGTATTCGACAAGGGCAAAATAATGTTGATTTCATCTTTGTTTAAGCGAATCATAAATTTGTGTTTCTTTTTTTTTTTCACATAAGTAAAATAATCCTACTGTCAATTTCTATTATGATATAGAAAATAAATATTGTAAATTTGAGGGTGGATGCCATTCCCTATGCCATAAACATTCAGGTGCAATTTTTTAAAAGTTCAAGATTACAATCCCTTAATGAGAAGCAAACAATTTCATATTAATGAGTTCCCATTTCCCAATAATTCTGTCATTTGTAACTTGAATCAGTCATCACCCCAGCAAATGGTTCTTTCAAAACATTATTTGTAATTTTGCCCTCTGTTTTTTGTCCTTGATGTTGTGAAAATGGCCGTCTACTGTTACAGGAATGAAAAGAGATCCCATTCAAACATCTTTTGTGTTTCCACTTTCAGTGAAAAATGTTTTTCAAACCTGCAGCTGGTTATTTCTGCAGGAGTTCCCACTTATGCTCAGCTTTGATTGACATTTTGAAATGGCAGCTTTTCATGAAAAGCTGTTAACTTGTAGAATTCGGTTATGGTACTAAGACAGACTGACTTTGTTCTGCGGCTGGGACCTGTCCAAACTAAATAGAACCCTGCATCTGAGTTTAATAGTGCTACTCAGCCGAGATAGGCACTTTTTCTTTTTCTTTTCTTTTCTTTTTTTCCCCCCAAATTCTAGTGCTTCTGATGTGTTTTTAAACTTGACCTGATAGATATTCATCTCAGCATCTTTTCTGTTCTATAATTACTTTAATTGGCATTTACATTTGTTCTTTGTTTCTTTCAGTTTAACATGTAACTAAAACTCTGCCTCATCAAAAAATATGAAACAGTGAGAAATGATGTAGAGTTTTGGAATTAATATTCTAGTTCAAAAAAATAGCTTTAAATTCATAACTACTCTCATGCAATAGTGAAGCTCCAGTGACATTAAAAAGATGGTGCTGAATTAGAAATCATTATTTTGTTAATATTTATTGAGCACTTATAGTTGGAAAAGCACTACGCTAGGGAAGCACTATGGACAATATTAAGTAAATAAATAAAGCTTGAACTTTATCCTTAAATAGCTTATAGTACTCCAGTTCCTTCCTTTGATTGATACTTGGTTGATGTAATGACTAAAATATTGTAATTCTCTCTATCTCTTGAAAAGGCCCTGGAAGACCATAGTAGGTGAATGCCAAGCATACCAGTTGCCACAAAAACAAAATATTGACTGAAAAGTGATCACTAGATTTTTTTCATATTAATTTGGAATTTTAAGTCAATCTGTCTGATTAAGGTCCCTTAAGCATAACTCCCAAACATATAACCTTTAAATAAAACTTGGCATTTATATAGTAATTTCTGCCTTAAAAAATTATGTTCTTACAGTTATAAACTTAGTACCTCAAAGAGACCATAAAGATAATGTTATTCAATCCCTTAACTTTACAGATAAGGAAGATAAGCATCAGAGAAATTATGAATTGTCTGAGGTCATTAGGTAATCAAGAGTAGAGTTAGAATTTGAATTCTGATCTTTAAACTCTTAAAACTAGTTTTCATTCTGGGTGCTACATTGTCTTTCATTCCCCAGTCTGACCCATATAATATTCCTGTTAGTTGAAATAGACAAGACAGCTACTGCTATCTTCATTTTATTAGTGATGAAACTAAGCTCTGAGTTATACAATTATAATCAGCAAGGTTGAGGTTGAAGCCTAGGTCTTCAGGGAAAATCTAGCTTCTCTCCTTGACTCTTTTTCACTTTGTTGTTGTTGTTGTTGTTATGCCATTTGATCCGTTTGGCCCCCAGTTTCTTTACATTTAGAAAGGTTGAGTTTAATTAGATGTGTGTTCTCCCTTCTAGAAGAGAGAATCAGGAGTAGTGTAGACATTTAAAAAAGATAAATTTACTCCTAATGTCAAGAACTTCCTAATAGAATAGTCAGCCTCTGGAAATAGTAGATCTTTCTCTTATTTTTTTAGAAGCATTTTTTAAGCATAAGCTTAATCATTTGTTGGGGGATGCTTTTTGTGTATGGCTTGGACTAGTAACCATTGAGGGCTCTTCCAATTTTCAATCTACAATTCTATAAAATATCAATTAATCAAAAAACAATTATGTGCCAGATACTATGCCAAGCTCTGGAGATACAAATCAACAGTGAAAATATTCCTTGCCCTCAGAAAGCTTATATTGTAATGACAGTGTTAAACATATATAAAACAGAGCTTACAAGATACATACTGAAATAACTTTAGGGAACATAAACTAGCAGCTTTTAGGGGGAGAGGAGCCAGGATCAAGTAAAACCTCTTGGAGAAGGTAACACTTGAGTTGTCTTAAATAAAACCAGAAATTCAGAGTTGAAGTTTGGGAGGGTGAGCATTCGAACTGTGAATAAAATGCAAAGGCATGGAGTTGTGAAGTGAAAGGGTTCCGTAAGGGACAGCAATAGGTCAGTATGGCTGCATTGTAGTATGTGGAGGGCATTGAAGTCTAATAACTCTGGAAGGAAGGGCCAGATTTTGAAGAATTTTAAGTGAAGAGGATTTCATATTTAATTCTAGAAGTTATAGAGAATTAATGGAGTTTATTAAATAGAAGGTAATAGGGTGACACCTATGTGTTAGGAAAATCTCTTTGGCAGCTAAGTGGAATTTGAATTGGAATATGAAAGGACATAAATCCAGGAGGCAAATTAGAAGTCTATTATAGTAGTCCAAGTGAAAAGTTGATGAGGACTTGAAGAATGATAGCTCTTTTAGTAATAAGAGAATATATTCAAAAGAGGTTGTAGAAAAAGAAATTAAAAGTAGCAACTAGACATAAATAGTTTTCACGGATTCTGGTGTGAAGGTACTTGCATTCTAATCAAGATATAAGACAGTGTGCTTAATATATGTGTACTTCAGCTATATCTATAACTATAATACAAGACCAAATGTGATAACTACAAAGGAAGAATCCTGACAAATATATGGAAAATTTAAGGTGATAGGGATTGATTTTACTTCGGATAAAATCATGTGTTAGAGTGAAGAGGAATTGTAAAAGAAGTCATATTCCATAAAAGACAGAAGGAATTTTAGCAAGCTAGGAATTCATGATACTAGTTAGTATCTTTAACAAACAAATGCCTCTTTTTCTACTAAGCACCAGTTAGTATCAGTATTTAGCAGACTACATGTCTTCTATAATTTTTTCATATATGTGAAAGACAGTACTGTGAACATCAAAGCTGCATGTTTGATATACTGAATTAAATTCTTAAAAGCAAACGATTATATATTTCCTATAACTTTTTCAGGAGTGTGTATATAAAGATGTGTCATCTACCAAATAAAATGTGTCTGTTTTCATATTTTCAATAAGACTACTATATGCATATGCAAAATCCATTATGACATTTTATAGAAATAAGGTGAACATGATGCCACTGGGGGTCTTTATTTTTAGTAAAAGTCCATTTATTATCTTGTTCATTCTTTTGAAATGTTCTCCTCTTTGAGATACATTGTGAATCCATTCTTCAGTGTTATCTTGTCCCAGATTGGTTCCATGTGTATTTGGTCAGCTACTCTTGTTGAGTTTTCATTGCTTTAAATGCTATTGTCACTTTAAGTTTAGAGACTAGAAAGTCTAAATATAGATAGTTTTACTATTTATTGATAAAGGTCACTGCAGAAGCACCAACAGATCTGTTTTATTTTTTATACTTGTCCTTTTGGTTTTAGCTATAGGTGTTCTTAAAATAATGTGGCTAAGCTGGTTTTCATGGCTAGCTCTCCAAAGGCTATTTTTTTCAACTGCTTTTTTGTAGTAATCCTATTTTTAACATTATGTTATCCTTTATGGCATTGCAAAAAGCCAATATCTGATGTGATTATCTCCTATTCATCCTGTCATTCTAGGCTAAAGATAAAAGTTTTTTTTTTTTTTTTTTTTTTTTTTTTTCCCCTGGTTGAGGTGGTTTCTGGACTCTTTAATCTACTAATAATTTTTTTAACTATTTTGTAGCATTTAAACTTCATTAGAGGGTAGATTTAGTGTTTGGACTTTGTATTTCCCATTTTCTAGAATTAATAATACTCATCTTGTTATGCCATTTGGTACTCAATATGTCAAATTTCTTAAATTAAGAAAATAATAATTACTCAAAGCCTTTAAGCATGAGGTCTTTTGAGTAATCTAAAAGCTTTTAGCTTCTTTTATTTCTTGACCTTGAATCATATTTTGTAAGTTAATTTCAATTCTCCTTTGCTGTCACCAAGTATCTAAAATGTTACTTTAATTTGATTTAATGAAGCTCTTCATAGAATAGCTTTATTTCTTCATCCTTTGCAAAGGATTTTGGTACTAACACCTTAGTTATCATCAGAGAATACTATTTTACACCCATGTTAAATAAAAATATAGGCTTAATGAAGAACAAAATTTCCAATGAAATAAATTTTCTTATTTATTGCCTTTGGAAGCACAGTGAAGCAAATTCTTTTATTTTCCCTTTTAAGGAGAACTTTAAGCCATCCTGTTTAACTACAATTTCTATTATCGACAGTTATTTTAAATGGAATTTCTCTTTATATCTCTTGCTGCTAGACTTTGTTAGTAATATGTAGAAATGCTGATGATTTATGTGGAGTTATTTTATATCCTACAACTTTGCTAAAGTTGTGAATTTTTTCTAGTAGTTTTTTAGTTGATTTTTTAGGATTTTCTATGTATACCATCATATCATCTGCAAAGAGTGATAATTTGGTTTCCTCATTACCTACTCTAATGCCTTTTTCTTCTCTTATTGCCGAGGCTAGCATTTCTAATACAATATTGAATAGTAATGGTGATAGTGGGCAGCCTTGTTTCACTCTTGATCTTACTGGGAATGGTTCTAGTTTGTCCCCACTATATATGATACTTGCTGATAATTTTAAATAGATAATACTATGTTAAAGAAAAGTCCATTTATTTCTATATTTTCTTGTATTGTTAATAGGAATGGGTATTGAATTTTATAAAATGCTTTTTATTTACTATTGAGATAATCATATGATTTTTGTTAGTTTAGTTATTGATATAGTTAATTATGCTAATAGTTTTCCTAATGTTGAACCAGTCCTGTATTCCTAGTATAAATCCTACTTGGTCATGGTATATTATTCTGGTGATGATTTTCTGTAATTTCTTTGGTAATATTTTATTTTATTTAAGATTTTTGCATCAATATTCATTAGGAAAATTGGTCTATAATTTTCTTTGTTTTCACCCTACCTGGTTTAGGTATCAGCACCATATTTTGTATTAAAAGGAATTTGGTAGGGCTCTTTCTTTACCCATTTTTTCAACTGTTTGCATAGTATTAAAATTAATTATTCTTTAAATGTTTGTAGAATTTACATATAAATGCATCTGGCCTTGGAGATTTTTTCTTTAGGGAGTTGATTAATATTAGCTACAATTTCTTTATGTCTTGAGGTTTTATTTATAGTAGGAATGTCAACTCAGATATTGTCCAGTTACTTCAGTGTTACGGCATATTATTAGTTGTTAGACAAATCACATATTGACAGTACCAATTAATCCCTGGAAAATTAATTAATGCTGGAAAATTGCCAAATTCATGGTGGAAAAGTAACTAAGCTGTTCATTACCTTTAACATAATAATTAACACAAAGATCCTTTTTTTAAAAATCATAGGTGTTTATTTTTAAAAATACATGCAAAGATAATGTTCATCATCATCATCATTTGGAACATTGTGTTCCAAATTTTTCCCACTCCCCCTAGAAAGCAAGTAATTCAATATATGTTAAACATATGTAATTTTTCCATACATATTTCCACATTTATCATGCTGAACAAGAAAATTCAGTTCCAAAAAGAGGGGGGAAAAAAAAGCAAGCAAAAAACTTCAAAAAAAGGAAACACAGTGAATTCTATCACTATATGAGATGATCCAAAAAGGTCAAGGACAGAAAGAAAGGTCCTATATATATCAAACTATTAATAGCAGCACTTTTTATTATACTAAAAGGCTGGAAACAAATGCCCACTGATGGTATGGCTCAGCAAATTATACTCTATAAATAAAATTAGCTATTATTGAACATAAATGCTGAACACACACAAGAAGTTCAGAGAAACTGGAAGAAATAAATCTTTAGACTGTTAAATTTGTATTTTCTAATATAGCATTTGCCTTATCAACATTATGACAACTGGCCATGATAGGATTCAGTGGTTGACCTTGGAGTCTTCAGTTTCTGACTAAGTTCTAAGTCAGTATCATACAACCTGTAGAATTCTCATTTTTCATTTAGCAGCTTTTTAATTTCCCCATCATTTTCATCAAACCTATATATATATTGCTTATGAGTTTTCTGACCTAGATGAGCAAATGCTGTACTGTACACCAGATCTCTGAAAGCTGCCCATTCCGTTTCTGCTCCACTGTTACCAACTGTGTGTTGTCTTTCTTGTGCTCCAAGTTAGCAACAAACTCTTCCCTCTCAGAAAATTGCTCGAATATGTTGACATTAATTCTTCTGGTAGTCTTTTTGCCTTGGGGCTGCCCCTTTTATTGAATGGAGAGCTTGGAGAGAAATCTATGGTTAGTCCAGAGCTCTGCACCACATGTTGCCTTCCTAGTTCTCACATCCTATCCTGTCTCTTCTTACAGCCACAGTATATTAATGCCAATATTTCCTATAACTGTACTGTTTAGGGAAATGGAATATAGTGTTGGTGATAAAAAGGTCATATGATGCATAAGACTTGTAGTAAATGTAGTAAATGACCATTGATTGCAGTTGCTATTTCCAAGTCCATTCCTCTTTGCCATGTTTGACAGTCTAAGTCTCCTGTAGCATTAAAGTCACCCAGAATTTTAAGCTTATCCTTTTTTGGTAAATTGATGATAAGGATCTCTAGACCTTCATAAAATTTTTTGTTGATCTCTTCAAGGTTTGTCATGGTGGGAATGTAGTATTTCAACTGCTGTGATAATCAGGTCAAGGTTAGGTAAGCAATTTTAAAATACCTTTTCTAGCCCCTTCTTCACACTTGGAAGCAAGCAGTCCCATCATTAAAAGGTTGCTCAGACACTTAGGAGGCTATTCAATCTTATTGCTGCTTCCAATGAGAAGACATCCCTATGACCTGGGCCACATGTGTCCCAACGTATCTGCACCTGCTGCTTTATCACTCACCCATTGCCACAGGGCTTTGAGATAGACAGAAACATGGTGTGGTGATGTCTTTTAATTTCTGCACAAATTGGATTTAAGTGAGTCAGAGTTGCATGAAGTTGATGGCATTACTCTGTCTTTCAGAGTCAATGAAGTACAACAACCAACTAAGCTTTAAGTCAGTGGTCCTCAAACTTTTTAAATAGGGGGCCAGTTCACTGTCCCTCATTCTGTTGGAGGATCATACTATAATAAAAACAAAAACTATGAACAAATTCCTATGCATGCTGCATATATCTTATTTTGAAGTGAAGAAACAAAATGGGAACAAATACAATATTTAAAATGAAGTAAAGTTAAATCAATAAACTTACCAGTATTTCAATGGGAACTATGGGCCTGCTTTTGGCTAATGAGATGGTCAATGTCTGGTTCCATATTTGTCACTGCTAGTCGTAACAAGTGATGCATCCATTAGTCTTGATCTGGTTGGAGATTTCAAATGTTTCATTCTAGAAAAAGTCTGTTCACAGACACAAGTGCTGCCAAAGATGGTTGCCATTTTGAGTGCATGGTTCTGAGATGAGGATATGTCTCAGAGGGGAGAGATGCATAGAAATTATGAAGGCTGCTTGACTTGAATGCGTCTTTCAGAGAGTCACAAATCTGCAGTTCCATTTGATAAATTGTATCCACGTTTTCAATGTCAATAGAAAATGGATTATGGAAAAGCTGAATGTCCTGTTCATGGAGATGAAGCTCTTTAAATCTAAATTGAAACTCCTTTTGCAATTTTTCCAATGAATCCACACGTGTTTTGTTTGGGAATGCAATCAGCGGTTTTTCTGCTAACAGATTCTGAGTTGTGGGAGATGGCAGAAGTTTTCCTCCTTCACTTGGTTGATGAGGAGGCCTAATTTTACTTCAAATGTTCTGACATGTGATCGCATATCACAGATGAGCTTCCCCTTTCCTTGAAGTTGCATATTGAAATTGTTGAGTAGCTCTGTTACATCTGTCAGAAAGGCAAGGTGCCATTTCCATTCTGCATCATTGAGCTCTGGTACTTCTTTGTTTTTTGAAAGCAGAAAAGTTGTAATCTGTGGAAGTAAGTCATAGAAATGTTTCAAAACTCTCCCTCAACTCTCAGCCAATGGACTTTTGTGTGATATAGAACATCTTCCTACTCAGCATTCAGCTCAGACAGAAATTCCTGAAATTGTCTGTGATTTATTGCGTTAACTCTAATGAAGTGAACACAAGATAGCACAATTTTCATACCAGAGTCCCACTTCAGTGATTTCCTACACAGCGCTTGTTGGTGGATGAGGCAGTGTATGGCTATTGGATGAGCATGGTTATGTTTGTCCATTTCTTGGTTAATGCAAGCTATTCCTCCTTTCTTAGATCCCACCATGCTCGGGGCACCATCAGTTGTCTCACTGGCTAGTTTAGCCCAGGCCAGCTCCAAACCATTCATAGATATCCTCTCCTGTAGTTGTTCCTTTGGTGCTTTGCAGTGCAGCAAGCTCTTCTATGACTTCAAAATAATCATTTGTCCCATGAATAAAAATTAGAAGTAGTGCAGAATCACGAACATCATTGCTTTTGTCGAATGCCAAGGAAAAATATGAATTTTTTTTGTGGCGTTTTGCAAATGCTGATGCAGATTATCTCCCATGTCTCAATTCTCCATGTAATTGTAGGCCCTGAAAGACTCACTATACTAAATAAATCGGCCTTCTCTGGACACTTCTCTTTGGCAACAGAAAGAAGGCATTCTTTAACAAGTTCTCCCTCCACGAATGGTCTGCCAATGCACATTATTAACTTGCTCACAGTGATGAAATATTTAGCTGCTTCTGCTTCACAAAAATATTTGCTGAGTTGTCAATGTATTTTTCAGTTTTAATATTTTATCTTTTCTCACTTCTCCAACCAAACAATCATATTTATCTTTATGTTGAGTTTCATAGTGTCGATGCAAATTATATTCTTTGAACACAGACACTATATTCTGGCATATCAGACATACAGCTCTTTCCTTGTACTGCATGAAAAAGTGATCATAAGTCCACTGTTCTTTGAATATCCTACACTCCAAGTCAATTTTTCTTTTTCTTGACATCATTATTTCTAAGGGATTCCAAATTGGTATTAGTAAAATATATATATACATACATACATACATACATACATACATACATACATACATACAAAAGCTACAAAAACAATATACCAGCAATAACTTTGCCCACACAGAGACATACAGACTGCAATGCCCAACTTCCTCCAAGCTGCCTCTGTGCTGTGATTCCTGTTTCCCGCACTCTCTCTCCCACTTCAGACCTTCACTGCACATAAGTCACCTTCTCAGGCGGCCCCTCCCAAACGTCCTGGCTTCCTCTGAATCCTGGGATCAATTCTCATGATCCAGCGCTGCATGATCATATGTGCTGCACTTGTAATTTATCATAATCACAGGCTAGACTGTGCATATATGTATGTAACTGCACTATATATTGTATGTGCAGAATGAGCTTCAGTGACAAATCGTACACTGGGGCTTTCCAGGGGAGGTCATCATATGACTTGAAGCTGCACAAGTGTATGAGGACCTTAAGAATTGGGAGGGGGATGAAGCAGTACACCAGCTCTGCACCCCCTCATACTCAGGATAAGTGGGGGGCACTAAGATCAGACCCCCAGTGATTATAAGGTGATGACATATGTTAGCAATATTCCATCTCTTTATGAAACTACAGAACATACACACAATGATAAAACTGATGACCACAACAGCCAGACATGAGGTCACTATGGTTACAGGGCCACAGCCTGGTACTAGGAGCCTCACTCTGAGCGACAATAGCAGTCAGTACTGCAACATGCACTAGAGAGGAAGCAGTTACATTGTCATTTCAGCATAATGACAATGATCGAGTCAATCTGGGACTTGTAGTGCTAACTGTTACTATACCCGCACACCAGACACAGCCCATACATTCCTCCTGCAGCGGCCGTGACATGCACAGCAAGCACTGTACATCCCTCGCGCCTGTCTGTTGTGGTGGCTTCCGTTACTTTACAAGGCCACAGGCCGTCAGTTCTCCATCTTCTGCATCTCTCTCCCTTCCCCACACCATACACCCCGGCCTGGGAACTCACCTCACCTCGGTATTGCCCTCATACTCTGTCTCTGCCGCCTCAGCCCAGTGCCTGAAGTGTGCGTGGCTAACGCGAGTTAGCGTGGAATGTCACTTCCGGTCTGATTTTGTCATAATCCGGCAGGTTGCATAAATGTCCTCTGTGGCCGCATCTGGCCCATGGGCCGTAGTAGTTGAGAACCCCTGGTTTAAGTATTTCAAAGTACCTGCTTCAGCCACCGTCATGGTCATTGGAACAAATTGTTCTCATTTGCCCATTCCACTAGGGGAAATTTCATTTGCTTGTAGTAGACCTCCCTCTAATTTTACTGATGGGGGGGGCGGGGGGGTGGTTCAAGCCTGTTGGTTTAGCCCGCAGCCTGGATTATCCCATTATCTGAGAATGATAAGGTATAGATTTGGGGTACCCAAATGAAAATGAGGTCTAGTGGCAGGTTTGGGGTACAGGGAGTCAAATAGAGCTCCACTGCAACTCCTCAGAATTCAGTGCAAGGATAGGGAGTTAAATGAGGTCTAGTAGCAGGGCAAGAGTCCTCTGAAAAGGAATTTACATTCTCTGACTTTTGAGCTTCTTCCTATATGGAAACTACTCTTCACAGAGTTAGCAGTGATTTTTTAATCGCCAAAGCTGATAATCATTTCCCAGTCTTCATAGTTCTTGACCTGTTACTTTCTTGCTAAATAGTCTTTCATTTTAAAGGTTTTATGACATGACTCTCTCCTGGTTTTTCTCCTTCCTGTCTGATTGCTTCTTGGGCTGTTTTGCTGGCTTATCCAATTCACACTCCTTAATTTGGCTATCTCCCAAAGTTCTCTCTCTTCTTGTTTTTTCCCTCTATACTCTCTCTTGGTAACCTCATCATTTAACCATCATTTCTTTGCAGATGATTTCTAGTTTGAATCTTGCATTGTTGTGGCCTATAGTACATTTTAAGCATGTATATAACTTAAGCTCAAAAGATCTAAAACTAAACATTGATTTTTCTGCTCCAGACATTCCTATTTCTGTCAAAGGCTACAACATCCTTTCATTGTCTCAGATTTATAATCATTATGTTATCCTAGACTCCTCCCTATTGCTTTGTGTGCATATATATATATATATATATATATATATATATATATATATATATATATATATATATATATATATTCAATTAACTATTACATCTTGAAGTTTATTTTATTTTTTATCATTACTACCACATTTCTTAACTCCCCTATTCTCTGTCTTCACACAACTACAGTCCCTTAGAAAGTCTTTATTATTTCTCACCTAGGTTATTGGATAATTCTTTTAATTGGTCTCCTTTGCCTCAGTCTTTCCCCCATTCTAATCAATCCTCCACCCAGTTACTCAGTAAACACCAGTGATTGCTCAATAAACACCAGTGGCTCCCTAATATTTGTAAATTCAAATATAAACCTTTTTTTAAAGCCAAATTGACCTTTCTGTTCTTTGTATAAGACTCATCACTTTTCACTTCTCTGTCTTTTTGTCCCTTTGATGATACTAGCTAGAATTTATTCCCATTTTCCTCATGAAATCTGTTTCATACAAAACTTACTTAAGGAATACTTTCTACTTGAAATCTTTCCTGATCTTCCCACAAGTTACTTTTATCCCATTTACTTCGCATTACTATTGTAATACACATTGTACTTCAATAGTATGGACCATTTCTTTTTCTCTATGCCTGACTCATAATAAGTACTTTAATGAGTATCTATTTATTAGTCCTTGTCAGTTGATTAATTTTTTAGACTGCAAAAGGGATGTTGAAAAGTAAGACTAAAACTATCTGCTTCTTAGAGAGATTTAGTGAAATGAGCAGAAATAGGAGATCATTATACACTTCAACAACAATACTGTATGAGGATGTATCTGATGGAAGTGGATATCTTCAATAAAGAGAAGATCTAATTCAATTCCTATTGATGGACAAAATCAGCTACACCCAGAGAAGGAACACTGGGAAATGAGTGTAAACTGTTAGCATTTTTGTTTTTCTTCCCAGGTTATTTTTATCTTCTGAATCCAATTCTTCCTGTGCAACAAGAAATTCAGTTCTGTACACATATATTGTATCTAGGATATACTATAAAATATTTAACATGTATGGGACTGCCTGCCATCTAGGGGAGTGGGTAGACGGAAGAAGGGAAAATTTGGAATAGAAGTGAGTGCAAGGGATAATGTTGTAAAAAATTACCCATGTGTATGTAGTGTCAAAAAAAAGTTATAATTATAAAGTAAAAGTAAAACTATCTGCTTAAGAATTTTTAACATTGGTACCTTTTCTCAAGAATGTAATCTTATATCAGTCTCTGTAGTTTAGAGAATGTCCAAGTAAAGTAACTCCTTTACTTGCCAACTGCAATCCTGATACAATGAAAGGATTTGTTTTTTTTGTTGACAGAAATGCAAACTGATGAGTTGGGAATGTGAATACGAATGCATTTACTTTTTGAATGGTAGAAGTAAATAAAGTTTGGCCAAAAGATATAAAATGATAGGGAAGTTTATTTTTTCTTCACTCTACTGTTATCCATATCTGCCCTTAAATATCTACTTCCTATATCTTTCTCCACTCTGGCCAGGCCTTCAAATGTTTAACCCCAACTGGTGCTTGTTTTTCTATTTTTGAATGGTGTGCCAACTCCCTCTCTCAGTGACCTGTGGATCCTTCCTGCTTGCCTCTCCCCACATTCATGGGCAAATTTATATATGTTAATAAAACAAGAATGGTCTGTTCTCTGAAAACCCCTTTCAGTCTAATCTCATATGTTGAGAGTGGAAGGCACCATGGCATAGGATTGAGTTTCGTACCAGTGTTCAAGTTTTGCTTGTAGCATATGTGTCAACCTAAACAATTAATAACCAGAATAATGACATTTATATACCACTTATAGGTTTACAAAATATTTTATAGTTGTTGCCTCATTTTGTCCTTCCACCAAGTCTTGGTGAGAAATGCTATTGTTATCTTCCTCTCATAGCTGAAGAAATTGAGGCAGACAGAGGTTAAATTTCTGACATCAGATTTCAAACCAAGGCTTCCTGACTCTAAGACCAGCAGTTCACCTACTGCGCCACCTATCACAGAAAGCTTTTATTAAAAGCATTTTAGTGCAAGTCATGCAACTTCCTTAGGGTTCCTAACCTAGGGTATATGAATTTGTTTGTTTGTTTTTTAATATTTTAGAAACCATGTCAGTGTTTGTAACCTTATGTATTTGGGGTTATATACCTAAAAAAGTTCTGAAAATGGATCCAACGGGCTTTACCAAACTTTAAGAAAGGTCTATGGCACCAAAAAAAAAAAAAAAAAAAAAAAGGTTAAGAAAGCTGACTCTAAGACTATTAATAGGCAAATTGTAGGATTTCCATTGGTGTAGGACATTCCACACTGTAAATTTCATTTAACATGAAATCACAACACCATGTCTCCTTTTCATGCCCACAAAAAAGCAAAAAAAGACCAAAAAAGTCGTTATCTTTTAAAAATGACCATTGCAAATATTTCATTATTTTAAGTTTGTTATTGATATATACAAAACATGTACAACAAATATAACATTCCCAGTAGTGACAAAAACCATAAATGATTAAAACCCAGTAAGATCAACATCTTTCCAGGGATTTTTTATACACAGTAAAATAATCTAGGGTATTATTTAGCTGAAATAAGAGGATTTAAAGCTAGAAAGGAACCTTAGAAAATAAAATAGACTCGTAATTTTACAAATGAGAAAACTGAAGCCCACAGAATTGCTCAAAAATCTCATAAGTAGTCAGTAGCAAACAGATTTCAAAGTAGTAGATTTGTAGTTCTTTCTGATTTGAAATGTAAAATCCTCTTCTTTCCTTTACTCCTTTTTCTCCCTACCTTAACAGAAAAACACTGGAGGATCTAACAAAAAAGGATTTTACATTTAGCTGAAAATGTAACTATGTCAGAAAAGATTATTTTATATATTACAAATCAGAAATTGATGCCTCAGAATTGATATCTGTCAGAAAGTGGTACCTCAGAGGCATTTTAATTTTCATTTCCTAATCAGTAGTGACTGAAATCATTTCTTCATATGACTATAGATGGCTTTAATTTCTCCATCTGAAAATTCTCTAGTCATAACCTTTGGCCATTTATCATTCAGGGAATAACTTACATTCCTATAAATTTTACTCAGTTCTCTATATATTTTAAAAATATATTTTGAAATATATGCTGGTAACATATAGAAATGCTGATGATTTATGTGGTTTTATTTTATTTTATATCCTGCAACTTTTCTAAGGTTGTTGTTTCAAATAGTTTTGCTTGATTCTCTAGGATTCTCTTAAGTATACCACCATGTCATCTCCATTGCCTACTCTAATTCCGTCTTCCTTTTTTTTTTTTTTTTTTTCCCCCTTATTGCTATAGCTAACATTTCTAATACAATGAGTATAATATTAAGTGATGGTGGTAATGGTGGTGGTAGTAGTATGCCTAATTGCCAACTGATACTATTTTGAGAAATTCCTTTATTATATAAAAGAAACTTTTGTATTGATTTATTTTAATTCTTTTTCTTGTATGTTAATTAATAAGCATAGTCACCTGTAACCTTGTAAATATATATTCTAGAAGTTCAGCAAATTTTTTTCTTCTTTGGCTTCTGTCAAAGTTTTGTGCATTCCATAATACCTTTACTCCTACTTTTGTCAAGTTTATGCACTTATTTAATGTTAAGCAGACAATAATGGTTACCACCCATTATTACTGACTTTATGTTAGCTTACAGATAATTTTTAAGAACCTATCATATTGTTATGTACATATTTTTATAAATACATACATATTTATATGCATGCCAAGTTGTCCCAAATCATGCATGTGTACACACACCCACCCCAAATTGTCTCAAAGCCCATTAGTGATTTCAGAAAAGGCTAGGCCACTAAGCTAGACCCACATACTCAAATGAATTAGTTATCTAAAAAGTCTGTCTGTGAGATATTATTTTTGCCCTGGACAATTAATAACCTAAAATCTTTAAGAATACTTGCAATCTGGGAATTTTACTGACCAAAAGCAACATCAGAAGTGTAGTATTTTCTTTCTATAAGCAGGAACAATCTTGCCTTAAATGCTGCTAAGATTCCTAATTCTATGTTTATATTCTTGAGAAGAAGGGAAAAGGAGGGTCCCTTATCTGGAAGAGTCTGGTAATTTGGAGGTTGTTTGCCCTTGCTTTTCTCATGAAATCTGTCTGGCCATAATTCATATCCTTTGTCATACTTCATTGACACATGTATGAGTTGTGCTATTGGGTTATGTTTTCTCCTTTTGGGGACATTGAGACAATACTTGCATTACAGAGTAGGCAACAAAACTTGATAATTTCTCTAAGTGTTAGAATTAAGTAGAACAGAAGTTTGAAATTCATCATAATAGTGTAAATCAGTGGTAATTTGTGATTTCTTGTTAGCTTTGGTCAGGGCTAGCCTTGATTATAAGCCAGAGCAACTGGTTACTTTAAACCATCATGATATAAATCGCCTATAAGATATCTATCAGAACCTCATACTTGACATAAATATCTCACTTTAAGAGAATCTCCTAAAAATTACTTAAGAATAAAAGGAGGGGAAAGGAACATGAAAACTTTGTAATTAAAGGTCATTTCTTTGCTAATTTATGAATTATAAGAAATATAGAACTACTGTAAATATATATATATATATATATATATATATATATATATATATATATATATACTGTAACTATATCTGGTACTTAGACATACTGTTTCTGATAACTCATCTAATATATAACTCATCTAATATAAAATGCTGCTCCTATTCATGATAAGGGTTTAGGTACAAATTATTTTATTGTCTTTCAGGTGGGAAAAGGTTGTTTTGTTTTGTTTTTGCTTTTTTTTAAAGTTTAATTTTTAGTTGCAGCTAATTTTAGAGTCCAATTTCAGAATGTTCTGAAGAACTGCTCTATTCTTGTTTGAACTCTAGAAATATTTTCACATAAATGACAGGGAAACTGTTGCCAAGCTATAGACTTTATCTAGATGATATTGAGTAGTTGATGGGTCAGACAGGAATAATTTTATAAAGGAAAATGAATTTATTTAGACTCCAGCATTGTGAACATGTCTTATTAAAGAGAGGGAATTGAGTAGCTGAAACAATATGAATCCAAATAGATTCCTTAGTTTAAATTTAATCTCAAGGAAGAAGTTAGAGAATCTGGTTATTAATAAGGGAAGATCATTTCTGACTTTTCACTAAAAAGATGAAATTGAATCTTTTCTATGGCCTAGGATCTGCTTTGTTGTCAGGATATAATGGATGCACATTGGTTTCTGTTGATGTGTTTCCAAGTGAACCCTACATACCAACAAACATTTTTCCCTTAACTACCCCAGAGAAGATATACTAGTTGTGGATTTCACATGTGAAGAATAATCTGCTGTGTTTTAACCTCTGTTCAGTGTATTAAATCCCTCCAAAATCAATTTTGTTTCTTTCTGATCTGTTCCTCATATGACTCCCCCACTAAAATTTCATTATTAGATTTTTACAGGCTTTTAGATTTGTAAGTACCACAAATTTGTCAAAGATGATGTATGGTAAAAATAAAATTCCTTGCTGTGTACACTGTGGTAAAATATTTCAAATGACAGATCTGCATCAATAACAGTATTGTTTATGGGGTGGTGAAAACCATATAAAGCTAATCCAGGGTCTTATTTTAGTTGGGTTTCAAAAATGTTGGTCACAGAGGACAAGGCAAATTACATTTCTTTTAGTAAGGTCTTTTGCTTTTCAAATCCTTTTTATTTGGAAAGCTACCATTATTAAAACAAACTTTTTTCCTTTCCGTTAGCAAAACTATAACAGTAGAAAGTTTCATGAACAGCCAATCACAATCATTGTATTTGATGATCTTTAACTTTTTATGGGAAGGAGCTATAGAAGTATTGTTTATAACAAAAAACCTAATTTTTAAAATTCAAATATATCAAGCTTTTTAAAAAGAAAGATTACCTGACATTCCTGATATAACAATTCCAAGTCTCTTTCATTTACTTTATTTTAAAAATGTTATTCTGCTTTTTTTTTTAATCAGACATTTCTTCTCTCCACAGTGATCTCACTCTTATGACAAAGTAAAACCAGTTAAGCAAAACCATATAATACAATAACCATATCTGTCACTATATACAATATTCTATCCCAGTAGCCTCCTGGCTCTCAGCCATGAATAGAGGATATATTTTGTTATCTGTTCTATATAATATTGATTGTTTTTTTAGTTACTCAGAGTTTAACTTTTCTTTTTAATGATTGTTTCATTTACATTGTTTTAGACAACTTATTTATATACACATACACATAGATCTTTTGGATAGACTCTTTTACTTCCCTGAATTTCTCATATTCATAATTTCTTATTACTTGAAATGTTCTGCTATGTTCATCAAGCATATTTATTTTTTCTTCCCCCTCTTCTTTTAATTGAACACCTGCTTCATTTTTACTCTTTTTACCACCACAAAGTACTACTGACAGAAATATTCTGGTATGTGTTTGATCTTTGTCCTGTCTTGGGGAATATGTCTAAGAATCTTACTGTGCTGACTCAAAAGAATATTTGTCAAGGTAGTCACTTTTCTTGCATAATTCCTTGCTGGAACTCTATCTTCCCAGAAATCAGCAGGAGTCAGGATCACTAAATGTCTTTATTCTAGATCTTTACCGTCGCCTCCAACGCCAGGTCACGAGTGCAAGTGAGCCTGAGGTCCACCACCCAAGTTTCTCTTACTCCTCCCACACAAGTCACTTCCCCCTCTTTGTCCCACCAATCAAGTCAGCCCAGAACAGCTGGGGAGGGTCAACCTTCAAACAAATTAATAGGGAACCGTCCAATTGGCAATTAGTCTCACGGGCTTCATTATCCAAGTGCATTGCTCAGTTCTAGCCCTTTACAATTCCTAATTGATATTTATAACATTTAGACAGTTTCACAGTTTTTATTTCTGTCTCCATAAAGTTGCTTCAACTTTGATTGTTTATATTTTTATTATCTTTTTTAGTTTTCATGGTGCAAAGTGAAACCTCTAATTTTCAAATTTTTCGTTTCTCAAAATTTTTTGCTCATAGCATCTGATTAGAGAGTGGCTTTTTGTGTTTTGATTTGGTAAATATCCTAAATAAGGATATCTTAAGCAAGTTAAGATATTCTGATATATCCCCATATGCCCATCAATTTGGAGAAAGTGATAAAAGTTGGAAGTTTCTGTGTGAAGACATGCACAAAAATATACTCTTGGTGAAAGTGAATTATTAAAGATTTTCAGAATTGAATGGGAGTTTAATGATTAAAAGTTGAACTAGAAACCAAAAAACAATTTTCTCTGCTAGATACTTGATAAGTAGTTATTCAACTGGACTCTCTCCTATTCAACATCTTTGAAATTTACTAACAATGGGACAGCAATCAGATTTGTCTGTTGTTTTTTGGTTTGTTTTTCCATTGCCCAAGGGTATAGTTTATTTAAATCAAGTGATATGAACTCTTGAAGAATATCTCTTTGTTTGTCTTGAAAAATCAATCTCCTCTCAGCTAAATTTGTTTTGTCCTTGCTAATCTAAGCATTATTCTCTTTGGCCAGACTGGACTAGAATTGCTGTTTAGTTAGTATTGCCATTATCATCTCATTTGCTCCAGCTAGGATTCTTATCCTCTCTATGATCCCTCTTTTTTCCACCATAACTTAAAAAATTTCATTGTCCTTAGCTTTATCAGTGCTATTATTCTGAGAGGTCTGTATGCATATTTTTCTTTTCATCTTGTCAGCTAACCTTGCTTTTATCTTTTCTGTGTGCCTTGAAAAATCCTAAATTCTTTGGTGACTTCTTTGTGCATCAACATCAGTCTTTTCAATAATTTGCTTTTTTTCCTCTTTATTGGAATTTTCTTTTTGTCTCTTGAACATTTCTTTGCCTGATTAGCTCTTTAGAATTTTAGTCCATGGAATCATACTTATCCTTATCCAGTAACCTTTAAAATCTAAAAAAAAACCCTAAACTACAGTGGTACATATGAATATACTTGCTTTTCATCTACTGTATCACAAGCTGAAGATTAATGAACCTTCCGGTATATTTCTATCATATCTACTATGAAAACCAGTTTCTCCTTATTAATGAAAGCCAGATCTAGAAGAGAATTTGTCCTTGTAGTATCCCCCACCTTTTGAAAGAAGGAGTTATCTTTCAGCAATGTCAGGAAATTGGGGGGGGGGGGGCACACGCTTGCGCGAAGAGGAGAAGAAGGAGGAGGAGAGGAGGAGAGAGCTCTAGCAGATGTCTGGAAAATTAAATAAATGGTTCCCTATTAACTCTGGGATCTAATGCAGATTCCTGATTCTGCTCTTAAAGCTCTTTCCAGCCTAGCTCTATTCTGCCTTCCTAGGCTTATTGCCAAATAGTCCTTTCTTTACTCTATGGTCCAACCAAATTGCCCTTACTCTGCCTCACACACTTCTAGTGACAAATCTCATTTTTTTTCTCATCTGTGTTTTGGTAAACCTACTTATTCTGTCTCTTTTTATTTGTTTGTAAAATGTGAATTAAACTAGATAATGTTTAAAATTCTTGCTAGTTCTGAAAGTACATGATGCTGGAGACATGAATAATGATTTCTATGTAGTTACTTAAAATATGTATGTTATGATAGCAGCAAAATTTGCACTTTTATGCATTCTTTGTATTTTAAAAACAAAATTTTTAATCCAAAATTTGAATACTTTTTCAGAGAAAGAGAACAGGAAAAAACCTTAAGTTGAAAGGAAGTATTTAATTTAATTAGCTCACTCAGATTCTGGAGCATATCTACTTTGTAATTTGCATTACTGCTATGAAAGAAACTAGATAATGTAGATGATCTAAGTCTTTCAGTTTTCTTTGAGAAGGATCTGTGTGTCTATCATATCTTATCTAGTTAGGTAGGAAATTGTAATTGAGTGACAAAATGGACTCAATCAGACCTTCTAAGTAAGATTGCTAGTTGTGGTGATGCTTTGGGGATTAAAATATAGAAAAGTGAAAGAACAAGATGAAAAAGGAGAAAATGGCAGATAGGTAGAACATTCCTCTTTCACATCAAGTAGCTGGTGATTTTCAAAAGTCATCTATACATTTTATATTTTTCTTGGAATATATAGGATTGATTATCTATTTACTAA
This sequence comes from Sminthopsis crassicaudata, assembly GCF_048593235.1. Lineage (NCBI taxonomy): Eukaryota > Metazoa > Chordata > Mammalia > Dasyuromorphia > Dasyuridae > Sminthopsis > Sminthopsis crassicaudata. Next base: position 87,868,427 of record NC_133618.1, on the reverse strand, counting down.
AAAAATAATTTTTATCGTAAAAAAGTGTTTTATTTAGCCAAAATGTAGCATAAGTTTTCTAAAAGCTCATCAGAAATTTTATTGGAAGATTAGCCTTGTGGATGCAGTATTTAATTCATAAAGAAATTGTACCTTTCCCAGATAATTAAAAGAATCCTTAACTTTTTTAAAGATTCAGCACAGGCTACCACATAAAGTCTGCCCTGTAGTCTCCATAATTTTTGATGTCCTTCCTGTGGAAACTACTGCTTTCTTTGTATTTTGTACTTATCTGTATTCATGTTATTCTTTCTAATAAGCTCCTTAAGGATAGAGATTGTTTTTCTTTCAATCTTTGTATCACCACAGCCTGGTATATAAGTACCCAATAAAATTATGAACATTTATGAATGAGTGAGTGAATGAATAATAAAAATTTAGAACCTTCATACTCTTTTTGGGGAAAATGAAAGCAACCATGGTGAAGGATAGTCTTCTTTACTCTTTTGGATCTATAGCCTCTAATATCAAATCATATGTGCCTTCTTATCCTGCGCAAAACCTGTTTCCCACTATATGTCTTCCTGTCGGTCATGAAAAATGAGTTCATTAAAGATGAAGAACAAGGTTAGGTTAGGAGAGAAGGAAAGATGGAATGATAAAAGACATTGTTAAAAGTAATTTCAGAATTCACGAACATGGATGCACAGGACCTTTGTTGTTAATGGCAAGATGAAAATTATGAGCATCTCTGCCTAGTGCTCATTTGGAGTAAAGGAATAAATAAATCATAGGAATTAAATAGATTGAGAAATTGAAAGGTTAAGATTCAACATACCAATGTATGTTGAAGTTCTCTGTTATTAGGGGAGGTGTGGTGGAGAAAAAGACTATGGACTAGACACTGGAAAAATTGATGAAGGGAAAATTGTACTTGATGGATAATAGCCACCAGAGTTTAGATTAAAAAGTAAATTTGGATAGCATGAACTTCACAGGAGGAGTGGTTGCTGGGTTGGGGAAATTTTAGCCAATAGAAGTGGTGTTATCAAGAAAGAACCAGGTCCCAACAAGTGCCAGATAATGAGAGGGGAAGAGATTTAAAGAAATTTGTTAATTATGTGATGGGGTTCCAGAGTGGAAAGGGTGGATAGATTTGAAGTTGGATAACATTGAGAAAGTTGAGAGTAAGAAAACAGGCTTTTAGGATTAGGTACTGGGATAGGGAGAATATAAGGGGATAGGAGTATGTAAGTAAGTCATTGAGGAAAGATTCTAGGGAGAACATCAGTATTTGAAAAGGGATCTGCTAAGGAAAAGAAAATTTGTTTTTTTTGTTTGTTTGTGTGTGTTTTTTTTTTTTTTGAGATACAATCTCACAGCAGGTGGTAATCATGTGTCATTGGAAGCTATACTCACAACAGACAAGAACAAATGGATGTCAGACCCCGGGTTTCCAGAAGACCTGCCATGTGATGGCAGGAAATGGTAGGGGTTTGATGTACCAGAATGAAGAAGATGATCCTAGGGTGAAAATCATAAGTAGATTGGAGATTGGCCCGTTCTGGTTTCTGAGTGGTTACTGGAGTCAGCCTTGAGAAATCTTCTAGGGGGCTTGGACAAAGAGGGGACTCCCCAGGGTGCTTGATGCATATTTTCTGGATCTCATGTTGTTACATCAATGTCCATGAAATATACACACTAGCCCTTGCTCTAAGATTCAGGTCTACTTTTTCTGGTCATAGAGCTACCTGAAGAATGTGTTTATTTCTATGCAAGTGTTCATTAATAATATGCTGTATCATAATTATAGCCACCTCCATTTCAATGAGGTGATATCCAGCTTTAATTATTTGGATACTGATATTCCATGATTTTTGGCCATATTGTATCACTGGATGCATAGTAAAAACGTAGGGCTTCATAAAATAGAGAAATTTAAATACATTTAAAGTGCTGCAAAATTTATCAGAATTATTAGAATGTAACATTTTTCTTTTCTTTTCTTTCCTTTTTTTCTGAGGCTGGGGTTAAGTGACTTGCCCAGGGTCACACAGCTAGGAAGTGTTAAGTGTCTGAGACCAGATTTGAACTTCGGTCCTCCTGAATTCAGGGCTGGTGCTCTATCCACTGAGCCACCTAGCTGCCCCCAGAATGTAACATTTTTCTAGACCATTAATGAAAAGACTGAGCATAATGGAAACACCTTTGCCTTGTAGTCAGCCATCTAGATTTTATACATTGCCTCCATTATTTACTTCTTGTATAACCCTAGGCAAATCAATTTACAATTCTCAAATTTCTCATCTAAACATGAATATTATTTGATTATCCACATTTGAGTTATGAGAGTGAAAACTTAAAGGCTTGTGCAAATATCAGTTCAACAGATTTTGATGTTGGTCTCTTCAGTTCAGTTCAGTTTAGAGAGTTGGAGCTTTTCCTAAATTCTCCTATATTACTATTTACTTGTTTTAGGAAGCTGTATAAAATCATAGAAGGGAATGCAAGATTTTCACTGTACCTTTTAAACTCACCTCTTTCTGTGGACTATGAGACTTAAGCTATAAGGGACTTCAGGAGAAATGTGTCCTCATGCCTTATTTTACAGAAGAAACTGAAGCCCAAGGAAGTTAGTCAGGCTTGAATAAACAAAGGTTATTAATAGTATTAAATATCACACATTGGTGATTCTTGGGTGATCATCATATTGGATCTAATAAGGTGCCCCCAGAAATATTTCTTGGCTTTGGCCTTACTACCTCTTCCTGTCATCTAGGTCTGGCTTTGCTCAGCTAATTTGGCTCCCTAAGGCTAAGGAAGTAACACAAAGTTCTTCCCCAAGGAGAAAAGAAATAAGCAGACACCTAGATGAAATGTCAAAGATTTTTGAAGAGTTTAGACTTATCAGGGAGAAAGTAAATATGTTGCAGGCATGGAGCTGTCCAAGAGTGGAGAGATTGGGTTGACAAGGCCTCCACACGGGAATGAGATCAAGGACACTGGTGAGTTAAGCTGTCAGTTCTTCAACCAGAAAAGAAGATGGCACTCAGCTGATTTGTTTGTGGTACAGTGGAAGAACACTGCAGTCAACTTCTTTGGATCTTTTTAGCTCTCTGTATAGTGAGGGAACTGGACTAGATGACCTTTATCTATGAGGGGAATATCTATATATTATAAATGTAAAAATCTCCTAAAGGATCTGTGAATTAGTTACTCAGGTTACTTTGGTATCGAGTGTGTAGGTAGGGGTGTACATATATCTAAATATATGTTATACTTAGTGGTTATACATAGTGCTTATCCTGTGTGTGTGTGTGTGTGTGTGTGTGTGTGTGTGTGTTCCTTTATTCTATCCATTCTGAAGTTCATTGAGGTCATGAAACATGTGAGGTCCTTTTCAGGAAGATTTATTTTTTAGACAATAATAGAGTCTGAAGGCCACTTTTTGGCCTCTAAACGTCCTAGTAACTCCAGGCAAGAGAGATTTAACAAGTCAACAAACAGGTAACTGAGGAGGAACTTAATTAAATTTTTATCTATGCACAATACATATCAATTTGGTAGTAGTATGAAGGATGATTTGGATTGAGGAGAACCACATCCCTTAAACAAATTTTCTTGAGGAAAACATAGAACCATTTTTAGCAGAACTGGATTTCTAATTATACTTTATAGGCCACCTGAATTTCTGAACTAAATTCAGGTGCAGAGAAATATGACTTAGGTAACAGGACAGAATCAATTGATTATAAATGGGATCGCTTTAAAAAGATATAAAATCAATTGATCATTTCAGTAGGTCAGAGGTAACTTTAGAGAGCACACTTTTGTTTTGCCCTAAGGACAAAAGAGAGATATCCTAGACTGGGGATAGAACATAGATCTTTAAGGCATTAGGTTTCAAATTTTGCCTTTAACAGTTCTGCTACTTTGTGAACTTGAATAAATCATTTAGCCTCTTCAAGTTCCACATAACTCTTTTGATAATGTAACTTGTATCTTGAGGTCTTATGTCATACCTAGAAAAATGCCAAAGATGACAAGATAAAAGTAAGCAGTATTTTGGGTTCAGGTGAAAAGAGAGGCACAGTAGTGCATTATTGGTGGAACTATAAATCAGAATAACCATTTTGAAAAGCAATTTGGTATTATGCAGATAAAGTGACTAAAATTTCTGAGTCCTTTTGACTCAGAATTTCTAATATTTAAGTATATGCCCTGAGGAAGTCAATGATAGGAAGAAAATTCTCATAATATACCAAAATATATTATTTCTGTAATTTTTATGGTAGCAAGGAACTAGGAGGGGGAGAAGATGCCCATGTATTACAAAATGACTAAGCATATTAAGATATTTAGGTGGAATGGACTGTTACTGTGCTATTTTTAAAAATGATATATAATAAATACAGAGAAGCACAGAAAAACTTATATGACTTCATGCAGTGTGAAGTAAACAGAGTCAATGAAATAATATACACAGTGGAAACATTCTAAATGGATAAGGACCACAAAAAAATCAAAAGTGTATTGCAAAATTATAAACTAGCATGGTCCCAAAGAAACACTTGAGAAGATGCTTGTATTCTTTAGTTCCTTTACTTCCTTTACAGAGGTGGAAGGTCTATTTTGTCAGATTTTAATGATGTTTTGAGTAGTTTGATATTTTTTCTTTTCTTACTTTCCTTTTTTTTTTTTTAATTAAAAAAAACCATTTACTATAATTAATGGAAGGGGAATAATGGGAAAAATTCTGATGATGTGAAAGAAAAAAGTTGTCAATAACTTTTTAACAATATAAATAGCAGCATAGTTGACATCTTCATTGATAGGAGATTGCTTACAGGAAGCTCTTCCTTAGAGTGATGAAATCAGAAGCCTGGACAAAAATAAGAATAAAAGGAGGTTGCCAGATACTGATTGCCAAGTGATAAGGGAGTGGAAACCAACTTCTTAATATTGCTATTATCCTATAAGTTGAAATCCATTTTTCAGAATTGACCAGGGATGTGTATTTGCCTTATTACCACAAGTATCATAAGCAATAATGTATTTAGTAAAAAATATAATATATTTATAGTGATAGAATACTGTACATATGAAACTTTTGAGTTTTGGGTTGCTTTTATACTATTGTAAAGTTTGCCAAGATAGAAAGTAATTTCTTTACTCTTCTTCCTTCTTTGAAACTTTACTTGCATTCCATTTAGCTAGTTCAGGTTTTTTGGTTGCTGCTGCTGCTGCCAGTACCTCTATACTATTCAAGATGCTTATTTTGTTTGTTTTATCTAAAAACCATTAGACTCCCTTTGTTCTTAGTGAATCCCTTACTATATCTGAAGCCTCACTCTTTCATATTGTCAGCCAGACATTTAATTAGGGAAGATTTACAATAGGCAGAATAGACTTCTGAGTGGGAGTCAGGCTGCAGTTGACTACATGGATGATGTCAAAGGATACCTTTGAGAGAGAGAGACAGAGACAGAGACAGAGAGAGAGAGACAGAGAGAGAGGGAGAGAGGGAGAGAAAGTATATTCTGTCATATAGAATTATACAACTTTGTAGCGTGAAAGACTTTGATATTACTAATATTATTTTAAAAATTTTTTTAAATAAAGCTTTTTATATTCAAAACATATGCATGGATAATTTTATAACATTGACCCTTGCATAGCCTTGTGTTTCAGATTTTCTCCTCCTTCCCCGTCCACCTCCTCCCTAGATGGCAGGCAATCCAATATATGTTTTACATGTTACAATATATGTTAAATCCAATATGTATAAACATTTATACATATAATTGTCGTGATGCACAAGAGAAATAAGATTTAAAAAAAAGAAAGTAAATGAGTAAGAAATGCAAGTAAACAACCACAAAAAGAGTAAAGAATATTATGTTGTGATCCACCCTCAATTCCCACAGTCATCTCTCTGGGTGTAGATGGCTCTTTTCATCACAAGATCATTGGAACTGGCCTGAATCATCTCATTGTTGGAAAGAGTCATGTCCATCAGAATTGATCACCGTGTAATATTGATGTTGTCATATACAATGTTCTCCTGGTTCTGCTCATTTCACTTAGCATCAGTTCATGTAACTCTGTCCAGGCCTCTCTGAAATCCTGCTGATCATTTCTTATAAAACAATAATATTCCATAACATTCATATACCATAACTTATTCAGCCATTCTCCAACTGATGGCATCCATGTAGTTTCCAGTTTCTAGCCACTACAAAAAGGACTGCCACAAACATTCTTGCACATACAGGACCCTTTCCCTTCTTTAAGATCTCTTTGGGATATAAGCCCAGTAGAAACACAGCTGGGTCAAAGGGTATGCACAGTTTGATAACGTTTTGAACATAGTTCTAAATTGCTCTCCAGAATGGCTGGATCTGTTCACAACTCCACCAACAATGTATCAGTGTCCCAGTTTTCCCACATCCCCTCCAACATTCATCATTATTTGTTCCTGTCATCTTAGCCAGTCTGACAGGTGTGTAGTGGTGTCTTAGAGTTGTCTTAATTTGCATTTCTCTGATCAATAATGATTTAGAGTACCTTCTCATATGATTAAAAATAGTTTTAATTTCTTTATCTGAAAATTGTCTGTTCATATCCTTTGACCATTTATCAATTAGAGAATAGCTTGAATTCTTATAAATTTGAGTCAGTTCTCTACATATTTTAGAAATGAGGCCTTTATCAGAACCCTTAAATAGAAAAATGATTTCCCAATTTATTGCTTCCCTTCTAATCTTTTCTGCATTGTTTTGTCTTTTTAACTTAATGTAATTAAAATTATCTGGTGATCAATTATGAATTTCAGTTCTTCTTTGGACACATTCTTTCCTTCTCCATAGGTCTGAGAGGTAAACTATCCTGTGTTCTTCTAATTTGCATATAATATCACTCTTTAAGGCTACATCATGAACCCATTTAAATCTTATCTTGCTATCTGATGTTAGGTGTGGGTCAAGCCCTAATTTCTTGCATAATAGCTTCCAATTTTCCCAGTAGTTTTTAATCAAATAGTGAGTTCTTATACCCCAAGGTCTGGGGTCTTTGGGTTTGTCAAACACTAGATTACTATAGTTATTGCCTATTTTGTCCTGTGATCCTAACCTATTCCACTGGTTGACTGCTCTATTTTTTAGCCAGTATCAAATGATTTTTGATGACCACTGCTTTATAATATAGTTTTAGGTTTGACACAGCTGAGCCATCTTCATTAGTATTTTTTTTTCATTAATTCCCTTGAAATTCTTGATCTTTTGTTCTTCCAGATCAACTTTGTTACTATTTTTTTCTAGAGCTCTAAAAATTTTTGGGAGTTTGATTGGTATGGCACTAAATAGATTAGTTTAGGTAATATTGTCATTTTTATTATATTTGCTCACCTTATCCATGAGCAGTTGATATTTTTCCAACTGATTAGATCTGACTCCCCCCCCCCCCTCCCCCAGGCTGGGGTTAAGTGATTTGCCCAGGGTCACACAGCTAGGAAATGTTAAGTTTCTGAGATTAGATTTGAACTCGGGTCCTCCTGAATTCAAGGCTGGTGATCTATCCACTGCGCCACCTAGCTGCCCTGTCTGACTTTATTTGTGTGGAAAGTGTTTTGTAGTTGTGTTTGTATAGTTCCTGACTTTCCCTTGGCAGATAATTTCCCAAATATTTTATACTAAAGTTATTTTAAATAGAATTTTTTTGCATTTGTCTTTTGCTGCTGGACTGTTGATAATATATAAAAATGTTGATGATTTATGTGGATTTATTGTGTCCTGCAACTTTGCTAAAGTTGTGAATTGTTTCTTGTAGTTTTTTAGTTGATAAAATTTCCCTTTTTTTTTAACCTCTTTTTTCTTCTTTTTCCAGTACAATCCCTTTTCAACCTAGTTTCTTTTTCATATTATCATAATAAAATCAAATTATACCTGTTTTCTCTAAGTATACCCATAATAAGAATATCATTCTTAAGAGTTCTTTCCTTTTTACCTTTAATAAATAGGATTATTAACAATAATTCTCATTTCCATGTACAAAAAATAATACTTATCTTCTCTCTTCAAAAACAAAAAAACCTAGTTTAAAATCATGGTTCTCAAAATCTCTGTATAAAATTGACAGACACCTTTGTTAGGGCAGAGATTTCTCTTTTATATAACTTCAGGTCATATTTGCAAGACTTTTAATATTGGAGAGAAAAGCTTTATTTTGTGACTGAAATTTTGCATCCTAAGTTTGACTGGTCCCATCTCCAAATCTCCAAAGATAGAAGTAAAATATAATCCCTCTTCAATTATACTATTAATGTGTAATTAATTGGTGATGGTGGGTATTTGTATGCATACAGACATGTTTAAGATAGTGTTACTTTTAGCCAAGGTTTCATGTTATTGCACACTTTTACAGTTAAGTGAATTACATGGAAGTTATCTTTTGGCTTTCCTTTATTCAAAATGGATAAGAAGATGAAAGGCTGTGTGTGTGTGTGTGTGTGTGTGTGTGTGTGTGTGTGTGTGTGTGTGTATAAAATAGGCATTTGAGGCTCTTTTACAGTTATAGAGCATTATAGAGCAAGTATTATCACCTTTATTCCTTACATAATTACATCCACTAGGGGACATTAGAGCACGTAATACACAGAATGAACCCCACTTAGTCATATTAAAATGTATACTTTAGATTATGATGATAATATTTGAAAGCTTCTTTTTGAAATATATGATTTCTAAATATACTAAATTTTTTTTAGTGTCTGTTAAAATTAAGTGTCAAGCAAGTGGCTCATTAATGAGTTAGTGATAGATATTTGTCTTGTTCATTTACTGAATTCTCACATTTTCTTCAAAAACAATTAATATAATATGCTCCTGAGCCTAATAATGGCTTTGAAGAAGTCTCATATTTAAAATGTGTCCATTGAAAGAGACCTACATTTTAGTTGTGGTTGTTGTGGGACATTTGAGGGAAAGGAGAAAGCTAATAAGTTTTAGCTGTACCTTATTATAACACTTCTCTAGTACTGGGGAGTGTTGTTGATGTAAAAAAAAAATGTATTTATATTGTCCATTTCTGAAGGGTAGAAACTAGGTTTTTCTGTATTTTGTATATGGAACATCTATTTTTAAACCATGAATTATGGGTGTATTCATTGTCTTTGGACCAAGGAGTACCTTCTAAGGAGCTTTACTTACTTGGAGACGTTTTATTCATCAAGAAGGAACTGATCTATTAAACTTAATCAATTGATCAATGACTATCTTTATAGAATAGCTCAGATAAATGTTTTTAAATTAGTTAATGACCTGGATTGTTTTAAGAATTTTAAATGTGAAACAAAATATGAACAGCTACTTTTTTGCAGAATTAATGGAAAAAATAACTTATCTTTAAGGAATGTAATATTGTGTAGAGTAAAAGACAAATACACAATAAAACTACTTAAATAATGTATAAACAGTAGAATTGTAGGCTATAAAACTTTAAAAGGACCCTAGAGATCCCTTTTTTCAACCCATTCTTTTTAAAGATTTAAAAAAAAAAAAACTAAACCCCCAAATTGGCTTATAATATACAGTATATCTATTAGTTACACATATATACTAATATATATTATTATATAACAGGTATGTAACATTATCATAAATTAGTATATATATAGTAATATAAGTAATATACAGTGTGAAACTGTGATCATCATACTAATTTGTCCCAGTTTTTTTTTTATTTGTAGGATAAGAATACTTATATTATCTACCTCAATATTGTGAGAAAAGTAGTTTTATACCTTTAAAATACAAATATGAGTTCTTATTAGTATTAGAATAATAGCTGAAATTTATGTAGTGCCATGTCTGTCTATCTATCTATCTATCTATCTATCTATCTATCTATCTATAAATATATACTATTTCATTTGACTCTCACAACAATCTCGTGTTCTATATACTATAGATATTACTATATTATTTAACTGATGAGGAATTATATAGGTTCAGAGAGATTGTGATTTGCCTATGGTTCTACAGCTAGTTAAATGTTAGCAGCATCATTGAAGTCCACTTCTATTTTTACTCAAATATCAGCATTCTTTTTACCATATACCTTAGCAAACTCTTTTTCATTACAGCTAACTCCTACAAATTCATTAATGTATACTTTGTGCATAAGTGTGAAAACAAAGTAAAAGGAAGAATGGATATACTTGTTCTTAATTATCGACTAGATTTCTGAATTCCATGTGATTAATCAAATAAACCCTCTAAAGGACATGATGCCCATTTATTTTAATGGGGACTGGTACCTATTTGCAAGTACTTTTTGTTGCTTCTATATTTTGCTCATTTAGAAACTGGAATAATTTTCCTAGCAACAAGGAAAACTACGTCAAGAATAGCAAAATGCTAACAAAAATGTGCTTTGAAAATATTTGCTATTGCATGTAAATAATCTATGCTTTAGTGGAACTCTAAAGTATGACATTTTAATCTAGTTAAATACAATATTTCTCTGATACTCAAATTAGTTTTGGTTATCAGATATGAGAAAAGGATACAGTGATCACTTGTATGCTGCTATTTAGATAAATGAACCAGGATTGGTCTTGAGCACACAATATTCTGTTTTCCCAAATATTTCCCAGTCAGTTCTACCTTTCATGGGTCATTCAAAACATGCTTCTTTGGATGATTCCTTTGAGCTGCCTTGTGTCAATCAAAATGAAATGGGTGATTATTTGTGAGCTAAAAAGTAAGCCTTTATTTTAAATTGGCTGTACTTTTCCTGAAAACCTTTGCCCCCACCCTTATATTTCAAGCCTAACTTTGGGCATTGGTAGCCATAAGGAGTTGGAGTGGAGACCAGAAAGTGCAAGAGCATGTGATGACTAGAACATACAGACTGCTTGCTGAGTAATTTGTTTAATCTTTAAAAAAAAAAAAAATACTCAATTAACTAGTGAGCAGAAATAAAACAGATTTTAAATAGATTTCGTTTCATGGCTAAAAGAAAACTTTTCTTGCCGAAGAAGTAGCTCATCAACAGAGTGTTTTTTCCAAGTAGTAATTACATAAAATAATTTACTTTCTTATCTAATCAAATAATTTTGCCTAAACTGTTAAAATTTTATAACAATTTACTTAAATTTTTAAAACATACATAATATTTTTGAATAATTGCTTTATAATTGGATAAAATGTTTTTTAGGACTTTGCTGGAACAAAAAAAAATGAAGTGATTTATTTAGCATTGCTTCAAAAATTTGTGGTAGAGTAATAACAAAAATATGGAGGCTGACCTTGAAAAATCTGAGTAGTACAAATGACTGCTTATATATTTTTTAATCTCATAAATTTTATGTAAAATGATAGGACCCAAACATTTCCTTGAATTTAAAACAGATTCTTTTCCAAGTAAGTTCCCAAAAAGTTCAGGGTTAGAATTTTCTTAAAAAAAATTTTTTTTTTAATTAGTTTTTTCCTGGCTTGATATTTTTAGGAGATAGGCTTCTGCCTATCTACAGTTCTTTCTGACCCTAACATCTTCTCTTCTGCTCTGTTTCTTGCCTGGTCTCTGTTATAGGTAGTACTGCTGTTAGGTTGAACCCCTTATTCAGAAAACTTTCAAATTGGGTTAAGATATCATGAGAAGATTTTATATTGTAGTTTAGCTTTTCTTCCTGGACAGTCATAATCATGTTAAAGTCAATCCTATTAAATCAGAATTAGGATAATATACAGGTATTTTTAATATCTTGATGTAAAGAACTATTTTTCCTGCCAAACTTTTTTTATTATCTTTTGAAAAATATTAAAACTAATGATTATGGCCTCTTTCAGACTGAGCCTAGGAGGCAATGTATGAAACTTTGTCATAACAGTGGACACACAATAGCATCTTGTGATTTTAAATGATTGATTAGTTGTCATTCATTTGCAAAAAAGGACTAAAATGACACAACTATATTGGAGTCAGGGTACAGTATTTCTTGAGTGTGGCTGATCAGATCAGTACTAGCTCAGAAGGCTCCACTATAGGCTGGGCAAAAATAGTCCACATGAACATCTGGAATGAAAATGTCTCTAAATTTGCTCATGACAAATTCTATTGAGCTATTGCAATTCTGCTTTGTTTATAGAGCACAGCATCTTCTGTGATGTGGGCACACTGTGCTGGGCAGTCCTGTGCCAATGTTGCCTGTGTCTCACACTTGATTGCAAAGTTCTTCAGTGAAAGTTTTGAGAGTGTCTTTGTATCTCTTCTGATCTCTCTCTCTGTGTGTGTGTGTGTGTATATATCAATGTCATGTGTAAGTTCTCTGTGAAGTAGTCTTTTAGGCAAATGTACTTGAGCCATTTGAACATTGTGGTCATCCCATTGGAATTGTGCCCTCTGGGATAGAGTTTGAATGATGGGTAGTTAACTGAAGAAAGGACCTCAGTGTTCAGGACCTTATCTTGCCAGCTGATGCTCAGAATCTTTCTAAGACATTCAAATGGAAGTGATTCAGTTTCCTGGCATGGCATTGGCAGAACTATCCAGGTTTCACAGGTGTACAACAGTGAGGTCTGCAGAATTTCAGTTTGGTAGGCAGTCCTAGTACCTTTTCTTTCCACACTTTCTTTCAGAGCTTAATGAGCTAACTCTGGCAATGAGTGTGTCGATTTCGTCATCTATGTGGACTTCCCTGGAAGGTATACTGCCAAGATTAGTGAACTTAGCCACAGAATTCAGTATTTCTCCATTTACTGGAACTGATAGTTCCATGTGAAAGGTATAGTACTGGTTGCTGGAGGACCTGTGTTTTCTTGGTATAACTGTTAGCCAAAATTAGCACAAGGAACAGAAAATTGATCCTTCCATTGTAGCATTTCAATTTCAGTATTGAGTATATTGAGTGCACAATCATTTGCTCACAAAAGGTCATGTATCAACTCTAACTCCACTTTAATCTTGGCTTTTACACTTTTCAAATTAAATAATTTACCATCAGTTCTGTAACTGATTTTGATGCCATTTTTGTTTATGTTGAAGGCATCTGGCAACATTGCTGATAACATGCCAAAAAGCATGGAAACAATTCCACAGCACTGCTTCATTCTGCTGGTGTCTGGGAAAGTGTAAGAGCATTATCCATTATCCCAAACTCATGCAAGCATGTTTTTCATGAAGTTGATATACAATATTGAAATTCTTCAGGCAACCAAATTTTGCCATGATCTTCCACAAGCCTTCACAATTAACAGTATCAAAGATCTCCCTCTCCCTCTCCCTCTCCCTCTCCCTCTCCCTCTCCCTCTCCCTCTCCCTCTCCGTCTCTCTCTTTCTTTCTTTTCTTTCCTTTCTTTTTTCCTTTCTTTCCTTTACTTCCTTTCTTTCCCTGAAGCAATTGGGGTTAAGTGACTTGCCCAGGCTCACATAGCTAGGCAGTATTAAGTGTCCAAGGTCGGATTTGAACTCAGGTCCTCCTGACTATAGGGCTGGTGCTGTACCCACCGCAACAATTAGCTGCCCCCTTTAGTTATTTCTGAAGCACTACTGGCTCTCGGACATATAACCATCTTCCAGATGAAGGAACAGTCTATTAAATAGAACGCTGGTCAGAATCTTGCTAACAGAGACTGAGAGACCTCCCATGAGTATCACAGAACAACCTATTTCCCTTTCCTTTATAGAGATGAATGATGAAGCAATCTTGAACTCCAGAGGGATAACCTTCTCTTACCATATAACCAGGAAGATTTCAGTCAATTAATCCTTACTTTGTAAATCTCAGCTGAAACAGAATTAGCACCAGACATTTTTCTCTATGAGAGAAAACAAAAGACATTCAAAGCCTCTTATTCAGTTAGAAATTTTACTAGAGAGGGGATTACCTTCAGCATTGATGGAAGGTCTGTTGAGAACCCTATGAGGTATTTAGCCCATTCCTCCAGGATCATGTTCTTATCACTAATCAGTATAGCTCCATCAACACCTGGGTAGTTGAGATTCACCATAGATCTGTGGCCCATAAGTAGCCTTTTGGGCATCATGAAAGTATTTTGGATTATTCTTATCAGTGCAAAATTGAATTTCATCTGCCTTCTTTAACTGAGTCAAGAATCCTACATATCTCTGACCTTTACTTGCACTTTGCTAAAGTGATGGTATAACAGATAATTTTTTTAAAATCAGAGAGGTTCTAGCTTCTGAGAAAACTTTGTCAAATAATTTAAGTTATTTTTCTTTATTATTATATTGACAACGTGGGCAAATAATCTAAATCTCAGTTTTCTTATTTGTAAAATGGAAATAATAATCTTTTTGATTTCCATATCATATGTTTTCTATATTTGTTATTTATGAGTAAGTTAGATAGGGAAATTGACATATATTTCTTCCTTCTACTTAACTCAAGATTGTATCCCAATCCCTAGATCTTTTTTGGATGAACTACTAGAGACATATCTTTTACTTTGTATTCAGATGGTGAAGTAGAAGGAAGATCTGTGGCACAACTGACCTGGAAGGTAGATCAGAGAAAAAAAAAGAATTAAGAATTATTGAACTACCTGATACTTATGACCTTAAGAAGAGCCTAGACATTATATTTCAAGAAATAAGAAAATTACTTACATCTCTTAGACCCAAAGAGGGAAATGAGAAAGGAAAGGCAGCCAAAGAAACAAAAAGGTGAAAATACTATGCTTTGCTCTCCATTCACTTTTCATAGTGTATGCAGATGGTATTTTCTATTTTAAGTCTGTTGGAGCAATTTCATTTATTTCTGACTTTTCCAAGTTCCAAATCATTTTTGTTCCCAAGAAAACAGAGGGAAAATAAAAGTTGAATATTTTTGCTCTTTTTTTCTTGTCATTTGCATCCATATCCTATTTATCCTGAGATAATTGTCTCCTTTCTTTAATTCTCTTCTGCAAATAAACTTTTAAAAATAGTACAACTTTTTGCTGTTCTTGTTATTTCCTCAAACTTTCTTCTCATTCTGAACTTTAATATTTTTGAAATGTTTCTTGTAGAACCATGCTATGTTTTCCCTTCTACGATTATCCTTGCTTTCTTCTCCTGTGTCATTTTTTAAAAAATCAAAGCATAATTTAAGAGTTCCTTGAAACCACACGTGGGAGGTAGACACTATTAGTATTTTCATTTTACTGATGAGGAAATTGAGGCAGACAGAGGCCTCCCCAGTTAGACTTGAAGCTATTTTAGGTCAGTGACTGTTTTTTTCTCTTTTTGTGTTCCCACTGCTTAGCACAGTGCCTTACTCATGTAAGTGCATAAGAAATATTAAATTAGTTGACCAAGGTTGAATGACTTCTCAAGTATTGTCTAGCTAATGAGTACCTGATTCTAACTCCATTGCTATCCATTGTACCACCCAGCTGTCAAGTAAAGCTATATATCTTGTTTTTTCCCTTGCCAATCACCATTTGAAAGAGATCATATGAGGAAATCTTACAAACACATTATCACTAAATTTTGAAACCTTCAGATCAAAAAGAAAATATTAGAAGCAACAAGGAAAAAAAAAACAATTCAAATATGATGGCGCCACAGTTAGAATCACACAAGACCTAAATAGTGGCGACTTTAAAAGGCTGAAACCAAAGAATTAGAGCTGTGGCTAAAAATATACCAGAAAATTAAATATGATCCTAAATTTTAAAAATGGACAGTCAATGAATGGTCAGACTTTCAGGATTTTGTTGCAAATAGATTTGAATTTAGTAAAAAAAAAAAAAAAAAATTGACATATAAAATCCAAGAGAAATATGAGGTAAACATCAAATTTCAGGGACTTAGTAAGGACAAATTGTTTATGCTTTATACATGTAAGTCATATGTCTAAGGTTGTAATTAGTAAGTGATAATTCAAAAGAAAAGATTGGGGTAGAGCTCAGTGTGATATCATTTTTAAAAGCAAAACCATATAGGAAATAGTAAAAAGGAGTCATTACATTATATGAATGAAGTTCAAGAGTAAGAACTGACACAGGAATTAAATGGGGAAAAGGGCTGGTAGTTCTGGAATCCCACTCACATATAAATATTAGAAAGGTAACAATACATACATATCTAGTAGGGTAAAACAAAATTCTTATAAATTAAGAAATAAAAGATGGAGGAAATAATAGAGAAGGAACTATATATTAATGGGAATGGGATAAGCTGTGTGGATTAAAAGGAATGGAAATGAGGTGAAGGGTGAGAGAAAAAGGTAGAAGGAGAAGATAAGAGAGAGGTTCTGGGAGGACTAGTAGGTTAAGCAATAGTAAATCAAGATAGCAGGTAGAAGTAAAATAGAAGAGTCAGCAGGAATAGATAATGAGATACACACAAACATAATGATCAGGAGTAGAATTTATTTTTAAGAAAAGTTAGGGGGGGGCAGCTAGGTGGCGCAGTGGATAGAGCACCAGCCTTGAATTCAGAAGGACCAAAATCTGGTCTCAGACACTTAACACTTCCTAGCTGTGTGACCCTGGGCAAGTCACTTAACCCCAGCCTCAAAAAAAAAAAAAAAAAAAAAAAGTTAGGGGTAGTAATCATTGATCTCTGATAGTTGCAATTGATTCAATTTAAAAAAAAAAAATAGGGAAACTGTACTATTAGCCATATTAATATCATTGTAGACTATTTAAAATACTTAGTATAAATTTGGAATGTTGCTGTGGTATAGGAAATGATGACTTGGTAGATTGTAAAAATGTGGAGACCTGGACCTAAGGAGGGTGATGTCATCTTTAGAGAAACAGAAGACAAACATGTATAATAACAAACTTTCATAGATGTACCTCAATGTATGTGTGTATATATGTATATGAGTTTAGATATATTGCTACATATATTATATATATGTATGTATCTATACATGTATCTGTGTGTGTTTGTGTGTGAGTGAATGCACTCATGTGTGCTTGATAAAAGATTGCCCCTAAGCAGTATATAATCTTAAGGGAAAGGCAACATGCAAACGAAGCTATACAAAGCAAACTATATACTGGGAAAATAAGAAATAATTAGCAGAGGCAAGACACTAGAATTAAGAGAGTTTGGGGAAGATATCCTATTTAAGATGGACTTTCAGATGGGACTCAAAGGAAGATGAGGAAATCAGCACGGGGAGTTCAGGACTGAGAGCATGCTATGCCCAAAATCAAGTGATGGAGTGTTTTGTTCATGGAATAATCAGATGAACTAGTATCACTGATCAGCAAGTGCATATTGGAATGAGTAAAGTATAAGAAGACTGGAAAAGTATGAGGGGCCTAGGGTTTTGAATGCCAAAACAGAACGTTTCATATTTGATCCTAGAGATAATAGGAAAACACTCAGGTTTTTGTTTTTTTTTTGAATAAGGAGAATGTGTGATTGGACCTATACTTTAGGAAAATCAGTTTAGTGACTGGAGAATGGATTCAAGTGGGGAAAGTCTTTTGAGGTAGGCAAAGGCACTAACAGATTATTATAGTAATCTAGATATAAGGTGAGGAGATTCTACACTAGAGCGGTGACATTGTCAGAGGAGAGAGGGGGGTATATACCAAAGATGTTAAAAAGATGAAATCAACTCTGGTACAATTTGAAAGGACAGAGCCCAGTCTGACAAATTAGAATAGCAAATAAAGGAGATGCTGAAATTGTTTTCGGTGTATGAACAATGGATATAATAAACATTTTATAACCAATTTTATCATCTAACTTTACAGATATTATTACTCTATTTAAGCTAAAAGATAATTTTAGATTTGTTTGTACATCTATTGCATTAGGTGATGGGATAGAAAAATCCAATGAAGAACTTGACAAAATCCTACAAACCAAGTCATGAGTATTTAAAATGACAGATTTCAATCAAGCTTTAGTTTTTTCTTTTAGACTTAAGAAAGTGACAGAGAAAATATGAATAAAGCAGATTAAACTTTTGAAATGTGTCCCTACTTTTCATAAAGACAGTTGTTAACCATTTATCAGCACTTTCCTGGGTTGTATGTTTAGGATACTGGAGGGATAGGATAGGCAAAAAATTAGAGATAGAGGGAGAGAGGAGAGAAAAAGAGACAGAAAGAAATTGCAATTATTTTAAAGACCTTATGGTTCTTCCTGAAACAAAGTCTTTTTTTTTCTTTTTTTTTTTTTTAACTGAACTATCTGTGTGACCCTGGGCAAGTGTTTACCCACTGTTTGCCTCAGTTTCCTCAACTGTAGAATAAAGATAATGATGCACAACAGCCTCCAAGGGTTATTGTGAAGCTCAAATGAGGTAATATTTATTAGTGTTTTCTCACAGTAGCTAGCACACAATATACACTTAATAAACATCTCCTTTTTTCCTTTGTTCCAATGTTCTAACATTTTTGTTGCTTTACTATGAATAGGTAATGCAATGTAATAGTTTTTGAGGATCACTCACTGTGTAAGGGAGAAATATGTAGTGAATGTATATAGACTACAGCATATTAGAATTGGATAATTACAATGGATTTAAAGAATGTCAGGAATAAATGGATTAATGAAAAAATACAGACTGGCCGAGTCTTGAGCAAAAGATAATATATGTATAGGTCACATTTCATTGTATTCCATTGTGAGGTCAAGTGAGTACAGGCCATAAATACTGATAGACCTTCTCTGTTGGTTATCTACACATTTTTATATATATATGTGTATATATATATATATATATATATATATATATATATATCATAGTCTAAATAATGAGCATTCTTCTTCCTTTTGCTTTTTTCCAATGTAAATAAACCAAATCTTTTTGACTGATTATAGATTATAAGCCATGTAATATTTTGGAATTTGATTTAGTTAGCACAGTCATTCACAAATATTGCATATTAGATAACAAAAATCATATCTAAAAAAGAGTCATCAGTTTCAAATAGAAGTTTAAAGTGTTATTCTTAGTAAAGAAAACTTTAACATTTAGATGTTATGAGCTAATTAGCCATTGTAGTAATTTTTTTGTGTCCTTCATGGTTCACAGCTGTATTTCAGATGGTATGATATCCATTGTGCCTATTGATAAATTACAATGATAATATAATCATACAACTATATAATATAAACATATAATAGCCATCTTTAGAGAATTTAAAGTTATCAGACATATTGCTGTTTATTTATGATGCTAAGAGGGCAGGAATATTTGCAACAACAACAAAAAAAAAACTATCAGAGTTTATATGACTTAGTTTATAGGTTTATATTTAGAGATGAGACTTGTAACTTGAATCCCAATAATTTGGCTTTTAAAGTTGCATAGCTGAACTCATACTGTTGATATCAATTGTTTGCCAGCACTGAAAGAACATTGTGAGAAAATATCTGTCCCCAAAGGAGCTTGCAGTATATAAATGAGATGATAAGAAATTGGAACTATAGTATAAGTCACAATAGAGTAGATACCAAATTAATGGAATATATTCATCAAACTAATCCACCCCAATCCCTGGAAATATTCTTTTTTCTGCATCTATACTTTTACTCTAATTTGTCCATATGCTTATTATTTTCTCCATCTATTGAAATCTAACCCATTTTCTAGGTCTCATCTTTTCCATGAATTTTGCTGGAATTAACCTCTTTCACCTACATAGAACAAGAGCAGCCACAACAATAATAAATCACAATTATATTAGCACTTTAGAGCTTTTATAAATGCTTTTTTCTAAAACTATGAAATAGGTAGTGTAATTGGCTTCATCTGAAAAGAAAAATAATATAGAATGTCTTAGCAAAATCTAACAGCATGTGGTTTTTAAGAAGCATATTTGAAATAGATTCACAGTGAGTTAATATAAAAATAAAGCTTTAGTTTGATTCAAACAAAGTAAGCAGAGTTAATAGTCATGGTCTTTGATGATGAAATAGCAAAAAGTCTTGATTAAAAGAGATTAACAGGGAAATAATTGTGCTTTTTAAAGGCACCGTAGATAATGAGTTGATATTATTGTTTAAGATATATTCAACTAGTGATAGTAGTATCTAAATACTTTGACAGGTAAATGAAGTAAAGGGAGAGAAATAGATAGTAAAAGGTATAATAGAGACTTCAGCATGTTCCCTCTTTCAGAACTAGACAAATCCTCCCCTGCTCCCCCCACTCCCCTGTAAAGTAAAATATTCCTGACGGGTATTTTAAAGTTGTTGTAAACCTCGGGCCCAGTACTGAATGGGAGTCAAAAGCCATATTTCATCTCAGCTATATATGGTAGTTTTACAAAAATTGGCCCTAGATAAGGGATAAAATCTCACAAACAATTTTAAAGAATAAATAATTCAAATAATAAGTCATAGAACCACTTGATGATTTAAAAGAATGGCAAAAATGAAACATGAAAATTTGTAAGATTCAGTAAAAGTCTTTAAAGGAAAATTTTGATCTTTAAATATTTCCATCAGCAAAAGACAGAACAAATCAACAATTGAACGTCCAACTAAAAGTACTAGAATACCAGCAAAATTTAAGATCGCCAAAATAGAAATTTTGAACGTTAACAAGGTATTAATGAAATTGAAAGAAAAAACAATTGAAATTCAAAATTCAAAGAATTCAAAACAATTTGAATTCAGAAGTAAGTGTAGTATCTACAACTGGGAGAAGGGAAGACAAGTAGAAGATATAACCATTAGCTAATTTGATTTTTTAAAAACAAAACCAAATTGCCACTATTAAAAATTATAAGTAAGTACATTACCAATATATGCATTTTTTTTTTTTTTGGAGGCTGGGGTTAAGTGACTTGCCCAGGGTCACACAGCTAGGAAGTGTTAAGTGTCTGAGACCATATTTGAACTTGGGTCCTCTTGAATTCAAGGCTGGTGCAATAAATGAATTCTTAAAGAAAATGACTTTAAGACCACATCAATTTATCAGCAACTTAAATGAAACATTCAAAGAACATAATATTAACTATTTGCAAAAATGGGGAAAGAATGGATCCCATCAGATTCCTTTTATTGTACGAAAATGGTATGATGTCTAAACCAGGTAGATAGAAAACAAAGAAAGAAAACTATAGACGGGTATCCCTCATGAATAATGATATAAAAATCATAAATAAAATATCATAATAGACAACATAGAAAAATGTCAGCATATTTAATTATGACCAGGCTAGATTTATGCCAGGATTTCAGGATTGATTCAATAGTACAAAACAAAAATAGTGATAAAGTTTACTTTTAGAATACTCAATACCAGAAATTTTTTTGCTCCATTATGATTATTTGTTACAAAGAGTTGTGTTTCTCTACTCTCACTCCACAAGTGTGTATGGAGAAATAAAAGGGAGAAAATAAATAAATGCTTGATAATTAGAAAAATGAAAATAATTAAAATAGATAACATTCATATCAGCCAAAACAGTAAAAAGTTGTTTGTTTGTTTGTTTGTTTAACATTCAGCATTCATTTCTTTTAGAAACACTAGAAAGCATAGGAATAAATTGGACTTTTTCTTAGTAGGGTTAATTTATATTATATACTGAAAGCCAGCTTTTTATGCAGTAGGTACAAAATAGTGGCCTCCTAAATAATAGTGTACATGTGCTTGTGTTTGTTCATGCCTCTGTGTATGTGTATGTGTATGAAAGAGAGATAGGAGAGGGAGAGGGAAAAGAAGAGTGAGAAGGGCAGGGAGAGAAGAGAGGGAGAGAAAGCGAGGGAGAACTTCAACCTCACTCTTCTTAAGTCATCAGAATCCCAGTGGCAAGACAAAAGTCAGAACAATTGGATATATCCTGGGATGCAGTGGATGACCTTGATAGTTTTTTATGTCTGATGTCTAAGTGCTTCAGAATACCTGCTTCAGCCATGATCTTAGTCACTGGAATAAATTGTTCTCCTCCACCCATTCCACTAGGGGGGCATTCTCACATTCTTGGGGTAGTCACCCCCCCCCAACTCACCAATGGATTTGAGGATTACTCTTTTTGGTTACCCTCAACCTAGTTTAGCTCATCTGTTAAGACAGTTTTACCAGAATGTGGTTGCTGTGCATGCTACAGCTTCTTGGAGCCATAGATAAGAGATGAATGAAAGGTAGACACTAATGGAAGATAAGTAACTCTGAGAAGGGCTCAGTAAACCATCATACCAGAGGCGCTAGTTCTCTCTGAACACCCCATATACCCCATTTAAATGAGTATTTTGCAGATGATATGATATTTTACTTAGATTATCCTAAAGGTTCAATTAAAAAATTTTAATTGAAACAATTTACATAAAGACCAGGCACATTATGTGATGGAAAAAGAAATTTAATTTTAGTTTCAAATTTAAATTTTTATCATATCTCTGTTTTCTTTGCCTTATAGATTAAAAAAAAAAGAAGAAGAAGAAAGAAAAAAAGAAAGCACTGCATTAATTGATATGCCATGGTCCTTCAAGGAATTCTTAATTTCTAATATTTCAGCAAAATTTCAGGATATACAATACAGCCATGTAAATTATTGGCATTTCTACATATTAACAAAGCATAGCAAAATGACATTGAAAATAACCATAAAAGGCATAATATACTTGTGAGTTACTTCCCCAGGTGCACAAGAATTCTATGATTCCAATTAGAAAACAGAACTAAAGGCAGACAGTACTACCTAAATTAACTTATTTATTCAGTAACATATTATTCAAACTACCAAAGAATTACAACATAGCACTAGAAAAAATAATGATGAAATTTTCCTGGTAAATCATAAGACTAAGAATTTTGAAGGAAATAATGAAAGGTGAGAAGGAAGGGACCCTAGTAACATAAGATCTCAAACTATGCCATATAGCAGTAATCATCAAAATAGTTTAATAGAAAAAAATTGGGTGATCAGTGGAATAGAGTAAGTATACCACATACAGAAGCAAAATGGAAATAAGCCCTAAGACCCCAACTTCTGGACTAGGAACTCCTGAAAAAACCAGAAACATTTTTGGCACAAACTAGGAAGAGAGCAACATCATGCAATTATACTTACATAAGCCCCAAATCAATGCATGAATTAGATATTACGAGTGGCATCAATAGGGGAACAAAGCAAAAAACTATTTTGAGGTGATTCAAATTTATAAGACTAAAAGCTATTCCCCATTGGTAAATGATCAAGAGATAGGAACATTTTTCAAAGTAAGAAATGCAAGCTATCAGTAGTCATGTAAAAATTCCTCCAAAATTGTTAATTAGAAAAATGGAAATTAAAACAACCCTGAGGTTGTCAATCCAGATTGACAAAGCTGGTGGAAAACAAAAATGGCCTCTTTTAGGACCTATAGGAAAACTTACATATAAATTCATTATTGGTGGAATTGTGTCAAGATCAGAGAGTAGTTTCTTGTGTTGGTAATGGAATCCACATGAGTTGATGGGATTACAGAAAGAAAAGGGAAAGGATAGGTCTCTAGATTTGATAGAGTACTTTTTATAATGAATTCAGAAGCCAGTTAGAGAGTAAAGGTGAAGGCAGTAGAGGAGAGTAGCAGTTTGTTAAAAGGAGAGAAAGAGATAGTATACTATCTTAAGGGGATGGTAGGGTCATATTGTTAGTGTTTTGTTTTATTTGTTTTTAAAAGAATTTGAGATTTTGACATAAGGAAAGAAGAAGCTTCTAGATAGAGAGATGAAAGTTAGAACATGTTATAAAATTTCAGAGTGGGCTAGAATAGTCAGGGAAAGAACATATAATTATTAGAAAGGAAGGTTCAGATTCTGAGAATTCATTTAAATACTAGGAAGATTTTTTTTTTTCTTGCTTCATATGTTGTTGTCATACTTAAAAGAAATAGAGAAAATTGCCATTAAATTCCTCAGGTCTTCAAGAGTAGCAGACACAAAGTGATAGGTTATTTTAATATGTAGATCCCTTTAATTTTTTATTATTCTTTGAATTTTATCTTTTCAGCATGATGTGTCCCAGACTTTACTGAAAGCAACTCTGGATAGTGTGGTGGAAGAGTGTGTCAGCTTTGTGGGAGTGGATATCAACATCTGTTCAGAAATTCTATTAAGGTGAGATGGGAATTCCCTGGCTATAGATCAGAGAAAGTGGTGGGTTTTGTTTTCCTCAAGCCTCAAACACAGTTTGAGCAAGAGGATATGTATGGATTTACTTACCAGGTCCAAGAAATCATGAAGAGCACCTATCACCTCTGCAAGGTAGTGACAGCTCTTTGGAAAGGGAATGAGGTTTCAGAAGAGAAGACTTAGTCAAAACTATAGTAACATCTCACATTATCACTTTCAGTATGTAAAAATCCAAAACAATGAACAGATGTTAGTCATTGAATCCATTAGTGTCACTGATTAAAAGTTAAATAAATGTGCACAGGTTAACATAGATAAGAGGTTTCCCACCATATGTTAATGGACTACTTACATATAAGTTCACACTAGTACTAACCAAAGTCACTCAAAGTTTCAGGCTATGCCTCTTTCCTCCCTATGTTTTTAATTTTTGTCTAATCAAATTATCTTTTGAAAATTTCTAGAATATTCCCAACTCTTTTTTCTGTTTTGTTCCTAAAGGATCTTTCCTTTTCTCTTTTCCTCTTATCTATTTCTTTCCATCAGGTGTGAGGTCTGATTAAAGTATCCATGTTCCATAAATAAAAATCAGTCAGAATTTGTGATCAAAATCCATGTTTGTTCCTCTTCCTCCTTCTTCTCAACCACCAAGCTCTTTCCTACTTTAAAAACTAACTTCTTTGAACTTGTTTCCATACCATGAGGTCCCCTATATAAGTAGTATTGTGGGGAATGCTTCCTATATTGAAAATGTTGTTTTTCTGCTGTAATTCTGAGTACCCCTGTCATCCCATAAAGTTAAATTATATGGAGTTAATTAGATGCTGCTTTGCTAAAATCAAGCAGGACATCTTGTGCCCTATTAGGAAATATTATGTGTATATTCATGATTAGATATATTTCTGTATTTCATCAGCTTTTTATGCTAATGAGAACAGGCTGACAGAAAAAAGTAGATCACAGAACATAAGTTTGTACTGCTTTCTGCTTCTGTCTGATCCTATAAGTTAAATGAAAATGGGCAAAATCATCACTTGAGTGGATGAGGCAAGGAAGATAAATTATCTAAGAGAGTTAAAAGGGGCAGATTTTCCTTGGTATTATTGCTACCTTATATATCTTTGCTCTCCTGCTGATGTCTTCCTTGGTTCAACTTGCTTTTTAGTCTTCCACAAAACAAGACTTATAAATTAGGATGTTACTTTTATTACTTTGAAAAAATTTTAGTGTCTTTTTGGGTGATACCCCTTTGTGGAGTTTTTATTGATTTTTACTATACAATCACTCTTATATCCCTCATTTGTTTTCCTCTTTAGGCACATTGCCGGGCTGAATGCCAGCAGAGCCAAAAATATCATTGAATGGCGAGAGAAAAATGGGCCTTTCATTAATAGGGAGCAACTGAAGACTGTAAAAGGGTTGGGTCCTAAATCTTTCCAACAGTGTGCAGGTTTTATCAGATTCAATCAAGATTACATCAGAACATTCTGCAGGTAATTATTCTAATCCTGTTTGTGGGGTCCTTAAAAATTAAAATATTAGAAAAAGATATTCAAGTTTCTTGATGATTTCAACTAAATTAAACAAAAAAAAAAATTGGAGTCACTACAAAGCATTGAGGGTTCAGAATTCTTAGGAAAAATGCTTAGTTAGCCATCTTTTAATGGTACATTTTTAAAAATTATGTTGTCACCATCATGGAAAGCCAGACATGAAATGTAAGGAGTCATAAATTATTAGATTTTTCTAAATCTGTTTTTAAATGAAAAAGTCTTTAAAATGTAATCCTGAGTAAGTATAGTCTTCTATGGATGGTTTCAAAATTTTTTATATTAGTGGATGTTTTTTACTCTGAACCAAGATTTAGAATTTTATATTTTTTTCTTTGTAGAATGATATGGGAATTCCAAGTGGGTATGATCATCCAGTAGAATTGTAGTTACTTTAAATTTCAAAGTAGATTTCATCCTGCAATAATCTTTGGAATCCATTTTCTTTTTTTAAATATTGAAATTAGTATAGTTAATTTCCCAAGCTGGGCCATATGAAATATTCCTCACATAGGTTAATGTTAGGTAGTTAGTCCTTTTGTAAAGATCTGTTGATAAACAAGAACTTTAAATAAGTAATTATTTTCCTTCAAAAAAAACTTTGACCATTTTGAACTTAGTTTTTTCCTACTTAGCTTAATTTTTTTCCTCTTAACTCAAACTCATAATCAGCATCACAGCAGCAGATTATTATGGAATGAAAAGAATTGGCTGTGCCATAATTAATCTTGAAACTAAGGAAATGAACTTAATATTTTCATTGATTTAAGATACTGTGATTTTTCAAAAGGGGTTTAATGTCCTTTTCTTAAAACAGACCAAGAAAGGAAGGCATAGGCATAGGAGCTTTGCCTTAGGTTCACACTGCTGCACAGATATTATGTTTATATTGTTTTTGAAATTAAATTACAGGGCCCAGATGAAATAAATTGTATTTTGCCAATCCACTTTATCAAAAAACAAACAAACAAACCCATCACATAATGACTCATGTACATGGCAATAGTTGACCTGCCTGAATATTTTTATACTGGTAAAATTTTTCATCTATATTTAGATAATCAGTAGTTCTTCCAGAGAATTCTGTACTTTAATGGGATAGCTTCCAAGATGGTAAAACACTGTAATGCAAGGATTTGTTGGGGAAGATATTTCAGCCATTGTGAAGCTGTTTAACAGCTCTGTCTCACGATTCTTAGTCATAGGTAATATCCAGAAAGTCTTCAAAGCTTTGTCTCAATCAAAGGTGGAAGGACTAATTCAGCAGAATTTTCAAATCCTGTGGCAGCCAAATATGAGCTTCATGATTATTCCTTGAGAGCTTAAACTTTTGAAATAGATCTGTTCTTCTATACTTGTTTGGTTGCCTTTATGGCCTGTCCTTTCACTGGACTCTCTACCTAAACTTGTTGACTGTTCTTTCTTCTGTTAGGGTATTTTCTCTAGTAAAGCACAAGAAACCCCAAGGATCTGCATCTGAATCTCCAGTTTCTCACTTGTCACTAATATTGTTAGAGACTATGTTTTTAGGTTTTAGACCTAATAGCTGGATAAAAAGGACAATATCAGAAAAGAACAATTTGCATCCTCAAGATTATATGGAAAAGGATTCCCAGGAAACCAACATCAATCAAAATGCCTCTTAATTTCCTTGATTCTTAACTCATTAAGTCATAGAGTTATCTCCATGGGAACAACTTCCTTTCTCCCACAAAATGAGCCAGGCAGACTGTACTGATTTTCTAATTCTGCCTGCCATAATGCTGGTCACAGACTAAAGCTTTATATGTTTTGAATAAGTAAGTTTATGGATGAATGAATGAAAGTTAAAATAGTCCTTTTGTCTCAATCTAATGTTAGGGTGTATTTCATTCCTATATGTATATGTATGTGTATAAACATGGGAGTTTAGATACACATATATTTACATACACATATTATACATATATATGTTCATATGCATATATATACACACACATACAGAAATATACACACACACATTTTGGTTTTAAATCAGTGATAAATGCTACATTTCTATGAAAGGGCTAAGTAGTTAAAATTGGATTGTATATATCTGGGGTAAAGATGTGATAACCAAAACCTATCTTCCTCTACTTCTTTTTTCTCCATTTTCTTTTCTCTTCTTCTGTTATCCTATCCTCCTGCTTGTCTGATGGCCTACATTCTTATCCTCTCTCCCTTTCTTTGTGACAGTGGTCTACAAAATGAATCTTCAGCAGGAGATCAAGTCCTCAGCGTTGCTGTGACAACTCCAATAGATGTTCAATTTACAGATGAGAAACAAGGCAAGAAAAAGAGCAAAACATCTCCCAAAGTTGCACTGAAGCCAAATCCTTTGGACCAAACATGTATTCACCCAGAATCATATGACATAGCTATGAGGTAAGATGGAAACATGTGAGAATCCTCCTAGTTCTATACCAGGGGAAATGCCATCCAGCAAACAATCTTTCTTTGACCATAATGGATAAGATATATACAGGATAAACTGAGGGTAGTCTCAGAGGAAAAACACTTAAGGATTAAATGATTAAGGAGGACTGGGAATAATTTCTTGCAGAAAGTAGGGCTTTAGCTGAAACCTGAAGGAAGCCATGGAAATCAGGAGGTTGAGATGAGAAGGCAAGAGAATTCCAGGCATGGGCAGCTAGGTGACTCGGTGGATAGAGCATCAGCCCTGAAGTCTGAGTTCAGATCTGGCTCAGATACTTAACACTTCCTATCTGTGTGACCCTGGGCAAGTCATTCAACCCCAATAGTCTCAGTCAAAAAAAAAAAAAAAAAAGAAAAGAAAAGAAAGAAAAAAAGAAAAGAAACAGCAAGAAAGCTGGAGTCCCCAGATCACATAGTACGTGGAAAATAGCTGCTCTTGATGTTACATGAGTGAAATAAATTCCATCTAAGGATACTGAAAGACCTGGCACAGGAGATTATTAGGATACTTAGAAATGTAGGGATAGTGTGTCATTTCTGGGTGTCACAGATTAGGAAAACATTGGTAAGGTAGAGAACCTTCAGAAAACAAGGCAGTTGAGGAAGGTCCTCTAACTTATATCACCTGAGAATTGCTTGAGAGTGTCATGGAAGTTCTCCTGGAGGAGATCCTAGTGTCAGCATTTTTCAGAGCTAGAAAAAAATCTTTTCACACAGGGGTTCTCAACTGGGGGTTCAATCCGTAACTGTTTTGTTATAACTGATTTCCTTTGTAATCCTTTATATTCTATATTATGCATTTAAAAAATTATGCCAACAAGGAGTGCATGGATTTCACTGGGCTTCCAAAGGGTCTAATGAAGGGCAAGAACATCTGATCTGGTGTGAGCTTGTATTGTATGGGTGGGGAGACTGCACTCCTGGATTATGTGACTTGCTCCAAGTCACTTAGGCAGAAAGTAGAAGGGCCAGAGCTCCAACTGTCTCTTCCTACTAAAAAGCTATGCTACACAGGGGAAAAGAAGCTGCTGAGGTGACAGAGCCACACAGAAGTGGAACGGGCCTCCTTGAGAATCTGCAAGATTTGATTTACTTTAGCTGCTAAACAACTGCTGACTGACTGCTGGTCAAGAATGTTGGAGAGCAGCTTCTTATGCAAGAACATCAGGGTCCCTTCCAACCCTAAGATTTTGGGAAAATCATGATTCAGGCCATAAAATCAAAAGTTTGCTTAAATGAAGTATTTTGGTTTCATTAAAAGCATACAGTATATTTGAAAATATTTTAAAGTCATTTTCATGGAATCAACTGACTGAATTTAAAAATAATAAAATATTAAACTTTTACTTAAGGGGAAAGGAAAGAAATGATCATTTATATAGTGCCTACTCTGTACTAAGTGCTTTTACAATTATTTATCTCAGTGTGGGGTGAAAAGCCAATACTTCATTTTAAAGTGACATTTTTGCCACTTTATTATTTCCTTCAATTTACTATAATAGTTGGAGTAACTACAATGTTTTCAGTTTGCTGTCCAGTTATCATTTTTTTTGTATAAGTTACACCTTCAGGGTGTATCATTGTCTTGACAGGAAAGGAGATGGGATCATGAAGAAAACTATTTAATTATGTCAGTCTTGTCTTTATTTATTTAAAAAAAAAAAAAGTTAGAGAATTTTATATTGAAAGTCATCTTGGCTATCTAGTAAAGGAAGCCACACAGGGAAAAGAAATAGCATCTCCTTTGTACATGACAATTTTTAAAACTATCTTCATGTTACCAAAGTTTTTGTTGGAGTGAAAAATAGAATCAGCTAATTTAGGCAGATTTTTTGCCTTGATTCTTAAAACACTATGGGAATTCAGCACAAGAACACACCAGTGTTTCAGATCAAGAGAAAGAAACTTGCTTTGAAAATAGAGAAAAGATGTTTTTTATCTGTAATCTTGTCCCAAATTAATTACATATCCTTTGTGAGTTGCCTTCTAAATTAAAGGGTAAGCTAGTAATCAATAGTAAACATTTTTAAATACCTACTTTAAACCAGGCTCTGTGCTAAATTCTAGGAATACAAAAAAAAAAAAAAAAAAAAAAAAAAGAAAAAAGGCAAAAGACAGTCCCTGCCTAATGAGGGAGACAAAAGTAAGCAATCTTTGTAATCAAGATATATAAAAGAAAAATAGGTAAGAATTATTGAGTCTAGAATTAAAACGACTTGGGAAAAGCTTTCTATAAAAGATGGGACTTTAAAGAAACCAGTGAAACCAGTAGGCAGAATTGAGGAGGGAGAACAATCTAGTCATAGAGGACAGCTAGAAAGAATACTTGAGTTGAGAGATGGAGTCTTAATAGCCAGGAGGCCAGAGTCACTGGATTGAACTGGAGAGATCCTAGAGGCAAGCAAACTCACTAGCAGGCTATTGCAGTAAACTAAATATGAATTGATTAGAGCCTGCTCCAGAGTGATGACAATATCAGAGACAAAATTGGGCATCTCTGAGAAATGAATATCAAAGGTCAAATTAAGAGAGCTTTAAACAGATTGGATTTGAGGAATAAGCAATAATGAAGAGGCCTGAGGGACTGTTGCTTTCTACAGTAATGGGGAAGTTTGGAATGTGGGAGAGTTTAGGGGGAATAATAATAAGTTTAATCTACTGAACATCCAGTTCTAAATGTCTGAAAAGTAGTTGGAGATTTGAGATTGGAGACCAGCTGAAAGATTTGGGTAGAATGAGTAGATTCAAGAATCCTCAGTATAGAGATGATAATTAGATCCATGAGAGCTAATGAGATCAGCAAATGAAATTGTAGAGGGAACAGGACCAAAATAGGACCGACTCTATTGGACGGACCTAGAGTTAGAAGGCATGATCCAGATCAAAGTCTCTTCAAGTCAAGACTCTACATGGGGTTGCATAACTGCATATGGGGACTACAGTATTATGATTTACTATAAGTAAATGTTTGATTTGTAAATGTATTTTATATACTTATATACGTGGGATCGCATAAAAGCTTCTCAGGCAAAAAGGGGTCATGAGCATGAATAGTTTAAGAAGCCCTGATCTAGATGAGAATGCCTCAAAGAAGACAGAAACAAGGCAGGACATAGAGTTAGAAGGAATAGGAGTATGAGAATAGTGTGCAGAAAATCTAGAGAGAAGAGGGCGATCAGCAGTGTCAAGAGGCTGCAGAGAGCTTGAGGGGTTGGATGGTACAGTGAGGGGAGTTCCAGGTCCGAATCCAGGAAGATCTGAGCTCAAATGTGGCCTCATGCATTTTCTAACTGCCTGACTCTGAGTAAGTCACTTAACTCTGTTTGCCTCAGTTTCCTCATCTATAAAATGAACTTGGAAAAAAAAAATTCTCTGGGTTCTTTGCCAGGAAAACTCAAATGGATTCATAAAAATCAGAAAATACAACAAAAATCACAAAAAATACAACAACAATACCCTTTCAGGAGAAATATCAATAATTAAATCTCTAGCATGTTGTGTATTTGGTCTTTCCTTGCATACAGTTCAATAAATATTCATTGATTCATTTATTGATTTTTATTACACCTATTCTAAAAATATATATTGACTCAGTCCCTACTACCAGTTACTTAACATTGATTACTGAACATTTGTTAAAACCCTACTTAGTATCAGGCATTTTGCTTAGCACTACATTTTGTGATACAGAAAAATGAATAAGACACAGTCCCTATCTTACCATATAACAAGGGATATAAAACATAACTAATATCTTGGTACATGGCAATATGTAGTAAATATTACAAGATAAATAAACGTAAGGTAAATAAATGAATAAATATATGACAAAACTTATGTGATAAACATGCTAAGTGTTGAGGCTGCAGGAAGAAAAGCAGAGATGGACTGTTCTCAGGGGCGTAGATTAAAAAGCAGAATAAAATAATACCTTATTACAAGAAGTATTTGAAACAAAGATTCATATAAAAGCTGTATTTTAGACCAAAAAAAAAAAAACACCAGTAAAAATATGATTAAAAAAAATAAGGGAAATTACATTTTGCTTAAAAAGCAACAAAAGTAATATACTCTTAGTAATATGCATGTATGCCCAGAATGAAATAGCATCTAAATACTGAGTAAAAATTAAATCACATTGAGAAATACATGATAGAACTATAATTTTTATATCCTGTTGATGTGATTTATGAACAGGCATTTTCAGAACCAAACGATGTGATTTAGGAGAACAATTCCTGGTTCCAAGTAATGTATTTGGAGCTTAGCCCCAAATTATATTGTAGACACCAAATGTTGGGGTTCAGTCATATAAAGAATTCACAATTACTATTCTTTTTGGCAAAAGGTAGCTTTGTTTAAGAGGAGAGATTACAGACAAGATGGTAGACACCAGGAATAATGAATATGAAATAGAGAACATATAGTTAGCAAGGAAAGGGGTTTTATTAGTTAACAATGGAAACACATAAAGTTTGAAGTATGCCCTCAGTTGGCTAGCTAATTTGTAAAGGAATTTAGCATCCTAAAAGAAGGAGAAAGCCACCATAAGACATAGTGGGGGATAAGAAGAGAAACCATGGAGAGGAGGTGGGGAAAGACACCAAGAGGCAGAGTGCCCTGATAGATTGATCCAAATGGAGTTCAGCAAAAATGATGTGAGCCATAAACAGATTTCGTGGGAAAATTCAACCTCAGGCGTTTGTCAGAACTCAAATTTCTGATTGGTTATAATGAAGTGGGGCTGCCCTCAACCTTCAAAGATGGTGAGACATGAGGCTCAGTGCCCGTGCCTGCTTGCTCCAGGGAGTAATTCCATCAATATTCTCTGCCAGCTGTACCTAGTTACTTGGGACCTCATCACCCTTCCATTCTCCAATTGAGACAAAAAGAATAATCAAATTCTCTCTTACAAATAAAAATACAAGCAAAGCACATTTCCATATTGACCATGTCCAAATAGAATAGCTTAATCTGCATTCTGATTCCTTTACCTTTCTATTAGGAATTGGGCAACGTGTTTTAACTTTAGCCCATGGTTAGTAGTTATTCTGATCAGAGTTCCTGAATCTTTCAATGTTGTTTTTATTTATGAAATTGTTGTCATTGTAAAATTTTCTGTTTTTGTTCATTTCACTTTATAACAGTTATTATCAGCCTTCCTAGGTTTCTCTGAAATCATTCCCTTCATTTCTTATAGTACATTAACAATCTATCACATACTTATGCCACAATTTGGTTAGCCATTTCTCAGTTTTCAATTCTTTCCCAACTCAAAAAGGTATATGTTTGTATGCATATGTATGCATATTCCTTTGTTAAAATTTATTTTGCTTAGGATTCATTTCTGTCTTAATCACCTCTCTTTATTCCCCCT
Organism: Sminthopsis crassicaudata; assembly: GCF_048593235.1. Classification (NCBI taxonomy): domain Eukaryota; kingdom Metazoa; phylum Chordata; class Mammalia; order Dasyuromorphia; family Dasyuridae; genus Sminthopsis; species Sminthopsis crassicaudata. The sequence goes on along the minus strand of NC_133618.1, from coordinate 87,835,024 downwards.
TTTCCCTTCCCCTGCTATTTCTCTGTTGAATAAAGTACATTTCTTTCCCCAGTTCTTTGTGTGTATATTCTTGCTTTTTTTGACCACTTCAAATGAGAGTGAAATTTAGGTGTTACCTACTCCCACCATCCTTCCTTTTTTGTATAGAGTTCTACTTCTGTACCCTGTTTACATGAGATAATTTCCCCTGATTTTTTCTCCTTTTAGTCCTGAAGTGTTTTCCTTTTCCCCTCTTTTTTTCTTTTTTTAAACTCTTCTTTAATTTTGCTTGTAGTAATTTTTATATAACATGGAAGCTTTGGATTTTGGTTATAATGTTCCTGGGAATTTTCATTTTGAGGTTTCTTTACAGTAATCTCAAGTAGATTCTCTTTCCACTTTTCTTTCTGGTTCTAGGAGTTCTGGTCAGTTTTCTTTTATAATTTTTTAAAATATGAGGTCTAGGCTCTTTTTTAGTCATGGCTTTCAAGGAATCCTATGATTGTAGAGGACTGCAGATATTGGGGAACTCTGAGAAAAGTATACTTGAAGCAAAGACACTTAACAGCAGGGTGTTAACTCAGTGTGATTGATGAGATGATCTTATCAATCACATTGAATAAACACCTTGTTGTATCTTTGTTTCAAGTATACTTTTCCAGAGTTCTGGCCCTTTACCTATGATTGTTAGTTTTTTTTTTTTTTTCTTGATCTGTTTTCCAGGTAACTTATTTTTGCTGTTATATGCTTTGCATTTTCTTCTTTTTTTGTAATTTGTTTTAACATTCCTTGTTGTTTCATGGAGTCATTGACTTCTATTTCAGAGAATTGGTTGCTTGGACAAGGTTTTATACTATTCTAAGCTATTTGCTTTCCAGTTTTTCCTTCCATAAATTTCATTTCTAACTTTTTTTTTTCCTCTGATGCTTTCATGTCACTGTTAAGGACCATGCCTAAATGAAGGAGCAGGTCAATTCTCTGAAAGTCTCCACAGCTGTGAATCATAACACTTGAAGTTGCAAAGCAGCCTTTACTTAGTAGATGTTCCTTGTGGATTGGGAATGAAATAAATTGGAGGGAAGAGGAGAGAGGTCAGTGAATGGAACTGCCTCTCAGTCTCCTTGTAGCATCATCATCCTCTCACATGAAGAGATCCATTCTACATGTCTGAGTTAGACCTCCAGCAGCCATTGGCAGGTGACTCCCGTATCACAACAATCACAACTTTTTTTTTTAATTCTCTAACTTTTGCTTAATTCTGGTACAGTTAACCACCTTCATTTGATTTTTTTTTTTTCATTAGTTCCCTTGAAAGTCTTGACTTTTTGTTCTTCCAGATGAATTTTGTTATTTTTTCTAGGTCATTAAAATAGTTTTTTTGGGAGTCTCATTGGTATAGTACTAAATAAATAGATATATAGTTTAGGTAGTATTGTCATCTTTGTTATATTTGCTTGTCCTATCTAAGAGCACTTAATATTTTTCCATTTAGTTAGATATGACTTTATTTGTGTGGAAAGTGTTTTGTAGTTTTGCTCATATAGTTCCAGATTTTCCCTTGGCAGATAGATTCCCAAATATTTTATATTATTGGCAATTACTTTAAATGGAATTTCTCTTTGTAACTGTAACTGTTGGATTTTGTTAATGATATATAAGAATTCTGATGACTTATGTGGGTTTATTTTGTATCCTGCAACTTTGCTAAAGGTATGGATTATTTCTAATAGCTTTTTAATAGAATCTCTGGGGTTTTCAAAGTTTATCATATCATCAGCAAAGAGTGATAATTTGGTTTCCCCATTACCTACTCTAATTCCTTTAATCTCTTTCTCAACTCTTATGGCCAAAGCTAGCATTTCTAATACAATATTGAATAGTAATGGTGATAGTGGGCAACCTTGTTTCACTCCTGATCTTACTGGGAATGGTTCCAGTTTATCCCCATTACATATGATGCTTACTGGTTTTAAATAAATGCTACTGATTATTTTAAGGAAAAGTCCATTTATTCTTATACGCTCTAGTGTTTTTAATAGGAATAGGTGTTGAATTTTGTCAAATGCTTTTTCTGCATCTATTGAGATGATAATGTGGTTTTTGTTAATTTGGTTATTAATATGGTCAATTATACTAATAGTTTTCCTAATATTGAACCAGCCCTGCATTCCTGGTATAAATCCTACTTGGTCATGGTGTATTATCCTGGGCATGATTTTCTGTAGTCTTTTTGCTAATATCTTATTTAAGATTTTAGCATCAATATTCATTAGGGAGATTGGTCTTTAATTTTCTCTGTTTTCATCCTACCTGGTTTAGGTATCAGTACCATGTCTGTGTCATAAAAGGAATTTGGTAGGAGTCCTTCATTCCCTATTTTTTCATATAGTTTATATAGCATTGGAGTTAATTATTCTTTAAATGCTTGGTAGAATTCACATGTAAATTCATCTGGTCCTAGGGATTTTTTCCTAGGGAGTTGATTAATAGCTTGTTCTATTTCTTTTTCTAAAATGGAACTATTTAAGCAATTTACTTCCTGCTCTGTTAATCTGGCCAGCCTATATTTTTGAAAGTAGTATCCATGTCACTTAGGTTATCAAACTTATTGACATAAAGTTGGGCAAAGTAACTCCTAATTATTGTGCTAATTTTCTCTTCATTGCTGAAGAGTTCTCCCTTTTCATTTTGAAGACTAACAATTTGATTTTCCTCTTTCCTTTTTCTAATTAAATTTACCAAAGGTTTATCTATTTTGTTGGTTTTTTCATAAAATCAACTAATTCAATAGGTTTTTTTTAACTTTTATTTTTATTAATTTCTCCTTATAATTTTAGAATTTCAAGTTTAGTATCTGATTGGGGGGGGGTTTAATTTGCTCTTTTTCTAGCTTTTTAAGTTGCAAGCCCAATTCATTAATCTTCTCTTTCTCTTATTTTATTCAAGTAAGCCTCTAGAGATATAAAATCCCCACTTATTACCACTTTGGCTGCATCACACAAATTTTGGCATGTTATCTCATTTGGCATTGTCATTCTCTTGGGTGAAATTATTGTGTCTATGATTTGCTGTTTCTTCCATTCATTCTTTTGGATGAGATTATTTAGTTTCCAATTACTTTTTGGTCTATTTTCCCCTAACTTTTTGTTGAATGTAGTTTTTATTGAATTGTGATCTGAAAAGAATGCATTTACTATTTCTGCCTTTCTGTATTTAATTTTGAGATATTTATGTCTTAATACATGGTCAATTTTTGTATAGGTTCCATGAACTGCTGAGAAGAAAGTGTACTCTTTTTTGTCTCCATTTTGTTTTCTCCAAAGATCTATCATATCTAACTGTTCTAATATTCTATTTATCTCTTCTTTCTTATTTGTTTTGTGGTTTGATTTATTGAATTTTGAGAGTGCAAGGTTGAGATCTTCCACTATTATAGTTTTGCTCTCTATTTCTTCCTGCAGTTCTCTTTTATCTCCTCCTTTAGGAATTTAGATACTATACCACTTGGTGCATATATGTTTAGTATTGATATTGCTTTATTATCTATGCTAACCTTTAGCAAGATTATAGTGCCCTTCTTTATCTCTTTTAATTAATTTTTGCTTTTGCTTGAACTGAGATAAAGATGGCTACCCCTGCTTTTTTGACTTCACCTGAAGCATAGTAGTAGATTCTGCTCCAGCCTTTTATCTTTACTTTGTATGTGTCTCCTTGCTTCAAATGTGTTTTCAAACAACATATTGTAGGATTCTGGCTTTTGATCCAGTCTGCTATCTGCCTCCCCTTAATGGGAGAGTTCATCCCATTCACATTTATAGTTAAAACTACTAATTCTGCATTTCCTGCCATCTTCTTATCCTCAGATTATATTTTTCTCTTTTTCCCCACCCTTCCCAGTATTAGATATATGAGTACTACTTACCTCATACAGCTTTCCCTCTTTAGAATCCCTCTCTCCCCCTGAGAGTCCCTCCCCCTTTCTCATATCTTTCCTTTACTATTTTTGTATTCCCTTCTATTTAGACTACCCTTTCCTTTTCCCTTTTTCTCTCCTACTTTTCAATAGGTGAGAGAATTTTCTCTGTAAACCAAATATGTCTAATATTTTCTCTTTGAGCCAAATCTGATGAGAATAAGATTCACACAATGTTCCTACTCCTTTAATTTCCTCAGATATGATAGGTTTCCTTTGCCTCTTCGTGAGATGTAATTTCCCTCTTTTTACCTCCACTTTGTAATGTTCTTCTCTAAAGTGTAATGTTCCCTAGGAGCAGGTTTCTTGGGGGACTTCTGGAGGCAGCCTTCATTTCAGTTCAGTGTAATCACCCCAAATGCACCCAGGAGTTAAAATCCAAATCCTTAATTGTCTCTTCCAAAATCTTATCTCCTTCACTTGGGACTTGGCTAGTTTTCTGGAGGCCTTCCAGATGTTGGTTTCAGTGTTCTCCACAGGACAGCCTGCCACCACTTCTCTGTCTTCCTTCATTCTGTCCGACTGCCGTCTCTGGCTTATGAATCTCCTGTAATGAATCCTGGCTTGTGAATCTCCTGGAGTCTATCCTGGTTGAGGGTCCTAGCTTATATATGCTCTCTTAAAGATGTGAATCTTAAAGAATTGTATTAAGTACTAAGTACATTAGTGAACTAGAAAACTGTTAAGTACCATTCTAAATTAGATAACTGACTTAACACCTTTTAAGAATCCTAATACCACTTTTCCTTTTTTTCTGATACAATCCCCTTTCTACTTCTAATTCCCTTTTTTTCATATTATTAACAGTAAAATCAAATTATACATGTGCTTTTTATGTATGCCATAACAGAAATACAATTCTCAAGAGTTCTTTTTATCTTTTTATGCTTCTCTTGAGTCCTGTATTTAGAGGTCAAATTTTTTTGTTTAGCTCTGAATTTTTCATTAGATATAGATGGAATTCACCTGTTTTATTGAATGTCCATCTTCTTCTCTAGAACAAAATGCTCATCTTAGCTGGGTAGTTTATTCTTGGCTGCATTCCACATTCCTTTGCCTTTCAGAATATCAGATTCCAGGTCCTTCGACCCTTTAATGTGGAAGTTGCTAGATTCTGAGTGATCCTTATTGTGGTTCCTCGGTATTTGAAATTGTCTTTTTTTTTTTTTTTTTTTTGGCTACTTGTAATAGTTTTTCCTTAATCTGATAGTTCTGAAATTTAGCCACAATATTCCTTGGAGTTTTCATTTGGGGTCTCTTTCAGGAGATGTTCGATGAATTCTTTCAATGGCTATTTTGCCTTGATTCTCATACATTGGGCTATTGATGGGCTTCTTGATGATTTCCTGAAAAGATGGCTTGTCTGAGGGGCTATTTTTGTCGATCATGATTTTCAGGGAGCCAAGAATCCTTAGAGTGATGCCTCAAGAATCTAGTTTGCCGAGGAGGTACGAGGGCGCAGAAGAGAGATGGCAAGAGGAGAAGAGGGGAGGGAAGAGGGACCTTCCTTCTTCTTCCTTCCTTCCTTCCTCCTTCCTTCCTTCGACTTCCTTCCTTGACCTTCCTTCCTTCTTCCTTCCTTCCTTCCTTCCTTCCTTCCTTCTTCCTTCCTTCCTTCTTCCTATCCTTCCTTCTTCTTCCTTCCTCCTTCCTTCTCCTTCTTCCTTCCTTCCTTCCTTCCTTCCTTCCTTCCTTCCTTCCTTCCTTCCTTCCTTCCTTCCTTCCTTCCTTCCTTCCTTCCTTCCTTCCTTCCTTCCTTCCTTCCTTCCTTCCTTCCTTCCTTCCTTCCTTCCTTCCTTCCTTCCTTCCTTCCTTCCTTCCTTCCTTCCTTCCTTCCTTCCTTCCTTCCTTCCTTCCTTCCTTCCTTCCTTCCTTCCTTCCTTCCTTCCTTCCTTCCTTCCTTCCTTCCTTCCTTCCTTCCTTCCTTCCTTCCTTCCTTCCTTCCTTCCTTCCTTCCTTCCTTCCTTCCTTCCTTCCTTCCTTCCTTCCTTCCTTCCTTCCTTCCTTCCTTCCTTCCTTCCTTCCTTCCTTCCTTCCTTCCTTCCTTCCTTCCTTCCTTCCTTCCTTCCTTCCTTCCTTCCTTCCTTCCTTCCTTTTTTTTTGGTTTTGGTTGACTGATTCTTGATGCTTATTGAATCATTCATTTCCATTTGTTCAATTCTGATTTTTAATGAGTTATTTTCTTGATTTACTTTTTTAAACTTCTTTTTTTATATGTCCAATTGAGTTTTTAAATGACTTGTTTTGTTCTGTAGAATTGTTTTTGCATTTCACAGTTTTTTTTTTTTTTTTAATGAGTATTTTCTTTTTCCAATTCCAATTCCTTTCCTGGGAGTTCTTTATCTTTTCCAATTCACAAATTCTGTTTCCCTGGGAGTTCTTTATCTTTTCCATTTCACATTTCTGGGAGTTCTTTTCTTTTTCAAATCTTTATTTTAAGGAGTTACATGCCTTTTCCATACACTCTTGCAGAGCTTCCTCTTCCTTTCCCCATTTTTATTCTCGCTCTCTTATAAGATCTTTTTAAATTTTTTCTAGAAGAGCCTTGCATGGTAAGGACCAGGTTATATCCCCCTTTGGAGTTTTGTCTGGAGACTGCTATTAGTCTCCTCAGGGTTGGAAATCTGCACTTTTTTTCTGTATAGAAGCTATCAATGGGTGGAGTAAGCTTGGCTTTTTTACTAATTTTTTTTTTTAAAAAGCCCTTGGGGTCTGCCTTTAGGGCAAGGAAGTTCCCAGCTTCCTCTACAGAACAGGGACAGATGGACAGTGGCTGTTCTGCGTACAGGCTGTGAAGAATGGCTGAGCTGTGGAAGAGTGACCCCTCTGGGAAGAGCAGCCGCACTGCGGAATGTGGCTGCACTGTGATTGTGCTGAGTTACTCCCAATGCTGGGTGGGTGTGGCCAGGTCCTGTAAAACTCTGGCAGTTTGGGGTACACTCTACCTTTGGCATTTGTGTAACTTCTCTGCTGATCTACCGCTTTGCAAGCAAAGCTGAGCAGCCAACCTGTGGTAGAGTCCTCCCTGCAAATTCTCCGCTCCTGGAGACTGCCCCCCATCCTGGTCCACTCAGCATGCCCTGGCCTCCGTGTTCTGCCTCCCACCCATCAAGAAAGACCTTTTCTGGCCATTTTCCAAATTATCTTCGTCTGGTAAGTTGTTGTACTCCCAGTATTTTTGGATTTTACTAGTCAAGCACTATTTCAGAGACTGAATTTTGTAATCATTAATTGAGGGTAGAAGGGAACTCAGAATGAAGTGTGTATCCTCTCCACCATCTTGGCTCCACCGCCTATAATAGTTTTGTTTTGTTTTGTTTTTTTTTGGTTTTTTTAAGGTAGCTTTCTTTTTTCTTTGTTTGCTTGTCTTCTAGCCCTCTTCCTAACTTTGGCCTTATTTTAAGAGCTAAGCTCTGAACACTTCATCAATATGTCTGGGCAAGTCTTGTGGCTTTCTTGGAATATTAAGCATTGTGTTATTCTGTGATTTCCTAGGCAACTTAAATAGAATTTTACGGCGCTTTTAGTGCTCCAATCCAAGGCAGACTTTTATTGTTGCCCCTCCCTCTGCATTTAGAGCTCCCCAAGTTCTTGACCTTGTTTTGAGTCTGAGCAATAGGTCTGTGATTACCCCATTTGGAATTTTACACTATTTCAGAACTGAGATACTGTTGGTCATTTGAAAAGTTTTGCTTGTGCAGAGTAGACTGGAGGCTTCCCTTTGTTCTGGGATCTTGCCCTGGTTAACACTTCTGAAAGAGTTATTCTTGAATGTGACTTGAAAATGAGACTCAGCTCAGCTTCTTCAGCTCAGCTCCTTGATCAGAGCCACAAAGCTACTGCTTGCTTTGGAACTTCTTCCTTTCATAGCCTCTCCTCACCTTGTTTAACATCCTCACTCATATAGTACAGTTCCTTTCTTTGCTCATCCTGATTCTGTGACCCAGAAATGTATAATGAATTACGAGGCTGCCAATTGGCACTTGTTCCTGCATGCCACATCCCTCTATTCTAGACCAGTGATGACATCATGCTCTGGCTCACATCTTATGTGGTGCTGCTGTATGCTTCTGGCCAGATCCAATCCTCAGTGTTTCTAGACTTCTTCATCTATATCTCTTTCTGCCAATATAGGCTAAAAAAGTATCTCACTGAGGTTGTTTCTTGAATTTGCTAACAAGGATTAGATCTGATATGTTTTTTAGTTCTGCTAAGACCAGGACATATAATTGTAATTTGTTGCATTTTCCTCTGCAAATTGAAGATCTTTACTAACTGTAATTCTTTTTATCTTGATACTTCATTTATGTTTTATTTAATTCCTTTTTTGGGTTTTGTATTATTAATTATTCTGATTCCTGTTCTGTTATTCTAGCTATTTTGCTTTTTTTGTGAATACTCATCTAGTTCATTTAAATTATCATGTATATGGGAAAAGATAGCTTTTATAGGGCAGATATGATATTAATTTTAAACCCACTTAAAATTATAGACCAGTTTTCCACATTAGATCCTAAAATTTCAGATAGTTTAGAAAAATATAATATCTTTTAAATCAATCCTGATTATTCAAAATAAATAAGAATAAAGGTGGAATAAGATTTTGCTGAACTTCAATATTCATGGATGATTAAAACTAAAGATTACAGAGAGGTTTTTTAAGCATAATAACATCATGTACACTATTTGGGGTTTTCTTGGCAAAGATTGGAGTCATTTGTCATTTTCTTTTCCAATTCATCTTACAGAAGAGGAAACTGAGGCAAACAGGGTAAAGTGACTTGCCCAGGCTTTGGGAAGATGTTTTCCAGATTCCAGGGCTGGCACCCTAAAAAGTTTAAGTTAAGCTAAAAACCATCTTAATATGTTGAAAAGGAACAGTGTTCTCACTAGCCTGCTTTTATTTGATACAGTATTGGGAATAATAGCAATTTCATTAATAAAAGAAAAAAAGTGGAAGGATTAAGGCTGCTGGTAGCACAGTTGAAATAGTGCAAGGAGGGGCATGGAGAGAGAGGAGGGGAGGGAGAGGGAAGGAGGGAAGGAGGGAAGGAGGGAGAAATAAGACCCGAATCCAAATCCAACCTGACACTTACTGTGAGACTTTGGGCAAGTCACTGACATTCTGTTGGCTTGTTTATTCATTTATAAAATTACATAATAGGGCCTACTTCCTCGGGGTAGTTAGAATTTAATGAAATTAACTGTAAAGTGATTTGCATTATTCCTGGCACATAGTAGGTGCTGCATAAATGTAAGCTGCCATTATTATTTACATCATGGTTTATCTAGCAAATACAGTCAACTCAATCAAAAAAATCAAAAGGCCAGTAAATAAGTTTAGCAAAAAAATGGAATATCAAAATACCCATTGGCCTTTTCATTTTACCTATAAATAACAAATGTTTAAATCATTAAAATCATATTTAAAATTAATAAAATAACCCAATTTTGGAAATTGACCTATTTCAAAATATACTGGCATAAGGACAAACTATGATTGAAATAAAGAAAAACCTAAATAAGAGAAGTGACATTCATTGTTCATAATTGCCTTAATAGAATTAAAATGACACTGTCCCCCACATTTATGAAATGACATGAGCTAATAGAGTCGAATAGATAAAAATGTATCCTTGGAGCTAGAAAGACTTGGATTCCAGTCCTATTTCGACACAAACGTTGTCTGTGTGACTTAAGTGGTAATTTACTTACCCCTTAGACTAGGTAGCTCAATTTAGATGATAGATAGCCTTTACCTGTCTGTATTAGTACAGGTAAGAGACATACCAATGAATTTACAGATCTGGTCTAAAGTCTTTCACCACCAAAGTTGCTGCCTCCACCCAGTTGTATGTAACACCAATTAAAAGGGCTTTCTTAGTGAAATTCATGAATGATAATGAAAAACTAGTAAGTAAAAATATTAAGGAGCACTCTGGAGGAAAAAAGTTGATGAAAATAGTAAGGCAATCTCAAAATATAAAACATTATAAAATGGGTTATCATCAAAATAACTTATTTTAACTAAAATGCATGTGTGTGTAATGGAATTGAAACACATGACAGCTAAGTAATTGTACACCAGTTTAGAGTTTGGCAAAACTGAAGAAAGTAAAAACAGGTGAATGAATTCATTTAATAAACATATTTGGGAAAATTTGTAAGTAATTTGGTGGAAAATTTATTTAGATCCACATCATATGCTCCATTTTGTTTTTAATAAACTTCAAGTAGATTTACATATATAAAAAGAACAATCATAACAATAAGAATACTAGCTATCATTTATATAGCACTTTAAGGTTTGCAAAACTTTACACACTTTACATACACTATGCCATTGACTTTTTACAATGACCTTGTGGTGTTAACATCCCCATTTTGCAGATGAGAAAACTGAGACTAAGATATATTAAGTGATGTGACCAATGATGCACAACTGGATTTGAACTTATCTTTCTGACTCTACCTCTTAAGGTTTTTTTTTTTTCCAAAATCACTTTAAGCACATTTTTCTTCACAGATCATCAAGCTCCATTTATTCTCCCTTTCAAAATTTCCCTGTATTTGTTTTGTCTATATTCTATATATACTTTTGTGTATATTTGTTTATTCCAATTGAATGTAAGCACCTCGAGAGCAAAGACTTATTTCATTTTTGTCTCTGTATCCCTAATGCCTAGGATTGTATCTAATTTATACTAAATTCTTGGTAAATGGCTCTTGATTAAGTGACTTGCTCAAGGCCATACCAGATAGTAAGTTCCAAAGCAAGAATTTGAACCCAAAACCTGTGATTCCAAGTGCAGCATTCTTCTCATTGTACCATGTAACTTCCCCTACTGCTTAATTAATCCCCTTTACAACCTAGCCAGAAAATGGTTATTCTGCTTTATCCTAAAAGGTTTTGTATTTTTTTTTTCATTTCAGTAGTATTTTATTTTTCTAATTACATATAAAAATAGTTTTCAATATTGATTTTTGTAAGGTTTTGAGTTCCAAATTTTTTCCCCTCCTTTTCTTAGTTCCCCTCTCCCTAAGGCAGAAATCTAATATAGACAATACATGTGCAGTTATTTTAAACATATTTCCACATTAGTCATGTTGTGAAAGAAAAATTAGAACAAAAGGGGAAAACCATGAGAGGGGGGAAAAAAACAAACCAAAAAAAAAAAAAAATTGAAAATAACATTCATTCTCCGTAGTTTTCTCCAGGATGCAAATGGCATTTTTAATCCCAAGTCTGTTGAAATTGTTATGGATTACTGTATTGCTAAGAAAAGCTAAGTCCATCATAGTCGATCATCACATAATCGTACACTGTGTACAGTGTTCTCCTAGTACTGCTCACTTCACTAGGCATCAATTTATGTGAGTCTTTTCAGGTTTTTTGAAATTAGCTTGCTCATCATTTCTTATAGAAAAATAATACTCCATTACATTCATATACCATAACTTATTTAGCCATTCCCCAACCGATGGGCATCCATTCAGTTTCCAGTTCCTTGCCTCTATTTAAAAAGGTTACTAAAAACATTTTTGCACATGTGGATTCTTTTCCCTCTTTTATGATCTCTTTGGGATATAGGCTTAATAGAGACACTGCTGGATTAAAAGGTATCTACAATTTTATAACCTTTAGGGCATAGTTCCGTATTGTTCTCCAGAATGGCTGGATCTATTTACAATTCCACCAATAATGCATTAATGTTCCAATTTTCCCACATCCCCTCTAGTATTTTGTCATTATCTTTTCCTGTCATTTTAGCCAGTCTGAGAGGTATGAAATGATACTTCAGAGTTATTTTAATTTAATCAATAGTGATTTAGAACATTTTTTCATGTGACTATAGATGGCTTTCAATCTTGGAGATCTTTAGTAAGATAAAAACCTTCTATCCCAAGGAGACCTCTCACCAGGAGGTTTTTCCTGGTATCAAACCTAAATTTTCTTCTTTTATACCTTTTACCCACCGTTCCTACTTTTACATAAGGACCCATCCAGAATGAGGCTCATTCGTTTTCCAAAAAGCTTTTTTGTATAGGAAGTGATCATATTCCTCACTAGCTATCCTTTTTTTTTTTTTTCTGAGACTAAATATCCAAGTTTCTTCACATAATCCATTATATACTAATTATCCTTCTCTACATACTCTCCAAATTTTCAACATCATTCCATTTTCCCCTTAACTGTCAAAGATAATAAGCTCTGGAGGGGAAAGTAGGCAGGTGACTTTACACAGCTCTCCCGTGCTTAAAACCAGTGGTCTTCTTGGAGAACGAAGAATAAACAATAACCTTAATTTATAGACTCCAGTCTTCATTAAAACAAAACAAAACAAAACATAACAAAAAAAAAAAAAACAAAAAAAAAACAGTGCATCTTTTGCCCTTCTTCATTCTGTTAGTACATTCCATTTGCCCCTTAACTTTTGAAGATAATTAGCTATGACTTTACCTTCAGGTATGTTCACTCTTTTAAGTACCCGACACTGTATGTCATTTGGATCTTATAACCAGAGCTTTGTGTTATTGTTTTACTCTCTTTCCTTATCTTCATTATTAACTCACTCTGTCATTTTCCCAGTTCAAAGGTAATTCTCCTTGACAGAAAAAGTACAGCCCAATTAAGAATTTAGTACTTTTACCTTCCCTCTGACATGTTTACCCTGAGTAATTGTTCTATCCTTACCCCTTTCTTGTTCTTAATTTCCCCTTAGTATAACTAAAATGAATCAGAAGATAATCTGTGGTTTCCAGTTCTTCTTTTATGCTGGTTCTTATCCTGGCTTTCCAGAAGATACCCATTTTCATATACTAAATGGAGCACTTCTGATTTGAAAGTATTCCTGGGTTTCCCAGGAACATGTTATTTCCTCAGTATCAAAGACCTTTCTTTTTTACGTACCCACTTCTATTGGGCATTGTGTGTAGAGTTCCAAAGATCTCAGATTTACAGTCCAAAACAACAAACATTCAAACAAACAGAAAGAAAAGACATTTGTTTATGTCATGTAAAACCCTTTATTAAACTCCTACATGAGGGTGATAGTGTTGTGTTGTGTATTTTGAGCAGTTAATAAAATAGCTACTTTCTCACCAGAAAAGTGAGGCCCCATATTTTTTTTCCCAGGGGTTACCTTTCCTCAAAAAATTCCTTCCCTATTTGTGAAATAATATTTTGGCTGGCTATGACAGCCAGAGGCAAGCATCAGATTTCTTCTGTTGCTTGAATAAAGTGCCAGGAGATCATGCGTTGTGTTGCAGATTACACTGATTTGTACATGTTGCAGCGAGACCTGGCACTCTTCCAAAGAATCTGCTGTGTTAAGGATTTGATTCACTCCAGATAGTTAAGCTGGAAAGCTGTGTTATGCTCTTGATACAACTTGACAAAGGCCAGGAAATTTAATGTCAAGACTGTCACTCAACACTCATTGCAACCAAGCAACAGCCTCAACTTTGGTTTTCCTACCTCTCAGCAGCTCAAGACAGAAGTAATAAGATTTAATTGTTTATCATTTCAGTTTCAGAAATTGAAGTTAAAATAATAGGTCATGAGAAGAAAATTATATCATGTGGAGATATCAGAAACGCCCAAATGACTATTCGATAGCCATTCGTATGGACTGGATAAAGATATATTATGAGATGGATTTTATTCACTCATACTCTTTAATAGGAATGAATTACTTAGTACTTCATTATTCTTTAGTTTTATGTATTTCTAAAAACAAAGCACAATATATAAAAGCACAGCACCTGTTTCAAAATGCTGGTTGGGATGGAGATAGATGTCATATAATCTGTTTTAATTTACCTGAAAACAAAACCAAAATTGAAATAATTGTTTTCATTAAAGATCTTGTTGAAAGTTTTCATCAAGATTTCATGTTAAAATTAGAATAGAGAGGTAAAGGGCAACATCCAGTGTATAAGCTAGTTATAGAACATTAGCATTGTATAGTAGAAAGGGATCTGGAGGTGGAGCCTAAAAAGAATTGAACTCAAATCCCATCTTTGACAATTACCAGTTCTGTGTTTTTTTATCCTGACATTTCATTTCTATCCAGTGATCAGTGGAGAGGCATCTGGAAGATATGGATAGGCTACAACATATAACAAGGAACTTCAGAGAAGAATTAGAATCAAGGAGGTAATCAGTGAAACATATAGTGAAACATATAAGTGAAGAAGGTGAACTGGGTGCATGGCTAGTGTGAAGGATAAAAGGTAGCACAGAATGAATGCTCCACTGGTATTCTGATATTATCAGGAAAAAAGCAAGGAAGGCCAAACACACTGCATAAGTCCTCTTGGAGAAGTTATGAGAAGCCATAAATGTCTTCAGACAGAATGGCCCAGGATAGATAGTTTGCAGTTTTAATTCTTTGGAAGAAACATCCAAGTAAATAGGATCTCAGTCAGTCAATGTAATGATCATTTACTGTCTGCAATATGCAAGAAATTATAGCAATCCTCAGAAAATCATCAGGAAGATAAATTTTGCTTTCATATATATGTATGTATGTATATTTCAGTTACCTAGTCCGAACCTATCTTGCCCCACTTACAGATGTGAAAATAGGCATGGAGTGGGTAAATGATTTTCCCAATAATATCTTCCCATTCCTAAACAAATGCTAGACATTTCTAAAATCCTTGGTTTTATGGTCAGGGAAGATAGATGGTGCTAAGACAATCAGAACCTTCACCAACAACTGGAGAGGCATCAGCTGTGTAAGAGACAGGTGATGTGTGATATACATTCTTGGCTTTGTTTTCCATTATTTGTATTGTGACCATGAGTCAGTCATTTTCCCATCACATTAAAAAAGTCACTTCTAAAAAGGAGAAAATGTATTCTTTTTATACACGCATACATTTTTCTAGTACCAAAACTGTTTTAATTTCAGCTCTACCATTGCTAGTGTGTATTTCTGAACAGGGTGTTTTGATTTGTCCCCACTCTCCTAAATATTCAGTCACTAATCCACGTTATGGCTTTACAGCCAGCAAATTAAATTATATTAGTTCTAAACACAATGTTTTTGAGCTGTAGAAGTTCCATAGTCTTTGAAACCACTAACTTAATTTTATCCAACTCTTACTCTGTAACCTTAGAACCAAACAAACTTTTTTTTTTTTTCCCCAAAAAAGAATAATAATAAATTGCTCCCAGGCGGTAACTCTGGATGCCAGTTTTCAGCTGGGACTTAAATCTTCTGCCTGAATTATAAATCTCTCTGAGGAGGAGAACTAATGAAAATTGACATGTTGCAGTTTTTACTTTTCCAATATTCTTCTGGTTTCACATTTGGATATCTCTTTGGCTATATGAGGAATAAGAAAATACAATTTAGACAAATATAACAGAACTTATACATGTGTCATCCTTCTAATTATTATCCTTGAGAAACCATTTAATATTCTGATCTTATAGATATAATCCAAGCCATGAGATATATCCATAAAGAAATTAAACCAGTTTTTTAATTCCCATATATACCCAAAATAATCTATGTGCTTTATAATATCCACCTTGCAAATTTACACCTTTATTCCTGTTGTGTATCCATTGCTCAAAATATTTTTTAAAAACCCAAGTTTGGAATGACCATCTAAATCTGTCATTATTTTGACTGTTCTCAGTAATGGCAAATATTCATCCTTAAAAGAGTGAACTTTTGTGGGGGGAGAAGGAGGAAATTATAAAATCAATCATAACAAAGGATGGATGATTATTTTAGATAATGTTTTTGGGTGAAAGTAAGATGTGTGTGTGTGTGTGTGTGTGTGTGTGTGTGTATGTGCGTGTGTATGTCTCTCTCTCTCTATATATATGTCTATATTATGTGTCATTTTCCTGTGATGGCTCTGAAAGCATTTTTGGAAGAGGATTTCCAAGAGTTTTAGACAGTTACACTGTCTTTGGATCAAGTTTGTAACTCACAAGGGGACTATTTTGAAGGGCACAGGTATTCATTTCAATATGAGTTCAATGTGTGAATGTGTTTTCATAGTGTTCTCTTTTTAAAATATAATCACCTTTTATTTTGGGTTAAAATGTTTTCATACCAATCCCTAAAACAACGTAAAAATGACCAATTTAACTATTTCTTTTTGTGATTAATATACCAGTGTAAGGTGCAACTAAATTTGAGGTGGCTTAGAGGTTTCTTAAGAAAAAGTCAACATTAAGAGCAAAAAATGCTCAGCAATTCTAAGTAGCACATTTTCTTACAAAGTTGATATTAAGTACTAAATTGCTGGAAACAGTGAATGTGAAAATAGCTTCCAATAGATTATGGCCCAGTACACAATTAATGCAGCATGCCAAGAGTATCCAGTTTCTGTTCATATGTAACAGAGCTCTGAAAAAGAAGGAAACATTTAGTAGCTCTTCAGAAGTTAGAATCAGGTTAATAATCTTATATTCATAAACTAAGTTTTTTGGAAGACAAAGATTGCAGTTCCTAATTTGTGACAGCTTCTTTCTTGCTACTTTTCGTGGTTATCTGACTGCTTTATTTCTCACTTTTTAGAATGATCTCAAAAGACATTTAGTACCAAGTGAAAACTTTAAGAATATACCTACTCAAAAGCTATGTACTATTTAAAACCTCTGTCTAATCAGAACTTGTCTCATCAGAATCCATACACTGCTATGGATTGCAGAGCCTAATAAATTTGGGGTTAGCTTGCTTTTTTGTTGTTGTTGTTCAGTGGTATCTGATCAAGCTGCCTAACACAGCTTGCTTTATAGAAATAAATAAGAGGCAAACCATTATTGAGAACTTTGTATTGTAGATGATGTGCTGAGAAAGATCATTTAAAATTTCTCTACATGTAGCTCTTTTATTTTCTGAGGTGTTTGGTGGCTATTTTTAAGTCATTCTTCTTCTCCACTTAACCCAAAACTTGTGTGTGTGTGACAACTACTTGCTTCATATAACAAAGAGGACAGGAATTTGTCATTATAGTCAGTCATGAAAATGGCAGTGTACACATTGCATACTTTTGATGTGACTACAAAAATAACAGATGTTTTGAAGAATGCATTATTCCTTTAACCTTACATGAATATTGGCCTAATAATTAACTGTAGAAATTAACTACATTGCAAAATGTAGTGGGGAACAACAGTAGAACTTTTCTCCCTTTTGTCACACTTGAATTCAGATCTGTGGTATTTTTCTAGAAACCAGCTGCACATGCTTTACATGTTAAGATGACAGACATTATGTTATAACTCAACCTGCTTACCCATCTGATCAGACCCATCTGATCTTTTAAATGTTGTTGTTATTCAGTTGTGTCTGATTCTTTGTGAACCCATTTGGGGTTTTCTTAGCAAAGATACTGGAATCTTTTCCTGTTTCCTTCTCTTAATTTTATAGATAAGCTGAGGCAAACAGGATTAAGTGACTTGCTCAGGTTCACACAGGTGACACAGTAAGTGTCTGAAGCTTGATTTGAACTCAGGAAGATGAGTTTTCTTTCACCATAAAAGCTGTCTATCATCAGACTTCTCTTTACTTTTTTACTCATTTTAAAAAAAAAAAAGTTAAGGTCTGCTTTTAGGGTGGGGGAGATTTTCCAAGCTTCCTCTATACGCAGCGACTTCTTATCAGCAGCCTGGGCACACTGGGTCAGTGCTGACTCACTCCCATGCTGGGTGGTTGTGGCCAGCTCCCCTGAGATTCTGGCGTTTTGGAGTTCACTATTGATCTTATGTGTTTATATTTGAAGTTTTATAACTTCTCTGCTGATCTACTGGCTTTCAACCAGGGCAGAGTGGTCGACACTGGTGTAGATTCCTATAGATTCTTCCCCCTAGATTCTCCCCCACACGAAGTCTGCACTGCCTACATGCCTGCAGAGTCTGCAGCGCCTCGGGACTCTGCATTGTCTACACAAGCATTTGTAGTCAGCTGTTTGTGTTAGGCTGCCTCCCTCCTGCTCTTCCAATTGAAACACACCTTTCCTGGTCTGTTTCCTCCCTGTAGATTCTCTACCACACAGAGTCTGCATCACCATGGGAAGACTGCACTGCCTTAGGACTCTGCATTGTCTACACAGACATTTGTAGTCAGCTGTTTGTGCTGGCTGCCTCCCTCCTGCTTCCAATTTAGACCTTTTCTGATGGACTTCTCTTTTTTTTTTTTTTTTTTTTTTTTTTATTATATATATATATATATATATATATATATATATATATATATATATATATATATATATATATATATATATATATATGTATATATATATATATTTTATAATATTATCCCTTGTATTCATTTTTCCAAATTACCCCCCCTCCCTCTATTCCCTCCCCCCGATGACAGGCAATCCCATACATTTTACATGTGTTACAATATAGTCTAGATACAATACATGTGTGTGAATATCATTTTCTTGTTGCACAATAAACTTTAGATTCCGAAGGTACATGTAACCTGGGCAGACAGATATTAGTGCTAACAATTAACATTCACTTCCCAGTGTTTCTTCTCTGGGTGTAGCTACCTCTGTCCATCATTGATCAACTGGAAGTGAGTTGGTTTTTCTTTTATGTTGAAGATTTCCACTTCCATCTGATGGACTTCTCAATTATCTTCTGCTGGCAGTTTGTTGCACTCCCAATATTTGTGGGTTCTGCCGGTCCAGAGCTAATTCAGAAGCTGGATTTGCTGATTCATTTGAGGTTTGTAGAGAAGGTCAGAAAGAAGCCTGTGTCATCTCTGCCATCTTGGCTCCGCCCCTGGAAGTCTCATGAAGATGAGTTTTTTTGACCATAGTTCTGGCACCATTATTAACTTTGCTACCTAGCAAATATTACTAGTAACAATCGTTGACATGAATTAAAGCGCTTTAAGCCTTGCAAAACACATCATTTGCACATTAGACTACAGTTATTTATGCCTATTTTTAAACTGAAGAAATAAAGTTCAGAAAAAGGAATAAAGAGTAGTTGATATAATTAATTTAAATATGTATATTTAGGAGATTTAGTTGTATTGTTCAATACTCTCAGCCCATAAAATTAGTATTGATAATGAAGTATTTGGGTAGGTAGATGGCGCAGTGGATAGAGCACCAGCCCTGAATTCAGGAGGACCCGAGTTAAAATCTGAACTCAGACAGTTAACACTTCCTAGCTGTGTGACCCTGGGCAAGTCACTTAACCCCAGCCTCAGGGGGGGAAAAATAAAGATAATGAAGTATTTGTAACTAGTAATGATATAAAGAATATTAAATTTATATTTTTTGTTTCCTGCAGAAAAAATGTGCCACTGGAATTATATTTTAAAGTCAAATTTTCTCTTGAAGAATTAATTTTTTAAGAATAATTTTCTAATCATCAAATTCTCACACTAATTCTTAGTAGAAAATAAATGTTTCAAATTAATGTATATTTGTTTAAGAAATAACAATTTAAAATTTTTCTTTTTGGTAACAGTTACTCTAATAATGATTAAAAGTATAAAAATCATCTTTGCTAGAACAGTTTTAAGTATTTACAATAAATAAAGACAACTGGAAATTTTTTACCTTCATGGTGTGTTTCTCTCTGTTTGGGACTTATTTGTTTCACCCACAAAGCACATGCTAATATTAAGTTGTTTTTAAAGTGATTATGTTGTATCACTGTTCGTTTTGTGGCATATCATGTTGCTTTTTAATGTAACGAATCCAGGCTTCTAAGCTCCTCAATGATATTGCTGGAATTTATTCCATAAAAGTCACTGCATCTTAAGTCTTTTAAAGTTTTAGAGAATTGTTACATTTCTTATTCCCTGTAGAAAGAAAAAGCATAAAATTCTTATGAAAAGTATTAGTCATTTTTGATTATTTGGAATTGTGTTTGAAAGTAGGCATGATCTTCAATCATGAGGTCTGCATTTTAACTTTGTGCAGATGTGTTGCTAAAAGAACACGATGTGCTTATTTGTTGCATTTATGCTACTTTCTAACTTTTAAGTAAGATGGATGAAATTATGTATTAAATAAAAAACATCAGCAGCTCAGCAAGACTTCTTAGAAAAAAATGGGCAACATTCAGTGATCTAAATGAGAGTTTGACTTATAACTTAGTAACTTTGGAAAAAATTTTCATTTAAAACCAAGTATTTAGTGAAATATATTCATGTATGAAGGTAAATTGACATTAATTTATGCTGTTAATATTGTTATCAGCATAAGGTTAGAAATTCGTTGGATAAAATCTATATCCAGTTTACTTTAAGATTCCTTTCTTTTTGAATTACTTTGATTGCTATTTTCCTATTCTCCCAACCTTATTGTAACTTTACCAAAGTTTTTCAAATAAAAAAGTATTTAACTTTGTTCTTAGCAATGCTGTATCAAAATAGAGTGCATCAGTGTGCACCATGAATACTGACCCCAACTTGGTGTTTTCTATTGATTTTTGTGGTAAATGCCCTTAGGCTTTGGATGAGAGTGAAAATGATTTATAAAGTATTCACAGAGCTTAACTAGGCTACTTTCTCCCCCACATCTGTAACCACTATAAACAGATTTCTAAAATATGGAAATGACTGGTAGCATCTAGTCTCTCAAAACCAGAAAGATCCAAGTTAGCCTGCTGTATTAAGTGTTTCTGATATTGAGGCCAATACTTATGCAATGTTTGGGGAAATTTTTGCCCCTGTACCAGCTCCTGGCCTGATAATGAAAGATTTATGTATGGCCTGACACCACTTAAAATTACTGTTCAGCTCCTCTAGAGAGTTAATGCCATAGACAACTCAATAATCTATAGCAGCAGTGCCTGAATGATTTTGGTAACTTCATGGTCAGTTCAGCCATTTTCTTTCCAAGGTTGTATTACTTTTTAAATTTATATCTTCTATTTTTAAATCACCTTCTTTTCCAAATATATGCCACCCCCTTCCACTGCTCAAAGGGCCCATCATTCAAACAGGAGTTCTTAACCTTTTTCATGTCATAGCCCCTTTGGCAAGGCTGGGGAAACATGGAACTCTTCCAAAATGTGTTTCTAAATGCCTAAACTAAATTCATAGGATTTCAAAAGAAACCAACTATATTGAAATACAGTTATGAAATTCACAGACTTGTTAAAAAAAAAAAAAAAACACTTTACCCTATATAACAACGAATATGAAAAAAAAGAAAAAAAATTCTGTCAAACTAATAGTCCTTGAGCTGAGTCTGACTGTGTGACACCCATACCCCAGTCCCAGACCTCTGCAAAACAGAGTAAGAAGGGCATTTTTTTCCTCTTTCATTTGGGATCAAACTTGCTCATTATAATTATTTAACACTTAGCTTAATGTTTTGGAGGGGAGGAGGAAAGGTAGGGATGCTCTTTACATTTGTATTGTTATGGTCATTGTGTGCACTGCTTTCCTAGTTTAGTTTTCTTTACTTTGCATCAGTTCCTAAGCTTCTTTATGTTCTTCATCGAAGTCACTTTTTTATTGGAGAGTAATTATTTTGATTATATTCAGTTACCAAGATTTCTTTAGCACTTTTCAATTAGCATTTATATTCCCCCCCCAAAAAGTGATTAGAAAAATCATAATATCAGTGTATATTATAATCTGGATGTGTATGATATCTTTATTCCAAAGAGCTCAAATCTGTTTCATTCATTCAACAAATTTTTATTAAATTTTTGCAAAGCATAAATCACCAGGTTAAATGCTGAGAGAGTTAAAAATTCAGAGAGGACATACTTTCTACCTTCATGGAGTTTATTTTTTGAGTATACCACAAACATACAACTAAAACACAATATTTCCTGATTTCATTAGAAGATACAAAACAAGTATATAAGTGCTCTGCCTCCTAGGAAGTACCAGATAAATATCTTGGTGTGAAGCAATAGGGTTTGGAAGATTATCAGAGAAATGTGAGGTTTCTTTGAAATTTGGCTTTAAGGATTGGGGTAGGAATTCATTGGGTTAGCTGGGAGGTAAGACATTGCAAGTCTCTGGAATAAACACAAGCCTATAGATTGGACAATGCAGTAGGTATTCAGGAGATGAAGGGGAAAAGGTAAGAGTGGAAAGGTAGAATGGCCCCTGATTGTGGAAAAGCATAACATTTTGTCATTTATTCTCATTGTTCTTGCCTCATCCTTACTTAAGGGCAGATATCTTACCCTCATTTTTCAGGGTGGCACAACTTGTGGTCTCAGAGGTTAAATCAGTAGCTATTCATACACTTACAAACAAGCAAATGAGGGGCATAGATAATGCTGAAAGCCAGGTCTGTCTACTCTCAGTTTGGTGCTATCAGCACTGAATTACTAGTCCTTGTATAATGTAGTTTGAAACTACAGCTAAACATGGGTTATTTAGAAAGTTGAATAAGGAAGTTGGCTTTTGGTAAAGATTGTCATATTACATCTGCCATGTCAGTCAGAGCTCAGACAGCTGTTTCCTGTCATTGGAACCTTGTCATGCCACAGCCCATCCATCAGCAGCAACAGTTAGCAGCTAACCTTCTCAGCTGTGCAGTGGAGATTCTGTGCATGAACACACACACACACACACACACACACACACACACACACTCTCTCTCTCTCTCTCTCTCTCTCTCTCTCTCTCTCTCTCTCTCTCTCTCTCTCTCTCTCTCTCTCTCTCTCTCTCTCTCACACTGTCTCTCACTCACACTACAAGTTTCAATTCAGATCAACATAGATTGAGTGCCTCCTGTTCTAGGTACTGGAATTTGAAATGTGATAAATTTTCTTATTCAATAGGAAGGTAAGGCATATAAACAACTATAATACAGTGAGTTAGTTCAAAGCGCGTTTGGAAAAGAACAATCAAAATGCAAAAGTAGCGTTTAGTTGAAGTTTTCTTGGCGAGAATGCTGAAGTGATTTGCCATTTCCTTCTCCAGTTCATTTAACAGATGAGGAAACTAAGGTACACAGAGTTAAGTGACTTACCCAGGCTTATATAACTAGTAAGTATCTGAGACCAGATTTAAATACAGATTTTCCTGCTCTAAGCCAGGTGTTATGGGAGCACATAAAAGAAAGATCTATCAGCTGCAGTGAAGAAAGTAAGAAGGTGTGAGGCACATGCATAGGCACAATTTTAAGTGAGGCTTTGAATGATAGGTATTAATTCAACAGGAAATGATGAAAGAAAAGATATCCTAGGCAAAAAGAACAACATGAACAAAATAAAGAGTAGACATGTGTTTATCAGAAAATGGCTAATAGTCTAACTTGGCTGAAACAGAGATTGTATCAAAGGGGACAGTGGAAGGTAAAAGCTAGAAGGGTATACTGGAGTCAGACCATAGAGAACAGTAAGTACCAGTTGAAGAAGTTTGGACTTCATTCTGCTAAATAAGAATTCCAAATGATGTTTTTTTTTTTTGTTTTTGTTTTTGTTTTTGTTTTTTTTTTAATTTCCATGTCTGTTTTAGATTTCATTAGTCCATTAGGTAAAACACTTCAGTATCCTGAGTGCAAAGTGTTTTAAGGAAAGATCTTCGTAAAGATTTTTTCTGAAAAGCTACTTTTATTCCCATAGCTATGGAGCAAGACCTGAGGGAAGATTTGATCATGGACAGTTTGCCAATATTTAAGTAGCAAATTAAGAATCTTCTCTATACAGAGGAGAATAATAGTTCCTTCTGGAAACCAAGTGTCTCTCTTCTAGTAAGATACAGCAAACACAGCCATGAAATCAAAAGTGGTCCTTTAGTAATGCTATATCAGCCTGACCAAAGGGTTATTCCCCAGTTCTGATTAAGGATGGGGTTTCCCACCAGGTTACTTGTTTTTTAATTCATGTTATTGCAAAATCTTTTAGTCAGGGAAGAAAGGATTTGAGGGTGTCATTATCTGCCTAATTACTGACTTGACATTTTTGAAATGCCATTAATCAAGTAAAATTAAATTAAAAAAATTTTTTTTGAGATTTCAGAGATCTAGAAATACCATTATGTGAGCTCAGCATAATTACTGAAGGAATGACCTTTGATTGGAATGAACCTGGGTTCAGATCTTGTTTCTGTGATTATGGGCAAACCACTTAATCTGTTAGTGTTTCCAGGGTACTCTCTAGAGCTGTCAAATGAGTTACCTCAGTGGAAGTGCCAGAATTTCTCCACACAAATAAAATCATGAATCTGGGCATTACCGGGCTTTCACCATCTTTAAATATTAGTAGTGCAAATTTCAAGAAAGTAAGCAATAGTCCACTATTCAGATGTAGAATATATTTTGGGCTCATTAATGAAAAAAATACATAAACCAACTTATTGCTTAACTTCAGAGATCGAGCAATTCAGTTGAATCCATACAACCAAAGGGAAGTGGTAATTATAGTGAAAGAATATTTACTTTATCATATATTAATGATATATATGTAATGTTAATAGCTGAGTAATTATTTTATACCTGTTACTTAATCATTTCACTTTCTTTATATTTCATACCTTTGGAATGATAATTAAGTGTAATTTATTTTTATAACAATGAATATAGTTAATATAGATGATATAGTTTAGATTATGTAGGATGTGACTTGATGCCATTAAAATGATTTTTGATTTCCAGAATATGTAATCTCATCATGTGTACACAAAGTCACTTGTGTTACTCTCATTTGGGTGTTGTAATGCAACTTCAAAAACTGAGTATATGCAATATATTTGTTTGGTTTTCATAGTTAATTCTTCCCTCTCTCCATCTTTCTATTCCCCTTAACTAATTTAGGTTGTAAGCAGTTTTCCTTAGAGGATTTTGAAAGCATGAGCTAAATATGACTGTTATGATGAATGGCTCTATTTTATTTGAATATCTATTTGATTATTAAATATGAATGCTAACTAGACAGGTGTTTCAGTTCAATTTATTTGAGAAAAATATGAACCAAGGTAGTCATTAATTTCTTATCATGGGCCCCTTTTTAAAAAATTTTAGTTGATGCATACTCTGCCTAATTCTAAATAAATAAATTTTAATGAGTTTTATGAATAAAGAATTCTTTCTAAATATATTTTTCTAGCTCTTTTACTAAAAATTGAGTAATTTCCCCAGTAGTCATATTCAAATTGATCTGTTATCTCATTGTTTCAGAAATTTCTTCTAGTGACAGATCACCAACAATATGTACCTTAGCTCTTAGCCATGTTTTCCCATTTCTTCACCAAAGGGAAGCTATCCACTGTCTTGGAGGGCCTTTTCAATTTCTTTTGACATCTTGAGAATACCAGTGAAGCATTCTGGTTGACTACTTCTCATCCATTTCCATAGATACCAGTACATCTTCTGATGACATCTTTTATTCTTTCAGAATTCTTCATGATTGTGTGTTGCAGCTTGCTTGCAGCATATGAAACCAAGAAAAATAATTATCAGTAATGTTTTAATTAAGTACCATTTTGTATTTTATACTGTACTGGATTCTGAGAGGGATTCCAACAGATATAGTTCTTGCTATCTAACAACAATGAACATAATGACAGTAGATCATTAATGATCATATGTCATGTTTTATGGCTTGCAAAAGTCTATGTGCATTTTCTCAATCGATGCTCACAATAGACCTATGAGGTAAGTACTATTTGTTATCTCCTTTTTCAAATGAGGAAAGTAAAGCTAGGAAAAGTTAAGAAACTTGCTCAGGAATACACAGCTAGTAAGTGTCTGAGTCAAAATTTCAAGCTAGACCTTTCTGGCTACAAGTCAATCACTCTTTTTTTTTTTAAACTGAGACTGCCAGATAAAGGAAATGTAGGAAGATTGAATTAAAGTCTAAAACATCCTGCACAGTTTAGGATACACAGAAAATGATCACTAAATTCTTGATAATGTATGTTGATCTTTGCACAGTTCAAAGATAAATGAAAATATAGGGGTAAGAAGGAAATTTAATTATGCTGAGTAAAATTATTAAGGCTTTTTTCTTTTGTTTTGTTTTAACCATTGAAGGTTTTTATCTCTCATTGGTGGCAACCTCTCTGAAATTGGAAAGCCTGAAATGCAACAAAAAATAAATTCACTTGTTCAAAAAGAAGGACTAGAAGGAATTGCTAAAAGTTTGGAAACAACAGTACATACATTGCAAATCATCATTGATGGTCTGAGTCAGCCTGAAAGCTTTGACTTCCGAACAGGTAAGAGATGAAAATTGTTAGCAATTCATATTTACATTTTTGTATTTCATTGTACTTATTTTTTCACACTTCCACATTTCATCACTTTCACATGCTTATTTTTTTCATTCGTGCATCATCAAAATGTCTCATAGGTATCTCCAACTAAAACATTCCCAAAACTGAACTTATCTTCCCCACAAAGCTGTCTTTTTTTCTGACCTTCCCTGTTCCAATTGAGGGCACTCTGATTCTTCCAGATACTCCTGTTTTCAACTTTGACATTATGCTTCACTCCTTATTCCTTCCTCACTCTACTTGTCAAATTTTATTCTTTCTACTTTCTCAATATTGCTTTCATCTCTCCTCATATGTCTATTCATACAGTCACATTCTAATTATGATCCTCATGAACTTTCTCCTAGACTATATCAGTTACCTTCTAATTAATCTCTGTCCCTCAAATCTCCCTCTCAGATCCATTCTCTGCCAAAGTAATTTTTTAAAAAGTTCTACTGTAACCATTATATTCCCTCATTTTATGTAGCCAATGGCTCCCTCTTGCCTCTTGGAGCAAATATAAACTCCTCTGTTTATTTTTTTAAAGTCCTTCACAAGCTGGGGCTGACCTACCTATTCACACTTAGTATGCATTATTCCCCTGCTCAATGAATTCCAATGATTCCATAGTAAGTCACTTAATACAGATGGCATAATTTAGATTATGTAAATATAAACACTTCACAGTGTCAATCTGAGTGATCCTGTGTTCAGGTCTTATATAGACTTTAGAGTCCTTTCAGCCAACCTGCAGGAGATGATGGTCCAGAAATCCCATCTGCCTATGATACTAAATTGGAGGTGGAGCAGAAATGGCAGTAATCCCATTTCCTCATGATTATATGTAGCCATCAACTTACTTTTCCCCCTCATTAGGAACTTGATTACTTGTGTTTATAAAAGCACTGGCATAGTTTGCACTCAGGGTTCAGGGTAGGCTGCATCCAACTATTTGTGGCCTTAACATGCAACACTTTTATCTTTCTTTTCCTGAGCTTGCTTAAGCCCAAACCAAGATTTCTTTTAACAGCAGCACTAATATGGCCTCTTTTTCCATTTCTGGATTCCTTGTATTTAGCTTTCCAGAAGCACCTCTTCATTTCCTTAATTTCCTTCAATTTTTCATTCAGATCCTTCTGCAAGAGGCTTTTCCCAGTCTTCTGTGCTCTAGCTCTTCCTGACTGCCTTTCCCAGCTCACTTTTCCATATACTCAGTATCATGTGTTTACCATCTGATTATCATCTTATCCTCCCCATTAGGGGTGAGGAGGTTCCTTAAAGACAAAGATTAGTTTTGCCCTTCTTTGTATCCTTGGCATTGATGGTGTCTGGCATATAGTAAATGCTTCATTGGATGTGTCTTGTCAGACTGGCTCTGCAGTACAATAGAATTGGCCATTTGCTAATCCTCACATGCAACACTCCTGTCACCTCATCCTGGCACTTGCTGTCTTTCATGCCTGCAATGTGTTTCCTTCTTCCTTTCTTTTACATAGTTATCCATGTAATAACCTTTTCCTTTCACAGTGCTGTTCGGGGAATCTTTGTGGCCCCCAGCTTCTAGTACCTTCCCTCCAATTATTTTTTTTATATTTGCATATCTATGTACCTCTTATAATATTCACTGCTTGAAAACATAGAATTTATTTTTATTTTTATTTTTTTGGTCTATATATTTGCAGTGCCTGGCATGTAGTAAGTGTTTAATAGTTGCTTGTTGATTGATGAATACTTTTTTCCCTCTGAACAAGGAAGGCAACTAAATAAATGTAATTAATGACTTATTCAGGTAGCATCAGGCCAGGGTTTCTGACGCTTCATTTATTTCAAATGAGATATCTGTAAAGTCTCAGTGTCTCTTGCACATATTAGGTACTTAAGAAAAGCTTATTCACTTTCCTTTTCCTTCTTTTTCTATTATATCCAACTGACTACACTCAGATATACATATGTGTCACCCTTGTCCCTAAGCATGTACTTATTTCTTTACTATCTATATGAATACCATCACCCATGTGACATTCAAAAGCTCCTTATAAAATAGTTCAGAACCTATTAAATGAATCCAATCTGCCTTCAGATCTTGCATGTAAAAAAAACAGCACTAAAGAAATTAGGTAATATTTCTGCATTTATTTTCTCCAAATCAACCAGTTTCTTTTACTTTTACCACAGAGAGTAAGTGTTCTTAAGAACTATATTAAGGGGGAAGAATGAGTATGAGCAAGAATGTACTTAATCATGTTTTGGAAAGTGTCTTAAGATTGCCAGCAATCATGATATGTATGGGCAGTGTGTTTTATAAGTTTTGGAGCCTGAAAGAATTTAAGTATTCATTTAGCCTAATCCCTTCATTTTACAGATCTAAGACTTAGAAAAGTTAAATAATTTATCTAGTCTTCCATTAAAATTCTGCTCTGAAGTTGTCCTATACTTCAGCGATTGTGCATGGAGGTGCCCATGGGTTCTCAGTAGATACAGTTCTGGCAGGTCCTATGAAGCTAGAAAAGATTGGCTTTGATGCGATATCTTTTGTTCATGAGCCAGCCTCACTAAGTTCTTAATGGCTCATCAACAAATAGTGATTTTTCTTTTAGCACAGCAATTCACAAATACCATATCTGTTAAGATTTAAGGCATTCTACTCTGTGTAAGTAGAGTGAATACTTAATCAGTTTTAGGAAATAATCAGTGATTTACTTTATCTTTTTTTCTCCATTTTACATTTTCTCAAATGTGCTTACTGTCTTGCCTTCAAACTTTTTTTCTCTTGTTCCTAAGTATTTTTCAGTTGATACAATCAACTTTATTTAAATTAATGCCCTGGTAAGATAACTACTTAAGAGTATTTATAACTTGGATTAGGGTCAGGAAGTAGCCTTGTCTATCAGTGTTAAAATGTTGATACTGCAGATTTTTCAAGGAGAACTTTCAGTTGTCCCTATGGCCCAAACATTCTTCAGGAACATGTCAAGTAGTTCTTGACTCAGGTTTTTCATGCAAAATTAAACTAAGCAACTGATCAGGAATCCTTAGGGAATCTGAAGCAGCTGGTTGCCTGCAAAAAAGGGGAGAGGAAAGACTTTTCAAGCATAGAACAATTCCTTTGGGGCCTAAGAGCCAGTTTTGTCTTTGGACCTGAACTGCTCTGTGGTTTTACTTTGTATGGATGTGCCCCTTTTCTCAGGATTACATTACAACAGGTTTTCTTGCTCTTGGAATTTCACTGCATCACCATCAAATAATGAGGTACATTTTCTCTCTGTAGAACTGTGTCATATAGAGTCTGTTCAAATTTCAGAGGTGTTTTTTGTGATAAGGAAAAAGGAATATGTGTGTGTGTGTGTGTGTGTGTGTTGTGTCGTGCGCGCGCTGCGCGCGTGTGTGTGTGTGTGTGTGTGTGTGTGTGTGTGTGTGTGTGTGTGTGTTCAAAGGAAAAACCTGAATTTTCTTGTAACTTTCAGTTGTGCTATGTTTAGTTGGGGAAGGGGGAACATGAGGGATTGAATGGACTGATAGTTTGAAAAATAAAAAAGAGAACTAACCAGTTGTTGAGGCAAATGTGAAAGACTTCAGTGTGCTATCAGAATGGAACAGGACAGCTGTGGACGAAGAGGAGATGAGAAAGAGAAGGTGATAGAAATGAGGTGTCATAAGTGGGAATTTTGAATATAGAATGTGTTCTTTATTGCTAAAGTCAATGCTTGGTAATCCTAGAAAAAGGAACAAAAGGAACAGAGGGATAAACAAAATCCACAATTAATCCATAAGCTTTTTTCTACTATTCATGTGAAATGAATATTCCCATGTAACAATCTTTTTTACCTAAGCAACATGCTCACAAATAGCCAACTCAATATTAGTTTCATTCTCTTTCCCTCTTTCTGTTCCATGAAGAAGATAACCAGTGTATATAATAATAGTAACAATAATAATGAATGCTTTAAGTTTGCAAAATGCTTTGCAAACACTGTCTTCATGGCAACCCTAGGATTTGTATAATTATAGTCACCATTTTGTAGATGAGGAAACTCGGGCACACTTGTGCATTGAGTATCTGAGGCAGCATTTTAATTCAATCTTCTTGACTTGGAGTGCCAGTTCTGATCCTCTGAAGAGATAAAAATGCAGAGCCAAGGATTGCCCACAAGTGTAAATAAAATGATATTTTCTGAAAACCATTCCATTAATCTCTATGTTTGGGAGGCTCTCATTCACATTATTGCCCAAGGTTAGAATCCTCTTAATCAAGTAAACTCCTTAAAGACAAAGCCAGTCTCTTCTTTATCTGCCCCAGTATTCCAGGACCAATCTTTACAAAACATAGGAGGAAGTCAAAACATGTTGGATGGATTCATAAATGTAAGAATTTTGTTGGTAGATGAAGTCTCCAGTCAATTATTCACATTTTTCTTGGAGTTTAATGACTTTTGTGGGTATCATTAGAACAGAATCATATTCTTTTCTGTCCTTCATCTAGCAGTAAGTGACTCTGTGGCCTCTTCATTTTTTTTTTTTTTTAAACTCATTTGGTATTGTATTAATGTGGTTTTTTAATAAGTTTCTTCAAATTGTTCAATGTGCATACATCTATCCTCTCTCTCAACTAGACTGCAGTTAACTGAGAACCCAGTTTCTGCTCCTTATGGATTTTTTATGGGTTAGGCATACAGTGAGTATTCAGCAAATACAATAATATTGTAACTAGGAAATAAAATATTGTTATTGGTTTTGATTTTGTCTTGTTTTTTTTCCCCCTTTTTCATTAAAGATTTTGATAAACCTGACTTCAAGAGGAGCATTGTGTGCCTGGCAGATCTGAATGTTGGGACAGTTCTTACTGGAAAAGTTGAGAATGCTACTCTCTTCGGGATTTTCGTGGATATAGGAGTGGGCAAGTCAGGACTGATTCCCATCCGAAATGTTACAGAAGCAAAGCTTTCTAAAGTGAAGAAGAGAAGGAGTCTTGGATTGGGCCCTGGCGAGAGGGTGGAAGTCAAAGTAATCAATATTGATATTCCCCGATCTAGGATCACCCTAGATCTCATTCGTGTTTTATGAGCTTTTCACTGGACGCCAAACTTTTATTTAATTTTATTTTTACCCTCAGATATGTGAGAATTTACCCAGGGATTAGAAATAAGCCATGTTGTCAGAAGTTTCTGAACATGCCCCTTGATGCCTGTTGAATAATTAAGGAGACTGAATATTTTTTTCTTGAATAGTTTGCTATATATTCCCTCGGGAAACACACACCAGAGAACCTTACTTGGCCCATTTGGTATTGCTTTTCTGAGTGAAATTGGCTTGTCATTAGTGGATTCTTAAACATTTCTTCACTTTTTAGAAAACCATTTCACTTCCTGTACAATGCAAGTCTCCTTTCCAGGCCTGTCTTCAGGTGGCCTTCTGAAGTATAGGGTAGTCCTCCATAGAGTTGGATTCAATGGTATGAGTTATGAGTCAGGCATAAATCCAGTTTATGAGTTATATATAACATTTCACATGTGCTTTATAATTGGGGGTATATAAATCCTTTGTTCATTGCCACTTTAAACTAAAAATTTCTACAGATCCAAGAGTTCAGAAAGTTATTGGAAAAAAATCATATGTATTTTGTTCTCCATAATAAAACTTTCATGCAGTAAACTTGCTTTTATTTTGGTGATTTTTCAATGAAATTCAAAGAGGTCATAGCTGGAAAATATTCACTTATAGGAGAATATTACCAGGCATACCACATTTCTAAGAAAACGTCTTATAAAAGTACTGAACCATGATTAAAGGAAATGCTCTGAAAGAAAGAGCACTGTCCAGTGCTCTCAGAGGCTGTCTTTTAGGAATATGATGCAACAGCATCATATTGAGATAGGATACTCTGCAAACTTTTGTCTTTGGCAATCCTCCTCCAGAAAAGTTGTTATCCTCCCTCCCTACTCCTTAGGAAAGAATGTGGTTAGACCTGTGGTTTCACTGGAGTAGGGGGCTGATGCTGAAAAAACCCTTTTCACCATTACAGATTGGCACCTGCTCTGCAGTTTATAATCAGAGTTGCCTGAGAAGTGAAGCAGCTTATCCAGGGTCACAGTCAAGATGTATCAAGCAATCTATCGTGTCAGTCAGCAAGTATTTATTAAGCTTTTACTATGTACCAAGCATTGTGCTAAATTCTAGGGATACAAAGAAAGGTAGACATAGCTCCTTCCCTTACAGAGCTCACATTCCAATGGGGGAAACTGTATACAAATAACACTATATAAAAGATAGAAAGTGAAAATGGAAGGTGGGGGAAAGAAAAGTGGTCTGCAGAAGGAACTGACTCTTCAGGAAAACCAGGATCCAGAGATGAGATGGGAAAGTATTACTGGCATAAACAATAGCCATTTGGAAGATAGAATGTCATATGTGAGGAACAGCAAGGTCAGCGTATTTTGGCCAGAAAATATATAAGGGAAATGTACAGGAAAATTAAAAGATAGGAAGAGGAGACGTTATGATTAACTTTAAATGCCAGATACAGTTGACTCTAGAAATAATAGGAAGCTACTAGAGTTTATTGAGTGTGGGTCTGGATAAAGGTAGTGATGATCAGAAATGACATGGGCAGACCCACACTGGGAAAAGATCTTTGGCAGCTTTGAAATATCCTCTTTTCCCCTAAGGCTTGTGGGACTACACAATGTTGGCCCACAAAATGTTGTGGGCCAGGACATCCTTCTTAATTGCTATTGCTTTCCCTTTGAGAATACCTTCTATCTACTTTCTATCTAACCTACCTCTGTCTTCAATCACTTATTGAGCTTATTGTACTACAGTACCTTAATTTGATATATGGTTTCATAGTATATACTCCTGCCATTATTTTGTAACTTATGTTATAATTATATGTATGTATATATACTGTAATTATATGTATGTATGTAGATATACACACATATGTAGATATATTCAGTGTATTTCATATAATAGATTAAACTTTGAATTCTATGTGTCTTTATGTAGTTGACATTTAGGGACAGTTTCATGCCTTAGGGTAGATACTTCAATCACTTGCCTTTGAATCCCTTCTCAGTCAGAGCCACCATGGACTGTTTGGCCATTTACTCATATTTGTTGCAGAACCTAAACTTGTCTAGCTATAAAAAGGGGAGTGGCTGATCATAGGATCAAAGATCATCAGGAGGAAAAGGAATTTCAGACATCATCAAAACCAAATCCCCCTTTTTTAAGAGAAAATTAGTGGCCTAAATGTAGTACTTTTTTTTTTTTTTCCAAATAAATCAGAGTTACTTTGGGGATTCATAGAAAATAATTGGAAAGGAGGATTGAACGGATTCACCTATTCATATTATTTCCTACATCGAGGAGTATTTGTTTTCCAAATGTATGATTTTGTGATAAAATAGCTGATATTCTCACAAGAAAAAAAAAGCTACAGGCATAAAACTCATGAATCCCACTGAATTGCCTCAGAAGGATAGAGATGAATATTTAAGAGACTAGAGTGGAGATAGAATGCTTCTTTGGTGTTATCTCAAGTTAGGGTTCAGATCAACTATAACAAGGAAGGGAGGAAAGGTGATAACTCCCCAAAAGACTATTGAGAAGAATACAAAACCAAATACTGAGTAATATCACCAGAGATAACTAGTAGAAGGTTGTGCCTGGAGTATCAGCACCTCTAAGTGTTAGTACCCAAAGGGCTTACAGGTGCTTCCCTTTTATACAAAAAGGTCCCATCTCTAACACACATTAGATATATAGCAATATTTTATTTCCTAGGGGTTTATCTCAAACGGGATGTCCCATAGACTTCTTAAGTCAAAGTAAGCTTTGATTTCCCCAAAAAGCTTTTCCTACTTTTGAACTTCTTTTTTCCTTCCAGTGATCCAGGCTTAAAACCTGGGTATCATTCTTGAATCTTCATTCTACCCTCAACCTGATTTCCCAGCAATTCCCAACAATAGCCTTGCCTTGTTAGTTCTATCTTCATAATTTCTCTCCTATCCCTCCCTTCCTCTGACCACCATCCTAGTCCAAGCTCACATCATGTCGTATTGGGGCTATTGCAGCAGTCTGCTCCTTGGTCTCCCTACCTTCTCTCTCCCTACACTAATTCATCCTTCACTCACCTGTCAAATTGATCCTCTCAAAACTGTGGTCTGGTCGTATTTCCCCATCCACCCCCTACTTCCACTCCACCCCACCCCACTTACACAATAAACTCCATATTAAATACAAAATCTGGTTTAGCTTTTGTTCAGTTGTGTCCAACTCTTCATGACCCCATTTGGGTCTTGGGGTCTTGGCAAAGATTGCCATTTCTTTCTTCAGCTCATTTCACTGATGAGGGAACTGAGACAAACAGAATAAAGTGGATCTTCAATCCAGTTATACTTTCTTCCTTGATATTGTTTGAACATGACACTATTTCATGACAAGGCACTTTCGCTAGTCTTCATCCATGGCTGGAAAGTTCTCTCTTCATCTCTGCTACTTCTCTTCCCTGACTGGGTCTCAATGAATGTCTTGCCTTCTGCAAGAAAGCCATTCCCAGACTTCTTTTACCCTAATGCTTTCTTTTGGGGATTATTCCCAATTAAAACTGTATATATCATATTTGTAACTACTCATTTTCATGTTGTCTTCTTCTGTTAGAATGGCAGCACCTTGAGAACAGGGTTGGTGTTTTTGCCTGGCAGCATGCTTGTTGACTGTATAACTGATTGATGCTGACTCTGTGATGCTTAGAACATCATTTAAACTATCTGCGTTGGCTGAGGAAATTCCTTTCTAGAGCTCCCTCTAACAAAAGAGGCATAGATTTAGTCCAATTCAGACAACCAACTATTACACAAAGCAATCAATACACTTAATATAATTGATTTCCTCAAGAGATTAACAGAAAATATCAATTCTCAAAGAGATTGTGCAAGTAAATGGTCCATATAAGATCACTACCAAAGCTGAAGGTCATGCTGGAGCTAGCTTGTGCTACTTAGGACAGCTGATTGTTAAACTTTCATTAGAATCATTTATACCTTGGAAATCAAAAAATGCTGCAAATGTAGCATTTTAAAATAAATGATTTTTATTGATTGTCTAGACTTAAGAATATGATGGAAAAAATGCAAATTAAACTTAAAAGTGTGTACTTTTTACTTCTCTCCTCCTTTCCTCCTCTTCTCCTTTCCCACCCCACAAGCAGCTGATTTTTAAATTTATACTTACCAGCATGTCTTTGGATATAACTAACCTTTAAGACTGAGAGATATTGGGAAGGACAGCCACCCTTTCCATGGCAACAGTTGAATCCAGAGAGAATTGGTCTAGGGGGACTCTGGGACAATATGGCAATGTTTGCAAGTGGCTCTTTACTAGTAAGGGGGGAAAATCTCCATTAGAAATTTATGGGTAGAAGTGTTCTAAGACCTAAGGAAATGGCAGAAAGATCCTAGCTTATTCACTGAATTTGGAAAAGGAAAACAGCAGGGCACGCACATTAATTATTTATTGTGATAAAAATGAATCTGCTATAAAAAAAGGATGTTTTAGTTCAGGCTTTTTTTTAACTTGGAACCTATGTACTTGTTTACATTTTTTAAAATAACTATTTCAATATAATTGGTTTCCTTGATCGTGTGTGTGTGTGTGTGTGTGTATGTGTGTGTGTGTGCGTGTATGTCTGTGTGTGTGTATATATATATACACACACATATATATAAATAAATTTAAAAGCATTATTTCGAGAAGGGATCTATAAGGTTCAGTTCACCATAATGTTAAAAGAGTTTATGAGACAAAAAAAGTCAAGAATGTCTAGTTTGGGTTAAACATGATAAAACATTTTTTGAAGCTATCAGCTCAATTCAACATGAATATAGCTTATTGTAAGTGCTGGGGAAATCCTAACCCAATGGAGCCTTTTAAGGAAATATCCATAGTTTTGGATCAGTAATCAGAATGCTTTCATTTTGTACAGACTAGGTGACATTGAAGTATTTTCAAGCCAACTAGAAGAACTTGTCCAAAATGTCACTTGGTCAAAGCCCTTAGGGTCAAGCAGAACTAAATTGGAAGAATTGGTACTTCTCTTTCTCACTTCGTTTTAGCACCATGGTGGTTAAGAAACTGCTAACTAGCCAAGTCTAAGTAACTGAGTCCATAGTGAACAGCAGACTCCAGAATGTCAATGTAATCTGTTCCACAGGAAGAAGGGTATGGATTACTTCACACTTCTTTATGTAGAAGATGTGCTGCAGATGAAGGGGGAACATATGATCAGGGAGACAGGGGGAAAGCCAAAACCAAGTGTGTTCTTTAACCTCTGGAGAAAGAAATCGCTAAACCTCTTTCCAGGAAAGTTTTATTGTCTTACTCTGTCTGTCAGTAGGAAACTGAGCAAGCATCTCAAGTATCCCCAAATAATTTATAAAACAAAGATCCTCCTCATCCTAATGAAAAGAAGAGAGTTGTGGATCTAAGTGTTACAGATCAGCTCCCTCTGGAGAGAAGCTAATAAATTGGTCACTGCCACAGATCCCATCTAATTTGACAAGTCCTGACTGGGAAGCCAGCTCCAGAAAGAACTGGAGGAGAACTGGAGGAAAGAGGAAAGGATGAGGAAGGAAAGAAAGAAGAAGAAGGGAGAAGGATATGGGGAAGAGGAAAGGAGAAGGAAATTTGCTAACATGGCTTCAGTTTCTTAAGAATTTGAGTTGGAGCTATTGACCTCCAAGAATATGTCTAATTTTGATTATCTTATGACTTGTGAAAATTTCTGATTTCTGATAAATCTCCCAATGTCTCACTTTCAGGATAGGAATTGTGTGAACATAACCAGGGAAATTCCCCCTAGCAGAGCAATGTCAGATGAAATGAGTAAATTTGAATGTCTTCTGCAAGCCAGAAGTTTCCCTTAAGGGATTATTCAACAGTTACCTTTGTCAAATGACTGCCCATTTGTCTTTCAGTAGAATCTCTAGATGAGGGAGTGAATGTCAAGCCTAGGTCCTGATGAATATGTTTATTCCAAAGGGTTAAAGTAAGTTTGCAAAGGTGAAACTTAGAATGTCAAGTTGGAATTTTGAGCACTTTTTGAGGGTATCAAAGGCTAAACCTTTCTGATATTTTGGTGAATGGGATGAGATGAGTTGGGTGTTCCATTAAATTGAAGAAGCAGCAGAAACACAGAAAAATTGTCTTACCAAGGTTACATTATTCAACTGATGGCCTAGAGTCCCCAGATCTCAATATACATCTACCAGAGTCAATGTTGAAGGTTGTTCTCACGCCTCTCAGATTCATTTTGCTACTCTGCAATGTTTCTTCTATGAATCACAGATTATACCTTGGGTCTAAGATGTATCTAGCTGTGGATATAGGAAAAATGTCTTCCTTCCTGTGTAACCACACAACAAAGCACATTAGCCCATAAACAGGCGAGATGATTATCATTTAAATTACAACATGCCTGAAATTTCTTCATCCAAAACTTTTATCAGCCTCCAGCCTTACAGTACTGTCTTAAGGATTCTCCACCACCCCCTGGAAGGAAAACAGACTTCCACTTGCCCTATCTGTATTTTTACCTGCACCACTAACCTAAAATAATTGCAGAAGATAAAGTCTAACCTTGTTCTCAGAATCATGACTCAGTTCCTTATCATTCCTCCAACTATGTACTTAATAATCATTCTAGAAAACCTTGATAATCCCCAAAACCTAAGTTTCAGATACTTTTGTTAATATTCTGGAAGGATTCCCACCACTTAATCAGGTAAGTTTCTCTTTCCTGGAATTTCATAGTTAAATATATATATAAGTACAATATGACTTGCACAGCACTTGTCCAGGACTGGGTTCAAGTACTCAATGTTCAGAGAAATGAGTGTAGTTCCCAGGCCTTTCCTATTCCTGGTCCTCCAATTAGCTACCCCACATTATAAATATTCTGTGAGTCACAGTTCTTTCAAACCATAGCTTGTGAGCCCCTCTCCCTGTATTTTACTTTTGTCAATCAATCAGCCATAGGACACAGCTCATAATAAAGGTCTTTTAATTAAGTTTCATTGTAAATAAAGGAACCAAAGAACATTCCCTCCTATAAACTTTGATGTCATTCTTCCTTGAATATGTGTACACATAGTGGGAAAAGTGGACCTTTAAAGAAAATATAGGTATAGGTAGAAAACAAAGTCAAAGAAATAATGCATGTCACCAGGACATACACATGGAAAAACAACTCACTCCAATTCTCACCAGCTACTCTGCT
Source organism: Sminthopsis crassicaudata (assembly GCF_048593235.1). NCBI lineage: Eukaryota > Metazoa > Chordata > Mammalia > Dasyuromorphia > Dasyuridae > Sminthopsis > Sminthopsis crassicaudata. Next base: position 87,796,623 of record NC_133618.1, on the reverse strand, counting down.
TTTGAGCTTCTTTGAAACCTTGCCATCATTTTTTGCTTGCTCAGGAAACTCATCATTGGGAACTTTCATTATACTCTAAGATGGAATCTGCCTGATACCCACATCTCATCCATACTCTTTGCCCCTCTGATTGGAGGGTAATCATTGGGTTCCAAGGCATCTGTTAAGATAGGTTTTCCTCTTCCTTTCCCACTAGCTATAAAATCTTTGCACTTCTTTGGAATTCTCCACTATGCCCCCGCCCCAGGCTGTGCCCCTTCTCTTTCTCTCCCCTTTTTTGGCTTTTTTTCCCTGTCTGTTATCTTCCTCCATTAATCTCTTCAAAGGCAAAGACTTTCATATTTGCATCTTCAGAGTTTAGCCCAGTGCTTGACACATAATAAGTATTTAATAAATGACTGATTGATGAATTTGTCATCTGTCAAGAATAATGTTTATGTTGGTAAGATGAGGAATTTTAAGTAAAACATTTAAATTTCTCAAGAAAGAATGAAGTTTACTCACAGCAAAGTCTGAGACTCCTTTTTAGATGTCTTTCATAAGGACATCATCCACTTTCGGGTTTCACGTGCTTATGAATAGGGCTACCCTAAAAGCAGGACAATGACTTCTCATTAGTCACCAGAGATTTTAAAAGCTACCTATATTTGGAATCAAAAGGGAAACAAATAATGGAATTTGGAAACAAAAATAATTAGAAATTTTGTAAACCTTGAATTACTATAGAAATGCCAGTTGTTAGGCAGCAAGCATTCACTGGGTGCTTAATATGTGCCAGGTATGGATGATACAAAAAAAAAAAAAAAAGGCAAAAATAGCCCCTACCCTGAAGGAGCTTACTCTAAAAGAAGGGACAACATGTAAATAACTACATGCAGACATACACAGGATACATTGAATGTACTTGCAGAGGGAAAGCACTACCACTGAGACAAACTTAGAAAGGCTCCTTGCAGAAGCTGGGATTTTAGATGGAGAACTTGAAAGAAGACAAAGAGGAGGCAGAAGTGAGGAGGGAGAGAATTCCAGGGATGGGGGACATATCCTCAGCCAGGAACTATTCAAGGAACAAGGAAACTAGTATTACTGAAACGACGTAATTTGAAATGGAGGAGAATAAGGTGTAAGAAGACTGGAAGGGATTAGGGTGTGCAAGATTTTAAGTGTCTACATCATTATCATCCTCTTTCAATCTCTTTTGTAAGTTGTTCTGTGAGCTGGGTTAAACTGTTTGCAGTACCAAGGAAGCTCAGGACAGAAAGTCAAAGTTCCAAGGGCCAGTTGGAGGCCTAACTACTGCTGCTGCTACTCCCAATTCTTCTTTGTTTAGAAGGCTTCTCCAGATCATCCCCTTTCACCTGGAACTTTAGAAGCTCTGAACAGAGGGTGCTAAAGGAGATATTTAGAAATAGGCTTCTTTTACTCAGGCAGAGAACTTTGACTGCAGGGCTCAAGCTCTTTGGCTCCTTGGAGGTTGGCTCCTGTGTGACTGTGACTGGAAGCTATTGAAATTGGAAATGAACCTTGGAGACACAGCCAAAAATATTAAAACTGACATCTGGCCTCAGTCTTGTCACATCCCTTAGAGCCCAAGGACCTCCTCCTCCTTCTCCTATCCCTTCCAAGAGCTCTAGACAAAGACATGTGCATAATTGGAATGCCTGTGTCTTATTGGACAAGGATTGTTTAAAAATAAATTCCCTCACCCTTCTTCTTTCCCCAAGAACAGATTAGGGAAGTCCTTAGGGTTTTGGGCAAACCTTTCCTAACACCACCTTCTGGGATCCCTCCTGAACAGGGTGCAAAGCAAAGCAGACTTTGCCTTCAGTGACTTGAGTTACCTTGTCATTTGAGCCTGGAGAGGTATGCTGTAAAGGTGAAGGCTAAGAAAGGGTGTCTGGTGAAAAGCTTGGATCCTGCCAGCAATTTAAACTAGCAGGGCTGAAAGCACAGAAGGCAGATAAACTCACACTAGCACCATGACAAGTTTGCATGAGAAGCATGGTGTTATATCTGGCTAATCTCTATCCCCAAATTAGTGGATTATGCCCCTGTTGACACTTGTCCCTATAATAACTTATCTAATGGCTGTGGTTTCCTTGATCACAAAGTCTATTTGTTAAATTTAGTAAAGTGGAAGGGGGGGGAAATGTGTTTGTATTTGCTTTTGTATTTCAAAGGCTGATTACTGAGTTTCTTTTTATAATTTCCTCCATGTGGCTTCTTCCATCCCATTCTAATTCTAGAGCCTTCCCTCTATTAATGGTTGCCTATTTATCCTATTTAGAAATTTGTGCTATGTATATATTTATTTGCATGTTGTCTCCTCCATTAGATTATAATTTTTTTGAGGGCAGGAGCTATCTTTTGCCTCTTTTTTTGTATTTCTGACACACAATAGATAGGCATTTAATAAAATGTTGATTGATTGATTTCTTGATTGAACCTTAATAAAGACAAGTAAGAGGGCCAGGAAAGCACACTGGATTTGAATAAAAGGACCTGAGTATGAATGCAGCCTCTGTTCTAACTCTGTGACTTTAGGCATATAATATAACTTCATCTTTCAAATGAAGGGATTATGCTACATGGCCATCCCTGGAGCTTCTCTCAGCTCTAATCAGTGATCTAATAATGCTACACATCAGCATTAAAAGAGGTATCGTCTTAGTTTGCTGATGGATGACTAAAAAGCAGAATTTGTGTTATGGGTTTCCTTGTTGTTCCGTCATGTCCAACTCTTTGTGAATCCATTTGAGGTTTTATTGGCAGAGACACTGGAGGATATTGAAGAAAATGTCCTTCTCCAACTCAACTTACAGATGAGGAAACATGAGCAAACAGGGGTCAGTGACTTGCTCAGAATCACAGCTAAGAAGTGGACTCAGGAAGAGTACTTGCCATGCTATCACCGCATTACTTAGCTGCCTTGTCACAATACATACCTATTCACAAAGAAGCATTTTTAATGTTCAGGTTGTTTGCAATCCTACAACTAGCTACTCAGTCATGATTTATCCTAGCAGAATCCATGCCATCAATTTCTTAGTAACCTAATAAGGAGTCCGAAGAATGTCTAGGGAAAAGTTGAAACAGTTAACCATGTATTATTTCTTTTTTTTTTTTTTCCTCTGAGGCAATTGGGGTTAAGTGACTTGCCCAGGGTAACACAGCTTGAAAGTATTAAGTGTCTGAGGTCAGATTTGAATTCAGGTCCTCCCGACTTCAGAGCTGATGCTCTATCCACTGTACCAACTAGCTCCCCCTCACCCCCATGTATTATTTCTTTGAAGAATGATATCATTGTAGAGATGAAAAAAATTTTAGAGGTCAAAAAATGCCTTATTATACTGATGAGGAAACAGGCACAGGAAGTATGTTTGGGAGAACCAGAAAGGATCATCTAATTCAATTGCTTTATTTTATAGGTGGAAAGACTAAGTCCCCAAAAGATTGTGATTTGCTCAAGATTTCATACCCAGTGAGTGGCAAAGCAGGGATTCAAATTCAAGTTTTATGATTCTCAAATTCAAAGCTGTCATTTTTTGGTTTCTTTTGTGTAATCAATAAATCAAATATTGTTCAGATGTCCATGATGTACAAAGTACAGTGTACTAGATAGCCAGGGGAACACAAAAAAGCATTAAATAAATGTGGAAGTTTTTTTTTCTCTGTGTGTGTGTGTGTGTGTGTGTGTGTGTGTGTGTGTGTAAATGTGTATTAAACATACATATGTGAAAAGAAAACAATCAGACAGAAGAACAACATGCAGATCAGGTGTAAAAAGTACCAATGAGTACTAAAGGAAATAATTACTATATATAGCAGTTCAAAGAAAAGGAGATGATTTTCATCTGGTATGGGAAAAAGGAGGGGAATTTATACAGCACATACTAAATATGTGGCACTGTGCTAAGCACTTTATAATTATTTCACTTAATCCTTACCATTCCTGGGAGATAGGTGCTGTTGTTACCTATTTTACAGTTGAAGAAATTGAGCTGAATTTGAACCTCAGACACTTACTAGCTGTGTGATCCCAAGCATGTCACTATACTTCTATTTGCCTCAATTTCTTCAACTGTAAAATTGACATTTTAATTGAAATTGAAAAAAGTTTCCTTGACTCCAGGCCTGCTTCTCTTTCTACTGGTCAAGAAAGGTTTCCCAGAAATGGGATTTAAGGTAGATTATAAAAGATGAGTAGAATGTAAAGGTAATCATAGGATTTTAGAGCTAGAAGTGAGATTATCTAATTGATTCCTGCCCCCTTCCATTTTATAGTAAGGAAAACTGAGTCTCAGAGATGAAAAGTGCTTGCCCAACTGTCAGATAGCCACAGGGAAATGACCCTCATATTCACACCATTGTGATAGTGAGCTTTCATTTTACTGATTCCTCAAGACAGTAATTACATTCTCATAAATCTGAAGATTTATACTTGATCCAATTTAATAGGATATTCCCAGAGGAAAGTAATTGACAAAAATTTAGGAGTGATTTTAGGAGGTGTCTTTTTGGGGAAGAACAGAAAGTTTATGTAGAGGAACAAGGCAAGACTATTTGTGATCAAATTGTAGGAGCTTTGAATGATAGAAGAAGAAATTTGAAATTTAATCTCCTTCCAACAAGTTATCAGTACTTCCCATGTGTCTAAAGGAAGATGTCTACTAAAGTAGCTGTATTAGGAAGATAACTGAGGGAGCAATGTGAAGGAAACGGGGAAGAGATGGGGAGCACAGGTTATTTGTTGCAAGAGTCTATGCAGGAATTGCTGCACCTGAGTGGTGCTGTAGTGCATGGTGGTCTCATGGTCTCACTGCTGGCCTGGAGTCACAAGACTCATCTTCTGTCATTCAAATCTAGCCTCAGATACTTACAATTGTGAGACTGAGCAAGTCACTTAATTCTCTGTTTCCTCATCATCTGTAAAAAGAGCTGGAGAAGAAAGTGATAAACCACTTTAGTATCTCTGCCAAGAAAATCCTAAATGGGATCATGGAGAGTTGGACATGATTAAAAATAGCTGAAGAACAACAACATGCAGGAAGTAATGAGGATTGGGGAAGAGGATTAATTTTGGTGGTTTTCCTTAAAAATGAATTTTGCTTATTTTAATTAACATTGTCTCTAGAGGACAAGCTATTTTAGGGAAGGACAGAATTTATCCCAAAAGTGGAATTTTTTGTGCCCAGAACAAGTTTCGCAAATACCTTGGGCAAGTTGATTAATAATAAACCAGCAAAGATGACAAAAGATAGGAAGTCATTGTTGTTCTAGAAAAAAATAGGTTGACTAATGCATTATTAGTAGGACTTTAACTTAGGCTACCCCTTAAAAGCAATGTGAAATGAATGCTAAGAAAGTAATTAAAATAGTCATACCTTTTGGCCCAGAGGTTCTACTGCTAGCCTTATTTACCAAGGACGAGAATGATTGATAAAATGAAAATTTTCCATAGTCACAAGAATTTTAATATCAGCACATTTTATGGGAACAAAGAACTAGAAACAATCCAGTAGATCACTTTGGAGAGTAACTAGCTATGGTACATTCATATAATAGAATGTTAATTTCTTCACTCTAAGCAGTAACAAAATGTTCTTCACTATAAGAAACAGATATGATAGATACAGAGAAGCATGGGAAGACATAGCAGAACCAAGAAAACAATGTATACAGTGATGAAAACTTTGTAAGTCAAAAACAACAATAAGATAATTATGCCTGAATGATATAAAATTAGAATGAGGAAGCCTGGATCCAAAGGAGAGATAAGAGGAGGAACCTTCCTATTTCTTTTCAGGGATGGGGGAATATAAGTACGGAAAAAATATCAGATTTTTCTAATATGTTGGTTAGTTTTGTTGTTTGTTTTTTTTTTCTTTTTAAAAAAATTTTCTGTTGTAAGAGATGTTACTCATAAAGGAAGGAAGAAGAGTATAACTCGAAGTGTAGGTAACATAAAAATAAAACCAATAAAAATGCCCTCAAATCAATTTTTATTTTTTCAATTATGTTTTTATTTTTAAAACATATACATGGATAATTTTTCAACATTGATCCTTGCAAAACCTTGTGTTCCAAATTTTTCCTTCCATCCCCACCAGATGGCAAGTAATCCAATATATGTTAAACATATTAAAACATATATGATAAATCCAATTTATGCATACATATTTATACAGTTCTCTTGCTGCACAAAAAAAAATTATATCAAAAAGGAACACAAATGAGAACAAAAACAAAATGCAAGCAAACAACAAAAAGAGTAAGAATGCTGGTTGTGATCCACACTCAGTTCCCACAGTCCTCTCTCTAGGTGTAGATGGCTCTCTTCATCACAAGATCATTGGAACTGATCTGAATCATCTTATTGTTGAAGAGAACCACGTCCATCAGAATTGATCATCATACAGTATTGTTGTTGAAGTGTATAATGATCTCTGGTCCTGCTCATTTCACTCAGCATCAGTTCCTGTAAGTCTCTCCAGGTCTCTCTGAAATCATCCTGCTGATCGTTTCTTATAGAACAATAATATTCCATAGCATTCATATACTGTAACTTATTCAGCCATTCTCCAACTGTTGGGCATCCACTCAGCTTCCAGTTATATCTATATCTATGTCTATATATCTATATAGCAGTATTTCTATCATATATATATATATATATACGTGTGTGTGTGTGTGTGTTTCTATCATATATAGATATGATAGAAACACTGCTGGATCAAAGAGTATGCACAGTTTCATAGCCCTTTGAGCATAGTTCCAATTGCTCTCCAGAATGGTTGGATCCTTTCACATTTCTACCAACAAAGTATTAGAGTCCCGGTTTTCCCACATCCCCTCCAACATTGGTCATTATCTTTTCCTGTTATCTTAGCCAACCTGAGAGATTGTAGTAGTGTCTCAGAATTGTGCATTTTTCTGATCAAAAGTGATTTAGAGGCTCAAGTCAATTTTTAAAGATAGATTCAGAGGAGAAGGGGACAGTTGGAGGTTTTTTTTTTTTTTTTTGCAAAGGAGCTGTACATAGTAGGCACTTAATAAATGCTTACTGTTTCAGTACTGGTGCAATGATCTAGAACAGTGGTATCAAATTCAAATAATAACTATATAAGAATCCCTGTTGGGCACATATTGCCTTAGTTTTACATTTTAATGTTATCTATGTTCTATTTTTGCTTGTTTTGTTAAACATTGCACATTTACATTTTAATCTCATCCCATTGCTCTTGGGACCCAGTGCCTGCCAAATATTGATTTGATTCCTCTGGGCTGAGAAACTCTCAGTGAAGTCTTCCCCTCCACCAATGAATATAAGAGAGAAAGAGTGAGCTCCTAAAGAGAACTTCCTCTATTGCTGAAGATTATTCCTTTCTTACAATTTACTTTAGAGATTTGTCTCTTCTCTAGAGACACAGAGACAGTCACAGATAGGATTTGAAACCAAGTTTTCTTGACTCCAATAGAATGTTATCTATATCTACCATACTACATTGTTACCCAAGTAATATTAGCTCCTTCTAAGTTTTAGCATCCCAAAGTAAAAGCCCAGTTGCCCCACTCTAGTTATAGCACTTGTCTACCTAGGACAGACTGTTGAGGGCCCAACTTAATGAGCAAAGAGATAATTACATTAATCAAAATTTATATTTGTCAATTCAAGGAATGGCTTATTAACCTGATGACATTATTCTTAACTCCATCTTCTTCACCCTTTTAAATCGAACCTGATGATTTGAGAGAGGTTTCAATACCCACGTCCATGTGGAAACTATGAGATACTAGGGTCAAGAAGGGAGAAACCTTTGACTTAGCAGATGGATGAAGGCAATTAGCCAGGAAGTCCATGTGAGCAACAAGCTATATTGCTGATGAGGAAATTCTTACCGTATTTGTGCCCTCCCAGCTGTCAGGTCTGGGGTTATAGGCCAAGGGAGAGAACATGGTATTCTTTGTCCTGTTCCAGGACAGCTGGGCTCCCAGAAATAAAACATCTCTTAGGGGTCCTCAGAAAGAAGAAGAGTGGATGGTCCTAGTTCAAAGAGCTTTATTATTCCAGAGAAGGAAAAAGTACTTGCTTTTTGGCCAATCATTAAGATCATCCTCATGTAAAGTTTTTTCCTAAAGATTTTCTCAAATGTAATGATAGTATCTGTAAAGTGCTTGCACATGGTGCTTAAAACATATTCATTCCCCTTCCTTCCCTGGAGGATTGTCCACTGAGCCAGGCAATGATACACACTCGGTAATCTTTGAAAGGAAGGACTACCCCTATTTTCCCTTGGCAGTTACTTGGCAGCTAGGAGCAGCTAGGTGGCACCATAGTGGACAGAGTGCCAGCCCTGGAGTAAGAAAGATTCATCTTCCAGTTCAACTCTGGTCTCAGAGCTTACTGTGTGACCCTGGACAGGTCATTTACCCTTGCTGCTTCATTAAAATGAGCTGGAGGAGATAATAGCAAACCACTCCAGTATTTTGCCAAGGAAGAAAACCTTAAATAGGGCCACTGAGACATGACAAAAAACAACTGAAGAAAAAACCCAGCTGAAAAACAGCCTTCGATATGCTACATGTCGCTCAGCTCTCAAGTCCCAGGCTTAATGTCCAAGCATTCTTCCAAGGCTGTCCCCAGATATCAACTCTGAACTTCGAAAGTTGTGAAAAATCTCTCCTTCATGCTAAACCTTTAATATTTGTTTGCCAGTCGGGCTCTGCTAAGCTTGTTCAAGCTTACTCCTTGTCTTTTGGGAGCTACTGTCACTGAGGCGAATGATTCTGATCCAGGCAGAGGAGTCTTCTTTCAAAGATAGATGGACCCATGAGCAATATTAAATAAATATAAATGATACTTGCTTAAAATAAATACCACTGAAAAAGGCTGTTACAATTAGTGAGCTAAAAGGAACTCCAGATCCTTGTTGCAATCATCTGTGACTTCTGTTTGTGTTCTAGGAAGGTTCCCTGGAGAAACAGGAATTTGGGGAGTTATTTGAAGAGGGGGAGGCAGAGAAATGTGAATTATACTTTCTGGTACCATTATGCAGTGGTAGTGAGCAGGATTACTCGAGATATAGTGTATAAAGAGAAGAAAAGAATTGGAAGAGATGGGAAGTGTTTGAGTTAACCTGGAGGAGGGCTTTGAAGCAGGAGGTGAGGAGAATCAGTTCTGTTCCATCATCTTTGAAAGATCTGAAGAGAAGGGTCAAACAAGGAATGGAGAAAGTCATTTAGGCAGCAATACCAAGGTTTACTGAAGACAGAGTGATGCTGAAGACTGGAAGTATATTCTTTCACAAAATCAAAGTTCTAGAGCTACAAGGAATCTTAGAAGACATTTATCTAGTTTATCCATTTCATTTCACAAAATCCAAGACTTAGAGTGGGAATGCAACATCCAGAGTTGAGATTCAAATTCAAATCTCCTGACTTCCAAGTCTTCCTGACTTTGCATTGTGCCAAGATCTGAGAGAAGGCAATGGGTAAGGGATCTTAGAATGTTAGAACTGGATCATCCCTTTAAGATCATTGAGTCCAGCATTTTGTCCTTTTCTTAAACATTTTTGTGTGTGTCACAAATTCCTTTGGCCCACGCTATCAATGTCTTCTCAGAACGATGCTTTAAATGTCAAATATCAATTAGATGGTAATAAAAGTACAGATGTCTTTTTTTTCTATCCAAATTCATCTGAAATATATGGTCTATGAACCCCAGGTTGAGAATCCCTACTTGAGTAGGGATATAAAAAAAAGTAGAGGCCCAAGAAGAAGAAACTATTCAATAAAGTAACTTGGGATGGCTCGCTAGTTGTGGAATCAGGCCAGGAAATCCAATTCATTGCTCTTTCCAATGGAAATAGATGCCTTCCTGCGAATGAAGAAGAGTGGTTTGGGGAATTGTTGTGAAGATAAAATAACCAGATTTGAGAATATCTTAAAAGAGTAGCATAGAAATCATTTTCAAAAACAAGTCATTTCCTTGCTTCATAGGGCAATGAGCTTCAAGTCTTTGCCAATGACTCTTCATAATAAGCCTAGCCTGGAGATCTGCTAGGCATAGAAGGGAACACAATGGAAACTTTGGAAAGATTTATTATATAAAAATGATGGAATGCTGCTGTGTTCTAAGAAATTAGGGGAAAAGATAGTTTCAAAGTGGCATGAAAAGTTTGTATGAATTGATTCATTAATATTATAAAAACAATTTTGAAAGATTTAAGAACTTAGATCAACCAGGTAATCAATTATGATTCCAGTGGACTGATGAAAAAGAGACAGAGACATGATGGATTATTATGTAAAATGAGAAATTTATTTCTGGATGCAACCAATGGGAGAATTTACTTATGTGTTGACTCACTATGTCTTGACTATCCTTATGTAACATGAGGTTATCTGTATTTCTTTTTTAATGGATAGGAAGAAACTGAGGATGGAAAAGAAAAAAATAGTAATATTTAATAATTGAAAAAACCTAAAGAGAGAAAAGTGGAAAAAAAAGAATTTTTTAAGAATATGAATGGCATGTCACCTCACACTCAATATTACAGAAAAAAATCCAGAATATTTTTCTTTATATTCAAAAGAAAACAACGTTTTTGCTTGATGATTACAAACTCAAAAGTCACCAGCAGTTTCTTCTGTCCCCAACAGAATTCTGAGGTTAGAGGTTTCTATGCTAAAATATTTGTAATTAAGATTTTTAAAATTTTCTAACATTAGAAATATGTGTCCAGAAGTAGCTCTGATCTAAATTGATTTTTTGGGTGGGTTAAGTCCCAGATTATTGCAATTTTCTTTTGACAGGCATCCTGAGCTATCCAGATTACTGGAAAATTACCAACCCCAGTTGGGAGATAGTATTCTAATGAGTTGTCTCCAGTGAATCGCCATAGAAGAAACAAGTTCAGACCTACCCCTCTCTCTCTCCTCAACACCATATCCTCAGGCCATTTAGAGACTAAGCTACCCAACATCTTCAAGTTGTAATAGAACAAGTTAGTAATTAGTACTGCCATTCAGATGAAGTGGAGGTAGAAGAGTAAAAAGAATAGACTTTGTGCATTCTATTTTGAATTCCTATTATGACTCTCATTTATACAGATCCCATAACCACAACTTTTCTTAGTTGTTGTCTTCTATTGCCCCTAATTGTTTTGTGCTGAGACTTTAGATTCCATTAGGGAACACTATGGCTTCCCCTTTGTAAGGTGTACAAAGTTCGGCACGGAACTGAGGGATAATTGTAATACTGATCAGATGGTTGGTAGAACAGCTCGAATTCAGTCAATTTTTTCCTGACTTGAAAGAAAAAAAACTAGGGTCCACAAGATAAATAAAAACTAAATAAATATGAATTTGATATAGTAGTTCATAAATCATTAGAGCTAGAATCAACTCATACCAGGTCCTGAGTACGCATTGTTAAATTTTCAGTGTATTTATACCCCAGAAATCAGCAAAGGCTACAAATCAAGGTTTGATTTATTGTTTCACTGATTATTTATTTAGATTTAAGAAAGTGATGGAGAACATGGAAATTAAACTTTAAAATGTCCTTAAAAGTGTCCTGAATGTCTTCTCCCCTATCCCTACTCTAGCTGGTTGTTAATTCAACATGATGCAATAACAAAGCTAATTTTATTCAAATATAATCTATCTGTTAATATCAGTCTAAGTTGAGTAGTTAGAAAAAGGTCCTATAATGGAGGATTGCTATTCAGATCTTTCAAAATCTTCATAACCCATTTAAAGTTTCTTGGCAGTTTCTTTATTCAATTAATTTTACATATGAGGAAATGGAAGCATTGTCACCAGTTAGTAATTGTCTGAGGTCAAATTTTTCTCTAGGTCTCCTCTGACCCCAGTACTAGCACTCTGTACACTGCCCCACCTAGCTGCTCATCATGGAGAATGTCCAGAAAGAAATCAAAATGGAAGAGGGATTCCCTATATATAAAATTTCTTGTTGTTCCTATTTGTGGATGCTACTCTACCAAATCCTTTGAGCTCTGAAACACTGAAAATTCTCCTAAATGAAAATTCTCCTAAAAAATTGATTTAACTGTATGTGGTCAATAATGAGTCAGTAAGACTCATTTTCCTTGAACTTTAGACACTTAATGACCATGTAACTCTGGAAAAGTCACTTTACCCTATTTGCCTCAGTTTCCTCATTTGTAAAATGAGCTGGAGAAGAAAATGACAAACTATTCCAGTATCTTTGCCAAGAAAATCCCAAATGGGGGCTCATAGAAAGTCATATAACTGAAAATCCACACGGGAGAAACCAAGTAGATGAAGAGTACTCTTACCTCAAGATGATAATGCAATTCTGAGCTAGTTATTCAATATTCATGCCTTGAACAAACATTGAATATATGATCAGGTGGGCTCAGAGCTGAACAAGAAGGGAGTAATCTGAGTTTCTTTTGGGCAATTTCTGAAACGATGGTCCATTTAAAAAAATATGGGTGCATGTTTTGGAATGTTGTGGTTTGTGAAGTATTTACATGAGCATCACCGTGAGAGATGTTTGTGGTGATTATCAGTAGACTGTGACATATAATACACAAAAGATAACCCAGGAAAAATGTGGTAAAGGATCTCATCAGAGAAATGCATATGGCTGGGAAAAAAGATGAGCTAGGCCGATGGTGAGAGGGGGGGAATAACTGATAATAACTCCTATGACCCATTGTTATCCTTGCAATATCAAGGTCTAGAACTGGGATTCTGAATGTTTTGAATATTATGGACTCCCTTTGCTTCACAAATTGGTGAAACCTATGGTCCCACTTTTAAATCATGTTTTAAAATTTTAAATTAAAAACTAAAATTAAAAGAAAGTGTCAAATTCAGTTAGAGAAGAGGAAATCTATTTTCATCCTGAAATCTATTCACAATTTTTTGAGAATCTGTGGACCCCAAATTTAGAATATTTAATGAACAAGAAGGTCTCCTATTCCAGGATACTCTAAGCAGAGTCTCACAGGATGAAAAGGAATGGATAGGCTGATATTTGAAGGAGGGAGGGAAGGAAGCAGGCATTTATTAGCTACCTTCTATATTCCAGACATTGTATTACATGTCTTACAAACATCTCATTTGTTCTTTACAATTCTGTAAGATAGAGATGCTATTATTATGCTCATTTTGTAGTTGGGGAAACTGAGGAAAGCAGAATTTAAGTGATCTGTCCAAGGTCACACAATTGGAGTCTGAGATCAGATTTGAACTCATCCTGATTTCATGTCCAGTGATCTATTCACTCTCCATCTAGTTGCTTATAGGTGCCTCAGTTGAGGGAGTATTCACATGGATAAATTACAGATCCACTGAAAGACCATATATTCAGCTGCATGTTGTACATGGCCTCTGCAGGACTAATTGATGGAAAGAGATGACATATCCAGTTATTGATTGAGTGGAAACATATTGAGTTTTCCTCCACTTTCCTTATCCATTCTGTTCTCTCTTTCCTGTATTATAGCAAAAATAATATTAGGACAAGACCTTGGTATAATCCTAATGAGAAAACCCCAGTATTACTTTAACCTAATAATTCCAAAACAATACCTTGCAATGAAGATCATTTTCAATAAAAATCCTAACTCATTTCTAAAGGGAGGTGTCCAATAGCTCAGGAAGGATTCCTTTCCAAAATCACTAGAGTAATGATGAAAGTAAGAGAAGGAATTAATTCAATTTACAGAATTATTTCTTGTGTTTACTCTTAACCAGGCTGAAAGGAGAATCCTTAGAGAGAATAAAGAGGTATTAAATGGTTTTAAGAAAATATTTCCCAGGGTATGCCAAAAGTTATGTGATTATTGTTTTATAGGATGAATCAGAACTGTTAACTGAACATATATCCAAACTCTGTTATTCCTTATTGTATATTCCATACATATGGAATATAATATTCCTTATTGTATATTTTAACTCTTATTTGAGAATATTATAAATTATAGGTAGAGGTGATTGATGTCATATTTTTAAACTACTTTATTTATTTATAAAATTTTTTACAGTATATATGCATAAGTAATTTTTTAAATAACATTATCCCTTGTATTCATTTTTCCAAATTATCCCCCCCCTCCCTCCACTCCCTCCCCTTGATGCCAGGTAATCCCATACATTTTACATGTGTTACAATATAACCTAGATACAATATAGGTGGGTAAATACCATTTTCTTGTTGCACATTAATTATTAGCTTCCGAAGGTATAAGTAACCTGGGTAGATAGACAGTAGTGCTAACAATTTACATTCAATTCCCAGTGTTCCTTCTCTGGGTGTAGTTGTTTCTGTCCATCATTGATCAACTGGAAGTGAGTTGGATCTTCTCTATATTGAAGATATCCACTTCCATCAGAATACATCCTCATATAGTATCATTGTTGAAGTGCATAATGATCTCCTAGTCCTGCTTGTTTCACTCAGCATCAGTTGATGTAAGTCTCTCCAGGCCTCTCTGTATTCCTCCTGCTGGTCATTTCTTACAAAGCAATAATATTCCATAACCTTCATATACCATAATTTACCCAACCATTCTCCAATTGATGGACATCCATTCAACTTCCAGTTTCTGGACACTATGAAAAGGGCTGCCACAAACATTTTGGCACATACAGGTCCCTTTCCCTTCCTCAGTATTTCTTTGGGATATAAGCCCAGTAGTAGCACTGCTGGATCAAAGGGTATGCACAGTTTGATAACTTTTTGGGCATAATTCCAGATTGCTCTCCAGAATGGCTGGATTCTTTCACAACTCCACCAACAATGTATCAGTGTCCCAGTTTTCCCACATCCCCTCCAACATTCATCATTATTTGTTCCTGTCATCTTAGCCAATCTGACAGGTGTATAGTGGTATCTCAGAGTGGTCTTAATTTGCATTTCTCTGATCAGTAGTGATTTGCAACACTCTTTCATATGAGTGGATATAATTTCAATTTCATCATCTGAGAATTGTCTGTTCATATCCTTTGACCATTTATCAACTGGAGAATGGTTTGATTTCTTATAAATTAGGGTCAGTTCTCTATATATTTTGGAAATGAGACCTTTATCAGAACCTTTAACTTTAAAAATATTTTCCCAATTTGTTACTTCCCTTCTAATCTTGTTTGCATTAGTGATGTCATATTTTCCAATCACATTGTTGGTCCTTTGAACTTTCTCTAAATAAAGATACTTGGAATTATAATTATTTAGCAAGCTTTTCTCTGTCAGATTTATACCTAAAACAGCATATAGAATTCTTCTTCCACCCATGTAAATGACTTTATGCATAGAAATAAGATAAAATTGCTGTTGTTTTAATATTTGTATTATTTTTTAATTTTATAACATCTTCACTTCCAAATATATCCTTTGTTCCTTGCCTTCTCAGAGAGCTATGTCTTATAACAAAGAATAAAAGAAAAGGAAAAACCAAAACAAATATCAATTTAATAAATTTGAATGAAATTTCTTTTACTATCTTTTACTATGGGATCTTATTAATAATATATAATTATTTGGTTGAGTTATTTTATAGGATGATAATCTGCCAAAGTTACTAATTTTTTTCAATTAATTTTCTAATTGAAATTTTAGCAAACCATTATATTACCTGTATGTAGAGAAATGAAAGATATTTGACCTTTGCTACTTACCACTTTAATTATACATTTTTAGAAAAATATTAAATAGGTCAATGACAGTAATAATCTCTCCCTTCTCTACTCCTAGCTCTTCTCAGACCATATTATTTCTCAGTTACAAATAATGCTATCTTATCATTGGAGATAACTACTGATTATCACATTAAGGAAGTATTAAATAATTTTTAAAAATCTAAATGAGTGCTGTTTTGTCCAAAGCTCTTTTTTTCCCGTATATATACATAATCATATATTTTAAAATTGTTTTGTTATTAAAATGGCCTAATTTTCCTACCATTGTATCTCTAGTATGATGCAATCTGGTCACTTCATATGGCAAGATAGCAGAGTCAAATATACTCCAAGAGCAAAGGGATAAAAGAGAAGAGACAAATTGTCACATAATGAGCTGGAATTGGAAATGAGGAGACCTATGTCAGAGATTCTGACTTGGATGCTTAATAATCACATGACTATGATAAAATCAAAGAATCACAAAGTTAAAAGGTTCTGGGCAGCCACTGTGTCCAACCCATATCTGAATAATATTTCCCCTGCAACTTCAGTCAATCAATCAACAACAGATAGGGAGGGCGGAAATCAAAAGACATTTCATTCAGAAGATGGTACTTGAACTGTATCTTAAAGGGACATGATGCTACAGAAGTAAATAAAGAATGTGTTGTGTTGGAAAGATTGGTTTACATAAATATTTTTATAAAACTTCTTTATATTGACTTTTTATATAGGAAAGGAGGGATTTAAGAGCTGAATAGAAGAGATTCTAGAGGCAAGAAGTCACTAAAGTTGATTGAATAGGGGGTTCACATGGTCAGGAAAAGTTACTTTGGCAATAGTGAGAAGGATGGACTGCAATGGGGAGATTTTTTTTAATTTAAATTTTTAAAAAAATTTTATAATTATAAAATGTTTTATGACAGTATATATGCATGAGTAATTTTTTTATAACATTATCCCTTGTATTCATTTTTCCAAATTATCCCCTCCCTCCCTCTACTCCCTCCCCTAGATGACAGGCAATCCCATACATTTTACATGTGTTACAGATATAACCTAGATACAATATATGTGTGTAAAGCCAATTTTCTTGTTGGACATTAAGAATTGGATTCCGAAGGTATAAGTAACCTGGGTAGAAAGACAGTAGTCCTAACAATTTACATTCACTTCCCAGTGTTCCTTCTCTGGGTGTAGTTGTTTCTGTCCATCCTTGATCAACTGGAAGTGAGTTGGATCTTCTTTATGTTGAAGATATCCACTTCCATCAGAATACACCTTCCTACAGCATTGAAGTGTACAGAGATCTTCTGGTTCTGTTCATTTCACTCAGCATCAGCTGATGTAAGTCTCTCCAAGCCTCTCTGTATTCCTCCTGCTGGTCATTTCTTACAGAGCAATAATATTCCATAGCCTTCAGATACCATAATTTACCCAACCATTCTCCAATTGATGGACATCCATTCAACTTCCAATTTCTAGCCACTACGAAAAGGGCTGCCACAAACATTTTGGCACATACAGGTCCCTTTCAATGGGGAGATTCTTAAGGCTGATAGATCAATCGGGAGACTAAAATAATTTATATAAAAATGATGAAAACTTCAACTAAGATAATAGCCATATGAGTGGAGAAAAAAGGTTGGATACAATTACATTGTTGTTGGTCCTTCATTTTCAAAGAGAACCAATGACATCATGAGGATGGTATTTTGAAGTTGATGTCTTGATTTGCATATGAATTGGAAGGATGGCAGAGTCTTGCCAGAGTCATCAAAATCTGGTAATGAGACAAAAATCTGGTGATGACCTGGGATGCAATGGGTGACCTTGGGCTTTCTAAGTTAAGGTCATTCCCAGGCTTTAGTTTGTCTAAGCCAATACCCTTTCAATGCTTAAGGATAAGGTAACAGTCAAGAAAATAGATGGCTCAATTTATCATCATAAAAAACAATAACTGGCATTTCAAAGTTTGAGTTTCAAACATTATCTCATTTGGCCCTTACAATAACCCTAGGAGATAGGTGCTATTCTCATCTCCATTTTACAGATGAGGAATTTGTGGCTGAGACAGATTGTCACTTGTCCAGGGACACATGGCAAATAGGAGTCAGAAACAGTATTAGAACTCATGTCTTTCTAACTCCAAGTCCAGCTCTATCCACTGTGCCACCTTCATATGTAAAGGTAAAAATGGTCAGATTTGGCAATTGATTGGATATGTGGGGTGCGGCAGAATAAGGAGCTGAGGAAAATGTCAGAATGAGGAAAATGTTAGGAAACCTGGGAGACTTCAACAGAAACAAATACAAGTGGTCTTCTAACCTTTGTTTGAAGACTTCTAGGGAAGAAGAATAGCTCCCAAGCTATTTTCACCCATTGAGATTATTCCAATTGTTAGGAAGTTGCTCCTGATATCAAGCCTGAATCTTCTTCTCTGAAACTTCTTTACCCTACCCCTTGTAGGACCCTGTAGGACCTGTAGGACCAAGCAACTAAGTCAAATTTCTCTCCCACATGAAGACTGACCTTTAATTATTGAAAGACAATTAGAATGTTCCCACCTGAGACTATCCTTTATATGGAATAAACCTGTGGGTATTTCCCTTCTTGGTGTCCCTTCTCTGGCCACATAAATATTTCCCCCTCAAAAAAAAAAAAAATGTGATACCAAAAATTCAACCCTGTGGTTAGACCAGGAAAGGGTATGGTGGGACTATCTTTTCATCAATGATATTATGTTCGCTTCATGTAGCTTAAGATTACATTAACTTTCTTGCTTATCGCGTTATTGACTTACTTTGGGCTTGTAGTTCAATTGTTTTCAAATAAACACATCTAGTTATACTGCCCTTCCCATTTTATACTCATAAAGTTGAATATTTGAATATTTGAACTTGTAAAGTTGAATATTTGAATCTGTTCTTTTGACATTTCCTCTTATTAGATTTTGCCAAAGTTATAGCTGCTTAAGAGAATTTGTTTTTATGGAACTCTTTTAAAACTCACTTTCCACAATTTTGAATAAGGCTGATAATATTCACATTAACTACCTGCCATGTAGAGCTGTTATGAAGAAAATGCTTTGAAACTCACTGTAAAGGCATTATAAAGTCATAGCAATTCATATTTCTGCTAATGTTTTTAAGGTTAAGAAAGCACTTTTATTATAATAACTCTATAGTATTGTATAGTATAATGATTATTATCCCTTTTTACAAATAGATATGTTTATTTATGTTTGTATATGACAAAGGTAAGAGGGCTGGGAAGGGATAGAAAGAACCAGAATATTATATAATAATAAATTTAACTTATAATGAACATGGGACCGCTAGGTGGTACAGTGGATAAAGTGCCAGGCTGGCTTCAGACACTTATTAGCTGTATGACCCTGGACAAGTCACTTAACTCTGCCTCAGTTTCCTCCTCTGTAAAACAAGCTGGAGAAGGAAAAGGCAAACCACTGTAGTATCTTTATCAAGAAAACCCAAATGGGGTCTCAAAGAGTCAGACATGACCAAAACAACTAAACAACAATAACATAATTAGCATAGTCGTGGGAGCTCCAGCTTTTTTGTCCTTCACTTAGCATATTTGAAAATTATTCTGGGACATCAAGGAGTGTTTTTTTTCATTATATGTTCTTTAGTCAATATCTTTTCTGTGGTCATTGATCTTTCCAAAGAGGCCTTAAATATCCCTGGGTTTGAGAGAATCAGAACAATGTCACTCACAAATGTAGCATCTGGAAGATGTCATCATCTGTAGACAATTCTTCCCTTTGCTTTTTGATAGTAGCAAATTCCTTTGGTGAGCATATATCTTCCTTGCTTTATACTTTGCTAGGCACCAATAATCAGAGGGCCATTTTTAGCAGAGTTATCTCAT
The DNA here is from genome assembly GCF_048593235.1 of Sminthopsis crassicaudata. Lineage (NCBI taxonomy): Eukaryota > Metazoa > Chordata > Mammalia > Dasyuromorphia > Dasyuridae > Sminthopsis > Sminthopsis crassicaudata. The sequence goes on along the minus strand of NC_133618.1, from coordinate 87,777,051 downwards.
TGGTTGCATTTATTGAGAAATATTATATAATTTTAAAACACGCACAAGACTCCTTTCACAGGATCAAAAATACCTGTTAACCAAAGGATGACATCCAATTGCATGACAAATTCATTTAATCAGTCTATCAACAATATAATAATAATTCACATTTGTATAATACTTTAAGTTTTTGAGGTTTCTTTATAAATATTATCTTATTTGAGCCTCAGAGCAACTCTATGAGCTGAGTGTTATCACTATCCCCATTTTATAAATGAGGAAACTAGGACTCAGAGAGGTTAAGTTTTGCCTGAGATCCCATAGCCAGTAAGTATCTGCTCCATTTTTCCATTAGCATCTCTGCTTGGTTTCACTCTGTAGAACATCATGTTTCCCCTAGAATCACCTGACATCTCATCACTATCCAGATAGACTCAGTTTTGGATACTCAACACCTCAATTCTCTCAATTGAGTCTCCCTTCTGATTGTACAATTAAAGGGACATCAATTCCTCCTTTATAGAAAGCTCAGAACTCTCTATTTTCCTTTCCACTATTATACCAGGTTGGACTACTCCCACTCACCCACTGCCATTTTTTTCATCTTCCTTTTGTGAGCTCAGGCCTTCCTGACTCCAGGCCCAATACTTTAATCTACTGAGCTCCTACTGAATGAAAGCTTCTCGAAGTGAAATTCAAACTCTGGTCTTTCTCCTTTCAAGTCCAGTCCCATTTACAATTCTCTACACATACCTAGGGTATTCTCTGTAGATGGACAATTCCTCCCACAATTGCATAGGAGGAAATGAGAGGCTGGATTTCATTTAGGGAATTTCACAGGGCCATTAGTCATCCTAAAATGCAACTCGAGACAAACACCTGTCTCTTTAAATACCTGTCTCCGTAATACTGTATGGTTGAGAATCTTGGATCACCATAGCTCCAAAGAATCAGAATTGAGGAGGACTCAAAGAGCATGGTGGGTATATCTAGGAAGTCCCCTATTTCTGATAATGATCCATGAAGAAGGAGTGGCTTGAGTGATACCATTAAGGAAAAGTTTGGGCAGAAATGAGAGAACAGGAAGGGAGAGAAGGCATGGACAGGCTGCAATTTGCACTCATTTTGAGAATACTCACATTAATGACATCTTAGGTACCTTGAAGAATACTGAAGTACAAAAGAAGGGCCGCCCTTGTGGGACTCAGATTTGTCTGGAGTCCTGAGCAAAGTTGATTAGCTTCTGGGTTTTACTTGTTCCAATAAGAATACCTCAAATCCCATTATATGCCTGCCAAAAGCTAGTGATAGGATCATATACCTAACCCTGAAGTGGTTCTTAGAGGTCAGTGCATTCAACCATCTCATTTTACAGACAAGAAAATAGAAACCAGGGGAATTTGCCCCAAATGATACAACTAGCTAGAGGCAGCTAAGGTGGAGCACCAGTGTTGATATTGGGGAACTCTGAGAAAAGTATAGTTGAAACAAAGATACTTACAGCAGAATGTTTACTCAGTATGATTGTGAAATGATGGTTCTCTAGTTCACATATACTCAGTACTTAGTATGGTGATGTAATGGTTCTACAGTTGGCACATGCTCAGTGTGCTGTAGTGATCTAATCATACTAAGGTGTGGAAGGGCTGAGAGGACTTGAGATAAGCAGACTCCAGTGAGTGTGTGCTTGAGCTCCAGTTCAGACTCCAGACTTCAGAGAAAGCCAGCCGGGACATTACTCACCAGGCCTGGATTCCGGCAGAACAGAGTTCAAATTTAGCCTCAGGCACTTACTAGCCATGTGATCCTGAGCAAGTCACATACTCTCTGTTTACTTCAGTTTCCTCAACTACAAAAGGGGAATAATAACAGCACCTCTACCTCTTGTGGTTGTTAAGAGGATAAAATGAAAAAATACACTTAAAGTTTTTTGCAAAGAGCCACAAACGTATTGGCAATTACTAATTAAGTAAATAATTTACTAAATAAGTAAATGGCAGAGCCTGATTTTAAACACCCAGATGCATTGATTTGCCAGATCTTCCCCCTGGGCCTGGCTTAGTCAGTTTTGATGTCAACATGTTATTGTTGTGTAAATTTGGTGAGTGAGTGTTCCTTAAAGAAAATCCATTAAAGGGAAAGGAGGGCCCAAGACTCATCTATGGACACACAGCCAGTGAATATTTGAGAGAGAATATAATTATTAAAGTGAGAAGCTGAGGCTGTACACGGCCCAGTGTAGCTCCCTTTTAACTGCAAGGTCATACTGATGGCATGAATGAGACCCCGGTGAATGGGATGAATTGAGGGAAGCCCTCACATAAGAATGTGCCTCGACCTATATCCTAATTGTAATGTTAAAGTTTTGCAATAACCACTTGTGCAGTAACCAAAAGCCACAGGTGTTTGCTTATCTTAGATAAATCCTGTTCTGCTTGACCTTTTCACCACAATTACCATTAAGTTCTTAATATGGTAAAGAGGCTAGTATTCTTTGGCTCTGGATAGATTTTTAGTTAGTCACTGGGTAGAGTTTTACTATATGGGTAGGTTTCCATTTTAATAGGAACCTAGACTTCCAACCAATGGGAAGGTAAGGTGGGGAGGGGCTTCCACATTAGGGTCTATCTCTATTTAAACTTGTGTTTTGCAGTTTGTGCTTTGCATTCCAATACTGATGCTGCTGTCATTGGGAGCTGCCCTTTCTCTCAAGATTATAATAAATCCTTTTTAATTTTTTAACCTTGGGAGTCTCTGATTTTGATTTAGGTAAGGGTTGCTGTCCCACAAACCAACAAAAAAACTCCAACCTCTTGGTAGCTTGAGGGGAAGAGCATTAACAGGAAAGGGCCTTAATGAGGGGGTAAATAGGACCCCAACAATACCATAATACCTCTAGCCTTTCAACCAGTCTTGGTTTCTTAAAGGAAAACTGGAAAACAATTTCTGGAAAACAATTTTAATTTCCAAACATCTATTAATTCCCCAGTGAGAATAAAGCCTCTGCTTTATTGTAAATGTGAAGTTTTGAATGTCATGGATAAGTTCATTTACCTTGAATATGTTTGCAGGGTTAGCCACATTGATAATGAGATTGACACACACATTACCAGAGCTAGCTTAGTGATTGGGACACTCTGGGAAAAAAGTGTGGGAGAAGAGCGGTATTAGACTGACTACCACACTGAAGGTCTACAGAGTCATTGTGATAACTTTATTATTGTATGCCAAGAAACACTTCCATTTGAATTGTAGGAAAATTCTAAAAATCACCCAGCAGGATAAGATACAAGATCTTTTCTCAGCCTAAACTGCCAAATACTCCAACTGCAGAGAGCACAATTGAGCTGGCCACATTGTTCGAATGCCAAATGTTCCCTTGTCCAAAAAATATATTTTATGGAGAACTCACACAGGGCAAGTGCTCACAAAGTGGTCAGGAAAAGTTATGCAAGGACACTCTCAAAGTATCTCTTAAGAACTTTAGAATTTATTATATGACATGGGAGACACTGGCACAGAATAGCCCATCATGAAGGTGCTGTGCTCTGTGAATTGAATTAGTCCAAAGAAAATATGAAATATGCAAAGTTAGGGGATCCACCCCAAATGTTCCTAGGAACTATTTGTGTCTGACCTGGCAGAGCACTCCAAGCTCCTATTGGTCTGATCAGCCACAGTCGGACACACTGTAAATAAAATCTAACATAGTAATGTCATTTTGGTCCTCTCTGAAACAAAGGACAACAGCCAGAGAATAAAGCTGCTGCTAGAGGAACTTGAGAACAGGAATTGTTTTATTCTTTGTACTTGCCCTTCAACCTCTAGCACAGTGTCTGGCATATAATAAGTGCTTAATAAATGCTTGTTGATTGGTTGATTGATTGACATGCTTTACAAAGAAGCTTTAGAAGTAGAATGGAGTAGGAGATTTCTAAGGTCTAATCTTTCTATTATTTTTCTATTCTTTCTATTATTTTCCTTCTAATCAATTTATTAGTTAGTCAATACATATTTGTTAAGTGTCTACTATGTTTCAGGCACTGTACTAAGTGCTGAGGATATAAATATGGAAATATGGAAAAGAAAAACAGTCTTTGTCCTTAAGGAGCTTATACTCAAATGGTAGAAAACAACACATAATAACAATTCTATTATGTGACTTTTGTGTTCAAGGAGGTTGGATTCTGGGGAGGCAAAACATGAAAAATTAAATAAGAAATAAATAGTAGTTTAATTCTGGAATAAAAGAAGCCACAAGGCAGTTCATGATGAATTGACCAATTCAATTCAACAATCATTTATTTATTAAGTAAATATTCTTGCATGCAAGAAGCAAGAGCTGAGAGGACAAGAATCAAGGGACATATACAATATGTGAAGTGATGTGATAACAAATAATTCTAGAAAGATAGGGTGGAATCAGACTGTGATGGGCTTAAATGTCCAGCTGAAGCACATAAATACATACATACATAATACACGCATTGTACACACATACATACACACATGCATATGTATAAATCTCTGTTGACCCACATAGGCGTGTACATGTACACACATGCACACACAAACTTCATATGTGCATTTCATGTGTACATGTGTGAGCACATATCTCTTGCTGATATAAAGGCATATATACATTTATATAGTGCACATATCATATATGCACATGTGTATATATGTCTGTGCATGGTTGTACATGTGTGTGCATATGCTTATATTTATATATGTGTAATTATGTGTGTGTCTATGTCAGCCGGACATTTAAGCTCATCAGTTTTATAAACACACACACACATCCTGGATAAAATAGAAAATGATCATGAAGGAGAATGACACAAGCATCTCTGTGTTTGAGAGAGTTTTTTGGGGCAATTAGGTAGAAACTAAATTGAATAAGGGCAAGACTAGAAGCAGGGATCTCCTAAAAGGGAGCAGCTGAAATAGTGGAAGTGAGAGGTGATGATGATGAACCAAAGCAGCATCATGTGAATGGAGTGAAGAGGTCAGATGTGAGAGGACTGACAGACGTGTTCTCGCGTCATCTATAATGACTGACAACTGACCAGAGAGAGGAGAGCCGAAAATGTCTCCAAGGTAATGAACCCGGAGCATTGGAAAGAAGACGGTGTCTACATATTCAGAAGAGCAGGAAGATATGCGGAAAATGATGAGCTTTTGGACATGTTGAGTTTGAGGCACCTGGGAGACTTCTAGCCGTATTTCATCAGCAGGTAAGATTGGAACTCAGGAGAGCAAAGGAGGCTGGATAGACAGATGCGCGGAGAGAGGATTAAACCGTGGAAATTACAGCATCCTTAAGGGGGAGAAGGGAGAAAGAGAAGAGGAAAGGAGTAGAGGTCGGAGCTTCCATGGACAAAAAGCATGTGTACAATGAGAATTTTGCCGTCCTTTCTTTGAGACAATTGGCAAAATGCTGTTTATCAATCACCTCATTGGATCAAGGTTTCTACTTGGCAAGATGTCAGTGGGCGGGTTCCCTCGAGGAAGGCTGAATGCTGGATAGCACTAGCGGGATGTCAGGCCCAGTCTGTGCGTCGCGGACGTGTGATAGGAACTTTGAGTTCAAAGAGGAAAGCTTGGCTGCATTTGCTACCAGACGCAGAAGGAGAATGCGGAGCCGAGGAAGCCAGCGTGGGGTCCTCGGCGTACTTGGCCCAGCCCGGCATCCGGGGAGCCCTTGGTGGGGATGTTCTTCCTCGGCCCAGCCCTTTAGTACCTGAGGAGTGATTTAGCCTAAACTCCACGGTCATGAAATCAGCAGGAAAGCAAATCAGAGCAAACCTCCGTCCGGCGTCCCCCTCCCTCCCTCCGGCCCCTGCCCCATCAGCCTCACTCAGGGATTGGATTTCAGGCTCTTCGTGTGCATTCAAAAATCAAACCAGCCCGCTCTGTGCGAGCTTGAGAGGTGACGCCTGGGGCTCCAGGGGCTTGGCCAGAGATTGATACAGTGTGTGCAGACCCAAGCCAATACAAGGGAGGCAGTCCTTTTGATCTGCTTCCCGATGCCGCGTTTGCCTCCTGCTCCCGGTGATTGATTAAGTTAGGTTCTCCCTGCCCTCCCTTCCACCCCACCAAGAGGAGACCATTACACACAGCACCCTGCCAACCTTTTCATTTCTTGCTACGGATTGTTCTGTTCGACTTGGGTAAATGGAAACCGTGTTTTTAATATGTAATCAGTTACCTTGGAATTCATGTGTTGCATTCCATATGCTACGGGCACCTCCTTATCTCATCATCAGTCATGTTTCTTGTAAGCTTTATGCATTGTGGCTGGGGAAAGGCTTTGCTTTTGGATTTCTTTCTTTCTTTAAAAAAAAAAATGGCTACATAAATCACGAAGCCTCAGAGGTGATGCCATTTGGTTTAGAGCAAACAGGCCTACATGTTCATGGGCCTTTAAAAACCTTGTAATATAAGTGAAATCGTATGGTGCTCCATGGGTCCCCGTCTAGGAATGAGAACCTTTGAGTAAAATGGCTAATGGGTGGGGTGCCTAAAACTGGAGATTACGGGGAATTTGCAAATAGCACTTGGCTGCTTTTAGACCCTTCCCCTTTAAATTGTGCATATATAAGGGAAAGAAAAGGGGGAGGGAGGAAAGAGAGTGAGAAAGACAGAAACAGAGAAAGAGAAAGAAAGAGAGAGAGAGAGAGAGACAGAGAGAGAGACAGAGACAGAGACAGAGAAAGAGAGAGAAAGACACACACAGAGAGACAGAGAGAGACAGAGAGAGAGACAGAGAGAGAGACAGAGACAGAGAGACAGAGACAGAGAGAGAGACAGAGACAGAGAGAGAGAGACAGAGAGACAGAGACAGAGACAGAGAAAGAGAGAGAAAGACACACAGAGAGAGACAGAGAGAGACAGAGAGAGAGAGACAGAGAGACAGAGACAGAGACAGAGAAAGAGAGAGAAAGACACACAGAGAGAGACAGAGAGAGACAGAGAGAGAGACAGAGACAGAGAGACAGAGACAGAGAGAGAGACAGAGACAGAGAGAGAGAGAGAGAGAGAGAGAGAGAGAGAGAGAGAGAGAGAGAGAGAGAGAGAGAGAGAGAGAGAGAGAGAGAGAGAGAGAGAGAGAGAGAGAGAGAGAGAGAGAGAGAGAGAGACGAGAGCGAGATAGCGCTATAGAGGGTATTGTAGTGGGAAAAGTAGTGTTTTAATAACAGCTCTTTTTGTAGCAGCAAAAACCTGAAAACAAAAGGAATTTCCATCAACTGGGGAATGGCTGAGCAAGTTATGGTCTATGGATGTGATGGAATATGAATATTTCAAAAGAAAAGAGCTGACAAGACTTATGGACCCATGCAGAATAAAGTGAGCAGAACCAGAACAATTTGTATAACAATATTATAAAGACACACCATTTGGAGAGATTTAACATGATAAATCATGCTATCTGCTTTCTGACAGAAAAGTAATTCACTCAAGATGAAAAAATCTGATCTATTTTTTGGGCATGGCCACTTTGGGAATTTGTTTTATTTGACTAAGCATATAACCACTACATGTATGACTAAGCGTATAAGTTACAAAGGTTTTTCTTTTCTATCCTTTCCTTTTCCTTCCCTAACCTTCTCCCTCCCCTCCCCTCTCCTCCCTGCAGAATTCCTATAGATGATGCAGAAACTCATCCTCCTCATTCTTCCAGAATCATCGAAGTTCAGGGGTGACAAAAATCAGGGTCACTATTGATGGCCCATGATGCAGTGGATGACCTTGATGTCTTCAATGGCTGACTAAGCTGTAAACACCCCCTAGTGCCTACTTCAGCCACTTTTATGGCCCTTGGGTCTTTTAATGATATGTGAATGGAATACAAGTTCCACAGGTCCTACCAAGATGGAAAGACTTAGAAAATAGGGCCTGGTGTCAGGCATTAAGTGGTCAGAAAGGGTCCTCATCTGGTTGGCTATGAGATGACAGACCCACAGCAACTTTCCAGACACTATTGAAAGTCAATCTACATCAAAGCTGTGATCTGCATTAGTGGTGATTTCCACAATGATGGAGTCACAGAACCTCTTGAAGAATTCACCTCACATTTGTGCGGTACTATAGTAGGCATACACCAGAACCAGCAGATGGCAGAACCATCCCTCCTTTTTATTTTCTCCTCACCTGCTTTGTTAAGGAGAAGGGAGGGAGATAGATAGGTATTATATCGCTGCAGTAGAAAATGGTGCCATTAGAGAGAAAAAACTAAAAACCTCCCAAACTTCATTTTCCCAGAATGCTCTGAAGCAAAGTAAATGGAATATTGAGTAAGGGTGATGGAAAAGGGGTAACAGAAAGAAGAAAGAAGACCATGGACTTCTCAAGAGTGTGTCGGGACATCATGGGGAGACATTGAAAACGAGAGTGGCTCTGGATGTCATGGTGCTCATCAGGAGCATAAAGAAACATTGCCTTTGACAACAGGTAGTGGGGATGGGACTGTTAAATGAGAATGACTTTGGATGAAGATTCCCTTGTTATATGAGTGACAAAGTTGCAGATACAGACAAGACCCCAGCCTAATCAGAAGTTCTTCTAACTCCTTCCCAAGTGGTACTATTTAAGAAGACTGAGATTTTCTCATTTGGCATCATGAATCTTCTAAGGGGATTGAGACCGACTATACTGAGATCTGGGGGTTAAGAAATGGTGTATGGGGGAAATAAAACATCCACTGCAGCTAAAGCACTTGGGATACATGATCTTTCTGTCTTCTTTACTCTCTTGAACACATAGTATATGCTGACAGGAAACAGCAGGTTGCTTGTTCAAGTTTAATAATCTTTGGGGAGGGCTCCTGTATTCCAGAGAACTCTCTGAATTGTCCCCAGCCATAAAGAACACCAATAGACAAGCCTAATTAATTGACTCTTAGGGCTGTATCAGTTCAGAGTTCTCATGTAGAATGGTAGAGTGCAGAGGTTTGTGGGACTCCCCAAAGCTCTTTCCTCACATTAAGAGTTAACTCGTTCAAGTGTTATGGTTCCACTTTATATTACAAGATATCCATCTTCCATCAGTGTGCTGCTCATCAGGTGTCCCTTCCTTCATATAACTCTTTCCCCATCCTGTCCAACTGACAGCGTTCTTTCTCTCCTCCACTTTTTCAGTGGTGCTTCCCCTATCATTCTCTATCTCACATTGCTTATCTGTGTCCATATCATGTCCATGCTTCCTTCCCTACCTTGCTCTCAGTAAAATGTCAATGATTGGTTCCTTATTAACTAGTTCATCCAGAAATGACATTCAGTACTTCCTGCATGTGGAGCAATCTAGGTGACCCTGGGGGTTACAGAAGAATAAAATATGGTCCCTGCTGGAATCTTCAAAGATTCCATTAAGAAAAGATCTATCCCAGCTCCAGTCTTCTGGAAATTCACTCGCCTCCCAGGGTGAAACTAGACTTCCCATCAGGCAGATCTGCCTCAGGATAACCTATTGGTCTATGGGAACACAATTTTTCTGCCATGTGGCTGATAGTTATTGGAGACAGAAAAGCTCACAAGGCAGAATGGAGTATGTACTATTCTGAGACAATCTAGGATTAAGCCCTTGCTTATGTGGGACACACACATGTTCATAACATATATCATTAGGATATTCATCCAGGGAATTTTATGCTTTTAAGATTAATTTTCATTATTTAATAAATACTCAGTCCTAAAGACTTTTAAAAAAAAATCTACCAAACTAAAGAAACAAAAATAATGGAACTTCAAAATTTTTTCTTAATGAGCCACAAAGCATTACTATTTAAAAATAATAAGGTTTTTAAAAAAGATGCAAAATATCGATTAAAAATATGAGCATGTGCCTGAGCACATGCCTTTGTGGATACAACTATTCTGAAGATGGGAAGCTACATTTTGATTGCTTAAGAAAACTCCCCAACAATCCTAAAACCAACCCAGTATATTATTTTAGGAGCCTTCCATCCTTCCAGGGTTAGAACTATCCCATTTCTGCCTGACAAGGATGTCATCACAATTTAAAACAAATGCTTGGCTTAGCAAACCAGATGATAAGAAAACAAAAACCCAGAGTATTTTGAACCATCTTTGTTCCATTATCATCTCTTGCCTGCTTCCAAATGAAGAATCTTTACATGCAAATCCATTTTGTGTATTTTGACTGATTGCTGGCAAGATAGGGAGACGTAAATATTTCTGGAAAGGGACATACCATAAACAGATCATTAGCAGGGCTGCAACTTTCTTTGTGGTTTTAAGAGATGTTTATAGTGAATTCAGTCAACAGACCCACCTCCTTTTTCTCTGATCAAGTGTCTCTGTGGCCCTTGGAGACCTGGCCAGTAGAAGATCAGCTCTCTATGTTGTGAAGAATACTTTAAAAGATGTAAGGACAAATTAACTCAATTTTAAACCATCTGCTCCACTTACTCCTAACTGTCTTAACTATCTTTCTTCATTTCTATTTTTAAAAATTGTTTTTAGATATCCCTGATGATCATTATGTATCTCTTAAAATTCCAGCTGTTGTACTATTCTCCTAATAGCACTATTAAGGATCCCAGATCCTCCTAGGGACCTCAACCTCTTCTAGAGGAAAGGCTCTGATAATGTATATTAAGAGTTGCAGATGACTTTTCACTTGCCTTTAAAAATATCAGGCTGAGTAATGTTTAGCCCCATGTGATTCTCCTCCTTCCCACAAGCCCAGAGGAGAATTTGGTGTAAAAAAATGTCCGCAGTAGAGTTGAGATGAGAGTGATTTTCGTGTCTAGGATATATTGCTTTGTCTAACAACGTGCCCCAGCAGGCTCACAATTGTGGTCTCTCTAAAGACCCTCCCAGCTGCAAGAACTGATTGACAGACTCTGTGGGCAGATGCAGATGCCAGACTCCAATAAAGAGAGGGCCTTGGGAAAATATAAGGCAATTATTGATGGGCAGCAATCCACTAATCAGACAATTTCAAAATTAATCCCATATTCCCTTACTGTATTAGCTTTCTTTCTTGTTTGTATTTATATCGCAAATTCATGACTTCAGTGAAAATTCTTCCCTCCAGCCCAATTATATCTCTCCAAGGACATTAAATTAAAAAACAAGAGATATTGAAAGTGGCTTGCAATTAGTTTCTTTAGTTAAAGGTGCTGCATGCAGTTTTAGATATGCTATTCCCTCCCCAAGAAAATGCCTAATAAATAATAAAAGCAAACATTTTTGTTTACTTCTTCTTGGTAGGGTTAGTGCTGAAGATTGTCCTATGTCTCATCATTACTGTGGACCATTGATAGCCCATTAAATAACTGATTTTCTTTGGAAACTGATTGTATATTCATGCAAGAGTACTTTAAATTTTCACCAGTTTCAAATATCTCCTAGAAATAGTCACCTCTTTTATTTTCCTCTGGTCAGAGTCTATTCCTGATGTATCTTCACTTTTCTTTATGCAAAATAAAAATGTTAAAATTATAAGATTTTCCACAGAAAGTCAGGTAAGTTTCCAGAACAGGTTTTTGTTATAGAATTACTTAGGGGTTATATCCATTTTCTAACCCATGACAGGGACTTGAGAAAACAATGGGTTTTTTTTGGAAGTTTATATTAAAACAGAGATTTTTATATTATTTATTTATATTATAGATTCATATTTTTATATTAAGACTGAATCGAGTTGATGAAGACTTGCTCTTGGACCCATGAAGCCCTGGCTATTAAAATCTAGCCTCTGACCCTTACTAGTCACTTATGTGATCCTAGCCAAATCATCTTATCTCTCAGTGCTTTGACCAACTCTCTAAGACTAAATTGAAGATGAGACACTAAATGATCTTGATAAAAGGAGTTCTTTCTTTATATAGATTCATGGGTCCAGTCCATCTTGACATTTAAGCAGCATGTTGGACGGATCCTAAGGAAATATGGAAGGATGTGGACAAGAGCCACAAAGGAAGGGCAAGCATGGATGGTCTGTGATCCAGGTACAACAACCAAATTAATAAGGTTATAGATCTATTGGGGGATTCCAATATGAAAGGACCAGAAATCTAATCTCCATTCCATCCTTGCCTTCTCTTTCTTCTCCTCATATTTGGGGACCTGAAATGTGTTCCATTCCACATTTGTTATATAAATTGCTTTTGCAGAATGTTTCTTGGCCGAGTTAATACCCAAAGTGATTACATAAGTTGAGCCAAACCAAAAATCAGCATACTTTACAAACTTATTTGGACCACGGTGCCTTGTGCTGGTGGTCTGAAGACTTTTGCAGAGGTGAGCTGAGCATCCATCCACGAACTCTTGTGCTTGTCAAGGATTGCACAGTTAATAGGCATCAGAGGCAGAATTTGAATTGAGGTCTCTTGACTATTGTACTACCTTGTTGTCTGAATGAGGAAAGTGTGTGTAATGGGCAAGTAAGTCTAAGAAAAATATGAATTCAGTTAATGAGTTTGAGTATGATTCTATGCCATATCCTCAAGTAGGATGCAGAACTACTATATAAGTGGTGCAAGGATAATATACATTTTGAAAGCAGAAAAATAAAAATGATGGGAGAAGTTCTGAGACCTCCTGGGAGATATATTCTGACTTGAAGGGATATTCCAAGACTTATGATGTGGCCATTATAAACTCTGTGGACTGGGTCTAAATTAGATTGAGACTATAATTGGAATGGGAAAAAAATTGAGTTTCACCAAAAATAAGAATCAAGTTTCTATCTATCAATGTATCTATCCATTCATCCATCCATCTATTAAATTTTATTATATCTATTTTATATTCATATTTTTATATTAAGACTCAATAGAGTTGACTCAGAGTTGCTCTTGGACCCAGGAAGACCTGGCAGTTCAAATCTAGCCTCTGACCCTTACTGCCTACTTATGTGATCTATCTAATCTATCTACCTATCTATCCAACACCTATCTATTCATTCAACTATTCATCCATTCATTCATTTATCTCTCAATCTATTTATCCATCTATCAACTATCTATCCATTCATCTAGCTATCATCTATCTAATCTATGTTCATTTATTTGTTCATCTATCTTCTATCTATCTATCCATCTATCTATCTATCTATCTATCTATCTATCTATATTTCTATATTTCTATCCTATCTATAGCTATCCCAAAACATTGACATAATCATAGAATGAAAAGAATCTTCTAGACTGGGTCTGGTAAGGGTTATATGGGCTAACTGAGAAATACCCTTTGAAGTATGGTATAATAGAAAGAGTCTGAGTATTTGGTCACCTTTGTAACCTTGTAAAATCAATTACTCTTCTTGGGCGTTGGTCCATCATCTATAAAAAAGGTATTGGAATGTGTTAGAATATTTGAGGGTGTTGAAATAGATGGTTTTCTTCCAGTTCTATCTATATGATCTTATGATTTTTGTCAAATTGACAATTAAGCTTATTTTGTTTTATCTTTCTTCCCCTTTTATTTCTTAAAGTAAAGCTTTTTAACCTTGAATATGTCTTGGTTGAATTATCAGAGGAACGTTTTTGTCCATTTCTGGACCAAGTATTTCTGTGGGCTCCTCAGTGTTCCAGGGAATTAAAGTAGGTCCCAGACTCTCCCGAATATGTAATCATACAGGCCCCTCTCACCAACTAGGCTATATTCTTTTTGAGGGATTGTATCTTATACCTCTTCATATCTATCATGTCACCTTTCACTGTGTCTTAAGACAGTAAGACTGCATAAATCCTGCTCAAACAAATGAATGAATGCGATTCACAATTCTATTCATTCTGTTACATTATTAGGGTTCTATTAACTTGGTATTCAGCCTGCTACAAGGGACTTTTCTGCCTGAAATATTGGTAGGACTGAGCTATAGCATGTCCTTCTTCCTTTCCTAGAGTGAGATTTTTGTGTCTTATCTGTCTGCTCCATTTCTTCCTCTTTCTTCCCTTCTCTTTCTCCTGCTTTCTTGCCTTCTCTTTCCTTTCTAAACTCCTCCTTTCTCTTCCTTTTTCTTTTCTTTTTTTGCTTTCTCCCCTTTCCTCTCCACTTTCTTTGCCTCTCTTTCTTTTTCTCTATCATCCTTTCTCTAACTTCTCCCTTGCCCCCTCTTTTTGCCCCCTTTCTAATTCTCTCCTTTCCCTTCCACTCTCTTCCTTTTTTCTCTCTCTTCCATTCTCTTTCCTTTTTTTCTCTCTCTCCTTTCCTCCCCACCTTCTTTACCTTTTCTTTTCTTTTTCTCTCTTGCCTGACTTCCTCCTCCCTCTCCATCTCCTTATTCTCCCCATTTATTTTTCTTCAAGCATCCAAACTGGAGGCTTAAAGCATCCTCTCCGAAGCTGGGCAGAAGCCAGACATAGGAAAAAAGGTTCAGTCTAGTCAAAAAGAAGTTTTGAGACGGTTATGAACAATTGGAAACAGGGAGTAATAAAGTTGGCTTTTTGTCTTTTAGACTCTAATTGTTGCCATGAAGACTGCATTATGGATCATATAATTCAGTTTATTTGAAATGCTTTGGGGACATCAAAAACAGCTGAAAATCTGAGTAAGTTATTCATTCTGGGAAACAAAATTAAGACCTGGGAAGGGAATCAGGTGAAGGGAATCCCCTGTTGCTGTGTGTGGAGATTTCTGTCTTTGTCATATAAAGTGCAGAGCAGGGATGGTAATGGTGATCAGAATACTGAGACTGAGGAAGATGTCAGTGACATCAAAGAGCCAGACTGAACCAATTCTCAGGATCTAATAAGCATTTACTTAGTACCAATTATGTCCCAGTACCAGGAAGATCGGAGTTCAAAACCAGCCTCAGCAGCTGTGTGGCCATTGGCAAATCAGTCTTTGTCTTAGTTTTTTGGACTGTAAAATGGGGATAGTGTCTATCACTCAGAATTGATGACCAAATGAGATATTTATAAAGCACTTAGCAGAGTATCTGGCACATAAGAGATGTTTAGTAATGCTATTATTATAACTATTTTTAATTGTCATTGATATTATGCACAGAGGGTAGGCATTGTGGAAAAAACATCAAAATAATTGCAGTTAGTGGTAGATCCACTTGATTCTCACTAAATATATACTTAATAATTTGAAAAACTGATGACCCATCAAGAGTTCACAGTCAGAGAACCACTCTCTAATTCTCTCTTCAACTTGTCTTCCATCTATATAAACACTCAAATGAATCTTTGGTCTCATTACAAAGCAACTTATCCATGCCTACTTGTCTTGTGTGATTGATCTAAATCATGATATATTCTCATACTAATGCATAAGATTGGAAGTCTAGAGCTGAAAGGGACCCTGGAAACTATTTCATGTTTCCTCTCTCCATTCTATTTTATAAATTTTATTTTTTTTAACTGTGAACTTAAAACAAACATGAACATTTCTATAGACAAAGAGAACAGAAAAGAGTAAATGTCTGTTATATAAATTTTTTTGAAACATGGATATTAAGTATAACAAGATGACACCTAAACTGCCATGACTGTATCCCCCTTAATAATAATAATAATAATAATAATAATAATAATAATAATAATAATAATATTTACATAGCACCTAATATGTGCCCAGCAACTTGGCTAAGCACTTTGCAGTCATTATCTCATTGGATTCACACAACAATACTGTAAAGTAGGTGCTATTACTATTAATCATTTTACAGATGACTAAACTGATTTGATTTGATCCAAGGTCACAGAATTAGTAAATGTTGGAACCTGGATTTGAACTTACATCTTCTTGACTCTAAGCTGGGGCTCTACACAGTGTATACCTGACTGCCTCTGAACTTCCTTATGCCCTCTTCTGTGTGTATTTTAAAAAAAGTTTTGTCTTATTTTCTTCCTTTTTGAAGGGGAGCATCACTATCACCCTTCCCCATTCCCTTTATCTTATAGATGAGTAAATTGAAACTTGGGAAGGCTCTGCTAGGGTCACCTAAGTAATAGCATCAGAGGCAGATCTGTCTCCAGTTTGGGCTCTTTATATTCAGCCCACAGATTTGGCTGCACTTTCCAGTCCATCTTCCCAAAGTGATTTTCCCAATGTAGAGGTCTGACCAAGTCACCTTCCCAACTCAATCAACAACCATGCTTTCCTATTATCTATACTTTAGGATCAACTCTTCTTGGCATTCAAAGCCTTCATAACCCAGCCACCTTTTGCCCCTCCAGTACTTTTACACCTTACTTCCTGACAAGTACTCTTCAGTCAGGAGACACTGACTTCCTGGTTGTTCCACTAACAGGATCCTCCATTTCTCAATTCTAGATATTTTCTCTATCTCCCTAAACCTCTTT
The DNA here is from genome assembly GCF_048593235.1 of Sminthopsis crassicaudata. Classification (NCBI taxonomy): domain Eukaryota; kingdom Metazoa; phylum Chordata; class Mammalia; order Dasyuromorphia; family Dasyuridae; genus Sminthopsis; species Sminthopsis crassicaudata. The sequence goes on along the minus strand of NC_133618.1, from coordinate 87,760,781 downwards.
GTGTTCACCTCCTGCCCTCCCTGGCTTCCTTCAAGGTCCAATTAAATCCTACCTTCTATGAGAAGCCTTTCTCAAGCCCCCTTAAATCCACTGCCTTCCCTCTGTTGATTACTTCCCATAATTATTTATAATTCTCTTCAAGTTTCCTCTTGTATTTGACTATGAATTTCTTGAGCCGGATCTTATACAGAGTAGACACTCAAGTAGCAAAAAGTATGAAGCACTGAACCTTAAGTGGAGAAGACCTGAGTTCAAATCCAGATTTAGGCACTTATTAGTTGTGTGATTCTTAACCTCAGCTTCAGTTTCTTCAGCTGTAAGCAGGGACGATAATAATAATTAATACCTATCTTGGTGTTATTATTGGGTTGTTGTGATGATAAAATGAGATATGTGCAAAGCAGTATGTAAGCTCTAATTTTTATTATTAATAAATTCCTGTTGATTCAAATTCCTGAGGTTTAGTCACTGCAGAATAAAAACTGACAAAGCCAACTCTGTGAGTTTGCCAAAGTTTGAGAGGAAGCTGGTGGAGTTGTTAGTGTTCTGTGAATTTGGATTGATTTGATTTATTATTAGAGTTGTTAACACGTGCAATTCCTGGTATGTCTGGGGCGGGGGCTTTCTATAAATATTAATGCCTCAAAAATAAATAAATAAATATATATAGCTTTCCTCTAGCTGAGCTAATTAAGCTGTTGATTAGTGAAGGATTAACACCCCTGTTTGCAATGAAAAGACCCCATCTGATAGCAGAAATCTCAGTCAGGACAATATCACATGGAATTAAAATTTTCGAGTTCGACTCAGAACATGAACTGGGAAACAAGGACAGCAAAAAGTTGTATCCTGCTTCAAATAATATTGATCCTTTCGTACTCCAACTCCTGCCCTTCAGCCATTGTCACAGAGATCTGATCCACACAATTCTGGAAGGAGGCTGGAAACAATATATCCAGCCTTAGGCTTCCTGGGAAACAATTCAAGCCCAAGTTTGAGACAGGTGAAACAGATGATCAAGTAGGGCACATCTTGACTGACAAGGTTAATATGACTGAATGGGGGAACAAAGCATTTTCCATAATAAATTTCGGTTTTGAAGGGATTCCATGCCCAGGCCTGGGGTGGGAGATGGCAGGGGTCAGGACACCTCACACACTGTTGTTGATTAATGAATTGATTACATTTTTCCTGTCCCATTGAAATGCTTGATAGTGCCTGGTATATATGAAATACTTAATAAATGTTTATTGATTGAGTGACTGACTGATCCTAAGGAAGTTAGGATAAGAATAAAGTGGCCAGTGGTATGGAACTGCCCATTGAACTGAATCAGCATTCTGTCCTCTGCTTAATTAACCGGTCTGTTAAATTAGCTGATTCTCTGTCTCATAGGTTAAAAAGGATAAGAGTAATAGCTTACATCTTACTACCATTTTTTACGTTTTTTAATAAACATAATTTAATTTTTTCAATGAACAAGAATCCCCCACTCCCATTAGAAGAAAAAGAAAAAAACCCTTGTAATATATATATATATATATATAAACAAAATTAATTCCCTCATTGGCCATGTCCAAAAATATATATACCTCAATCTGCATCCCAAAGATCATCATTTCTCTGTCAAGCAGTGAATAATATGTTCCAATATGTATTATACACTGGGAAAGTGTGTCAGACTTTGGGCAGGAGTAAAGAGTGGGAGAGTTATTTTGTGCCTTTACCATCTTAGTAAAGCTTTTCTAAAAGCTACCTAACTTAGCTATTGTTTTGATAATCACAAAGGGAAGTGCACTGGTGGGGTGGCTGCCAAGGTTCTGGAGGCGAGAATAAGTGTTACATTTGAGAGGGAAACAAAATGCTGAGGAAAAAGTGATTCCCCAAACATAAACTGAGAGTTATAGTGTGTTACAATCCCAATTCCACTTTAACTGAGCTCAATTGTTGCACCTCCCTCAGAGTCTAGGAGAAAACCTAAGTGGTAGGTACTAATAGTTCATGAGATCCTACGGATGCATTTCCCTTCATTATTATCATTTCAATAAGTGGTATCTGAATTGAACTTTGAGAAGACAAAGTTTCCAAGAATTAGAAATAAGGAGTGCATCCTAAATATGAAGATAGCTTGTTCAAATATATCGATATAGGAGATGAAATCTTGAGTTTGGGGAAAGAATACAATCACAAAATTTAGAATTGTAAAGGATTATAGAGATCATCTAGTCTAACTCTTTACTTGAAAGGTATGGAAAAGGAGAGTTTAGGTTCTCAAAACTACATTGGCAATAACTCAAGCTCAGGTCTTTTGTCTCCAAATCTCTTCTCTCCCCAACTGGACTATAAGCATTTTGAGAACAAAGAATTAACTTAGTTGCTTTCCCCACTCTGCCACAGAACTCAGGATAGGGCTGGACATATTGTACTTCAATGCATATACAATTTCATCAGCATGAATACTCCGTCCCATGATCCATGTTGCAATTTACCTATAACTTCTCATTCTTAATGACTTTTGTCTGTTAACCCATATATTCTCTAGGGGCTTCCACCCCAAATTCTTGGAACCTTATTCTAGGTATCTCCTTCATGGATGATAGCTAGACTGATCTCTTTTGTGTGATTATGAATCTCATTTAGGAAACTACACAATGCTCCAGTTCTTGATGAAATCAACAAATGCCATTGTCAATTAAGAGCATCTGGAGGACCTTAAAAATCCCAGAGAATTCTACTATTTGGACTCCACCTGGGGCATCCTACATTGACAGTGGATGTATGTCTCCTTACTTAGGCTTCACCTGTTGTTAATAATCAGAGGCCTGTCAGATGTAGTTATTTCTGTTTATTGCATCTATCAAGGAATCTTTCATGATCTTAACATATGTATAGAAGATACTTTGTTAGAGGATTGCCTTTAAGGTTGCATTTTGCCCTTCTGAAACACACCGTTTTTTACAACCAACAATAAGTACAGTGGAGTCTTTGCATCTTTAAGGAAATGGTATGACTGTACCATTTAAATGGTATAAATGGCATGTTCTGATGAGGAAGATTTTTTGGGGGGCAAAATCTGGCTATTTCCTTCTTGTAAGTGAATCAAGAATGTCTGATATTTATGCAAATTATTCTTATGAAGATTTTGTAGAGATTCCAATATCATGAAACAAAAATGAAAATGGTCTGTACAATAGATAGGGTGTACTCCTGCAGGTTGTAGTCTTAAAGTGTTGCTGAGAGCAACCTAAAAGTTTGTCCTAATGAGGAGGTTAAATGATTTATCTGAGGTCTCACAATGCTTTTGTATCAGAGATAGTATTTAATCTTAAATCTTGCTGGTTCCAAGACCAGCTCTCTATCCACAGCACCACACTGTTTCACATCTTTATTTAATTAATTTACATATATATATATATATATACACACACAATACACATACATACACAAACATATATGTTCCATCCTATCCATCTCTCTTTCAGCTCCTAAAACCTTTTATCAAAACTCTTTATAGTCTCCTGTCCCATATTTCCAATCTTCTTATATCTTACTCATCTCTCTCATGTATTCTACAATCCAGTGATACCAGCCTTTCTTCTGCTCCCTGAAAAAGATTCTACACCTCCCAAATCCAAGCATTTTCCACTGGCTGTCCTTCATGGTATAATGCTTTCCCTTTTCATCTCTGCTCCTGGCTTCCCTGACTTCAGATCTCAGCTAAAATCCTACTTTTTAATAGTGATATTTTTAGCTCCTCTTATTTCAAGTGCCTTCTCTCTACTGGTCATTTTCTAATTTTGTACAGCTTGTTTATACATAGTTTTGGCAAGTTCTCTCCCTCTATTTTACTGGGCATTGAATTACAGATTGTGGAAATAGCAAGAGAAAAGGTATGGAGTGATGAAGTAATATTTGGGATACAATGATGTTTCCCATTTGACTAGACATAGGTTTGTGAAAGAGAATAGTGAGAGAATAGATGGAAAGAAAGTTTGGGACTAAGTCATGCTTAAGGAATTTGGATTTTATTCCTTCAATCTCAATTTGATGATCTTCCCTGGTACTTTACTGAAAAGATTGGGCCCGTGTGATAAAAACTTTTCAGTTCTTTCCCAAACCCCTAATCCTTTTCTGTGTCTTCATTCATCTTCTCCTCCTTCTCTACAACCACAGAATAAGAGTTGAATGTCCTCCTTGCCAAAGATAAACCTCAATTGTACCCTAAATCCCATCCTCTTCTTTCTTTTCTGTGACTTTATTCCATCAACCATCTCTCCTCTAAGGTACCTTACATGTATTCCCTCTCATTTGGATCCTTCTTCATAATCATTCATTATGTCCTTTTCTGGAAACCATTCTCATGTTTATACTCTAAGGTATATCTCTTCCCTGACGAATGGTTTTCCAGTGTTCTCAGTAAAAAAATTTTTTTTGAATAGGGAACTCTTAGCACTAATGGTTTCCATTTTTATGTTGACTGAACACTGAGTTACTATTAATGGTTTCTGGTTTTATATTTACTGGACACTGTGTTACTATTTATTTATATTTGTTAGTGCTTCTGGGTCTTGCTTTCCAAGTCTGTTCAATTGAATGACTTTTTAATTGTTTTGCTGATTGTTTCGCTTTTCATCCACATCTATGATTTAATAGATATGGGGCTCTCTGGGGAAATTCCATCCACCTCTAAAGTTTGACCCTTCTCATAACTCACAGTCTTTTAGAGTTCTTTGATGCACTAAGAAGATAATTGACTTGACAGTGACGCACAGTCAAACATGTGCCGGAAAAGGAACTTCTAGTCAATAAACATTTATTAAGTGTTTTCTGTAGGCCAGGCATTGTATTAAACATTAGACAAATTCATATATCAGCAAAAAAAGAGATAGTCACCACCCTCAAGGACCTTACACTTTAATGGAGTAGACAATATACAAAAAGAAGCTGAAAAGGAGGAGAAAAAAAAAGTTGAAGAAGGACCTTGATGGGGAAGGATATGATGAAGTCTGAAGAAATTCAAAAGCAATGTAATTGGTGGGAGAAGGGGACAAGACTATACTGAGCTCCTTTCTTAAACAGAAGCACTAGAACTCATGATTCTTCACCCTAGTTAGACAGCAGAGGATTCAGATAAGATGTGAGTATCTAGGCACATTCAGTCTTATAGGATAATGAAATTTTCTAATAGTTTCCTGAGGTAAGGAAGACATAATGAAGAGGTTCAAGGAAATCCAAAAGCAATATAGCTGGTCCAACTTGGATCTCTGTCCACTATTAAATGTTGTCTTTGCTTTATGATAAGGTGGTTTGAGATCTGGCAGTGCTAAGCTTTATTTCTAATCATTTTCATGATTTTCCTTAAGATTTCTGACCTTTGGTTCCTCCAGATGGATACTATAATTATTCTGTCTACTTTTATAAAGTAACTTCTGAATAGTTAGATTTGTTGGGCACTCAAAATTCATTTAATAACTTTGTCATTTTTATCACACTGGGATGGCCTAACCATGAATATCTGAATGTCTCACCAATTATTTATCCTTAAAAAAATTATATGCTAGGCAGCAAGGTAGTGCAGTAGAGTGTCAGACCTAGAGTCAAGAAAAGTCATCTTCCTGAATGGAAAGCCTGAGGACTTACTGTGTAACCCTGGGCAAGTCATTTACCCTTATATGCTTCAGTTCCTGATCTGTAAAATGAAGTAGAGTAGGAAATGGCAAACCCCTCCAGGATCTTTGCTAAGAAAACCCCAAATGGAATGATGAAGAACAGACATGATTGAAAAATGACTGAACAACAACATAGTGTTTTATAGTTGTATTTTTAAAATTTCTGAATGTGTCTTGGTAGATCATCTCCCAAGTATTTTATGTATTTCACGGTTATTTTGGATGAAATATATTTCTTTCTGCCTTTAAAAAAGTGGGAAAAAACTTTGAGAAAAAGAAAATAGAATAGGGCAATGAAAGCAGCAATCCATAGTTGAACTTGCTATCTAAACCTACTTTGTCTCTCTGTCTCTCTGTCTGTATGTCTCTGTGTCTATGTCTCTGTCTCTGTCTCTCCATTGGCATAAAGAGAATATAATGGGTTCAAGGTATCGTGGCTGTTCCTTAAACCCCAGTGTTTTGTTTTCATTTTGGTCCTTTTTGAAAATGCAAATTCTCTCTCCCTCCCTCCCTCCCCCCCTCTCTCTTTCCCCCCCTTCCTTCATATCTCTGTCTCTGTGTGTCTCTATATCTCTGTCTCTGTCTTTCTCCCTCCATCTCTCTCTCTTTCCCTCCTCCTTTTTCTCTCTGATTCTTACTTCTTAAATTACAAGTCTATTATTTTTAATAGTACACATCTCATATATTGCTTCAATTTTTCTTTATTTTAACGCTACTATGTTATTTCTTATTGTATCATTAAATTTGTGCATTATGGTTTTTTTTTTCATTCTAGTTTCCAAAGTGTTTTTCATGGGTAATGTTTTTCAATTTCTGTTATAGATTATTTTTTCTCTTTCCAGTCCCACCTCTGTCTTACTTCCTATGAGGACTGTCTTGATGAGTTATCTCTTCCTTATAAGAAAGATGGTATGCTATAATAGTTAGATATAATGGATTTGGGTAAAGAAGACCTTGACTCAAAGCCTACCTTTGATACATGCTGGTTTTCTGAAGCTCTACAAATTATTTAACTACCCTATGCTCCAGTGAATTCTCTAAGCCTAAAAGGTACAGAAAATTGCTAATCTTTATTGACATATATAAAATTCCTGCTCCTCCTTCTCCCCATCCCAAATTGACAATTTCCCTCTTATCTTAGATGCATTGATTTTATTAGTTACAAAAGCTTTTTAATTTTATTTTATTAAAATGATTTATTTTATATTTTATAATTGGCTCTCTCCTCTGGTCAAGAGTTTATGCCTTATTCACAGCTTTGAAAGATATATGACTGCATTCTTTCTAATTATTTTAGTGGAGTGATCTTTAGTATTCACATATTTATTTTGAATTTTTAATAGAAAACAGTATAAGATGTTGGTGTAAATCCAGTATCTGTTAGACTGCTTTCCATTTTCTCCAGCATTTCTTATCAAATAAGGAGTTCAATCTGAGTTAATTTATATCTTCAGGTTGATTAAACACCAAGCTATTGAATTTAATGATTCTTTTTTGTCTGGTCTGTTCCATTGATCTACTTTTCTTTCATTTTTGTCTTATATAGTTAAAACAAAAAAAGGGGGGGAACAACTTTTGAAGATCCATTTGTAGTGAAAATTGTTTTATTCTATAGGCCCATCTTTCTCTTTAAAAAGTAATGTCTAGAGAAGAGAATAATTTATTTCATTATTTATCCTTTCCTTGATAGTTATACTTATTTGTCTTTCTTGTGTTCTGCTTTTTAGAGTATTTGCAAGTAAAATATTCTGCTTGTGTCTGTTTTTATTTGCAGGAAGGTCTCAAATGTTTCTCTTACTAAATAAATTTTTTGTTAATGATTAAGCTCAGATTTTCCAGGTATGTAATTTCATATTATACTTGTTCTCCTTTGCTTTTCAGATATATTATTACATTCCCATTTACCATTTCTAGTGGGTGCAGGATAATCTTGTGTTATTCAAATTTCCTTTCCTTCATGTTAGAATGTCTTTCTCTGGCTGCTTGCAGATTTTTTAAAAATTTATTTTCAGTTTAACTAGTATGTGTCCTAGAGTTTGAATAAAGTTGTTGCTTTTCCTGGAAGCAATTTGTGGGTTGTTTAAATTGTTTTTGTTTAGTTTTGTTTTATGTATTTAAATGTTCTGAGCTGTTTACTTATATTATTTTCTGCATTACGGTTTTCTGGTTTATCAATTTGTCTGTTCTTCTGGGTAATCCATTTATCTTTAAGTTGTTTCTAAGGATTCTGTCTTCAAGGTCAATGACTTTTGCTTGTATAGAAATCACATATTTTTTAAACATTATTTTTATTATAGCTTTTTATTTACAAGATATATGCATGGATAATTTTTCAACATTGACCCTTGCAAAACCTTCTGTTCCAACTTTTCCCCTCATTCCCCCCCCCATTCCCTCCCCCAGATGACAGGTAGACCAATACATGTTAAATACAATATAGAAATTACATATTATTTTAATGCTATTGCCTGTTGCTTCTCTTATGATAGACTGCCCTTCACTTCAGTATTTTCTAATCCACTTCTTTGGAGAAAATTGCCACTATACTATTCAAGTTTCTCTAACTGCCAATTATTTCTTCTACCAAAGCTACTTAGACATATTATCTTTTAATTTTTAATAAGGTTTTAATTTTTCTTTGGAATCATTTGTTTTTGTTCAAATCTATCTTATGATTCCATGGTGTTTTTTGGAACATCAGACAATGATTCAATTTGCTCTGCCCTATAATATTTGTTAAGAGAGCTTTGTAACATTTCTGAGAATTTAGTACTTCTTGCTTCTATGTTTGGGATTTTTTTATCTTAATTTGTCTACTTTTTTCTCTATGTTTTTAATTGAATTTTTATTCTCTTAATGTCTTTAGTGTTTCATCTTTTTCTCATTTCCCCCTGTCATTCACTTTCTGACTCCTTTCTTTTTAATGGTATATATACTGTCAGAACTAGACTACAAAATTTTTCCCACATTGGGGCATTTATTTTCCACTGGTCTCAGTCATTGCCCTAAGTAGTTTCTGGGGAAAATGGACTAACCTTAATTGGCTTTAGTCTTTTTTTTCCCTTTTTCTTTTTTTAATTTTCTTTTTTTATTAATTTTTATAATTATAACATTTTCTTTGACAGTACATATGCATAGGTAAATTTTTTTTTTTTTTTTTTTTTACAACATTATCCCTTGTACTCCCTTCTGTTCCGAATTTTTCCCGTCTTTCCCTCCACCTCCTCCCCTAGATGGCAGGCATTCCCATACATATTAAATATCTTATAGTACATCCTAGGTACAATATATATGTGCAGAACCGAATTTTGTTGTTGTTGTTGTGAAGGAAGGATTGTATTCGGAAGGTAAAAATAATTTGGGAAAAGAAACAAAACAAAACAAACAAACAAAAAAAAAAAAACAATGCTCACAGTTTACACTCATTTCCCAGTGTTCCTTTTCTGGATGTAGCTGATTCTGTCCATCATTGATCAATTGGAATTGGATTAGCTCTTCTCTATGTTGAAGATATCCACTTCCATCAGAATACATCCTCATGCAGTATCATTGTTGAAGTGTATGATGACCTCCTAGTTCTGCTCGTTTCACTCAGCATCAGTTGATGTAAGTCTCTCCAATCTCTCTGTATTCCTCCTGTTGGTCATTTCTTACAGAAAAATAATATTCCATAACATTCATGTGCCATAATTTACCCAACCATTCTCCAATTGATGGACATCCATTCATCTTCCAGTTTCTAGCCACTACAAAAAGGGCTGCCACAAACATTTTGGCACATATAGGTTCCTTTCCCTTCTTTAGTATTTCCTTGGGATATAAGCCCAGGAGTAGCACTGCTAGGTCAAAGGGTATGCACATTTTGATAACTTTTGGGAATAATTCCAGATTGCTCTCCAGAATGGTTGGATTCTTTCACAACTCCACCAACAATGCATTAGTGTCCCAGTTTTCCCACATCCCCTCCAACATTCATCATTATTGGTTCCTGTCATCTTAGCCAATCTGACAGGTGTGTAATGATATCTCAGAGTTGTCTTAATTTGCATTTCTCTGATCAATAGTGATTTGGAACATTCTTTCATATGAGTGGATATAATTTCTATATCATCATCTGAGAATTGTAAGTTCATATCCTTTGACCATTTATCAATTGGAGAATGGCTTGATTTCTTATAAATTAAAGTCAATTCTCTGTATATTTTGGAGATGAGGCCTTTATCAGAACCTTTAACTGTAAAAATGTTTTCCTAATTTGTTACTTCCCTTCTAATCTTGTTTGCATTAATTTTGTTTGTGCAGAAACTTTTTAATTTGCTGTAATCAAAATGTTCTATGTTGTGATCAATAATGGTCTCTAGTTCTCCCTTGGTCACAAACTCCTTCCTCCTCCACAAGTCTGAGAGGTAAACCATCCCATGTTCCTCCAATTTATTTATGATCTCATTCTTTATGCCTAAATCTTGGACCCATTTTGATCTTATCTTAGTATGTGGTGTTAAATGTGGGTCCATGCCTAGTTTCTGCCATACTAATTTCCAGTTTTCCCAGCAGTTTTTGTCAAATAATGAATTCTTATCCCAAAATTTGGGATCTTTGGGTTTGTCCAACACTAGATTGCTATTTTTATTCACTGTCTTGCCCTGTGACCCTAAGCTATTCCACTGATTAACTAGTCTATTTCTTAGCCAATACCAAATGGTTTTGGCGACTGTTGCTTTATAATATAGTTCTAGATCAGGTACAGCTAGACCACCTTCATTTAATTTTTTTTTCCATTACTTCCCTTGAAATTCTCGACCTTTTGTTGTTCCGTATGAATTCTGTTGTTATTTTTTCTAGGTCATTAAAATAGTTTCTTAGGAGTCTGATTGGAATAGCACTAAATAAATAGATTAGTTTAGGGAGTATTGTTATCTTAATTATATTCGCTCGGCCTATCCAAGAGCACTCAATGTCTTTCCAATTATTTAAATCTGACTTTATTTTTGTGGCAAGTGTTTCATAATTTTGCTCATATAATTCCTGACTTCCCTTTGGTAGATACATTCCCAAATATTTTATACTATCGACCATTATTTTGAATGGAATTTCTCTTTGTATCTCTTGCTGTTGGATTGTGTTGGTAATGTATAAAAATGCTGAGGATTTATGTGGATTTATTTTGTATCCTGCAACTTTGCTAAAATTCTGAATTATTTTTAATAGCTTTTTAGCAGAGTCTTTGGGATTCTCTAAGTATACCATCATGTCATCTGCAAAGAGTGATAGTTTGGTTTCCTCATTTCCTACTCTAATTCCTTGAATCTCTTTCTCGGCTCTTATTGCAGAGGCTAGTGCTTCTAGTACTATATTGAATAGTAATGGTGATAGTGGGCAACCTTGTTTCACTCCTGATCTTACATGGAAAGGTTCTAGTTTATCACCATTACATATGATGTTTACTGATGGTTTTAAATATATGCTTGTTATTATTTTAAGGAATTGTCCATTTATTCCTATACTCTCAAGCGTTTTTAGTAGGAATGGATGTTGGATTTTATCAAATGCTTTTTCTGCATCTTTTGAGATGATCTTATGGTTTTTATTAATTTGATGATTAATATGGTCAATTATACTAATAGTTTTCCTAATGTTAAACCAGCCCTGCATTCCTGATATAAATCCCACTTGGTCATAGTGTATTATCCTGGGGATGATTTTTTGAAGTCTTTTTGCTGATATCTTATTTAAGATTTTAGCATCAATATTCATTAAGGAAATTGGTCTATAGTTTTCTTTCTCAGTTTTTGATCTACCTGGTTTAGGTATCAGTACCATGTCTGTGTCATAAAAGGAATTTGGTAGAACTCCTTCAATCCCTATTTTTTCAAATATTTTATAAGGCATTGGAGTTAGTTGTTCTTTAAATGTTTGGTAGAATTCACATGTAAATCCATCTGGTCCTGGGGATTTTTTCTTAGGGAGTTGGTTAATAGCTTGTTTTATTTCTTTTTCTGAGATGGGACTATTTAGACTACTTACTTCTTCCTCTGTTAATCTGGGCAAGCTATATTTTTGAAGGTATTCTTCCATTTCATTTAAGTGATCAAATTTATTGGCATAAAGTTGAGCAAAGTACCTCCTAACTATTGTTCTAATTTCCTCTTCCTTAGTGGTGAGTTCTCCCTTTTCATTTTCAAGACTAACAATTTGCTTTTTCTCTTTCCTTTTTTTAATCAGGTTTACTAAGGGTTTGTCTATTTTGTTGGTTTTTTCATAGAACCAACTCTTGGTTTTATTAATTAATAAAATAGTTTTTTTACTTTCAATTTTATTAATCTCCCCTTTTATTTTTAGAATTTCAAGTTTTGTGTTTGTCTGGGGGTTTTTAATTTGTTCCTTTTCTAGCAATTTTAGTTGTAAGCCCAATTCGTTGGCCCTCTCTTTCTCTATTTTATGCAAGTAGGTCTGTAGAGATATAAAACTTCCCCTTATTACTGCTTTGGCTGTTTCCCACACATTTTTGGTATGATGTCTCATTATTGTCATTTTCTTGGGTGAAGTTATTAATTATGTCTATGATTTGCTTTTTTACCCAATCGTTCTTTAGTATAAGATTATTTAGTTTCCAATTATTTTTTGGTCTATTTTTCCCTGGCTTTTTATTAAATGTAATTTTGATTGCATTGTGGTCTGAAAGGGATGCATTTACTATTTCTGCCTTACTGCATTTGATTTTGAGGTTTTTATGCCCTAGTATATGATCAGTTTTTGTATAGGTTCTATGAACTGCTGAGAAGAAAGTATACTCCTTTCTGTCTCCATTTAGGTTTTGCCAAAGATCTATCATATTAAACTTTTCTAGTATTCTATTTACCTCTTTGACTTCTTTCTTATTTATTTTATGGTTTGATTTATCTAATTCTGAGAGTGCAAGGTTGAGATCTCCCACTATTATAGTTTTGCTGTCTATTTCTTCTTACAGCTCTCTTAATTTCTCTTTTAAGAATTTAGATGCTGCACCAGTTGGTTTGTATATGTTTAATATTGATACTGCTTCATTATTGATGCTACTCTTTAGCAGGATATAATGCCCTTCCTTATCTCTTTTAATTAGATCAATTGTTGTTTTTGCTTGATCTGAGATGAGGATGGCTACCCCTGATTTTTTGGCTTCACCTGAAGCATAGTAGATTCTGCTCCACCCTTTTACTTTTAGTTTGAATGATCACCCTGTTTCAGGTGTGTTTCCTGTAAACAACATATAGTAGGATTCTGACTTTTAATCCAGTCTGCTAACTGCTTCCTCTTTATGAGGGAGTTTTACCCCATTCACATTTATGGTTAGAATGACTAATTCTATATTGCTTGCCATCTTGTTAACCCCTGCTTAGCTTTTCTCCTTTCCTTCCCTCTTACCCCCCTACCCAGTATTAAACTTGTGAACACCACTTGCTTTTCACAGCCCTCCCTTTTTAGTATCCCTCCCCCACCTTAAAGTTCCTCCCCTTATTTTACCCCTTTTCCTCACAATTTCTGTATTCCCTTCCCTTTAGCTTACTCCTTCCCCCTTACTTTTCAATGAAGTGGAAGTAGTTTCACCATAAATCAAATATGTCTATTGATACACACTATGTTCATCTCCCTCCTTTCTTTCTCTCAGATATAATAGGTTACCTTTGCCTCTTCATGAGATGTAGTACCACCACTTTACACTTTTTTATGATATAATTTTCTTTCCACCTCTATTTTCTAGGACAAATTATACATGTGTTCTTTACATATTTTTATGGCAGAAGTATAGCCTCTCAAGATTTCTTTTACCTTTTTAGAAATCTTTTGAGTTCTGTATTTGAAGATAAAACATCTTATGTAGGTCTGGTTTATTCATCAAGAATAGAGGGAATTAATTTATTTCGTTAAATATCCATCTTCTTCCTTGGAAAACAATGCTCATTTTTGCTGGGTAAGTTATTCTTGGCTGCATACCAAGTTCCTTAGCCTTTCGGAATATCATGTTCCAGACCCTTCGTTCTGTTAATGTGGACGCTGCTAGATCCTAGGTTATCCTTATTGTGGCTCCTCCATATCTGAATTGCTTTTTTCTAGCAGCTTCCAATATCTTTTCCTTTGTCTAATGGTTCTTGAATTTGGCCAGTATATTTCTTGGCGTTTTGATTTTAGGATCCCTTTCAGTAGGTGATTGATGAATTTTTTCAATGTCTATTTTACCTTCTGTTTCCAAAACGTGTGGGCAGTTCTCTTTGATAATTTCCTCAAAAATAGTGTCCAAGGTCTTTTTTTCCTCACATTTTTCAGGGAGTCCGATTTTTCTCAAATTGTCTCTCCTGGATCTATTTTCCAGGTCTGTTGTCTTTCTAATAAGGTACTTGACATTCTTTTCAATTGTTTCATTTCTTGGGTTTTGCTTGACTATCTCTTGGTTTCTCCTTGAGTCATTCATTTCTACTTGTTCAAGTCTAATTTTCAATGATGTATTTTCTTCACTCACTTTTTAAATATCTTTTTGTAATTGTCCAATTGTGTTTTTAAGTGAGTTTTTTTCTTCTATGGATTTTTTTCCCATTTTATCCATTTTATTTTTTAGAGAGCTGTTTTCTTTATCCAGCTCACTAATCCTGTTTTCCTTGAAGTTGTTTACCTTTTCCAATTCACTAATTTTGTTTCTTAATGATTTGATCTCTTTATCCACTCTGGATAATTTCTCCAGGCTCTCTTGCCAAGCTTTCCTTTCCTTTTCCCATTTCCCTTCTAGCTCTCTTGTGAGAGCCTTTTTGATTTCCTCTATGAGATTCTTTTGTATTGAGGAGCTGATCATATCCCCCTTAGGGGATTCCTCTGGGGACAGTCTGTTTTTAGTCTCCTCAGTATTTGAAGTCTGCTCTCTCTCCATACAGAAGCTGTCAATGGTTAGAGCCCTTTTGAATTTTTTGTTCATTTTGTCAAGAGCGGAATCGAAGAAAACAAATTGACAAGAGAAACAATTGGTCTGTTTTGGGGGGGATGGGGCTGGATGGTGTTAATGGGCTTCCTCTACAGACTGGGGGGAGGACAGCAGCGAGCCTCTAACAGGACAGTGATGGCTGCACTGCGTCTGTGCTCTGAGGCTCTGCGAACGCGCTGAGCCACTCCGGGTGGGGGTGGGGGTGGCTGGGTCCTGAGAGACCCTAGCTTTCGGGGGTTTTATTCTTCACCTCCGGTGTACCCTCTCCACTGCTCCTGGCTTGCTGCCAAGACGGAATATCTACACTGGGGTAAAAGTCTTTTTGCAGAAACAGCAGAGATCGCACCCCTCCCCTCTCCAGTCCAAGCTGTGTAAGCTGCCTATGTCGCTCTCACTGCCTGCCCTCAGTCTGTGCCCAGTCTGTTCGACCCTCCCCCAAGCAAACATAGACCTTCTCTGGTGAATTTCAAGGATGCTGCCATCTTGGCCGGAAGTCTAGTCTTTTTTTTTTTTTCATTCAGGATAGTCCACTCACTCATACTAGCCCCCTGACCTAGTTTCCTCTCTGACTCTCAGTATTTTCTTCTCAGGCTGGACTTAGGTCCTGCTATTTTCTGAAAGGAAAGGAAAGTGAGATTGGCATTATGCAAGAAGAAGAGAATTTTCATGTGCATTTCAGGCACAAACCTGTGGATTAGTTTTTATGTTTCTGCTGGAGTGTGGAGGCTGGTGAAGAAGGGGAATTAATGAATAACAGTTATATTAATAGCATTTAGGTAGCCTTTTAATGTTTGTGAAATATTTTTCAATATTATTTTATCTTCACAAAAATAATGGGAAGTAGACTTCATTATTATCCTTATTTTACAGGTAGGGAAAGTAAGACAAATATAAGTTAAATGACTTGCTTGGGCATTTCTCACTTTTAGCTCAAGTTTTAAATATCAAAACCTCTGTTTGGCTTTTAAACCCTTCATAACCTGGATCCTTCTTCCTACCTTTCCAATCTTCTTATACCTTATTCCCTTTAATATACTCTGTGACTCCTGTTTCTCTTTCAAGATCATCTATCTTCTGATTCTACACATTTTCCCTCATTGCTCTGATTTTTTTCCTCTGCATTTCTGCCTCTTGGCTCATTTTAAAGTCTAAGCTAAAATCCCACCTTATATAAGAAAGCTTCTTTATTAAAGAAAGTTCTTTCTGAACTTCTTTAATATTAGTACTTTCCCTCTGTTGCTAATCTCCTGTTTGTCATGTTTGTTGTATGTGTATATGTTTCTCTCTGTGTGCATATATATGTATATATGTAAGGCTATATATATATATATGTATATATATACATATATATATATATACATATATGTAAGCACACACATATATAACAAAAAAAAAAGGAAAGAGACTTATACGTAAAAAAATATTTATGGAAGCTCTTTCTGGGGACAAAGAATTAGAAATTGAGGGAATGCCCATCAATTGGGGAATAGCTGAATAAATTGCGGAATGCGATTATGATGGAATGTACTATAAGAACTGATGTGTCGGATGTTCTCAGAAAAACGTGGAAAGACTTCCATATAGAGAGAAAGATATACATATACATGAATGTATATATATATATATATATATATATATATATATATATATATATATATATATACATATTTTGTTTGTACATAGTTGTTTGCATGTTGTCTCCCCATTGGATTATGAACTCTTTAAGACCAGGAACTAGTTTTTTTTCTTTCCTGTATCTGAAGTGCTTAGCACAGTGCCTGGCACATATTAAATGCCTAATAAATGCTTGTAGACTTGACTTATCTTTTTATTTTCTTTATTCTTTCTTTCTTTTTTTTTTGGTGGGGGGAGCAACTGGGGTTAAGTGACTAACTTGACTTATCTTGTCCCATAGGTTCAGCTATAATTGTTCCACATCTGGTACATAATTTTCTCTTTTGGACTTTTTTTAGAGAACTAGTAAGAACTGAAACCAAAATGCAAAACTTTCCATGCTTTTAATAATACTGTTTTTTTAAATTAAAGCTGTTTATTTTCAAAACATATGCATGAATAATTTTTCAACATTAATCCATGAGAAACCTTGTGTTCCAAATTTTCCTCTCTACCCCTACCCCTCTCCTAAATGGCAAGTAATCCATGTTAAATATATTAAAGTATATGTTAAATCCAATATATATATATATATTTATACAATTATCATGCTGCACAAGAAAAATCAGTTCAAAAAGGAACAAAAATGAGGAAGGAAACAAAATGCAAGCAGACAACTGCAAAAGAGTGAAAATGCTATGTTGTGATCCACACTCAGTTCCCACAGTCATCTCTCGAAGTGTAGATGACTCTCTTCATCAGAAGATCATTGGAACTGTTCTGAATTATCTCATTGTTGAGAAGAGCCACATCCATCAGAATTGATTATCATATAATCTTGTTGTTGCCGTGTACAATGAACTCTTGGTTCTACTTTCTTCACTTAGCATCAGATCATGTAAGTCTCTCCAGACCTCTCTGACATCATCCTGCTGATTGTTTCTTATAGAATAATAATGTTCCATAACATTCATATACTACAATTTATTCAGCCATTCTCCAACTGATGGGCATCTACTCAGTGTCCAGTTTCTGGCCACTACAAAAAGGGCTGCCACAAACATTCTTGCACATACAGGTCCCTTTCCTTTCTTTAAGATTTCTTTGGGATATAAGCCCAGTAGGAACACTGCTGGATCAGAGGGTATACCCAATTTGATAGCCCTTTTTATGGGAAACTTGGGATGTAGGAGCTTCTTCTGTTGTCTTCTGGGTGTGTTTTGATCTTCTTTGTCACCATAATAATTTTTTCTGATCAGATTCTTTTCTGTTGTTTGATCATTTCCCCAATCTTGACTTTTAACTCCTTGTTAAAATATCTGCTTCTAAAGTGGAGGTTACATTGTCCCAAACATCAAGAGTTTTGTCCACTGTTTTTAGAGATACTTTTATGGATTTGTAAATTTTCAGTTCTTCCAAGGTGGTATGATCTAAGGAGAGATGTGTTAATTGCTTTCTTGACCTGTGCTCTGGTTTGTGAGTAACCATAAGCTCTCTTTTTCTGCCCCAGAGTTCTGAGGGTTCCCATTCCACTGTGGTCTCTATCTTTGATGTGTGCTAGTTCTCTTCTCATCCTAAGACTATCTCCAGGATGGGGACCCAGATCTGATTATGAGCAGGTAACTATGCAGTTTCCGGATCATGGCTGTTGAGGAAAGAATTTCTGTCTACTTTTCCCCTCAGCACTGGTTTAATGGGTTTATCAGTAATGTGTGCTACTAGTCTGGTCCTAGGTTGTTGTTTTTGCCTCTTTAGTGAGGATTACTTTTCATTCATAGATTCTTTTCATTCAACTCTCTTGCTTATTGATGGTTTACTTTAGTGTCATATTTGTTCTTTGGAACCAGGGTTATTAATAGTGTGTGTGTGTGTGTGTGTGTGTATGATAGTTTTGACTGTCTGGTAAAGCCCAAGAACTCCTTTTTCATAATAATGATTTTAAATGAATAAAATAAAATACATAGAATTATCAAACCAAAAGTTACTTAATATAAAATTATTACTATTATTTATTAGCCAAATTCAGAGAACCCCTGAAATCTATTCAGTGACACTCTTGAGAATTTGTACAACCCAGGTAAAGAATCTCTACTTTAGAAGGACTTGGAACCTTTCACATTGATATCTTTACTAGGTATCTTGATCTTTTCTTTCTGGATTATCTCAACTGTTTTGAATTCATGTTTACACACTTCTGGTTCTTTTTCTATCTATTGGAACTCTTTTTCTCTGTCTCATTTGGCTGGCTCCCTTTCCTTCCACCTTCCAAGCTTTCAGTGTGGGTAACATCCAATATTTTATTCTTGACCCTCTTTTCTTCTCTCTACTCTTTCTAACATACCATCTGTCAAGTATGTTTTGGTGGATATTCTTTTTGAATATAGTTTGGAATAGATGGGTACTGAGGTCCCTTCAGACTCTCGATTTCCCTCAGCAATCTACTTCTCTCTTGGGGATTATTTGCTCTATGTAGATGATTCCCAAATCTTTATCTCTAATCTTTATTGTTCCCCAAAGCATACATTTCATATTTCCATCTGTCTTCTAGATATATGCACTAAAATCTTCCAAAAATAAACTATGCAGAAAAAATCCCAACTCAGTTCTCCTCTACCTTTTCTGTTTTTATCAATGACACAATGACACACACATCATTAGTCTTATCTTTGACTCTTCCTTCTCTCCAATCCACAGCCAATTAGTTTCCAACCCCATGTCAATTCTATGTCTATAATATCATCCGCCCCTTCTTCTAGCTCCTCCTGCAACCACCATAGGTCATACTTTTGTTTCTCTTTGTTTAAATGAATGGAGGAGATTCCCAACTGGCTTCATTATCCCCATCTATTCCCTTTGCAATCTCTCTTTTACTCTTCATTCTGAGCAATGTTCTTATTTCACTATTCTAATCACATCGCTCCTCTATTTAAAAACAAACAAACAAATAAACAAAAAAACTATCACTGACACCCTATTGTTGCCAAATTAAGCATCCAAGGCCCTCAAAAATCTGGCTTCCACCTACTTTATACACCATCCCTTTTCAATACTCTACAATCCAGCCAACCTGAACTCCTCTCTGCCCACATTTTGGTCTTTCCATTGTTTTTTGTTGGTTTGTTTCACCATCTTTTCTCATTTTCTTCCGTGGGGCTGCGACATGTCCAACTCCCTCTCCATCTGGTGGAAATTCTTACTTTCTTTAAGACCTAAAAGCTGCCATCCCAATCATGAAACCTCTGGCTTTCTCAGGTGAAAATAATTCCACTCTCCTTCTATTTAACACTTTGTATAGACTTTTTTTTTTACATTTAATTATTCTTTCTTGTGGGGCAGCTAGGTGTTACAGTGGATAGGGCAGCCTGCTTAGAATCAGGAAGATTCATCTGCAGCAGTTCAAGTCTAGCCTCAGACACTTACTAGTCATATGACTTTGCATAAGTCATTTAACCCCGCTTGCCTCAGTTTCCTAATCTGTAAAATTAGCTGAAGAAGGAAATGGCAAACCACTCTAGTATCTTTGCCAAGAAAACCCCACATAGGGTAACAAAGAGTCAGATATGATTGAAATTCTCTGTGCTTATTTCTTCTTCTCTATGAGAATATAAACATTTTGAGAACAGGTCTTTGCATATAGGTCTTTACATCCCCAGATAGGCAGATCTTGTACATAACAGGTACTTAATAATTTTTTTTTATTAAATGGAATTGAATTGATAAGAGAGAACCATTAAAGGATTTAAAGTTACATTTTGGAATGATAACTCTGACAATTATTTGTAGGATGGAGAGAGACAGAAACAGAGACAGAGTGAGAGAGAGAGAGAGAGAGAGAGAGAGAGAGAGAGAGAGAGAGAGAGAGAGAGAGAGAGAGAGAGAGAGAGAGAGAGAGGAAGTCTCTGGAGACTGGAAGACTAATGAGAAATCCCTGTAAGGATTCACAAAAGAGGGCCTACAACTTTGGTTGTAGCAATAGAAATAGAAAAGAAGGAAAAACTCAGAGAAGCATTATAGAATGACTTAGCAAATGAATGCATGTAGAAAGAAGAGCCAAAGTAAACTCAGATTTTCAAGTTCCCAAAACAGATTTCTGGAATAGACATGCCATCATCAGAGACAAAGGAATAAGAAAAAAGAGTGGGTTTTGTGGGGAGAGGAAATGTTATACACTTGCCAAATTTGAAGTGATGGTAAGACATCCAGCTGGAAATGTCCAACAGATATTTGGAGATGTAGATATATAGCTCAGGAAAGAGATGGAACTTGGAGATGTGGATTTAAGGAAATGATAGCTATGAGAGGGAAGAAATCTCCAAGGAGGAAGGTAGAGAGAAGAAGGAAGAGAATACTTAAAGGAAGGTTGTATTGAAATTCTCAGTGAGTTTCAATTATCTATGTTCCCTTTACTACCACTTTCCATGAATAATGGAGAAACTGATGACTCTAGTCAGTAATTAGACCTAATCTTGATTTATCCCATATAGTTCTTCCATTAGTTCAGGAGGTTTATTGTATGATTATTGAAGTTAATTGGGAGAAAGAGGGCCTTTGTGACTTTGGAGAGGTGTCTGTGTGAATTTGTGGTTATGGGTTTATACAATTGTAAGTCATGTGTACAAAGTCTGCACTAGGGGGGTGTTAGAGGTGGTGATTTAGTGCTTGTAGACACTCACAAACCAGAGCATAGGTCAAGAGAGCAGTAAACATACTTCTTTTTAGTCCATACTTATCCTGGAAGAATTGAAAACTCACAGGTCTATAGAAGTATATCTGAAAATAGCTATGCAAAACTCTTGAAGTGAACTCTCCTACCCTGAAAGCAGAGTCTTACTTCAACAAAGAGTTAAAAGTCAAGTAATAGGTTGGGAAAATGAGCAGGCAAACAACAGAAAAAAATTCTGATCATAGAAAGTTACTATGGTGACAAAGAAGATCAAAATACCCATTCAGAAGAAGATAACAAAGTTAATGGTTCTACATGCAAAACCTGCAAGAAAAAATATGAATTGGTGTCAGGCTGTGGAAGAATTCAGAAAGGATTTTGAAAATCAAGTTAGAGAGATAGAGGAAAAAATTGTTAAGATAAATAAGGGATGAAAGAAAATCATAAAAATATGAGTCAACAGCTAAATAAAGAAGACAAAAACTACTGAAGAAAATAACACTTTAAAAAAGCAGGCTAAGCTAACTGGTAAAGGAAGTACAAAAAACCAATGAGGATAAAAATGCCTTAAAAAAAAAGAAATGGTCAAATGGAAAGAAGGGCAAAAATATCTGCCAAAGAGAAAAACTTCTTAAAAATTAGAATTGGCCAAATGGAAAAAGGAGATACATAAGCTTCCTGAAGAAAATAATTCCTTAAAATTAAAAATGACCCAGTGAAATCTCTTGACCTGATGAGAAATAAAGAAACAAAAAAACAAAACCAAAAGAATAAAAAAATAGAAGACAATGTGAGATATCTCAATGAAAAAAACACAGAAAATATATCTGGGAGAGAGAATTTAACAATTATTGAATTACCTAAAAGTCATGATCAGAAAAAGAACCTAGACACCATCTTTCAAAAAATAATCAGCAAAAACTGCCCTGATATTCTAGAACAGAAGGTAAAATAGAATTGATAAAATCCACTGATCGTCTCATGAAAGAGATTCCCAAATGAAATCTTCCAGGAATATTTTAGCCAAGTATATACTGTCAAATATTCCAGAGTTCCCAGATCAAAGAAAAAATTATTACAAGTAGCTAGAAAGAAACATATCAAATATCATGGAAGCACAGTCAGCAAGAGTTAGCAGCTTCTACATTAAAGAATCATATAGTTTAAAATATGATATTCCAGAGGGCAAATGAACTAGGATTACAACAAAGAATTACCTTCCCTGCAAAAGTGAGTATAATCCTTCAGGGAGAAAATGGATAGTCAATGAAATAGAAGACTTTCAAGTATTATTTTTTATTTTTTGTTCTTTTTTTTTTAATTAATGCTTTTTATTTACAAAACATATGCATGGGTAATTTTTGAACTTTGACCTTTGTAAAACCTTGTGTTCCAAATTTTCCCCTCCTTTCCCCCACCTCATCTCCTAGATGGCAGGTAATCCAATACATGTTAAATGTGTTAAAAATATATGTTAAATCCATATATGTATACATATTTATACAGTTATCTTGCTGCACAAGAAAAATCCGATCAAGAAGAAGTTTAATATTAAACTGAGAAAGAAAACAAATGCAAGCAAAGAGATGCTATGTTGTGATCCACACTCAGTTCCCACAATCCTCTCTCTGGGTGCAGATGGCTCTCTTCATCACAAGACTATTGGAACTGATCTGAATCATCTCATTGTTGGAAAGAGCCACGTCCATCAGAATTGATAATCTTGTTTATGCCATGTATAAGGATCTCTTGGTTCTGCTCATTTCACTCAGCATCAGTTGATGTAAATCTCTCCAGGCCTCTCTGAATTCATCCTGTTGGTCATTTCTTACAGAACAATAATATTCCATAACATTCATATACCACAATTTATTCAGACATTCTCCAACTGATGGGCATCCACTCAGTTTCCAGTTTCTGGCCACTACAAAAAGGGCTGCCACAAACATTTTTGCACATGTGGGTTGGATACCATGGATACCCTTTGACCTGGCAATTCAACTTGTAGGTCTGTGTCTCAAAAGAAATAAAAAACAAAAAGGAAAAGGACATATGTTCACAAAAATATTTATAGCAATGCTTTTTGGCAACTGTATTGAACACTGAGGGAATGCCCATCAATTGGGTAATAATTGAACAAATTATGGTATGTGACTGTGATGGAATACTATTGTGATATAAGAAATGAGGAGCAGGA
This sequence comes from Sminthopsis crassicaudata, assembly GCF_048593235.1. NCBI lineage: Eukaryota > Metazoa > Chordata > Mammalia > Dasyuromorphia > Dasyuridae > Sminthopsis > Sminthopsis crassicaudata. The sequence goes on along the minus strand of NC_133618.1, from coordinate 87,737,691 downwards.
TGCTCTCAGAAATACCTGGAAAAGACCTCTATGAGCTAATGCAAAGTGAAATGTACAGTGTATTTTTAGCAATGCAATGATACAACTCTGAAAGACTTATAATAAAAAATACTATCCATACCTAGAGAAAGAACTACTGGTGTCTAAATGCAGATTGAAACATACTTTTTAACCTTATTTTTTCAGGGTTTTTGTTTTTGTTTTTGTTTTCTTTCACAGCATGACTACTATTGAAATATTTTGTATGACTATACATGTAAAACCTCTACTGAATTGCTTGGCTTCTCAATAGAGGAGTTGAGGTTAGGAGAGAGGGAAGAAGGGAGAGAATAGGGAGCTCAAAACTTTAAAAATGAGTGTTAAGAGATTCAGATACCATCTACATATCGAGACTATAGCCATTTCCAGATAGAGTAGTCCTTCCCCAAAGCTCTGTATACATGTTAGAGAAAGTAGCACTGGATTCTAAGGTGCAGGACAAAGGGGAGAAGGGGAAGATAACAGCAGAAATTTGGTCAACTAAGTCTCATAGACTCGGGGTATTTTGGAGGTTTTGGGTAAACTACCAGAAAACAATAGGATATTGAACTTCACTTGACTCAGCTGGCAAATGAAAGACTGAGATGCTTAAAGATTTGAGTAAGGAGGGCAGTGGTAGAGCACCCATCCTGAAGTCCAGAGGACCTGAGTTCAAATTTGACCTCAGACACCTAACACTTGCTTAGACCCTGGGCAGGTCACTTAAACCCAATTGTCTCAGCCAAAAAAAAAAAAAAAAAATTGAGAGAGGAACTCAGGACCTGGTAGTATTATCCCTAGATTAATTCCTGGGAAATCCCAGTGAGTAGCAAAGTTCCAGGTTGGTAAATCTCACAATTGTTGAATCAGTTGAAAATCACATAGTTTTCATGTATGTGCATTTAAAGCAATTACAATTACAGCAATTACAAATTTATAGGTTTCATGTAATTTATTCTATGGGACACTCTGAGCTTCTCAATGCAACCTTCTCTGTGTAGATCAGGAATTTAAAAACTGTTTTTTTTTTTTTTTTTTTTTTTTTTTTTTTTGTTCTTCATGGTTCCCTATTACAATCTGATAAAACTATGAAATGATGAAGACTCTTGGGATCATGTTTTTAAATAATTGAAGGATTTTAGTTAGAGGTTGATGAAAAAAGTGACCATTTCCCCCCATCTTATGACCCTTGAAATCTTTCCAGGATACAGGTTAAGATGTTCAGGTACCCTCTCCATTTTGAGACCTTGGAGTCATTTCTTTCAGAGAAGGACCCAAAAAGGATTCCTTCGGGGGAAGTTCCCACCTTGGGCCAGGGAATTATGACTTCCATCCAGGACAGCCGACTGCCCCTGCACTGAGGAATGAACAGGATGTCCCGGACAGCGTCTGCCATCCTTGGATGACAAGCTTGGTTGTTTTGAGGAAGGGGGAGGGATAGCTGTCGGTTTCCTGTTATTCCTCAAACTAGGTCCAGGCCCGTACTCTGAAGGAGGAGGCCTCCTGGTTCTGGGCCCAGCTGTTCAGGCCTGCGCTTGGTGCGTGCTCCACAGCATCCCCTTGGAGCCAGGATGCACGGGATAACTCGGAGCACCGCGGGCCAGCTGCTTCATGCAATATGTATCTGGTAAGCAAAATCAGTCACATCCTATATAAATGTTAATAAAAACGAAATCCCTGAGCAGTCACTGAAATTAGCCCGGGAATGATTGAAATGCCAAGGCAGGCCTTGTTATTTTTATGAAGCCGTGAATAATATAAGTATCCAATTGATAAAATTTTATTAAAGCTGACAGCCCTTAAGTGATCTAAGTGGTAAATATTGAAATGAAGTTTCAACAACACAGAGGGCCCCCAGGGGGCCCACGGCAGTAATAAGGATTAAACAATGATTCAGTGCTAGTTCCTGGGGGGCCGTGAGGCACAGGGAGGGGGGCTCACCGAGGAGCCAAAGCTCCCCTCTTCTAAATAATTAAACTGTGATTTAAGGAATTAATCTGGGGTAGTTGTAGCAGTCCATTAAAGACCAAAGGAGAGAAATGCAGGGATCCACGCCTGGGGCAGTGGAAGGGGGGGTGTTTTTGGGGGAGGCGGGGAGCAGTCAGCTGAGAGAGATCGGGGGTGTCTAGCTGGCCCCATTCCCAACCAGTTCCCATTCTCTATCCCAGGAGCCTAGAAGCTGGCAATGAGCATATTTTAGTTTTTATTTGTAATGTAAACAGACTTGAGCTGCCTGAGGGCAAGTAATAGCTGATGAGCAAGGGGGGTGGGATTCCACACTGGGTATAGATTTTATTAGCATTGCTTATATAAAAAAAATCACAACAGAGAGAAATTAAAAATGGGTGTCTTCTGGATAATCTGATCATTAGTAAAGCCACAGGGAAGCAGGGAAGGGAAAGCCGGAGCATAAACAGCATAAATATGCTAAATGTGGGTGGGATTCAGTTAAACAACTTCCCTATTCCTCAGTTTCTCCATCTTTAATAAGTAGGGGAAAATTTTCACTTGTTCTTTTCTGGCTGTAGGAGGATTGAAAGATTACCATAGTGGATGATTCTTGAGCAAGAAGCGATTTCACCAGGAAGGAGGCTCAGGTTTTTAAATATATATATTCTGGACTTTAGAGAGAAAGAGATACAAATAGACAAGCATAGAGACAGACACAGAGAGATAGACAGAGAGAGACAGAGAGACAGAGACAAAGAGAGATAGAGACAGACAGAGACAGAGAGAGACAAATGGAAACAAAGAGAGGAGTCATTGTAGCTCGGAGGAGGTCATTGGCTCCTGGTATCATAGATCTCAAAGATCGCATAGATCAAAGATCTCAAGGAAAAAGTGGAGTAATCCAACCCCTTCCTTTTACAGAGGAGGATATTTCCTTGAAGTCTCTATGGAAGATAAGCTGGCTTTAGAAGGTTGGGGCAGAATATAGATAACTTCAAGGAGGAAGGGCAGATTGAATAAAGACTTGAAGATGGAAATGTGTATTCATGTGTCAAATTTTTGGTTTCCTTTTTTACTAAGAAAAGGGAATGAATAAACAATAGGATGTCTTGGAAAAGAGCAGGTAGCCAGGAGATTAAAAAGTTCAGGATTCAAGGTCTGATTTTATTATCCTGACTCAGACCATGGAGAAGTGAAGGATATAGATAGATAGATAGATGATAGATGATAGATAAATAGATAGCTCCATTTGTTCTCTCAACAAACATTTATTTATAAGTACTTCCTATCTTACAACAATTATTCTCAGTTTTGGGTATTTTGGGTATTCAAAGACAAAGGTGAAATGGTTCCTGCTCTTGAGCTCATCTTCTGAGGGTGAAAACATGTGCAGATATGAGTAGGTACAATATATAGATACACAAAAAGGAAAACAAGATCGTTTGGGGGAGACGTGAAATATATACTAAGGGTGAGATAGGGGTAGGAAGCTAGAGAGGTTTCATGTAGAAGGAAATTTCTGAGCTAAGTCCTGAAGGAAACCAGATATTCCAAGAAATAACAAAGAAGTTGTGGATTCCAGCTGCTATTGCAAAGGTACAAGTTTGGGAAATGGACTATTGTATAGAGAGATTGGTGAGGCTCCATCATAGAATGTGAGGGAAGAAAAATTAAGAAGACTAGGAATCAGAAAGGGCCAAGTTGTCAAGAAATGTAAAAATGCCTGACAGAGGAGTTTATATTTTATCCTAGAGGGAGGGAGGAAGGGAGAAAGAGAGGTAGGAAGGAAGGAGGTGAGGGAAGGAAGAAAAGGGGGAAGGAAAGAAATTTTTATTAAGTGCCTACTATGTGCTAGACATCATATTATATCATTGATCATCAAGGATGATCCTAGCAGGAGGATAGCAGTATCATTGATCATCAATGATGATCCTAGCAGGAGGATAGCAGTATCACCTTCAATCTTTCTCTTTCTGCTGTCTCCTTCCCACCTTTACAAAAACCTTAATTAGGTTTCCTCCATCCCCATCCCCTACCATACACACCTAAAGCAGCATCCCATCTCTGTCTCCTTCACTGTCTTTCTATTTGCCTAACTTCTAGTTTGAATTCTATCTTCTTACCATCTATGATCATCAGAATTCTATATCTACCTCTCTATGGAGGCTGTCCTCTGAAGGTCATGAATAATCTAGGAACGGCCAAATCCAATGTTCTCTTCTCATTTCTCTGTTGTATGTGACAAAGTGGACCAGCCCCTCCTTCTGTAAAGCTTCTGCTCCTTTGACTCCCTTGATCCCCCCCTCCTGGTTCCTTGTTGACTCCTTTCCCTCCCTGTTCCTCCAGGTTCTGTTCTTGGTCCTCTTCTAAAATTTACACCCCCATCTCTCAGCGATCTTGTTCTACTTTCTCTGGTTCTTCAATGATCATTTCTTTGCAGAAGGTTCCCTTGTCTTGGTCTCCATCTTGGATCTCCAGCTCTGCAATTTCAGTTGCCTTTAGGATTTCTCTGTGTTAACAACTTGGTCCTGTGTCTAAGGTCTTGTAGGGGATAAAGAAGGCTTAACAAATGTTTGTGAATTGAAGGCATATTCTGTTTATTTCTCAAAGGACAGAATTAGAAGTAGTAGGGGAAAATTGCAGGGAAGCTGACTTTGGGCTGAAATAAGAAAAAGTTTCTTAACAATTAGAGCTGTTTAAAAGGTAAGTGAGTGGCTTGGAAAGCCATGGAACCACAGATCTAGAGCTAGAAGGCCTCTTAGAGGGGTATTTGATCCCATTTCTTCATTTTTTACATGAGGAAAGTGAGGGTTAGCCAGGTTAAGTTACTGTTGCATGGACAATAATCTTCAGAGGTGAAATTTGAACTTAGATTCCTGAGAAACCAAGTATAGCATCCTTTCCCATATACCAGTTTTGGGACTGTGTTCAAGGAGAGGCTGAGTGATCACTAGTTGGGGATCATGGGATCATGAATATGGAACTGAAAGGGACCTTAGAAGCCTCTTGAGTCCAACCCACTCATTCTAAAGAAGACAATGAGATCAAGAGAGTCAAATGATAGCCATCTAGTAAGTATCTGAGGCAGGATTGGAATTCAGATCTTACTAATTCTAAGTCCCATCCACTAGATCACACTGCCTCTCAATGTTTTAGAGATTGTTGTTCTTCTTCTTCTTCCTTCTTCTTTCCTCTTTTATTTCTTCCTCTTCCTTCTTCTTTTCTTCTTCTTCATAAGCAGACTTTATTTTAGACAAATAAGACTATATAAACTAAAAACTTGATACACTATATGATTGATTATATAAATAGATGCCCCCCAAAATCATTGAAAAATGAATTTTATTTTTAATTTTCTTTTTTTTAAAAGTTTTCAATACATTCAAGATGGCAAGCAGTTTGATATGCATTATACAATGCTTTTTAATTCTAAATCATATGAAATCTTGGGTTCTAGGAGTCTCAGGTCTAGAATTCCTCTAAGTTTCTGACTACTTATGGTGAATGGTAATTCTGGAAGGATGAGTCAAACATTCTTTGGAACAGTTTGTTTATACTCCTTTCCCCACTCACAGGGGCATAGCTGTGGGAAACTAAATAAATACAAACAGTATATTTCTGAGATTGCATCCAAGTTGTTCCTATTATCTAGGGCACTGGTGTCAAACTCAAATAGAAATGGGGGTCACCAAAGTATATGTATATATATATATATATATATACTTTGGTGACCCCCATATATATATATATATGTGGATTCCTGTGGGTTGCATATTGACTTAGAAAACCATATGTTCATATATTTTTTTCTTATTAATAAATCAACACATTAAAATCAGATAGGAAATAAATTTTAATCTTGGGCCACTGTCAGGAGTGTTTTAGGTTGTATGCATCCTACCACATGTTTGACACTTATGATGTCAAACTTCCAGGTTTAATAGAATGGAGGATTCACAGCTACTTGGCAAAAGGTTTATTGTTTTATTATTTATTATGTTCTTATTATGTACTATTTATTTGAATATTAACTCTATGTTAAACTGTTTCTGTGTAGAACTGATTCTATTATGTTAAATGCATGTGAACAGCATTCAGTGGAATATGGAAAATTTATAAAAAGGAGGTGGGGACTCAGAGAAGTCCTTTTTAATACAATAGTATTTTGTTTTTCCATTTACATGTGAAGATAGTTTACAACTAGATTTTGTAAATTTTTGAGTTCCAATTTTTTTCTCCCTCCCTTCCTTACCTCTCATATTCCCAAGTCAGCAAAGAATCTATCTGATAAGGATTATACATATGCAATCATTTAAATCACATTTCCATATTAGTCATGTTGTGAAAAAAATCAGAACAAAAGGTGAAAATGATGAGAAAGGAAAAGCTAACAAAAGAAAGGTGAAAATAATATGCTTTCATCCACATTCAGTTTTTATAATTCTCTCTTTGGATGGAGATGAAATTTTCCACCCCAAATCTATTAGAATTATCTTGGATCAGTGAATTGCTGATAAGAGCCAAGTTTGTCATAGCTGTTTATCTATCTTGCTGTTACTGTGTACAATGGTCTCCTGGTTCTGCTTACTTTTCCTCAGCATCAGTTCATGTAAATCATTTCAGACTTCTCTGAAATCAGCCTGCTCAAGGGACAATAATTCTGTTACATTCATATTCTATAACATACTCAGTCATTCCCCAACTGATGGGCATCCAGTTATTTTCCAATTCATTGCCACCACAAAAAGGACTGCTATAAACATTTTTGCACATGTGGGTCCTCTCCCTCCTTTTATGATCTCGTTAGGATATAGACTCAGTAGTGACATTGCTGGATCAAAGGATTCACATAGTTTTATAGCCTTTGGGCATAGTTCCAAATTTCAGAGCCAAGTCTTAATCTATTAGAACCACAAACTCATATGCTTTTTGACAATGAATCTAAGCTGCTCCATAAAAAGGTGATTGGACTGAGGGACAGAAGGTTACTGACTTTCTGAGACCTATAGAAAACAATGACATTTCCTAGCACATCTATTCCATAGGGAAGTGGGTGACTGGGGGAGAAGTGATCTGAACAATGACTAACAATATTCCACTAACAATATTCCATGGTGGTTGAATAAATGTTTGTTAATCCCCTGGTCATGGATGAGAACCAATGATATCAGGAGGGTGATATTTTGACTTGAAAGTGAATTAGTTTTAAGTAAGGTATATCTGTCCAAAGTCATCAAATTGTCTCTTCTTCAAAGTCATATGAGTCCAAAGGCAAAACATGGGTTAGGAAGACTGTAGATGATCCCAGATACAGTGGGCAGAACTTGGTCTTTTTTAAAATAAAGTCTTTGCCAGGTCTCAGTTTCTCTGAGGCAACATCCATTTAGTAATTCAGTGGTTTAAGGCTAGATAAAAAAAGGAGCAAAAAATGGCCCAGTTTGCTAACTAAAAAGAAAAAAAATCTAGGAGAGGAAGACCCTCAAGTTTCTGTTCAGAACAGAAACAATTGCTATTTACACTCAGAGGTATCAAAACCCAAATGGGGACCAA